>NW_027249083.1:1345631-2018447 GCF_030848795.1 Temnothorax nylanderi
GCTTCTCCTGTCGCATGCGAATCTCCCTTATTGATTTTTACAACGTGTGGCCACGTCATAAAAATCGACAAGGAATGTAAAGTAACGACGTGACGCTCGCGCCGTGCGTGCGAGTGCTGTGCAGTGACGACGCAGTCCGCGTCACTGACGATAGTAAATTCGCCGAATTTAAAACTCGTCAGAGAATTGCGATCCACGAGGTAAATACAAAAGTATTTCATTCTGCGAATCCCTAAATTACCTACAATTCTTATAGGTGGAAGATTCTTTCGAGAAAAAGAGAGAAAGAGAGAATTCGTGTAGGATTTATATGCGCCACACCGGTACAGAAATAAACTATAGAAATGAATAATTGATATGATATACTTTAATTAACTTGATTGTGTCAGAAGCCGATATTGTGTTTCATCTTTTTTCATCGCAAAATTAAAAAATTGTATAGGACTCGACAACTTTTCACCTCTTGACTTTCAATTTGTGATTAGTAATTAATAATTCAAGGATCGTTAAACAGTGAACAGTAACGGTTTAATATTTACATAAATAACAAACGATTAATAAGGTTCGATGTATCGGCCACCAGCACGATTCGGTATCCCACAGATATTTGTAGCTTATTGATCGTGGCAATCGATGAATACTGTATCGCGCGAGTTTACTCCAGTTAGAAAATTCCCCTGTATATCATTGCCATCGCGGTGAATGGTGCTCCGCTGCTGTTATGCCGCGCGCAAAACTTTTGCGAAAAATTCGCACCGAAATTGACAAACGTTATCGTACCCGCGCACGTAATTCGTAGCGCGCGGACCGTCGCGTTGGTCGCGTCGCCGAATTGCGCAACTGCCATTACCATTTTGGTTCCGAAAACTTACGACATTTCACGATTTATATATCGTCGGCCCTCGCGCCGCCGGTATCTGTTTACATTGGCGTTGTGGCAGCGCGCTGTAAATCAGACTCCGACGATTCGTGGTCCGGCATTGTTCGGCTGCGTCGTTTCGAGATACACCCGGTAGAAGAGTGTCGCAGGTGCCGTTATACGAGAGACGCATTCGCATTTTCTTGGGTGGATATTCTTCTTTGCACTCTCTTCTCCTCCCCCTCCCCTTTCCCCCTCCAATGAAGTCGGTTTATTGCCGCTCATTGAGACGGCCATCGTCTTCCGATTGTTGATCCGTGTTCGAAGCTCGTAAAACGATCGTCGCGATCTTCGTCCTCTTTTCTTGCTTGAACGCTGCTCGCGAAGCTGTGCTTCGATACAGTGGTCACTTTTTTCTAAATATAGTATTATGTATGACGTTGGTTTGTGGATGGATGGTAAAATCATAAAATAAAGAATGGCACGTGCCACATGTAGCTACATTTGAACAATACTCGCGCGCGAACAAAGGATTAAAAAATGCATCATAAGTTTTACACAAAAAATCCATGTATTTAATTATTTATAGAGTATCTACATATATCAATTTTATGATCATACTACTTCTCGAAAAAAGTATCGTGAAGAATATTTTTCTCAGGGAAATTAGATAAAACAGATGAATGTCATCACTTTCCGTAAACTTGTACTTATTTCACATTTAAATATTATAGTGCTTTGACAAAATTATATAATTAAAAATCATGTAAAGGTTTATAATTATCTAACAATTTAGGATTTTACAAAGTCATTAAATTGATTTAATACACATGAGTAGAAAAATTAATAGTAATGGCTCATTATCCCCATGCATATTAAAATTATTTATTGTTCGATTCGTTTTCCTTGATGCAACGCTTTTGCGTGTGATATACGTGATGTTGCAAGGACTTGCTACCAAGCAATTCCTGCTAATGACCATCGCGCAGTAAACACGACGCGGGGTGAGAAAGATAAAACTATCAGAGTCGACAGGGTGAAAATCGGCGAATTTACGGGCGCACGTCAAGGCACATTTTAGTGCCGAGAGGATACTTTCTTTCGTAAATATAAATATCGATGCGCGATAAAATCCTATGTACTGTATTTATAACTAAGAGAATGATCACTTCGAGACTCTAGTCTTTCGAATGATGCTTGGCAGTGTTATCTCGTATAAAGCACAGTAGATAAAATATTTCAACTTCTATTAAGATGCATTTTTCTAAATTAACAACCATATGTTCTCTTTTCAACTCGTTCGATTTTCAATGGGACGCGTTATAGATGGAACTTCTCGGAAAGGCTGCGTTTCCAGATTATAGGCAGTTTTACGCGAGTTAGCAGGTAGAGCGGTCCGAGGATCGTAGTTTCAAGGGGACCGGAATGGGGAGAAGGGATTCACCGGGCGGCGCGGCGGCGGCAGTGTGGCGTTAGAAAGTTCGCCTCGGTCGGTGTTTGCTCTAACGCCTTGGCGACTGGTCTGCGGTTATCCAAACGGACGGAAACCCACTCACGAGAGCACCTGTGGAGCCTGTGGCTCCGCTGCTGCTTTTGTTCTTCCAGCCGTTCTCTCCTCCTCGCTCCTCCTCGTGCACGCCGCTGCCGCCGCCGCCGCCGCCGCCGCGCCGGTGGCCTCTGCTGTTCTACCTACCTGTTGTGTTACTTACGCCTCGTCGGCCGATCACACTTCTCGGGACGCGGGCGGGGGTCGCTTTAAAGGGATTAGCACAATTTTCGACCGCGACGCCGCGCCGGACGACCCGGAGTCCCGATGACTCGTAGTCGGATGAAAATTACGAAGCGCGTCATGGTCCGGAGGCGAGAAAATTACAGGCCCGCCTACGTTTCTCGCAACCTCCGGGATGTCGTACCGTCGAGATTACCGGAGTAGCGCTGCATCGATTCATTCTTTATGGGAATCCTTTTACAACGTTTTCGATTTCAATTCGTGATTTCTATAAGCCTTTCTAGAGAAATGCATTCTAAGAAACTAATGAATTTTGACACGTACGTTATTGCATGTGTACTTAAACATTACTTATCTCTTTAAATATATCAACGTGTATGTAACACGTAACTGGTTTCAAGTGCATATAAATGGTACTGCTTACAGATATTTATTTTATATTTTTGTATAGGATTTATACAATATTTTATAGATATGTCTTGTCGTTTGTTTTCTGTGTATTACGGGACTCTCAGAGTTGGAATTTCAAATCTCACGTTCGGAATTAAAACAACCATGATTCTTAATAAAGAAAAGCGAGAAGCGACAAGACGTGCGCTATATATTACCTTGTGTCAACTCGTATGTTATCCTATGTCTTCGATATTCTTAGCTAATTAAAGACTTCTCCAAAGATACAAATGATATTTTATTACATGTTATTTGAATCTTATTTTGAAAACTAATTATTATGATAGTTTTACATACCAGCTAAAAGGAGCTTTAAAAACTACAAGAAAACAATTTATTCTGAAATAACAAAAGCGTTTTATGTTTTCCAAACTATTTCTGTCTTAATCTTAGTACCTTAGTTTGTTCACATTGTTCTTTTTACAATTATTTGTTCCAAAAATGTACATTTGAGATATACACCCTAAAATGAATGTATAAAAAATAAGTAGGTAATGTTCGTCAATTCTCTTCAACAACGACGCTCGTTACGCGGTACTTTTGTCATTATTCACAGTAGGAGCTTCGTTCGCGGTTGGAAGCCTCCGATATTCCGGATACGAGAAACTTGGTCAAGATTCCTGCGCGAAGTGGGTCGAGCTCTTGCCGGAGTCGAGTGGAGTGGAATATCAGACAATTCACGTTAATTGAAGAACATACCAACGGGAGTTGAAACGATCGGCGGTCGGAGATATCGATACGAAATATCGCGCTGATACGGCTTTTGATTTTGACCTCTCAAACTCGCTGCGCGCGAGAGACGCGGTGATAAATTTGTCCCTCGGGAAAACAACTGGTAGCAACTTGGCTACGTGAGAGTGGCCAGCATTCCCTTTCTGTCCCGCTCCCGCCTACTCCCTGCGCTTGCACGCCGCTGCGTTCTCATCCCTCATCCCCCGGTATTCTCCCGGTTCCCGGTCGCCACGGACCTGGGGACTTCGTAAATGCATCCATGCACACGTATTTTATAGCCCCGGCTCTTTCGGTCCTTCCCCGTTCCGCCCGGCACTGCGCGCGCCGCCGCGCGCTGTTACCGGAGACGCGCGACGGGGATATTTTCGTAGGATGGATTCTTTTTGAAAATACTTAAAACTTGGACGATTTGTCGTACGTGCCCGAGTCGAACTCGATAAAGCGCTGGTATCCAACGCCGTTGCATCCGACCGGATCGGAAAAGGAAAAGGCGGCGTGCGCCCCCCAGTGGCGATGGAGGGAGTGCAATCGATGCAGGAAGACGCGCAAGAATCGTAGAAAAAGTCACGCGAAGGGAGCGAAGCGGGACGAAGGGAAAAGGGAAAGGTCTTGCAGCGAGGAGGAAAAGATTGCGTTCGGGGAACGAAAATAGTTAGAAGGAGCGAGAGAGCTCTAAGCGTGTAAAAAGTGGGGGATAGTGACGGCGGAGAACTTAATCACATAAAATCCTTAAAGTTCGCCTCGATACGACGCAATGCACTTTGATCGCGGAATTTATGTCCGTGGTGCAATGTACCCACCATTAAATCCCGTGCTCGTCGGTGCGTGCCGCGGAAAAATTCATCGCGGAGACTCGCGGGCGGATTCACTTCCACCATTGATCGGCGCGGTAGTTTCGGGAGAAGGAGAGAGTACTTTTCTCCTTTCTCCCCGCATCGTAAGAAAATATTATTCTTCCAAGAAAAAGTCGGCGCTCGCCGACGACGGATTTCGAACTCTCCGCTCTTCTCTTTCAGTCTCTGAGAGAAGCTCGCTGTCGAGAAGAGTTCACTAAACTCAACCGCCAGCTAGCGGGACTTTCTTCGCAATTAGAACTTCGATCCACTGCCAAATATATCATACGATGGATTTACATTTGTGTCAAATAAAATTAATTTTATTATTTAATTTATTAATATAATATATGATTTTTAAATGTAAGGTTTTTCGATATTTCCTGATTGTTATCTAGAAATGCAAGGACGACGATTTTTAATCCATAATGTCGTTTATAATATGATCGCGATCGCGTGTAAGGTTGTTGTCCAGGAAAGCTTTTAAGAAGAAGGTAGAACGGAAGCGAAATTTCAGTGCGTGTTGGAGAATCAGAGTGTCCTCTTATAAAAAGCACATCGACGCCTAGATACAGATAGATCGCGCAGAAAAGAGAGTAAGTTCGAGAATCTTTATGGTCCGCTGTTAAGTCAGCAAAGACAATGAAAACATCTCGGTAAATCAGGAGAGACGACCGGTAAGCAGATTAGTAGAGCTTACAAGGCATTAGCAGGGAGTGAGACGGAAAGAGGCAAGCCGCAGTCATTCAGAGCTTGGGAGCCGTCTGATCTTTCTCCGTTTCTCTTTCTTTCGTTTCTCTCTCTCTCTCTCTCTCTCTCTCTCTCTTCCTCTCTTTTTTCTTCTCTTTCTCGCTTTCTGCGTCTCGTTTTCTCTCGCTTTCTATTTCCTCGTTCTACTCTGACTCTCTCCAGTCTCTCCTCAGCGGCGTTATACTCGACAATCGTCTCTCTCTCTCTCTCTCTCTCTCCCCTCTCTCTCTCTTTCTCCTAGGAGCTGTTCGCGCGGACTTAACCACCCGTGAAGCGGCACAATATATCTCGGAGATAATTCGCTTGTTAGGGTCGTGCGCCTTTACATTAATCCATCTGCTCGCGGTCTGTCTCGTAACCGCCTCTTTGCACACGGGAACAACGACAGGTTCTTTTGCGGCATCACGCTTCGGAATAATTGCCGTCGAATAATTGCGGTCTCAATTTACCGCGGTTAACATGTATTAGCTTCGCATTTCTTTCGGCGTTTGAGCGGACAGAAATCCCGTTCTCCACACATCGATTTCCCGAAGACGTCCCAAGTGCGGTGTCTTTTTCACGCGCTTATCTGACGACCTAACTTATGCAGGTACACGAGTACCTTCTAATGTACGTTATGTACATAAGATATTGTTTCGGCTGATAGATGAGTTTTCTTTGAAGCGACCACGCGCGCGAGAGCGTGTTGCAATACCTAATGCAATTATAATGTAACAGATTCAGTTGCGTCAATCGCCTTGTTTGATGAAACCTCGCTTAGTTAGATTACGCTGTAGAAAAGTACATATATTTTAGTCCATTTAAGCAGAGAAATTGTTTGGAACGGAAAAAGAATTAATGTTTTATTTTATTTATCCATTTAATGCAACGGGAAAGATAAAGTTGTCGTCGCGCAGGATTACAATGTATGTCTTTTGCGTCTTGATTACAGCTACGTCATCGGGACAAAGATGTCCTTCGACGCACATAGGTAACTGGGAACGGTGTACGAGGCACTTGTCGCCATGTCGATGCCCGTGATACCACCGGTTGCCTGTCACTCGGCCTCGATTGATCGATTCTCGCTTCTTCACTCGGACCCACCCTCTCTCCCGGTCCGCCTTCTTCTGTCCTTTGCCTAGCCACGTTCCGCACGGATGTTTTCTCCTCGTCTTCGATGCCCTTGTTCCCTTTATCGTCGTTTCGCTTACACGCGTACGCTTCTCGCACCCGACGTAGCCTCACTAATTTGATATACGAACGGCGGAGAACCGGCTAAAGACCTATCTGATGAATCGATACGCCCAAAACCCGATCCAGCGGGATCACAGTCTGTTCACTGTAACAACTTGTAAGGAACTATATTCACTGATTCTTTCTCTCTCTCTCTCGGCCTTACATTTAAACAGCTACAAATTAATGGTACTACGCTTGTCCCTTGATTTTTACATGGCTCCTTCTCGTAATATTTTATCGTTATACTTGTTTAAATTGTGTAATTTATTTGAAAGGTTTATATGAGAAGGTTAATATGATAAGTCACTTGTAGACAGATTTTCACAAATACTAGATTTTATTAATAGATAATATTATAAACTATGTTAAATTACATTTCTATGGACGCATATGACTTTAAAAAATTAATGCGCTAGTTAAGTCGAAGTTCACGAGCTATAAAATCATTTAGCTGCGATTATCTGTGATGTACGCACTGATATCACTTGGGGAATGATGCTAAGCTAGCGTAGAGAAACTTCCTTCGAGCGCCGCACTGATCGCAGTCTCGCGAGGTTTATTTCGAGGCTTATTTCAATCAAACAGCATGTTAAATCCAAATTATCGCATCATAAAATTCCGTTAGTCCGGCGAGATTTGTGATATACAGGATGACGTCGATCCCAGAATGATCTTAAGCCAGTGTTGTACTTTGCGATAAATGCCTCGCTACGTCTTCCCCTGAGATATCGCCGTCGAGATTGCGGCGGTGCACCTGTGCGCAATACCGATCGGCGTTGCGCTTACGGGAGCGTAAGTGCGACAACGCGCGGGGATTATCGGGCATTATGTTGCGTTAGCGGCATGACAGAGCCGTAAACTCGTGACGAAGAGAGAAGTCGCTTTATGGTGGCCCGTGGGGCAGCGAGCGCCGAGATATATAATCCCTACAATCGCGCCGGACGTCACACGAGACACGCTGATGCATTAAAACGCTGTTAAATCCGGCGAAGTTCCGTGGTAGTCGCCGTGCGCGATCGCGGGTCGCCGAGAGAGAACAGGTAGTCTATTAATTTGTCATAAACGTAACGTAGGTACGTGCTACCTGCCGATAACTGGGTAGATTTATGGACCCACCTCTTCGCAACTCGCCTTCCCGTATTATCGGTAAGTACCTGTCGTTAAAACGGAGGCTGACAGCCACCGACGTGTCGCTATGATTTAGGATATTCTATTTAGTCATGTGTATGTCGCGCCTGTCGTCGTCATCATCATTTTCAGATGTTAAAATTGTACCGGCTTAAAATTATGTCATTTTAAATGAGAACATTGGTAGCAAAAAAGAATTCGATTTGAAGAAACATATTACGAAGTACATACTTGATCTCAAATTGCGATATCAAAAAGGAGAGAAGTAGACAGCAGATAATATCTCTGAATTCTGGAAACACATAAAATCTCATTATATGTATAATCTCGACATGTGAGGTAAAGCGTTCCGTGTGTAGAAACCGTTCGTGGAACGTCGCTGCACCGATGACATACGGTATGTTGACATTCAGGGCGTTAAATAATAAAATCATCCGGATAACGTCTGATAGGCGCCGTCTTCGATAAAATGCTTAGGATAAAGTTCTCATGTGCGTCTCTCTCGCGAAGAGTGTCGAGGTCGGCCAATCAGACGAGCGTGAACCAAACAGGCTGCCACCAGCCTTGCCCGGGCAGCTTCTATAATCTGATTGAAGTCGCTCGATGGTTAATGAGCAACGTCCCCGCATTCCGTTCTCACCTTACCAGGCCCTTTACGCGTGCCATTAAACGTACACGCGTTTCGAAAGTTTCCGTACGAGGCCCGCCTTTCGTGTTTTTTCCTTTTACTGACGTCACACGAGTAGACCGGTGCCGTGGATACATTGCGATACGTGCGTGTACGAACAAAATATCCGTTATGCAAATTAAGATACTTAGGTTGTAAACGTCAACAGCGCGGTGATCGCGGGCGCTCAATATTTCTACAGGAATAAAAATCAACGTCGCGAATGTTAAGTTTTACTGGCTTGTAATTAGACACAAGAAATTTGTTGTGCAAGATACGTGCGCTGTTAATTCCATATATATATTTACACAAAGATTAATAAGTAATTGTCTTTGCGAGTGATATAATTACTGCAGATTATATTTCAAAATTGATTAAATTATAAATATGAAATTCAGAGGGGGAAAGGACTTTATATACATAATTTTCTTCAAAGATATATCAAAGATATATATATGAAATAGCTCATTTAATTCACTCATAGATGATAATTGTAGTTGTGTATTATATTTTATTTATTTATACGAAAGGATATTAAGATACGTACAAACTTGTATATTTTTCCATGATTATTTTAAAACAAAATTTCGAACGAAATGTGTTTGTGCATGGAACAAGGATAGTTTAAAGCTGAAGAAAAAAGAATCGAGAAGAGCTACGTCAGTAAAATGCGTGGGTGTTGCTTACGACATTTTGATAGTGGTTCTCATCGAACGAGAAAATACTGCTACATTTTAGATTGTCATTTTACGATATTTTTTAATTCTTCGCGAAGCATGAGGCGATTTACCTGCTTAGATATTACATATTCTCCATGAAAATATAAGATATATAAATTAATTGGACTTACTTTGCACGATGTATCGATAACTTTTATAAGGGAAATACGCCGTTCAAGCCATGAAGCGTGTCTTATCGCTATTTCGAGACAGGCTGCGGACTCCATTAAAATTTCTTCCGTATACCCCTCGCATTGGAAAGAGATATCACTCGTCGTTCGTGTGGCTCCTGACAGAATTACACGTCAGGCGTGGTACGACACCTATCGATAGTAGCAACACAACCGGGAGCATCTGTTTTACAATCGCAAAGGTAGAAGCGGTAGTGGCGGCGCGCGGCGCCCGATAAGATCTGCGAGACGGGAACCGGTACTCCAGAGTCTCGCAAGTTTCGCGCGAGAAGAGGTAGCCGGCGATCGAAGTATTGAACGGCGCGAAGTACCATTTATATGTGTGTATGGATACATCGAGACTTCTGAAGTAACGTAATCCTATCGTCGCCCATCGGCGATTCGACGAGCCGGAGAAGGGTACTCGGGAGAGGCGTAAACTACGTTAACCAATTATAAATATCTTCGCGCAAATTTAATGCGGGTTGCGTCGCGTTAACGGATACCTGTTATCGGTGATAATGTCGATAGATATTAATGATAAAGTTCACGCGTTTCGGCGATGTCGTTGCAAGTCTCATTCGGTTAACGACAACAGCGAAGATAATAACAGTAATGCGTATTCAGCATCAGAGTTGACCAATGATGTTTATTATAATCACACTAACGTATCTTTATATGCGTTTCGTGCTAATGGAATTAGGACTTCTGCCCGGCTCCACTCGATCATCCTGATGTGCTTTTACGTCGCCGATATCTTCGGCTTTATCTCTCCCCTGCACGCATGGTTGTTCTTTACACGGGCGTTAAGTTTCGCCCGTTACCAAGTAGTAATGACGACGATGACACAACACACCTCTTTATTACTACGCCATGGTAATAGCTTGAAAGGATTCTCTTCGTTTCTTCCCTCGCGGTCATTTTAATAAGTTTAATGTAATCGCCTGTAGTGGCGATTACGCGACCCACCAACCGGATTTCGCGATGCGCGCGAGAAAAGCTTACACGCACATTTAAGATACGATTACCCGAGATACAGTTTCACGCTCGTGTCTTCTCGGTTAACTCTGTGACAAAAAAATGATAACTGAGTTGTCGAGCATAGAGTTCAGCTCATTCTGCAGAGATAGACTTACGCGGAGTTAACTATATACGCTATATACGCGCTGCGAGTAGAATCCAATTAGCAAGTTTAATGCATCAGTCTGATTATCAGCCTGACACAGGTTGAATAGTCATATTAGCGAGTTGGCTTAAGCCTAAAGTGAGTTTATCGCTTTTGTTTTCGCTCGTGTGCCATCCAGTGAAATATGCATCGCGCTCTATAGAATACATATACTATCATCCTCTCGTCAACTTCAACATAATAAACTTTATTCTCTTCTCAGATTGTTTAATTTATTATCTATTAATTAAAACCATTGATATTCTAATTGTCAATACTTTGAGAAAATTGAATTTATTGGGACTAAATTACATTTCTTGCTCTTTTATGCTTAGAGTACATCTGTATTACATCGTAATTATTATAGGCGATATCTGCATCTACAGTTTCAATAATACCAGGGTTTAAATTATTAGATCTGATTATACGTTAAAGACGGAGCCACTTTCGTATCAATTACACTGTCTCTTAAGTTTTATGTCTCTAGATAAGCGCTGGATTTGCCTAGCGGCCGCGATCTGTCCTTTTTCGGTAACGACTTCTGGACCTAGGGTGGATCAATGTTTGCGAGGACGTCCGGCGATTTGTAACAATTACGGGCTGATGCCCGAGAGCAGATAGTAGCCGGTGGTGCGGCAATAACCCTATGTCATCCTGAGCCTCGGACACGGGCTTGTAGAGCAGGGTGTTGTAGGCGAACCGCGCCTCGGAAACGTTCGGCGTCCGGTAATCGTGTTAGCGTGTAACGGTGCCACCCTATTCTCGGTCCCTTCTATCATGATCTTCCCTGTTAAAGCCGGCCGTATGCAGCCGACTCCCGCGATCACCTATCACACAATCTGCTTACGTGGAAATAATATTTTGTAATCAGATCAATCGTTAGGGTCAACGTTGTGACGTCGCCTTTGACGATCGGGAAACAAGAACGATCTCTATGAGAAACTCGAGTATGGCGAGAGATTGCCCCTTCGTTACTACCCGTGATATTTTGCTGTATAAAGAAGGACCATAAAACCGCTTAACTACTGACGGAAAATAACTTTCCGAGGCTCGTTATCCTTGCTGCCGAACATCGGATGGAAGAGGCAAAATAATCTCGGGCTTGTTTCTGGCTGGAAAATCACATCTCGTGTATTAGCGAACGAACATGGGGAGGAGGAGAGAAGAGAAAGAGGGCGGGAGATGCAACCGAGAAGATCTGGGAATGGCGATGAGAAACCGAAACGCGCCCGGCGAAAGAGTAGACGTGCGTTTACGAAGTTGTTCTCGCGCATTTGTCCGCCGGGTTTTTCTGTCGATTGGAATGTACGATAGGCAGCCAAACTGGTCGCACTCCGATGACAGGCGGGTCCCCGGCGTGTCCTTCGCCAATCCTCTCGATCGTTTTTGCCTTTAATTTCTCCTCGAGGAAACGAGGACCCCTCGTGAATTCGGTGTGGAGTTGCACACGCGCGGGATATCGCGATTCTCTCGCGATTTTTCGCCGCCGCGCCGCCGCCGATACCTTTATCGATAAGGGCACTAACGTATTTCGGGCTGATAACCGCGACACGTTAATAACAGCATATTATGATTCGCGACAGATATCCGTGACCGAGGAGACCGTTCTTCTCCTCCTATCGCGCCTCCTTTTCGGTCGCTGCCTCGTCCCTTCCATCTCTGGCTCTATACGGTTCTCCTTTTATGTCCCTCGGGAATCTTTTCGGGCAACGACGAGTATGCCTTTGGACACGCGAGCACTTTGGCGCTGAGAGAGGAAGAGAGAGGGGAAGAGCAGTGGGCCTCGTGAGTATAATGGGCTGAAACATGAAACGTATGCAAACCTGAAATAATACGACACTCGACAGGGTCTTTCGATGTGGGATCCTCCTTCTCTCTTATCCCCCCCACCGCTTCTCTCTCCTCATATCGCGGTCCCGGTGGTATCTTACGCGTATCCTCTTGCCCTCATCATATTTGCCGCGGGCCCAGTTCCAAAAGGTGGAACATGAGACTTAAAAGACAATGCTGAAAAAACCTCTACATTTCTGGGATTCAAGGCAGTCTCTTCTCTTCGCTATGATTCAGGTATAAAAAAAAATTGACGTCGCGATTCGGGTGCGATTAAAATATGTCGGGGAATTTTGCTTTAAGCAGTGTATGGGAAGATTCGTTGTATATTTATGACTCTATTAATATAGGAATTAATGGCGACCGATAATTCGTAGAGAGGAAGATGTCGGCGGCGCGGCGTCTAGTATATCGGACAAAGTTGACGTTTGTTCACGAGCTGTGAAATTTAATTCGTATAGTCCCGCGCGAGGCTCTCATGCCTGCCAGCCGATGGGACATGGGTTATGGGTTAACTCGGAGCACACACGTGCGTGTGTGCACGCATCGTATCACTATCATATGTGTCCGCGTCTGTCGTGAGGCTTGCTCGTCTAAAGGGGTGACAGGTTGTACCCTAGAGCGACGTTCCGACAGTCGGTTCCCTTTACAGCACTTCCGAAATTATAAATTAAATCTCATACTTTCGTGGGAGTCGGCGTCGCGCAAGAAACTATCTATCTCTCTACTTTGTCTTGCTTTCTCTCAGCGTTGAACGCAATAAAGCCGCCGCCGCGCCGTGAGATTATTGCGAATTATTGTGAACCGCGTCGTAAGATTGCGATGGTAATTATCGTGCGAAGTGTCTTTCGCTGTCGTCGTGCTGGACGAATGTATCGATGGAATTTTAATAAAGATTCGTTGACAGGTCAGCAAGTGAGAAGTGACGGCAGTGCATTTATTATTGATAATACTAATAATATTCGACAATACTGATAGAAAGCGAAGTCGGTATCGATGTATAATTGATCATCGTTGGCCCGACGCCGTCAACACCGACACTAAGGAGATATAATTTTCAATTGGATAATCTGTCTCATTATATCAATTTTTCGATCCTGCCTCGACGCCTCGTCCCGTGAGAAACCCCATGGCGGTAGCGCCGTCCAATCAAAGGGGCCCCCGAAGCAGTCCCGGGTCTCGATAACAGAATGCGGGCCCAACACCGGACTACGAAATGCAAGTTCGATGAATCGAACTCGTGAGAAACCGAGCAAGTACCCGTCATCGCGCGGTGATTAATAGAGAGCGTCGCGATACCGGCTTGTCCTTAAAGAACACGACCCCGTGGTTCCGTTCCTATACCCGCGTGCTATGCTCTCTCTTTCCCCCGTAGGCCTACATGATGTCCCATAATCGCTTGACAACCTGACGCTCTCCTAGGAACGTTCGATGATGAGGCATCGATCATCGGAAGTATTTCAGGCGCGCCTCTCGGTATTCGATTCACTCTCGGTCGAATGGAATCTGTTTTGGGATCTTGGCGCAGTTGAAATCGCATTGCATTTCAATGAACTTTCAGAACGTTTATTATTTATCTTATTACAATTTTATTTCTTATTTTCGATATTGTTATTTGATACACAGATCAAAATCTATTGAATTTATTCATTATCTGAAGAGTTCGCGAATCTTAATAAATAGATATGAGATTAAATAATCAATTGATATATAAGATTAATGTATTTAAAAGAATTACTCAACAAAAACTTTACAATGATTAAATCTTCATCGATTATAGGTACTTATATAACTATCGTTATATAAAAAACATATAAAAATTAGTCTATTAGTTTATCACATTAATCGTTTAATTGAAGAATACAGTCTGCAATTTAATTTAGTTGCTTATAAATTAAATAAGACTTATATATGCAAGAATGTCGATGATATCATGCACAAGCGGCCATTCGAGATCGACAAATTATCTTAAGACGAATGCTAGACAATGACGAGACGAAATCGTAAACCCGTCTTCTATATCGTAGCTTTTTGCCTTGCCTTTCAAAGCTTTTTCCTTCAGTGGGTTGCGCATCGATCGTGATGCACTGCACTAGATTACTGGGAACTCCACAATATGTCAGTTAGCTACAAAAGAATACAAAACGTTTTATTATTTACGTGTTTAGTATACAGGATGTTCCAATTACGCTTATACATATATGAGTTTAAATTATGGAAAGTAGATTAATTATTAAAATTAAGAATTAAGAATTAAGAATTTACTTAAACAAGAAAATAGAATTAGTTTTTTCTCTGTTTTTCAACACGCAATAATATGCAAATTAATATTGAATATAAGTTTATAATAGGCAGTTATCACAGTGCTAGTATAAAAAATTGGAGTAAAATCTATAATACTGAAGAAATTAAAGTAATTAGTTATTCGATTATATATAAAATCTTGATTCTTAGTTTACACGACGTAACAATTTCTGGAAATGAAATTAAATTCGCGAAACTATTCAATCCGGGCGCTGACTCAGAATTTACGGGTTTTTCCTGTAATAGTAGCCGACATTGCTGTCGGGATGAATGCCTTCGCTTCCTTCATCGCGTACGTGTTTGTGGCATTTGTCCAGAAGATCTTGACCTCTCTCAATTCGACCCTACCGCAGCGGGGCCAAGCTGTCAGCGTACATATCCTCACGGGCATATATCGATCTCAATCGGCGTTTCATAGACGCTATCGGCCATCTCGACGAAATTATAGGCCGCGGCCGTAGCCTTAGTGACTCGAGACAATGGTACCCATCACCTGCTTGGCTCTCTCAAAGCAGACCCTCCCACTCATTGGATCGTATCTATCGTATCGGGTTGGGCCGGCACTTCTTAATTGGTTGGTGTTGACTTAATGTATTTCGATATACGTTGCTAAGCTTAATTGCGGTCCTCCGTCCTCCTGAATATTCCGCTGTTATCGAAATTATCGTTGTATTATCACAGTAAATTGATAATTTATGATTGATGCTCCGTAATATGAGTTATCTAATGTCATTGTTACATCACTCTTAACTAAGTATTATCTTTTCGTCGTGATTCAAGTTATGAAGTAACATCAATCGATATCGATTAATTAGTATTAGATAATTATTTTTCTCTTATTTATCTATATATATGTA
The DNA here is from genome assembly GCF_030848795.1 of Temnothorax nylanderi. Classification (NCBI taxonomy): domain Eukaryota; kingdom Metazoa; phylum Arthropoda; class Insecta; order Hymenoptera; family Formicidae; genus Temnothorax; species Temnothorax nylanderi. Next base: position 1,361,040 of record NW_027249083.1, read on the forward strand.
CATAGAGATAAATAAGATATATGTAAAGCAAGGAGCAAGTTTGCTCTGTAATTTGCGTAAATTTTTCATTTTACGAGAGAGACATTGTTTCCTTGAGAGGACAAGAAGCTTGGAACGTCGTCGACTATATTTGCTTCAATAAACCGATATTGAACGTATCCTTGTTTGTCGTGTCGGCGAGATTGATATCGTAATCATCGCCGGAGAGGAAAGTCGCAGGGGTGTGAAATGCAAGATAGAGCGACTTTGAATGGCATTACACGCGTCTGCCAAACGACATTCGTCACTATCACGAAGGGGTCGAATGCGAACAGTTATCAGATCGGGATGTAAATTATTTGCATGCGAAGTCGTAAAAAATGCATCTGCGGGGATCGCATTGGAAAACGTCAGGACACCCCCCGGAGCGTTGTTTGCTTTATAGATAGATGTGCGAATCGTATTCTCGTATATTGATACAAAACACCGCCTACGGTCTATAGGAGAAACCAATATATACAAATAGATCACGATATATTCCTATTTTCTGCAATTCCAATATTATACACAGTTAATAATTAAATTTATTATTTCTGCAATTAAATAAATGCAAATGGTTTGAAAAACATTCTTAAACGCAATAAAACATAATTAAAAGGGTGAAAATATTATGATATGAAAGTTTACAAGTGCGAGTTATCGTTATCGATTTAATTTCTCGAAATGCCGTAGCACTCGTCACAAGTCGAACTTGTGGACACCGTCGTAATTTTTACGGGCGTATCAAAAACACCTCACCGTCGTTCCCGTTCGAAACAAGGTGAACGAAAACATACGGGGTCGCGGGAACAGGGGGAGATATTCGGCGAAAATGGGGGGCCAACAAGGAAGGATGATTGAGGAGATCAACGAGCGGGACGAAGACAAGGGATTACGAATGTCTCAGTGGGACATATGTGGATCCCCCGGGGGCTGATCCGCTCAGCGGGGCCCCTGATATACGCCATCGTAAACCCCGTGAAATTGTGCCACAAGTATCGGCTGATGCCTCCATTAAGACCCGCTGATGTTATTACAGCGGAGCCCGCGCTCTCTCTCCATAATTTTCGTTCTCTTTCTTCCGTCGCTCTCTTCTCGCTGTATTCCTTTTCTTGGCCTTGCGTTCCCGAGGAACGTGTCCTAGTTTCCGCTGTATATCTCGTGTCCCGACAGCAGTGGCGGCGCGGCGCGGCGCGGCGTTCACAACGCGCATCGCGCGCCCTTTCTTTTTTTCTCCCGGCTCGCGCTGCGCGCACATCCGCGCGCCCGAAATTCCCGAATCACCCTTTCACTCTCCCTTTCTACCTCTATTCCCTCCCGCCGTCGGGCCAACCCTTTCACGGTTTAAATCAATCATACATTCCTGAGAAATGATTACGACCGTGCTCTCTCCAGGTATGGGAAGCAGCTGCCCGTGTGTATAATTTACGGCTAAACATAAAACGATAAAAATTGACGAAATTTTTGTTGATAGTTGGACAGTGCGTTTTATTACGAGTTGAACTAACGACGACAGCTTCCAATTATGCGCTCTATCGCTTGTTCTTTTTAGTCATTAATCATGTCATTGATCACATTTTGTGAAACGCTTGTTAGACTAACATGATGTGTTTATTCAAATGGTATCTGGATTTATTCGATAGTTGAATATCTTTTCCTCGGTAATATTTTTGACTATAATTTCTTTGTCTTTTGTATAATTTCTCTGTCTTTACGGCAGAATAATGATTAAAAAGAAAACCTAATCGAGCTTTCCCAGACCTTTCGAACAGTCCGGAGAGGATAAGAAAAGATAACGATAGGCAATATCTAAATATGTCAATTAAGATGGCCCTGACCCACGTGAACTTTGACCTACAGTGGAATGGCCTATAGTGGAACGGCCAGTCTATGCTGTGAGTCATTGTCTAGATGGATTTTTTTGAATGAACCGATTAGGCATCGCCTACGACACGCGTCACGAGCTCATCGCCTCTGTCGAGAGAAGAAGAGAAATAATTAATTTCGATTTTAAAAAATGCCGAATGTATGTCAACCGCAAATCAATTTGAAGTTAATAAAACATTTATAAATAAGTTTTTTTTTTCATAGGGACGATGGACCTTTATGTATATAAGCAATATGTAATTCCTTTGCGTAGCGCGATATTTGTTTTAAATTTTATCACTGATTAATTATATAAACCATTTTTAATGTGACGAAAACCAACGTGAATTGAATATCATTTTTAATATAATATGAAATATTTCGCTGCGGAACTGTAAATTTAGAGTTCGAATAATTCTCTCTTGCATCGAGGTTGTGGGCCGTGGGGTGAAAACTCCACCCTTTTTTTGCGGGAACGTTAACACCCTTCGGCACCGACGGAAGGGCTTATTATACGAAACCGATCCGTCGCGGCGCCCCCTCCCCCTCCCCCTTTTCATACCTACTTCTTTTTATTGGTCGTGTTCCGTGCCTCGCGGCCTCACCACCCCGGTATTCATATGCTAACATGGGGTTGTCCGTGAGTCTCGTTACGTTGTCAATGGTGTTCAAACTTTTCTCGAGGCCTCGTTAATGACGTCGTAAAATTCGGCAGGACCGTCGCGATTTGAGCACCACTGGGCCCGCTAAGCGTATGCCAACAGCCCTATAAAAATTCAATCCATGCAGTCTTAAAAATAATAACGCACCGCTAGCCTATACCGGGTCCCATAACGCGCAGACATATGGATGTGCGTATATGCCTACCTGCATCAGGCCTGCGGTTTTACCGAACGTTTTTCTTCCTCCTCGTCGCCCGTTCCCTTTGCGGTCTCCTACAATCGTAAGTGGTTTTGTTGTAGCGCAATTAACGGGAAATCACTTATTTCCTTTTAGCGTTAATTAAATCGAGATCAGCATCGCGCTGCTACGCGCGAGAAGCCTTATTGTTCTAATTTGAGAGTTAGTCTTATTCTGTTTGTCGTTTGACGGACTACGCTAATCCCGATTTATCGAATTTACGATAATTACTGTGCAATAACAGATTTATCTGATAGGTGTGTATCTTATCAGATGTCTTACACAGATATTAATATCACCCGTATAATATTTTGAATATTTTATCGCATTAGAGTCTGATTGAAACGAAATGTTGGTTTTATGTGGAACGTCTGTCTATCCTGTTTCGAAATTATCATGTTATGACAGAGGCCGCATAAAAAGTCAAGTGGTGGACTCAATGCAAGTACGTTTCTCGAGTATTAGCGTCCTTGAATGTTCAGTAAAATTTATTGTATTTCTCATATCCGTAAACATTTAGCTATAGCTTGTACGGATGGAAGGTTTGTTTCACATAGTAAAATATCAATACGCTATTGTGTTCTAATTTGAAATATATACGATGTGTCGTGAAAAGCACAACAATAGTGCGTATTCGAAAGTTTCGAGAAATAGCTGACGCTCGCTAACTTTTACTCTTACCTCTTACATTGCAATGTTCATAGCGTTTGCATCGCGTATCCGGAGGATCTATCCATACGTAGAGACATATATTTATCTGTATCATTTTTCTGGTATTATATATATGTAGACAAATGTATTACTTTCTTCACAATTTATATTCGATTAGATTGCCTAATATTAATTAAATTTTTCGAGAAGCAAGGAGTGATCAAGGAAAGATGGCGATATATCTTCGACGACTTTCGCCTGTTAAGATTTAAATGCACGACTCCCACGTTTCTCTTGCGGCGCGATTATTATAATTTCGCCACCCTTGTGTTTTACGGAGTACGAGGGCCACGTGCTGTACGCGCACGCATCCCCTCGTGATTTACTGCTAATTATCGTCCTGCCCGAATAGCCTTACGCCTTCCCGGTGAGAATCGGCCAGTCAACGACCTCCCCGGCGCGGCGGCCGGGGACGCGCCGCGCCGTTTCGCAAAAATCGACAACTCAACGTCGTGTGGCGCGCGCGTTTCGCGCGGCGCGTTACAAGCACCCCGACGTATCCACGTCTTGTAACATCCGTGGTCGGTCGTCGCGCCGGCAAAAGGAATCCCGCGCCGCAACGTGCGGACCCCGTGAGCCTACTAAATTATTGTTCTTGCATCGCGCGGTGCCAAAATGTTTACAGCCTTAGCGCGGCGAAGGTACGAGCACCGAGAAGGTGGAGAAGGAGGTGGAGGAGGCGCACGATGCTCAGCCTCGGTTAGTTATGACTGAGCTAAGAAGAGCCGCCTTCTCCGAAGAAAGCCACGTCCGTGCCTCGTGGCTACCTACCTCGGATTTTATTCTCCGATGGCACGATGGCAGTTGGCGCACACCTCGTACAGATGAGCGCATTATTGAGCAAGCCAATAATAAAAGTGAAATGAATTATGTAATAAAATCGATATCGGCTATATTAATTGGATAACACCGGTTTTTTATTTATTACAAAGAGGTTTATCTTTCAGACATATTGCTTGTAACGATGATTTAGGTATATTCCTTTTAGGATTGACAATATTATGTATGAATTAACAATAGTACATTAATTCATACTTCAGTTTAGACAACTTTTATTTTAAGTTTACATAATAGAGAGATTAGATGTTGCTTTTTAAAATATTTAATATTTCAATTTTTATATTTCTACATATTTAGAAGAAAAAGAAAAAGCGTTATATATATATGAGAAATTAGTCGAGACATCAAATGGTCTCACATTTTCTTGCCTCATTTCGCTGTCTTTGCCACTGTCGTTTTCTCTTCTTGACGTCTTATCGAGTGTAAACTCATGACGCTACTATCAGACCCGACTGAATAAAAAAAATCGTTGGTACATTAATACTAGCGTACACCGCGTATCTATACTGTGGCGCAATATACCTTATATTGTTTTTCCCACGTTACGAGTAGTGCAATAAATGTCGTTTGCTCCCATTCGCGGATACGGTGGAGTCATTTCGGTATCGCCGCGCTTCTCGCCCCCTTATACTCTCTGTCTGTAAATTCCCGACATTATAGACAGGCTTTGCACGCTCGGGGAAAATTCAGCACGTATCGTCGATGTCAGAGGTACGTTATCTGAATTGGAATTCTTCCCGGTTCCCCCCGAACTTTACTTCCTCGTATTTTAATCCCCCGATATTCTGCTTGGCAAGGGTTGTTACTCGGTTATTGTGCCTCCAAATTCCAGTTGATTTTTTCGCTTCTGTTATGCTGCCCTTTTATCTCGTATTGCTTGCCGACATAATATACACAGAGTGTCCCAAAATGATCGCCACTTTTTTCAAGGAATATTGCTTGAACAAGTTGGTTTTTTTTTTAAATAACACCGACTCTTCAACTCGTTGATTTTTTAAAATTTTACTAAACAATAAGTTTTTTTTATAATTATTAATGTTTGATATTAAATATATATTTTGTTAACATAAATTTTATTTAAAATAGAATGAAGAAATTTTGTATCTTTCAAACTTGATTAGTGAAAGTTCCTAAATTTTTTTTGACGAGAGTTCTTACGTTAAGTTTAACAACACTATAAAAATTATAAATATTATAATATATTTCAATATATAAGCAAAATATAATTATGTAATAAACATATTATGTAACAAACTTGGTCTATATTATGGTCAATGTTGAGTCAAGTTCTCGTGTATGTCAGGTGATTTTTTGCATGCACTTAAACGTGGTGAGTCGCCACACGTGGCCATTTACTCGGAGGCCATACGTATTCATTCTTGCTAAAGGCACGCGATCCGGCTAGGCTCTTACTTAGAAGGGCAGAAAAGAAAAGGAGACTTCGATCCACGCCCAACTGACTCCGCGCGTCACTGGTCCCCTAAGAGAAGAAAGGCGCCGACGCGCCTCTATAAAATAAGCGCCACGTTCGCGTATCCCTCGAGTGCACACACGGACATACATCTATAAAAAAAATCTTAAACTTTTATGTCATATATTATACAGTATCTGCAAAAATTTCGGACGCATTGATACTCATTTTGATGTTATGACACATCATACTTTAGTATTAAAAAAATCTATAAGTTTTACAAGTATGGATTGTAGTAAGTATAAGTATGAAAAAGACATTGATAAATTCTGAAACATCAGTCGGGAATCTAAGCTAAAAAGAAAATAAGAAAAGAGATAAAGATGATCATAGGGTGATTATTATAGGCGCCAAAATGTTGGGCCGGTTTCGGCGACTGTCTTCTTATTATTCGCGCATAACTACGATGTTTCAGCAATTTATATAGTAATTAGGTCCGCATTCATGGCCCACTGAGCCTGGTAATGCACTCCTAAACATCTCCATTATGTCGCGGATTATGTCTAGATAATCACAATGTTCGGAGCATCACTATAGTTTCACTCGTAATGATCGGTCGGTGGAAGATAAACGGGAAGCTTAATAGACTCTCTTGGCTTGAGATTACTTGGTAACAACAACAATTCTTTATTATGCAATTTCGATGGAGAAGTAATCATATCGTAGCCTAAAAGGGCTTAATGATCCCTCCTAATATTTAATATTTTAATAATTATCTAAGAGAGCGACACAAAGAGAAAATAAGAGAAAGTGAGAGAGAGAGAGAGATAAATAAAATCAAATAGAAAGAAATATTAATTGCTAGCTTTTATTACTTAGACTCGTGTTACACTCAAAACATGTTATGTTATAACATGTTTTGTCCAAAGCGAAAACAATTTAATAATGTCCAATAAACGGCAGATAATATTAATCCAACGATAAGGAAGAATAAGCGTGCGGCTATGCGGAGCAAATACTCGCGTTCCGAAGTCCGTTTGTATATCTGTATATACGCCACCGTGCAGTAAGGTAATTTCATTAGCTCGGTTACCTGAGGCAAACGCGCGACCATATTCGGAGACACTCAATCAACGTTAAATCATTGCGCTGCTCAATAACACAGCGGCGAGTCGGGTGCCTAGCGCACTTAGCGAGTACACCTCGGGGTGCGATAATTCTGACAGTTACTTGGCGCTCACGTCCGCATACATACGGCCCTGCCAAGGGTGAAGAAGGGGGAAGGGATACTCTCGTTTCTACGCTGATAATTAAATCCTCCCACGGCAGGGGATTCATTCGTGCAACGCTCGATATTTTATGGAATGTAGCCAGGAGAGATGCCTCTCTCCTGCCGGTATCGGCGAGAAGGGCAACTGAGATTGATGGACAAACGATCCTTCCGGGTCCCGGGAATACGTCAGAGCGAACCCGACGCGAACGAACGGCATACGAAACGCTAATGACGCTCATTAGCGCACGGAGCGAATCAAAATTTGAGAAATGATCGGAGGGAATACTTTCGCGACGTGTAGTCACGCGAACAAAAATTCTAGGAGGGCTCTCGCGGTCGGTGGTGCATGCAAATTTTGTTTCGATTTGATAAACAAAGGCGCTCCTTTCTGGCTGCTGCGTATTGCAGACTGCATAGAGAGTCGTCAGACCAGAAACAATTAAGCTCTGTCGGTTATCTTCCGCGACCACGCGGCTCATCCACAGTCGCGCAGTGGTTTTCATCCGATTTCGCTGCTCGCGCATCGACGAGAACCGATAAGTACGAATCGTCCGAAATTTATAAAGCGCCGAGTCCAAAGTCTGTGCGCGAGATTCTGCCCGCTCGCTTTAAGACGCACTATATTTTCAAACATATGTACCGTGCTATTAGCTTTTATCGTTATCGCGCTGTCCTTATCGCCGTAAACCATCGCCATAGACTCAAACACAGTCAATCGAACGCGTAAAAAAGTTTTCTAATCACTTAGCAGAGTTGCGAGCGAGAGATATCTATCTACGTTGTTATATTTATTTATAGTATTATTGGCTATATTTATCAGACAACCACAAGGAAACCGTATACGCCTTTGTGCTATTGACTGAAGGGAGAAATGGGACGAGTGTGAGAATAAAACCGTATTTATAGGGTAGGTTGATCGATATACGACTCGTCCTGCTGCAAAAGACATCGCCACAAAAGACTTTAACCCTTTCCGCTTGATATACGCGCGCATTCGTACATATTTATGAGGTTGCCATACAACACGGAGGCTTTTGGTTACCAGGAACCTTCATAGAAATACTATGTCCTGTCAAACTGTTTACCCTTCGAAGCCTCGCACGTCAACGCCCTCCCGATCCCCGAAGCTGCTTATCCTTCCGCCACGAATTAGATCTTGCTGGCGCTCGGCAACCCCTGTGTGACATTCAATAATAAGCCAAGGGTCCGAGCCCGTTGAGACTAGGGGAGTGAATTGACTTGTCGTAATTATCGCTACATTCATGTATTTGTATAAGACCGGGATGCGTAACAGTGAATGAAATTTGTGGTTGCAAATACATTACACGTTAGGACATGAAAGAATTTAGTCTCTAGTGAACAGAATAGTACAGATAATTTAATTGTAATAATATAAAAAACAATATAAAACTCATGGAATTTTTGTTCAGAATGAATTTTATGAATTTTATGAATTTTATAAATACTTTGGCACATACAATCTCGCATAATAGTTTGCTAGTGATTCTAATTTTCATTTATGTAGATATACATTTTTACGGTTATTTATTAATAAACGTAGTTCCAATTGGACGCAGTTCTGCAATTCGGAACCAACTCCAAAACTTTACTTTTCCGCTAAAGCAAATTTCGCGAAACATTAGAAACAAAATTCCGCGCCAAATTCCGTTATCTCAAATGTAATGACCGAACTATAATCCTCCTCAAATACAATTCCATGTGTTATACATGCGTTTCTAGAAAATCTTCTCTGTCCAATAAGAGCGCTTGGCGCTCCTAATTTGGTTCCTTATCACATCCAATTTTAAGCTGACGCTACTCTTAAGAATTTCTCATTACAACCCGCTTTATCCGTGTTCTTATCTGCGTTTTTGAACCGATGTTGATTTCTCCTGAGCGGTCCCTCATAAGTTTCCTGAATTGATAATCCTAGGGCGCACTGTGAGAGACTGATGCGTGATCGAGGTGGCACGGAACATCCGAGCCACCGTGCTCCGCGCAGGGAATGAGTGGCGCGTGGCAAGAGCCCGAGGCCGATGCAAACCTCGCGTGCCGCAAATTACTCCGGCTCGGTGAGGCTCAGTAGGTACGGCAACCCGCGCGGTCACACACTTACTCATTTGCTCGTCCATTTGCCGTTGCATAGTAGACATGTAGAATCTATACGCCATATACACGAATACACGAGCTACTATTATCTTTACATCCGCGTGTGGTAACGGTGCAAAACGCGACGCTGCTCTTCCCGTCAGTAAATTCACTGTTCTCGCGCGAGTCGCTCTCGCTGCATCGCTTCTTTCTCTCGTCCGTTTCGTCCCTCGGCTGTATCCCGGACGGATAACAACATCTTTGTTATCTCGCGTTTCGCTGGGAAACGAAAACGTACGTGAGCCAGTACGAGGCCTACTTACATGCATTATCGCGAGACGGACCGACGCCTTACGTTTATAGCGCGCGTCTCACCGCTCCTGTTGTACAATATTTCCTGATAACTCGCGCGAAAGCGACGATTCGTGCGGTGAAATTCGAAAATCTTGTCCTCCGTGTTTCACTCTGACCAAAGGGAAAACACGGTATGCTTCATGACACTTTTGCAGCGTAATGTATTATGATTTCACACTTTGCGTGGTGCCTACTTTCGATTGCACATATTTTACATCGTCAGTACACATGGCGATATATTGCCGTTTCGTGTACGTTTCTGTGTACATTTTCACGTCGCTTATTACATCGGCGCATCCGCGTATCCTTCGAAAGGATGCGGCGCGAGGCTTCTCTTCACGGTAGCCTAACGAGCCGAATACGATTTCCATTCTCCGTCGTGGGTCCTCCCGTTTCTTCGCCGATGTTCGTCTCTAAGAAACGGCGACCCGTCTGGCCCTGCGTCTAAATTAGATAATTTACGCGGACTGACGTTCGACGATTCGGCCCCGTCGCCGCTTCTTTCAATTTGCAAAACCGTGCGCCGGCCATTAGTCGTACCGTGGGGAACGAGGGAACGAACCGTGGCCGGCTGGTTTTATATTCGTCGCCTCGCAGTTCGCTGCGTATATTAGGGAACGCAGAAAGGGGCGGTATACACGCTCGCTAATATCTTTCGACGCCCCCATCGGCCCCGACAAAAATGATATTTTCGTGCCTACGAGGCACGAGGGGGCGTTCGCGGATTTCTCCGCAAGGAGTAATTACAGTTCCCCGACGCGGTATTTATTCTCGACTAAGTGGAATGGAAAGAAGATTATCGAAACGCGATAATAGGACGAGATCTTCGTTTAGTTACGGAGAACGCGCTAGGCGTAGGTGTGTCAAGCCGCAACGCTGCTGCTGTCTCGTTCGCGAACTATGACTCTCAAAAGGTTTTGCTCTTGTCGCGCGACTTTTTACGAAACGGAATTGAGAACGTGTTTTCTTCGCATCAGCAAATACGAAGTAGATGGACGAATGTCCATTTATTTTTCGCCGTTGCTCCCGCCCCGACGCATAAATTCGTGCTGGCCCCTCGTTAAGGAGAGAGAGGTAACAGCGAATTCTCGTAGAGCGGTATACAACGGAGCTCGTTATAGAATTCGATTGTTTCTTCGACCTTTGGCTATCGTTGACCATTTTCTAAGTTGTTTTACGTGGAAGGGAACGCATTCCGCAGCTTACTGGATGATAGGACGTGCACCATCCTGTTTTCAAACTTCTTAAACTCGCCACAATGAAATTTTTGGGACATAATACTGACGACGGTTTTAATGGAATGTATTCAGATTTTGTTCTGATATTTGAAAAATCCAGCATATTCTTGAATAAATCTTATTAGTGAAATGTTTAAGAAAAGTTTGGTTTGTTTATTCAAAGGTATTATTTAACAAAAGCGACTGTTTTTTGTAAAGGCAGTTTTTTTTATAATTAATTATATCGCTTTTTCCACAAGAAATTACAATTTCCTTTGAAAATAGAAATCATTCTTGCTTAAGTTCCCTCAATTACTAACAAGGTTATTACCGAAAGCGATATGTGTTATAATTTAATGATACATCACAAGTGCTTGCACTTATCCACTGCAAAGAGCCTTGAAGCACTTAGGGAATGCTACACCGGAGTACACCAGATGTGAATGACCTCGATGTCGCGCTAGGAGCATTCGGCGATTTGATTATGCAATGCGTACAGCGTCGCTCGGCTCGGCTCGTCTCGTAACATTATTCGGAAGCGTTTCGTAAGGAGTACACACCTTTCCATAATTTCATCTCCATCACGAATAGTCAGGAAAGAATACTGCATATTAATGAACACGCTTTGTCTCTCGCTGGTCCGATACAGGCATATTACGCCCAGTCGTAAACTCACAATAATAATGGCTCATAGTCTACGTAAGCAAATGATATTCAAATAAGCGTGCTTTCAGACATAAAAAGGAAAACGTCAGTGAAAATATTGGTATGTTGCATTCCTTTGAGACAAAAAATAGTTGACGATATTTTTCTTTGAGTAAACAAAACGATTAGACTATATGATATTTGTACAACTGAATAAATAAACCGATAAATCGTTAAAAGATTGGTTCTTTGTTTCGGCACAGCATTCGCGTAGAGTCTAAATCGTTGGTTAAACACCGGTCGAGTTAATCAGCTTACGACGAAATCTCTTCTTTTCTTTTCGGTTTTTATTATATCCTTATCTGACCGTACGTCTCCATTGACAAACGTATTGACACAGTATTGACGTAGTTATTTGTTAGGAATTGAGTATTAATCGTTATTTACCATTTAGTTGCTGTCAAAATTACATTTACTGCATGTATGTATTCATCATTTATTATGAAGGAAAGATGATAGTATGTAAGTAACAACGCGAAATTATATTATCTTGTATATTTTTTATCATCATTAAGAAAATTTTATTTGCGTGTGTCAATCAAGCATTCGTATACTAAATAAATATTGAGATAATTACATTTTTTGAATGCAATACAGTAAAAAAAGTTACATTTGTTTAATGTAATAACTATTTTATCTAATAAGTAAGATTTATGTTATTTATTTATATTCTGCAAACACATAAGAAATAACCGTTTATAATCTTCTCCTGAGAAGTCTCTTTTTTATCCATTTTCTAACGTCAGGAACCTAAACGCGTCGCTTTGTGTCAATTCGCATGCGTTTTGAAGTATCGCCTCGATGATTGAGCGGATTTTGGTACGTTACGCACAATAGTGAGCGAAAAGCGACAAACACGCCTGCTCTCTTGTCGTGTCTCTCCTCGGAAACCGCTTGGAAGAAATGAGTAAACGTTAATCCGACTTATGTGACCCGTAGCTGTCACATTCTAATAAAAGCCGAATAGAAAACAAATGTCAAAGCCTCACGCGATCCACGGGCTTCATTTGAATAGTCATTTAGACATTGTCCCATTGAGGAGGAAAGAGAGAGGGGGGAGAGAAAAGAGTACTTTGGTCCTCGGGCTCTCTGCAAGAATGGCTCAATCTTCAAAGAGAGCGAAAGTGAGCGGTAGGGTCTCGAATGCATCACAATGTACCTCACGCTGCGCTGAAAGAAACAACGATTTCGAAGGGGAGCCCTCCGCTCGATGCTCGATCTCATTTTATTCCCGCGCTCGAGGTTTGAGACTACCTGAATACAGTGATTTACTGCGTGGCTGTAATCGTTATTAATGCGATAGTCGCACGTACACATTGCGAAACGTGGCCGAAAACATTCACGATTCTATAAACTGGCACTGGCGTATCGCGCATGCCAGAAATGAAGATGATTAAATGTTAAGGGATCCTTGGCATTTGGAAAATCGTTCGACTGGCCGCTCGTTAGCGTTATTCGTCATATTATCTTTTTCGTTAGCGACATTTCGTAATTATATTTCGCTTTAATCGGTGCCATATCGGTGCCTCTATCTGATGGTTTATCCTAGGCGGGACAAATCGCGAACCTGATATCGCGCCTTCGTCTAGACGATTAAGACACACCGAGAGCTTCTCTCGGCGTGAGGTCTCCACGGTGGCACATTCTCCTTGTCCAATCCGGTTTCAGCTTCGATTACACGGTAGCGGTATATTCCATTCCATATTCTCTCTCCATGTTTTCTTAAGGCGAAAGCCAAGGAGAGAATTCGAAAACGAAGAATACATTTACAATAATTGCAATATTACTTAACAGAATTAAATAATTATCGTGAACAAATTAGTTTCCTAAATATTAAGTCTTATTTTTTATTAAAACTATGTTTTTGTGTAAAACTTTTCATAAATTCGTTTATTTACTCGTATATTTGTTTGTTTAATTATTTACGGAACAATATCAGTGAAATATAATTTCGCTTTGAAAAATTAATTAAAAGAAGCACGTGTCTTGTATTTTTAATGATAATATAAGATCTTATCTATTGCGTTTCCAGCACGCCATAATCAATACAAAGAACATATATTCTAGGAAATATATGTTAAGAGATTAACGTTTAATAAGACGCCAAATTGCGTTGCAAGTTTAGATAACTCGTTCTTACAGTATAATTTTAGGCGATATAAAAGGCTAATTTGTAACTATAAACAAGCATAAGCGAAGTGGTTATTAGTGAACGTCTGTTTAAACTGTTTTGATACTTATTAATCAAGCGAATAAACACTTATGCGATACAGCTTAGTAATAACATTCGAAATCTATTGAACCAATGTTCATATTTTTGTCTTTCTTCGTCGTTGCTGGCATTATGTATCTAGAGAACGATTCACGCGCATCTCTGTTGGCGTCGCGCCGGTTTACGATCGCGACCTCTCATTCTTCACCCTTCTCCACCCTCTCCGTTCGCATATTTGCATTTTTATATTTATCACAAACGGGTACCGCGGCACGTTTGTTCTGTGTCTTGTAGACGGATACTTGTCCCTTTTGCTTTTGACAAAAACTCCTTGTTAATTTCCTTCTTCGTACTTAATGGCATATCGTAAGAAAACGACCAGAAAAAGAGTGGAAAAAATAAGAAAAAGTGTATATTTTTTGTCTAAATATAATATATAACTTTGAATTATGTCAATGTAAAAAAATTTGAGGAAAGTCTACTATTGCGTTGTTTCTCGCATGGTATAACTTCAATCGTGTATATCGCACTTTTACTTCTTCCAAGTTTCTTAATAGAAATTGAAGGATGAAAAAATTTCAATCGTTATCCGTTTCAATTACGATGATAGTTTCTTACCGATAAATTTATCTTATAAACTTGCTTCCGCCAGTCATCAGAATCAAGTCGATGCCTCGAGAATCAAGCTGTTAGAAAGAGAGTAGGAGCATAATAAGATAAGAGTGAGAAAAAAAAGGACAAGGGGACGACGGCCAGTCCAGTCGGAACAGTCGAAATACCAACAGTTGGGTCTTTATAACTATGGGCACGTTTATTTGGACACGATGAGAAAAATGTCGTAACAAGAGTCCTATATGCAGCATCCGGCAAGGATTGTTTACATCGTTCACGTTGAGGGTTCAATGGCCCAGTGGAGTCGTTAAAATATTTTAAAAGCAACGGAGAAATATGTAAGTTAAATATAAAAGCGATTATGTGTACCATAAACTAACAATAAGCAAAATGGAGGTACAAATTTTCAGTTTTTCTGATGATTTGAAATAGATTGTAAATGATAATTTTACAAGGATATGTACTGTGCATGACGCAATGTAGATATGTAAACATATTAAGATGGAATATACAAAATAATAATAGTAAAATTCTTGATAATAAAAGTTTTTAGAACCGTTAAGGGCCCCCGCACAATGAAAAATATAAAGAACAAGGAACAGATATTAGCGATTAGAAATAAGAAATCAGGAATAAAGCTGGTGTAGCAGTAATACACGGTTTCCGATAGGTTAAAAATCTATTGCCTGTGTTATTCCCTGTTTCTGTTGCCTGTATTTTTCATCGTGCATCCAATTTTATTCTTGATTCTTTAGTTCTAATCGCTAATATCTGTTCCTTGTTCCTTATATTTTTCATTGTGCGGAGGCCTTTAAAAGTTCTGAAAATATAAATCGTAAATTTTTGTATATAATTTTTTTTATTAATAGAAATTGTTTTTTATTATTTATTAAGTTGTTGAGAATTTTTTAAAAATTATTTTTTAGTCTTCTCAGTATAATTTTATCTTATTGTATAATTCTTTGCACACATATTTGGTATTCATTAAGTAAAGTGCATGAAATAAGTCTCAAACGTACTGAAGCGCACTTGAGAATGTTATTTCAGATTTTAGAACAGTATAAACCGATACTGCTCATCTTGGCCTCGTCATTCTTGTCTGATATATCGAGAGAGTGTATAGAAAGAGAAAAGAATCAGAAAGCACGGAAAGTAAAAGATATCAGACTTCGCGAACATAAAACTACCCTTTCGGGATATCATGCAACGTGGTTGCCAGAGCAAAAGATAAGTTATTCGCGCACGAGTGAGATCTCGCGAGGTCGATGTCGCGTGCCATCGTCCTGACGATGTTAATCCACGACGACGATACGTGGGGGAGGGGGGGGGAGGGGGGGGGGCGCGGGATACCGTTGGCTCCTGGAAATTCTTCGCGAGTCAAATTTTCTCCCCGAGACGATCTTGGAAGAGACACCCGTTAGAAGCAACGTCGCCGATCGTATTTTCACGGCGGCGACGTGTACATCGGCGCGCGGCCGCGCGCCGTCGTCGGTGTGCTGTGCCGAGGTCCCTGCACCCGGGGCACCGATCGATAATCGATGGAACAAAAAGTTAGAATTTGTTTACAGTTTAGTAACCCAAATCAGGGCGGCGGCCTGCCATCCTCGGCCAACCCTCTCCAAACCCTCCCCCGCTGGCCGCACACACCACCAACTACCACCACCGCCGCCGCCGCCGCCGCCACCGACATCTCCGACCAACACGAGCCAGCGTTCCCTCTTCCGACAGCGCTCTCTCGCTCCGCCACTACCATCGTCGCGGCGAACGTACCTCGTCACGAACGACGCCGTGCGCGGTACCAACACCAGCAGAGATCGGAGCGGCGCTACCAAAGCGCCAGCGGCAGTTACACAGGCAGAGACCACCTATACCCAGTCGCCGTGCCGTCACCGACACGTCGACCGTATACCCGCCGCCTCGTATCACTTTATTTTTCCCCACTTTTCCCAGCGCTCGCGCGCCGTTTCGTTCCGTCAGACGAGTTTGCCGAACTACTTGCCCGTCCTAGCCCCGAATGCATTTGTCAAACGGTGAAACAAATTGGTAGACAGCTCACAAATACCAGCGCGCCGCTCGCCGCCGCGCACTCGTCGGCCACGTAAACTGCCTTTGACTAATGTGTTGTTCATCCCCCGACACGGCTCATGTACTCCACATTCGACGAATTTTATAACTCGCATCTTCCCCCTTTCGTTTCTACTTCTGTCCCTTTTCTCTCCTCTTTCTACGTTGCGTTTTCGGCCCGTTTCGGAGAAAACGATACGCTTGCGTATGTGCGAGGATTAACATCTCGAAGAAAGAACTGCGCATAGAGTCGTGGTGATACGCGCTCTTTTACGACGAACGAATTATTTCGTCGCGACGTCTCTTGCTCTCATCTACGTATCTCTACCTTCTTGGAGTCGCCGTTTACCCCGACGCTCATATTCGATATTGATCTGAAAGAATTTGCTACCATCGCGGCGATGCGGAGCGAGCGTAAGATAGCCGGATGTTTTTGCTTCGAGTCGAATAGTACGATCGTAATAATTCATCGATATGAATTTAGTGCTTGATATTTTTAGACGATGCAGAGAGTATATTTACATAGTCGTTCAGGTTTGATGGAAGGGATGAATTTGATGAGAAAGAGATGAATTTACGAAAGAAAATGATTACGTTGCGCATTTCATCGTCGTTTCACATAAATACGTCGCTAATTCTTTGAGGAGGAATCTGAAAATTTTTTAGACAGGGCAGGTAGAGTAAAATCAGGTGAGAAGTGAGTTTGTACTTTTTTCCCTCGAGTGCCTCCGTTCAAGAGGACTTAGCTGAAATAATATACAGGATGAAAAGAAAGCTAAATATTTCTTTGGGGCAAGATATGAGCTAATTTCGTGCGCTCGTTATGCGTGTGGCCTCTATTGTATAGTCTTTTCTCTTTCCAAGCATTAAGCGTCATGACTTTACCACTTTGCGTAACGTGTTTCCCCTACGCAGATAGACTTTTACTTTTCAGAAAATGATTTCTTTATAATTTTATTCCAGCTCCAAGTATATTTTTAGAAAACCTTTTTCCGTCTAGCTATAAATTTCTCACATAAAGCTTTACTGGAAGCTTCCAGTCAGTCCATAAATATAAAAATTATAACGATAGAGTTCCATTTGTGATATGAAACGCCGGAATTTCAAAAGATGAACGAAGCATTGTAATTTTTTAGACAATCGTATAAATACCGGGATGAGAAGCGTTATAATGGCAGAGCAATATTTACGAGTACATTTTCATTCAGTCGTTATTCTGTCCGACGAGATATGTGTACGGCGTCGTTGAATGTAAATTGCCATCTGCGTTTTCTTCATCCGGGAATACGTCTCGTCACTTTCAAATCTCGCAAAAAATACTTTTTTAAGTGTTTCGAGAATCTCATGTCAATTGATCGCATAACCAGCCAATATTCTTCTCTGCGGGAATGAGAGAAAAGTAGTAGACTCTCTTTTCGCCCGCCCCGCGTAGAAACACAGATATGCTCTCTCGAATAAGTAGAATCGATCCGCGAGCCTCGCGCAGCGAAGCGCAGATATGGCGCTGATGCCTAGGTGTTGGATTTTATGACTTATTGACTCTCGTCCATGTTTACCGGACTCGATGCGACGGGCATGCGGCGCCAAGCGCCGGGAATGCGGCCACCTTTGCGAGTGAACGAGCGGCCGCTGGATACGTCAGATCGATCGATCTCCTTCTCTTCATCTCGTTGTTTTTTTGGCCATTTTCTTTGCCTTGCTCGCCTGGATCGTCATCAATGTAGCGATGACGATCGTTATCGCCGATCGACGTTAATATCTTTTGCTTTACCCGTGTCGTGTGCTTGGGTGTTAATCCCAATTGCAACGGCAACGGATGAATGATCGCGCTCCGCGGACTTTAACCCGGCGATCTCATGAGAATCGCGATGGTAATGTTTTATACGCGTGCGTAATAAGACCGCCCACATTTGAAAACAACAATATAACCGAAAGTCACGTTGCCCCGTCGTGATTAACGATCGCTCAAGTATGATTCGTCGTACGTGACGGATATGTGAATATCGTTATGTCGTCTTCATAACGTTAACACGGTGTTGCATTTCTGGTTGCATCCGACGACGTCAAAATCGTCAAATCCGTTATACGAATAGACGGCATGCGAGAGTAGCCGCTTTTCAACGACGAGCGTGAGGATCTTCGCGTGATCTTCATCCAGCCAGTCTGCAAAACGCCGCGAGATCTCTCCCGCACAAATATTGAATTTCCTTGATACCGAGCCGCGCCGCTCGGTGATAAAACGCGAGCGATGAAAACATGATCGAACGACTTGTAAACTGACGCCGGAGAGGGTATCTCCGCATGCATAAGTGATGCGAGAGGCAAAAATACAAAAACGAATGTATCGTCACGGGCTTTAACGAAAACTGATTTTTTATTTAGCCAATTTAGCTCGTAATAACTGGAGCGTACAATTTGGCGTGTGCTTGACAACCGAAGATCTTTATGAAATAACTTTATGCTTAATTTGAATGCTTTTGCGTAAATCTTTTTGCGTAATTATGATTTGATCCTAGTGGAATGTTCTCGATGGATTAAAATTAAAGAATAAAAATAAAAAGATAGTTTTTTTTTAGAAAGAGAGAGTGTAAAAGAGATAAAATTACAAATTACAATTGTTTGCGTGATTGTTTAGATTATCAAAAATTGTGACTCTTATTTCATTCCATTTATATTCCATTTATATCGCTCTAAAATCTAAGTGCACAGTATACCTATATCTGTACTATTATCTGTAGTATTGTCTTCCGCCTTTTCTTTTTTTTTTCAAGTCATTATCCGACTGATATGAAATTTACGTGGTAACGTTACATTTTTGAAACGCTGCGTCATAATGCATTTCTGTGCATTATGACGCAGCAAATGCGTATATCGATGCAACTTTGTGCGGACTATATCGGCTATTTATCTATCGAATAGCTACGGGATTAGTTTGTTATTGGACGATTGCAACGATTGATGATCGAGTTATCTGCCATCGGCAAATACAAATGCAATTTTTTTTCTCGTGAAATGCGAAAGAACGGAATGTCGATCGGTGCTACCGGAAGCCGCCTGGAGCCGATGACTGGCCCGTGACTTGTGCGCAGCAGTGCGCGCGTGTGTACAGGTGGCTGCACGCTGTTATTACGCGACGTGAAAGTATAGCTGCCATAGGAGAATACATAAATATACCGGCGTACCTTTAATATAGCACGGCCGTAATTTATTTACGGCTGTCGCGATTTTTCGCGCTACATATTCGTTCTCACAGCGATGTCGGAGCTTTCCTAGAAACTTCGCGACCGGCTCCGCGCTCCGGAAGTCCCATATTATCCATGAATAATGCATGAGAATTTCGCCTAAGAAACGTTCTGCTTAATTAAATGCGCGCTTATGTACACACCAGATTCAATCACGTAATACGAATAGCCGGAACGTGATCTCCAGTATTTAATCATTTCATCGAGTAAATAAATAAGTTTCTATTAGCGGACAGAGAGCTTAGTTTATAAAATTATCTAGGCGTGTGCAATCGATAGCAATTGAAAAATTATCGGCATTTAAATGAAGAATAAAAGAATAAATAAAAAGAAGAATGTGCGGGATATTTGAGACGTTCGATGATTAATAAAAGATGATATATTCTTTATTGATGTGTATTCGCGTATCGGCGATTTTGGAGCGATTTAAGTGCCTCTCGTAGACACGTGAGCACATTCGATTTGGTATTTCCAGTTGATAACAAGCGGGGTCGATTCCGCGAAAAACAGCGAGGAGTGTTCTTCGCTAGTGCGCCTGGTACCAACGAATGACGACTATCGCGAAGAAGTCGGACAGTGCGCTTATGCAAACACTTTTAACCGGGCGTTCCGCGGCCGGTCGCGTCGACTCGCGTCGAGCTGTATCTCTGTGAAGAACTCCTTTTCCCCAGCCTCTTCGCTGTAGCCTCCTTGTGTTTGTCTACGCTCGTATTTGCCCGACGCATTCCACTGTCGCTCGCGTTGCACCAGCGCAATCAGTAAGCGGCTGTGGCGAATCGCTGCGCTTTGTGGATTATCGTTGTCTCTGAGAAATCTTGTTTTAATCATGATCAAAACAAGATTTCGTCGTGTTATTGCAGCAGCTATTAAATATTAATAGCTTAGGGAATAGCGTAATTAGGTAAATATAAATGTGTGCAGCTTGGAGGTACACAAGGAGGTAATAGTATTTTTTTTATTCATAAGACAGTGGCATAACACTTCACAAGGC
Source organism: Temnothorax nylanderi (assembly GCF_030848795.1). Classification (NCBI taxonomy): domain Eukaryota; kingdom Metazoa; phylum Arthropoda; class Insecta; order Hymenoptera; family Formicidae; genus Temnothorax; species Temnothorax nylanderi. The sequence goes on from NW_027249083.1 coordinate 1,381,544, forward strand.
TAATTGTTTATTTACCCATACGTACACAAATGATTTTATTTATTGTATTTATATCTGTACACGTATCAGTGGATGTAGATACTCGTGGAGCATGTCAAGCTGGATTAAGACAGCGATGAAACACGAGGAAGCTTGTAAAAGGGTAGGCAAAAAAAGTAAAGATCCACTTTTACCAATCACGTTGATCGCAACACGTTGCAAGCGCTTGCCGAACATGGTTAACGCTTAAGTGTGCGTGTACGTGAGAACCGAAGGGGATGTCCTAAGATTTGTCACTGTCGGGGATCGTTCGGCAGCGATAATATTCGCAAGACGGATCATCCTCGGTTTCACAAGGTTTGTTGAACACAACTGTCTACATATTCGATGTCTATACATTCGGTGGGGAAACTGGATCCAACTGGATACTCCTCGACCACCCATCGACATCGTTAACGATATCATTCCTTCGCTTATCGTGTATGATCTCGCGAGAAAGTTGCGTTTTCTAAACAACGTTATCTCATTCGGATTTTAGTGGCGTAAAATATTTCTTCCGATTTATTTTTAGCTCTAAATTAATTCAGTAACAGTAAAGTAACAGATTGCATAATTAAGTTGATATGTTTAAAGTGTACTTTTTAAATTTTAAAACAAGAGTATATTTTATATTTTAGAAAGTTTTCACGACGCGCGCACAAAACCATATTTAAATCATATGCCAAGCAGAAAGCTTCTACTCGTATCAGTTTTCTATACTTTTCGTATCTTTGAATAGCCTTCGAATATGAGTGGCGACCGTATTTCTGGTACAGTCTCTTTTCGATATGATGGAGGTCAGGAAAATTGGGACGTTAGAAAACGTAACACCGGCGAGTGTGCGAACAATCGCGCACTTATTGATTCGTTGCACAAAGCCCCTGTTACATGGTCGCGATTGACACTACTCTACATCAAGGATTAATTCAGAATAACATCGGCGATAACAGTTTTAATCTTAGCTGCGGCTAATATTAGCCGAGCGTTGGCTTATCGACGACGTGAAATGGTTGGGTGGCGCTTGAAGAAATTACAAGAATCGTTCTGATGAATATTATTCATTCGTTGAATGGATTTTGATTTATCTATCAACGAATAATAAGAAACTTTTGTTGCCATTCGAGGTCGAACACAACAATTAAATTTTATTTTGTGCAATATATGATGCACAAATCCATATAATATACATATATATAATTTTAGAAACATATTGTCTAAAATTATCAATAATTTTGATAAGAATTGGTTCAAGGCTTAGATTAGTATCAATTTCGTAGGATTAACGCAACAAATCGTAGAAATGCGTGTAGTAATCAGTAAAAAAAATCATTTTAGCATTTTATCAAAGAATTGAATACTTAGCATTTCTTTCTTCAAAATAAAAACAATGCACAAGATATTAAATCATTGTGAATCAAAAATATGTTCGCAAGATATTTATATCTATTATTTAAATGATTTACTTCGCATATCTGATATAAATATCTGACATAAATTATAAAATTAACTATAATAGCAGGAAATTAATTCCCATTATAATGCGCTGAAATCGTTCACGGTCGATTGAAGAATAATCGATTAACATTTAACAGTATGGCACTCTATCTATTGCGTTGTATGACTCGGTGTCATCGCGATGACTTGGTGTCATCGTTGAGATCTTCATTTATTACGTTTTCTTTCTCTCTCTCTCTCTGACAATGTGTTTATTATTTTATATATATCAGCAGAAGCCAATTTTAAAAATATATACAAAGAAATATTCTAAGATAATTATTGATAACCGGTAATCGATGAAATCACTTTTTATCTGAACCTCATCTTGACCCTGGACAATTATCTGAATTTTGAAGAAGTAACAATGTCAACAAGTTTTTCTATAGAATTAGTTTTTTCCAGTTTTTATCTGATGTACAAGACACGATTTGATTATTGATTAAATATTCTATCTTAAATGTCTATTTCTAAAACGCTGTTTCAATTAATTTTAATACGAGAGCTTTTATAATAAAAAATTACACTTAGAAACATTATAAATGTATTATCAATTAATTAGCAAAAATCCTATTTTATTTGAAGACTATCGTAGAAAATTATAACAAATTTTTTATGGACATTCGGCGATCATTCCTTTGACGAATTGTGCGTGATCATTTGATTTAATCCGGTTAATAAGGTAGAATTTATCAATTAAAAGATTCTTAGTCATAGCTCACGTATGTGCTGGCACGATAAGTGCCTCACGCCAATACAAGAGAGATATCTGGCGCTTGCGTAAAACGCGATAGAGTATACTTATGCGTAAGTCTTTCCACTAACCGCTCACGCATCTCTGCTTCAGCCGCCTCAGCGACACGTGGAACACCGCGCATCGACACGTGGACTTCGGTAACCTTCGCGCAGTTGACCACGTGGTTGAATGTGGTGAATCAAGCTTTACCGGCAACGGTACTGCTCGCGAGAGTGCCGTCAGTCAAGCACGTACTTTCTCGGTAGAGGCAAAACGTGTTGATAAATCATTATTATTGTATAACTCTAATTAACGATATGTACATATATGAAGCATAAACCATTCCGTTCCGCAATTAATTTGTAACGAAGAGGTATAGAAACGTTGTCGCGAATCACAAAATTAAAAGAACATTGCCATGATGTTTTTCATTGTTCTTTGATATCACAGTTTTTGGTAATATTTGCTATTATATTATTGCATATTTTGTATGCGAGTAATTACCCTTTTACCGTAGTTTTTAGCACGGATATGTACTGTACACTGAAATTTGTTTATCTCTATCTTTCTACCAAAATTTTTTAAAAATTTTATATATATATATATATAATTTTATTTTCTTTTTATTTTATTTTATTAGTACATACGAAATATTCCTATTTCATGAATGTTAATATTTCTTCTAAATATCGACGATAAGCGTGATATCAAAACGCGTGTGTCACCTTCTTTCAGCAATTCTTCTCACTGTTGAATATCATCGCGTGAGGCAAATATGATTGCAATTTGTTGCATCACGTCAATATCGTAAACGATATCTATTCTGATTAATCAAATTGACGTATACATCCGGTTTCTTAATGTGATTTCTGTGGGCTTTTCCCCACAGTGTAACGTGTTCGCGCTGGGGGTAAAAATGCTCGTGAACGCATTATTACGATCGTCATATCGCGTACGCGCAGCGAATGCACACATCACTGCCCAGTACGATGAACATTACACGAGTGTTGCGCCAATCGCATCGTGGTATATTCGCAGTCAATAAATAAAGGCATAACGATAACGAAACTTTGCGGACGTGGAGTAAGGCCGCAATCTTATCGTCACGCGCAGATGTCTCGAATCGTATATTCTTCAATCAACGGCGAAGCCTTTATTATAAGCGCGATTATGCCGCACGTGCATATCTGTGCATGCTCGACTGCGCCATGTGCACTTCTCTACGCATATACGTCGGCTCGTCATAGGTCATGATTTAGAACCCGCCGCAATCTCGTTCGTGTGAGAACCGTGATAATGATTATGTTCTATAGCGAATGATGTACTATATGATGGGATTGCACGCTACTGTGGTTCACGCGAATTTAATTGCATTAATTAATTATGTATTTGATAAGAGATACGTGACGTAAAAAATAGCTTAAATATACTTATATTTATTGTTATCCTTAATAAGCAAGTCTTCAATTTTTTCAAGATTGATATATGAGCGAAAAGCAAAAATAGATTATGCTATTTTTCTAATTCAATTTGGACGTATGCATATATATATATATGCGGTACACAAAAAACTGTAGAGCGAACTGTATGCTTTTATCGGGATTGTGTGATTATCTAAATAAGGACAGCTCTGAGCCTACCTTTTAGTGCGCGCTTTGGTGATTGACGGCGAAAGAGCTCGAAGTGGACAAGAAGGTCGTGAATGGAAATCTTGTGGAGCTCGCCGCGCTTTCTGCGAACAGAAAATCCATTCACACGTTCCCGGTCGTTTAAACAACAAGAGGACAGTCCGCCACTTGTCGAGGCGCCATTCTAACGCGTCTATTACCTGCTTGCAAATATTACCTTCGTAACTTAGAGCGTTTCCTCGGCGAGCGTCCCCGTGATATTTTACACGCTAACGCTCGTTTCCCATCTTTCGCGGAGATTCTCATTTTCATGCGTATTCGCAGGCGGCGAATGGTTAGAGGCAGCCTTTACGGAACGATTGATTCTCCACAGTGAAAACAGGAGATGTATCCAAAGATAATTTAAGTCAACAATAATATTTCGCTACGTACTCATCATCGAGTGTAACGTTTGCGATATCGCATCCGAATGTATGAAAGTCGCTCGTTTCTCGGTTACAAATTTTTGCCACCGATGCGCGATAAGTGACGCTTAAGAATGCGAAAAGCCTGAGCACCACTGTCCGGGCCACACATGCAGTATTATTGTTGCAGAGTGGATCTCTCGTCTCACGAGACCCGGCTGTTGTTGTAGAGACGTGAATGTTATTGCAGCGGAAAGTTGTGATGTCACAAAGCTGCGGTGGGTCCGCGCACGACGTGGCGTTAGCCCACGATGCAGATCGCCTAAAAGCGTCCGAATACCGACGGACGTGTCCTTTTCGTGTTACCGTGGAAAAGGCGGCGTTATACTTAACCCCCACCTCCCCTCCCAAAACCGTAAATTCGCCGCAAGAACATCGTAATGCGCGAAGTAGCCACGATGGAGAAGCATCGGCCGGCTACGCCACGCCGTTGTAGAAGCTCAAATTTCAGGCCCGGCACAGTAAAAAGAATTATTAAGCAGTGAAAACCGCGTCGTTCGCTCGCTTTACGTTCTTTTATGTTTATAGCTACGTCTTCATTCGCTTCTCCCATGCGACTCCACCTAGCCGGCCGACCACGCTCTCTCTCTCTCTCGCTGGCTTTGTCCGTTTCTTGGAAGAATAGGGGGTCCTGGACTAAAAGAGTGAAGATTTATTGCACGCTGGCATTCAATCAATGAGACGTGCCCGTAAGATGTGAAGTGATAAAGTAAATCTGCGTTGCATAATCAATGAGAGATGAGCCGTATTAATCTGTGCCGTTCACGATATCGTGAATGCTTTAATTGAACTTTCCTTCTTTATGTTATATTTGAATATTCTGACATGGATAGGAAATCGATAACTAGACTTCGGTAACGAGACTGTAGTAGTTCCAAATTAATAATGCAAGATATTAACGGATAAATTTATCGTTTAAAATTGGCCGCGCGGTTTATAAATTTCCTCACTGTTTTATATCGTTTAATATAGCTCATATCTGTAAGAATAGTGATCATGCGGTAACTCGTAAGTAAGTTGATCGATCGAGAAGTTTGAATAACGAAGTTAGAAATATTGTGCCAGACATTAACTTTTATATACTACATACAATTCACATTTCGCTTCTGGTTAATCTTGCGTCGTTCGAGAGTTGGCACGAGAAAGTTTCCGTTTCTCCGAGCGAACGCGTCGCTTATTAATTTTTAAGCGGCGTTTAAGTCAGCGCGAATGCGTTAGCGGCAGCGGGAATTCTTGACAAATTTTAAGATTGACGAAGGAATTCTCCGGGGAGGGAATTGTTGGCAATAATTTGGAGAACCGCGATAGACCACACAGGACCGGCGGGGTGTATCCTCGGGAGGGTCCTGACTCCCGAGACGTAGGTATGTGTAAACTTTCTGGCACGTTACGGTGAAATAAAACGTGAGCTGTACCTGGCGTGCCTCCATCCACTTCCAGATCCTCTCTCACGAATCTTGCGAGAGAGACACCGCCGACCGCGTCGTTACGTTAATGGGACGGGCGCTATTATTTAATTCCACCAAATTGCCGGCCGGCCCACTGAAACAGGCGTAAAACCTCCTAAAAACCCACCGCGGGTCTCTCGTACTCCCGGATTCTATGCGGGAAGGAAGGAAAAGAAACGGACTAACGGGCAAATAAAATCCGAGGAAATCGAACTCGGCCCTCACCGACGCGATCGTCCCGCCGTAATTTACATTTGTGCAGGCCCCCGATATGCGTATTCATACCACGAGGGCCTAATTATTTTTCCGCCGTCGTTAATGTCCCTATTAATTTATTTTGACCATACAAACGGAGAAATAAGCAAACGTACCGCTAAATCTACATGTAATAAAAACTATCGAGTTGCTTTTTAAATATCTTTTACTAAAATACTAAAAAAAAACGACATCGTCGTCCGTGATACGATTTTTAAAGAATTTTTAATTCAAGTCGCTCCATTGGACTTGCTTTCTAAGAGGGTATACAAAAGAGTCGTAGACAGTCTCGCCAGTTGGACAACTCGTCCATCCGGAGAAAGGAGTCGGTGCCGCGCCGCCGCGCCGCGGACGTTACATGCGGGAGTTGAGTTACGTCGTGGTGTCGCGCGAGAGTTAAAGGAACCCGGGGGAGAGGAGAAAACGTATTAAAAGGGCATAAGAGAGCGGGCCGCGACCGCAAACTGATTAAATGCGGTCTGCGCGAGCCGCGCCGCGGGACTTAATACGAGCATCGTGTAAGCTACACGACTCGAAGGGGACCCCGTATGACGCGCGCGCCTACCATACACACCGGTGCTCCACGTGGTTCGTTTCTCACTCTCGGCCTCTTTGAACCAGTTTCTCTTACCCCTCGTGTTTAACGCACGCGTGTTTCGCGCCCGCCGCGGGCGAACCGGAGAAACTGTTTTTGCGTCTGCCCACACCTGAAAAACGATCGGTTTCGTAATCCGCGAAAACGCGCGTTCTCGCGCGATCTTACGTAAAGGTGTATATACGCAGAAATCATTATCGGTGTATAGTAACTATAATAATTGTCGGTGTATAGATTCTTCGCACACTCTCGACTCGCGCTGATGCGCATATCAGTCGTTCGTGTTGATGCAGAAGTGTGGCATGCGTGTATTATGCCCATGTAACATTCTTTTCATTAAATATATATAAAGAGGAGTTTTGTAACGTTTTAATATCTCGCGTTCTTGCATTGTGACGATGGCGTCTGGCATCCTTCCTTTCCTTGGATTCTTCCTACTAGACGATTTATGTGACAAGAATATCGGAGCAAAATGATTAGCTTTCTAAAATGAATATATTTATTTATTAAAAAGAGAGGGAGAGAAAGAGATAAAATAGACTATTTGCTTCAAATTGCGTTTCAAGCACGTCTAAAATAATTATCTGTTTTAAAAAAAGGGAGCTCTTTATTTATTTTGACACTGTCTTGGTAACCGAGATGTCTGACAAATATCGAGCGGATATAAATGTATGTGTGAGCAAGAATGCTTGATTGGCACGCAGTCTACAATCTGTGACAGTGATAACTCACAATAACATTTCGTGGATCACTGTCCAGGCACAGTTTGGAAGATAAACAGTGTTTTGATTGGACATATTCAGAAGAGTGTCCGTATAGATATTCATGTATCTCGCGCATTCCGGATATATAATTTTATATTAATAAATTACTTAGATATATCTGTAATGCAGTCGGTTTTTTAAAAATAAAATACAGAGTCATGTATTTGTAATATTGTTCTTTGTTTCAAGCCACGGCTTGAAGGCTTAAACGATTAAACAAATTTATCAATTATGCAAATTTACTACTATAAAATGCGAGAGTTAAAATGTCATTCATCGCCTATAAAATGAAAAGGAAGAACATTCCTTTGGTATCTCGTTTAATCGTGCAATCAATGCCGAGCAAAATAGGCCGCGATTTTTTACGTCCTAAAATTGGTCGCAGGTCGCAAGCAGGTAGCAGATTGCCACGAGAGTGACTAATTGGCGCGCAGACTGCAATCTACAGCCTGGTAAGCTCGTGACAAATAGAGGTAGAGGAAAGCGCATCGTTTGTGACATAACGAACCGCTTAAAACGTTTCCCGTCTACATAAGACTTATCGTATCAATTATTCACCAGCGCAATAAATAAGGTGCACATTTTAAAACATCAGATGTTTATGGATGCAGACATTATTACATTTGCGGTGTCATTAATCATCGTATATTTGTAACACCGAGCATCTCCACTTGTACACGAATCATCTTTCAAGTCGAGATAGAAGAAGGTCAAGTTGGTGAAAGAATTTGTAAATGTGAGAAAACGTAGGATAGATAGGGATGCATATTTGATTTGGAAATTTATAATAAGAAAATAATATTCTATTTAAGAAATTGCATTGATTAGGTGACGCAATGATGCTATTAATAACACAAGAATATTCTTGCGAGTTAACAATTACAGTATTGACCTTTGGACCCAATCGAATATTTTTCCCGGTGCAGAATCCTCCAAAAATACACAGCGAGCGAGTCGCAATCAGTCCGTTTACCACATGTACGGCAGCAGAGCTCCGACATGGCCGATAAAAGCGGTACGAGTCACGTTGCTTTTTATACACGTAGAAAGGCATTACTCCGCTCGCGATATCGCCCGTGATTCGAATTCCATAAGATTACAGCATTAACTAGCGGCGATTAATCGTCGACCGTCGTCGTAGTGGGTATAAGCTTTCCGTGAAGAATTCGGGGCGTTTGATCTCTTTTAAAAGCACGCGGCCGCAGCGAGGTCTAATAAAGACTTCGTGCACGCGGACTCATTCGTTTCGGAGGTTGGTAAAAATAGAAGAATGGACGTACATACACCGAGATATTTCAATCCGTGACCGTGTCATCGGTTACTCAGCGTGGAAGAGTTCGAGGATGTGGGCAGCTCCCGCGAGCGATTCGTCATACGGGCAGATCGTAGCGACGATTATCAATCTACTTTATATTCGTGAGCTTCGTTCTAAATAAGACGAAATGCTCTTTCGGCTTCGTGCTTAATCAACACTTCTGCTCTTTCGCGACGCTCCGGGCTTTAACCCGGTCAGTTTATCAGAGATCGACACGCAACGATTCTCTGTCTTTTTTTCTTTCTCTCTGTCTCTCTCTCTCTTCGTGCTCGTCGTTGAAGGTCGAAATCGGAGCAGATCGCGATAAGACTTGTTACATATATGAATTCATACCTCCTACACCGAGACCGAGAATTTTGTCGAGTAACGGGTCGTCTTCCTTCGAGAAGGTAGACGAAAGAAATAAAGGCACCTTCTCGACCTCTCAGGGAGATTTCCGCCCCGGCCAAACGGACAAAGATCCCATTCCATTGTTCTATGATTTACACCCGCTTCAGCCTCTCAGTTCAGGTATACTGAGCCGAGTTTTTGGTGAATTTCGTCCGTACCACCGGCATTGACACTTGTCACCTTTAATAATTAAGCGAGCATCCCAATTCACCTTCGTCTACGCACCAATAGGATCACTCTAGGACGTTTCTTTTTCCTTGTGAGTGTACGTATGTGTGAAGTGAGTTCCTTTAGAATGACTTTAGAAAGACTCAACGTAAAGGTAGGTAGCCCAACACAGGTGGTGCAGGTTAATTTAGATAGGTAAAAACGCTTTGTACCGATTTTCAGGGTCGCATCGATGGCACCGTCAACAAAACTGAATGAAGCAAAAAGAATGAAAAATTAGACGTCTATAAATATCTACATATTATTATGGTTATATATTATTTTAAAATATTAATAAAACCAAGATTTTTTTTCTGTTTGAATATATATTTATATTTTATTATTTTCTAATTTATTATACTAATTAGTATAATAAATTAAAATTTGTATTTGTTTGTCTATAAAAAATATGAAAAATACTAAACGGTCAGTTACTGAGCATATTTATTGTTTTCTTAGTAAGATAAAAAGAGATTCGTAAAAAGTGTTGGAGATCTCATTATGCAAGGGCATAAGTCGCTCGCATGTTATACGTGCGAGACAGGATTTTACAATGGGTGCGTGCACCGAAGGGCCGTTGCTCCGCGAGATACGATCCTAAAAGGCGCCGACGTTCTCCCACGCGATGCCTCGTCGACGTTCGATGAATTAGGCCATTTGGAGTAGGATTTGGCGACACGTAGTCGGAACTTTAGGCATAGCCGAAAAGGGACGGCGGACTGAATCTCGTAAAATATAAAATGGCGAGGCCCTAGTGTTCACTTATCGGGTTAATCGTCTGGCGCGAGGGAAGCTAATTAAGGCAACCTGATAGCAATTTGGGAATTAACTGTCACTTTCCGAAAAGATGTTCTCCATCGAGATGTGTTTACTTCGATCTACGTACCTTCCTAAAATATTTAAATTTAGAAAATATTGGTATTTAACATATCTCGTAAGATTTTTCATCATGTCACACTATTCATTTTTTAACAAATGTATTTTATCATATTTCTGATGAAGTTAATTTTTCCTCAATGAGATTTGAATTTTGTTTTGCTGACTTTGACGTGTCGGTATTAAATATCTTAACAAACAAGTTTCCAATTACAATCCTGTTGAAGTGTCGAAGACAGCTCGAAATTAAATGTATATAGAACAACATTTTGCCGCTTGCACCTCTGAAGTTAATTTACCAACACCCTAGTTATCATTACACTATTAAGTGTACGTGTTGCACAAAATGTTCTACAATGCAGACACTATCGTTGACTATCTTACACGCCGTCGGGCATTATCTCGGATATTGAAGCCGTGTTGAACACGCATTTAATAGCGCAGCATAAGCAAAAGCGCTGGAACGCGTACACACTCGGCGAATGCTGATTCCGCGGCGTTATCAAGACAAAACGAGCGACGTAATGTGACAACGGTGACAATCGCGCGTGACCATACGGGCGGAATAATCGGCGCGCGGCTCGATTGATAATTAATTATCTTGTTGCGCTGGGTCACCGAGCGTTCGCAACACCGCTGCTCCATCATCAGTGACCCGTTCTCTCTCTCTCTCTCGCGCGTCGCGGAGATGAGCCGCATCGCGAATTTTTTCCTCCTTTCTCCGCGCATCGTCGTTCCGCGCGCCGCGCCGCTGGCATTTCGATTCTTCTTCGTTCACCTCGCGCTGCGCTGCGGACGTAGACGGACGGTACGAAATCCGCACGTGTTCCGCGAAAAGGTCCTTGAGTTCTTTGTGAATGGTGCAACATTCGACATTCATTGAAATATATTAAAATAATCGTGCCGTTGAATCACTTAGGAAAACAAACCTCGGGCTCTCGGGCTCGCGGGGATTGCGCAACCGCCCGCTCGTCACCGTCACCGTCGCCGTCGCCGGACGCGTACGAGTCAGCGCGGCGGAATACCACAGCCGATACGACTTGTACCGTAATTTATATACCGCCTGGCCGTCACGCGCACACACATCCCGATGGCGAAATGAAAGTAATAAAAAGAGATAAATAAATCGCGTGCGAATGGCGCGAACGCGCCAAACCGCCTGTCGATGGCGGCGAGAAACCGCGTCTTCTCTCACGCGCGCAGCGCGTCGCCGCCGCACTTTCGATCCACTGATTGTCCAGCTGTTATAAAGTGACCTTTACGTTATTGTGCGCCGAGTGTTGCGTGATGGTTCAAAAATGCGCGTGTGCGCGAAACGTTCGGGCAACAATCGCCAGGTGAAAGAAACGCACGGTAGGAAGAATATTCCGCAAAAGATACAGCGATCTTGAAAACTTGGTCACATTCGCGAAGAAATAATAGCGCGACAGTAGAGAGATTCACGCCGATCTCGCAGCCACAAGAAACCGATCAGGAAGAATTTGGCTGTAATTCGAAGAAACCAGAAACAGAAGAGGTTTTTATCTTCAGTTAGATTAGCAAAGACTCTTTCTGGAATTCTTGCACCGACAGAATCGTTCGAAGACGTGCGAGTTAGGACAGGTGGCTTCATTCTGTAATGCTATTTCACCGGAAACCGACTAATTGTAAGAAGAATTTGGCTATAAATCAAACAAACTAACAACAGAAGATGTTTTTATCTTCAGTTAGATTAGCAAAAACTCTTTCTGGAATTCTTGCACCGACAGAATCGTTCGAAGACGTGCGAGTTAGGACAGAGGTGGTTCCATTCTGTAATGTTATTCCATAGGAAACCGACTAATTGTAAGAAGAATTTGGCTATAAATCAAAGAAACTAATAACAGAAGATGTTTTTATCTTCAGTTAGATTAACAAAAACTCTTTCTAGAATTCTTACACCGACAGGATCGTTCGAAGACGTGCGAATTAGGACAGGTGGCTTCATTCCGCAACGCCAGGGCTACAAACGGCAGGGCACGCAAGGGTTGCCGCCACATGTTTCGCCGCATGAAATCGGCCGCAACCTTTTCCTCGCGGCTGGGCGCAGCAGCGCGACGCGTTTCTATATCATTTCACTATAAAAGAGAGTACGGTACGTGAGGCAGAAGTAGGGTTGCGCGGCAAGCGGGGGCGTTCGTTTGTGGAGAACACGCCGCGAGAGGGATAGGAGGAGGGATAGGGAAGCGAGCACGCCGATGGAGGGGCAGCCTCGTGTACGATACGAGTGGAGGGGTGGCAAGAGAGGGGTGGGGGTACGCTCTAGTCGAGCGGTAGCGGCAGGGAAGCGGCCAGGTAAGCAACGAGCGAACACTAGTGGGGCTGACTTGCGCGCCTTCGAGCCGTTGGGATACACGGCAGCGGCAGCGGCACCGTCGTCGTATACTGTCGCGCTACGCGTGCTACGGTCGTGTCGTCGCACCGTCGTCGTCGCCGTTGACGTACCGCCGTCGCTGCGGAGCAGCGACCTGGGTGTTGCACCTCCGTCGTCGTCGGCCACGCGGCCGCCCGTACCTTGGTGTTCGCGGTCTCGCCGGCTTCTTTCCCCTTGCTCCCTCGCGCGGAAGAGAACGCGATCGCCTCGGAGGGTTGATCGCTCGCCGCGCGCGTCTAAAGAGGGGCGCGCGTTCCCGCGTGTGTGTTTACCGGAGCATCGCGGAGCACGGCGGCGTACGTTACGTTTTACCCCCGCCAAGTGCCCGTTCGCCGTGCCGCTGACTCCTCGAGTGACGATAGAATATTGGCACGCTTCCAAAGCGCTTCTGGCGAAGCGGAGACGTACCGCCACCGGCGCTACCACGTTGCTACAACTGTCGCCCGTCGCCGGTCTTGAGGATACGATCGCGCGTCGCTCTTCACTCGGGGGTGGAAATCACGTTGGCGAACTGAGTGAGCCGCGCATGATCGACCGGAAGTTATTATTTGGGGATACGGGGTCGTGTCTCTCGTGAAACGTGTCGCGATCACGCTAATTGATTAGCACCTATGCAGCACGGCGGGCAGTGTCGCGTATCCAACAGTGCGATGTGGCGATGACTGCCTAGTTTCGGAGTATTTCGTTTTGGAGCACACGAGTTTCCGGAGTTTTCTCTCGTTGCCTCCTATTTCGCATGTTTTCGCAAACGAAATGGATGTAGTGTGAAACGACTTTGTGTGAACGATCAAGTGCTGCCGATCGGTCTCGATCGGTCGGAAGGGATAGCAGGGGGTGTTTCGCGCCACGTGGGGGGGGGAGGCAAAGTGATAAAGGAACAGCGGCGTCGTTAGATGCGACGATTTTAAAAGCAGCTCCCGGAGGCCAGCCCGACGCAATGCGTCGACGCTGCTGACGCAAACGCGCCTGGATGCGTCTCACTCTTAGCACGTGAGTGTCTTTTTTAAATAAAAAGGGAAAGAGGGGAAAAGGAAAACGCGAAAGGGTTCACGCGTTACGATCGTACGTCTGTCGGATCACCGTCCACGGATTTACCGCGAGGAGGCTGCCGGCCTCGTGTATTTCGATCGAGTCGCGCGCGAGTCGATCGAGTTAAGATGATTCCGAGGGGATTGGGTGGAAGGACGATCTCAGGATCCCCGCCACGTTACACCGACACTTGAGCGTTGCTCCTCGTACCCGTACGTCGTTCTCTCCTCTCCACCCCTGCACGTCGCGATTCTCGCGAATCGTGTGCTCCGCTTTTGCGACGAATATATTTCCCGCGCCCGCAAAAAGGAAATTTCCTCCGTGAGTATAGTGCCCTGCGTGAATTGGTGCTGCGTGCGGTGTTTATTATTGTTGTTATTTGGTGGTAGCAAGTGGTCGCGAGTGCATATACGCGACGACGACGACGGTGGTGAATGATCCTGGCTCCGAGCTGACAAAGGTACTCGTACACGAATACTGGGATGACGTCCGCTTCGGATCACGCGGTTCCTTCACGATCTCGTCAATCCACGTCGTCTAACGCGGAAACAAATGTAAGTTTCCACCCCGCGAGATCTCGTTGCGACGCATTTGGAAAATAACTTCTGATTTGTTCGTGAATGATCGCGCGCACCTTGGCGACGGGCAAACGAAGAGGCGTGAGCTGAGAGCGGCTCGGTCGCTTATGAAACAAAATTTAAATATGTACAATTCAATAATTTAAAAAAAAACAATAATGTTATGTAGTATGATGGATTTTACTTCAAAATGACTTGCGTTATACATGAGTGATGTATTTAGCATTCAATATGAAGGGTATTATGAACAAGCATATAAATTTCTTATGTCTAAGCATTTGTTTAACAAATGAACGCTCCTCTGCTCTTTAAAGTTTGTGGGGGAGAGGGGGGGCTTATCGTCAGTCAATGTGCGCGTGACCAGCGTAACTTAAAGGCCATTGCACGTAACAAAGATTTAGCCATAATTGTAAGGCCGTAAGAAAATAAACCAATCACAGTCGATTATTCTTCTCGCGCTCGAAAAATAAAATCGAGTGTGATTGGTCTATTTTCTTATGGCCTTACGATTACGACTAAAACTTTGTTACGTGCAATGGCCTTAAGACCGTCAATTTCTCGATCAAGTTGTAATCACGATATATACCACGGGTTTGCTTGAGATCGTCCATCCATTGAACTCTTTGCGATAATAACAACAATATATAGTAGAAATCTGAATTAAGATAGATTTTATTCGACTAAGAAATGTGTTGATTGTAAGACTTAACATAAAGCACACAAAAGGATCTTGCTTGAAATCGTTTGTGAAGTAGGATTTGTCCCCCAAGAAACCCAGTTTGAGACACGTTTCCTCGAAGCGACACCAGGTAGTAAAACGACAAACGGGCTTTGGCCTAAAAAAGCGCGTCGGTTTTAAAATGCAGTTATGATCAAATACGGCGAGAGACAAGTCGTACCTCGCGAGTATGACGGCGCTTGTATAACGGTATTCATTATGAACGCGACGTGTGCTATTGGGATAGTTTAAGGGCGAAGACAGACTTCTCCTTCGGGTCCTTCTCTCCCCTATCCACATCGCAAAAGTGATCGATCTTTCGTGATCGTAATTTGCGTTATAAATTATATATTTGCATTTTGATACATTTGAATGATATTGCATTTTAATTTATAATGAAACGTTTAAAGACGGAAAATTCGGCCTCCATATTGAAGAGTATCACTTTTAATTTATTTGTGCTGCTGCTGGTACATAACGGTCCCGAACAGCGGTACTCAACCGAGCACGACGCGCGCAACCCTTTGCCACGTTGGATCGGCGATCCCTGCAGATGAGCGTAACCGAAGGGTCTTGACACGCTTTGCAGTCGATTAACGAAAAGCTATACCCTTTTCAAGCCAACGGTTACTCATGCTAGGTGGAGAAATTCACGCGATGTCAGGTGTTTGCGACTTTATATATACCTACGTTGAATTGGATATTCCGTACTTCTCTTCAACTTATTTATTCTAATTTTATTCTTTGTACATAATTAGTAATAATTAGATTTTATTACATCTATATATCGAATTTTATTACGTTAACGATTTTTTCGCATAGCCGGTCGTCTTCGCAAAGATTTGCAAGTACTTACGTATTTAAGTGCGAATTAGTGCGTTAATTAAGATGATATCCTATTTAAACAGTACTCGCGCTAGCCTCCGCTAATACCTTAACGATTTAATCCTCGACACTTTTATCTTAAGTACTAAACATTTTTGAGATGTTAATCTAAGTCATCTCACGTGTGAACTCGTTTAAACGAACGGATTGAAAAATATCAACTGGACTTTCGAATCGTCAAGTGGGACACCGCGACTTATCGGAGATCTGCGCGAATAGGTTTCGATTTCGTTGGCGACACACTGTCGCGATGGATCGTTTCGTTCTTTAGATCGAGCCCGCTCACAATATACATAGAAGATCGACGGCCGTTCCGCTTTTGAGCGGATAAACACTCAATCCGTGGAATCCCCGCTTCGATGATTATTATCAGAAGGCGTGCTGTCAGCGAGAAAATCAGTCGGCAAATGCGCGATAACGGAGCATATTTCAGATAAGGAAAACGCGCAATTAAAATACTTTTCGGATGAGCCCCACGTGAGGCAACGGCACTCTGTGCTTCCACGTCCTCTTCTTTCTGACCTTTATTTTCCGCTCTCTTCTTCTCTTCTTCTTTTCTTCTTCTCTTCTCTTCTTCTGTCGCTGTACCTCGTATTGATTGTTGGAAATCAATTAAAGCTATTCCCTATCAATGATAAATTGACTTTCAATTGTGCGTCGCGAGCGTTCTTCTTTGTTTCGCGAGATCGTATACATCTTGCGCACAGAGCTATTATCTACAGTTCGATTTATTCTGCCGCGGTTGCGATCCCTATAATCACCGGCACGTTTTCAATATTTCGTTCGCGGGTAACGGAGCGCGCGCGTGCACGCTGGCGTAACGCGGGTCATTCATTTGCGTTGTATAGGAGTCAGTCTAAATTGTAGGGAATTATCTCCCGCCTTTCGATATGAGGTGACAGCATTCGTTGCGCCGTACGGTCACAAGTGTGTGGTTCTTGGACCTTTCACGATTCATTGGGTTTTATCGTATTTTCCTGTAATGGTCAGTAGGCGACTTTTGTGCGCGCACCTTGCTCCATCGGGCAGACAGAGATGAGTTTTGAACAGATGAGTAGCGACGATTGGCCAGGATATAGTTGGATTTCTTCACTGAGTTTCTCTTGGACTTTAATTTCCGATTTTCTCGCAACGACGACTCCAATATTTTATTATCAATTAGACCCAGTTGCGCTAGTGATGCACCGTTAAACATAGATGTTTTATGCCTTTTAGGAACGAAATGATGTAACGATGATGTGTTATCGCCCGCTCAAAGATTAACATTTACATCTTACGAGAAAGAATTCTTGCGAATTCTTTCTCGTGCAGCAACCAATTGATGTCCATCGAATGGAGCATGACGCTGGGTAACGAAGCTCGATCTACGCCACGATGTGTAAACATTGTAAATCCCCGGCGACGCATGTGCTAACATGAATAATAAGCGAACATAAGAAAGATTTTAGCGGTTATGGGGCCGGTGGATGCACATAATGCACTTTGGTTCACGCTCAGGTCTCATTAAAGGAATGCGTGACGCGAGCATTTTAGATCTGCTCGTACCGTTTTTCCACGTAAAGCACTTTTAAAGTACACTTACGAACTCAAGTATCACGCACAAAATTGCCTCAACATACGTGCAAATGTAGTTTCTTTTTCTTTTACATAAACGTAAACATTACAGGCTTCAAGATATTACTTTGTAGAGGGAACATAGTTGAATACAATTTTATGATAATTATGTAAATTGTTGTTAACTTTTATTAATGAATTTTTTATGTGAATATTGCCGCTTGTAATAAACAGAAAAGTATTTGGAGAGAATATTAAGAGTAGAAATATATTTAAAAATAATTTTGATTTAAATTTTGACTTGCAGAAAGATGCATTTATGGAATTATTATATTAATGCGGGTTGAAAAGAGCAACTGGTGGAACGTAAAAGTGGTATTATTGCGTTCGTTATTGTTATTGTTATTGATGTCGATTGCACTGTATAATATACCGAATAGTGTCGATATACACATGGACGCGGAGACAATCCAATCAGGGAAAACAAGGTCGCGGTAATGATATTATCTGTCTTGTGTCACAGTTTGATATCGAATATTGCGACAAGGTTTCATCGAACAAATGGGTATATCCACGAATATAAAATGTTCTTGAGATTTCTATTTGTTTGATACTAAAAATGGATTCGTAGAAGTCATTCAAGTCCGAGCCTTTACATAGAACGGAACTCGTTTATGCGTCTTTGATTGAGCACAGATAAAAAGAATAATAAACAAAAAAAAATGAGCGAGTTTCGCGATTGTTTTGGTATATTGCCATTGATATCCTAAAAGCAAGATACTTGTCTAGGTAATCAGCGATCTTGCTAATTGAAATCAGATATGCTGTGAGCAAAAATGATCATTAAAACAACACAAGTATGCATTAAATGCGTATCTCGAATCATTTGGTAAGACTATCATTTTGTAGACCTTGCACTTGATATAACTTGGACAAATACCTTATTACTATCAGTATACTCTACAAATGGATTTTTTGGAATGCAATGGAAGAATGAATCGCTAATTACTTAATTAACATTATGCATATTTTGTAACGAATATTTTATGATTGTAACGGTACTAATTTTGAAATATCATGAAGCATTTCGATTGCGTTAACTTCCAACGAAAGATCCATTACCATTATCGATACTATCGTACTTGAACGAGGGACGAACAGTCCGACGTCTCTAAGCAAGGTAGTTAACGACCAAGAGAATGAACGTGATTTTCCCAACAGCCTCTTATTGGTAATTTGGTCAATTACTAGGTACGATAACGTGCTAAGTAAAGGCACTCGTTTACAAGCAGAATTGCTCTGCGCCTGTGGCAGGTGCATCGCCCAGTATCTTCGATTCGTTTATCTATTCTGAAGCAATAAACATGTAGATATATTTACTAGGTTTAAGCTTTCACTTAATAATGTTGATGCCATCGTTTTGTTTTCAAAAAGAATTTTTTGGTTTTTAAAAGAATTCTGTTTTTTTTTAAATGACATGATTTATATCTTGTTACATTTTTACCTGACCTCCTACGTCTTAAATACATTACAAAGATTTCCTTTACTCATTAGAAATACGATGTCTATAAAGTTTATTATAGATTTTTCTATACAATGTGTGTCATAACTTTCACAAATTTAAAAAACGCCATGGCTAATCAGACGCCGATGCATTTTTTAATTAATTGATATGATGTTTTAACATCGCTGTCCTTGGAACGACGAGGGTCCGAACAGCGGCTTAACGTCGTGGAAATCACCCGCGATCGTGAACTGGCGGGCCCGACCGCACGACAAACACGGCATGAATGTAATCTAACGCCGCGTGTATCGCGTGCGGTATACACAAGTCCGGTACTTACTCTCCCCGTACACGCGTAAGTACTCGCTCTCTCAGTTCGCACGGGGAATTGCTTGGGCGCCTGGGCAGAGAATCGAACACGTACATAAGCCCGCCGTGTACGACCTGCGATAACACGTGTTACGGCTTGCATCGGAATCGATATTTAAGAGAAATAGCACTCGCGGATAGTCACACCGTGCAAAGCCGCGTTATGTATTATATACAAAAGACACCGAGACCAGAAATATATTTGCTGTCTTTATATCGCAGGACGTTTGTCGCAATCTTCACGTTGAACGTTAACACAAATCATTGTGTATACTTCTTTTTCCCCTCGCTAATTAGCGACTTCAATCTTTTATAAATTCGTATTTGAAAGATCAATTATTAATAAATCTTTAAGATTTTCCTCACATTATTATTTTCAAATAATGAACTTTAAAAAAGATAAGCTTAAAAAGAATAATGTTATTTGAAAATTTAGATCTTATTGGATAAGATGGATGGACGTTAAGAATTCTCTTTATTTGGCAAAAGAGAGTTCCAAAAGTATCTTTCTCTGATCGCTTATTAATGCGTTCGCCCTGCGTGAAGATTGCGAAGAGGCACGCTGCTTCCAAGAACCGTGTAGACGGTACATAGGCGATCATGCGTGGCAGTTAATTTGTTCGTGCTTCGTGCGTGACAGTCGGCGCCAGGCCCCTCGTCGGCCGGATTGAGTTCTAAGCTCGAGGCGAAGATCGAGAGCGCCCCCGCCATGGCATGGCACGGCACGGAGGCGGCCGAACGCTACCATTGCTACCAGGTAGTGGTGGGCCGAAGCAATGCGCTGGCTCAGGACATTTCTGCATCCGGTGTACGTTACGGGACATAAGTCGAACGGGTGTTAGGTGACGCCTAATCCCTCGGAATTGCGTGTTCGCCCCAAGCAAGAGCACGGTTTTCTCGCGGAAGGAGAGACACACAGAGCTCCGCTCTCTCGGCAGCGAGCGAGAATGTTCCTGCTTTTCTTAGATTACGCGAGCGGTTGGCTACCTGAGCGGTATACGTCTATATCTCGTGTACGTAAAGATACTCCGCTTCCGTATACCCGCGTTACGAGCTCTGTGAATATCTATGATTATACTATTTGCAGTTAATGACTAAAAGGTAAACGAAAAAATATTAAATTGATAATAAATAATTATCATCACCAGTATATGTGCAATATCTAATTAAAAGCTATATACGATAATTAAACCACAATAACACGTTGTGAGTCTTATTTTCTAAGAAAATATATTATAGAGATCTATTGTTTAATATACAATATGACAGTTTTAGTGGCTTTCTCCATCCTTCACGTTTATCCAGAATACTCCACACGTGTTACATTCTCTTCAATTATTTCTTACCTTTGTGACGTATTAGAGAATCGATAAGCTTAATATATGCACGAATAATCTTTTTTACTCTTTTTTGATTATTCTGTCCCGTAAACCTGTATTTTATTTTACCATCTTTCACTTTCCAAATGACTTGGTAAATCGATCGCGGTCTCTCATGACGTATTTATTTGGGGCATTCAACCGCGATTGAATTTGCACCCGGGTGACAAAGTGTAAAGTCCACTATTATCGAAGGAGGAAGTAAATCGCGCGGACCAAAATCTATAAAGTCGTGAGAATGATCGATGGCCGCGGCCGAATCGAGTCGACGGTCCATATACGCCGCGGCCGGGTAAGAGAGTCGAGATCCTTCGATTGCGACACACGTTCAATGAGGCTTTTCAACGGCAATAATTGCGACGACAGAATCGTCCTCTCATACGACATATGCCATGTACAAAGCACACGCGACGCTGGCACGTCTCCGCGTTATATTTTATTTTTTCTTATTACTATCTCGGCCCGTATAAGATTCAAGTATTCGATCCAGGAGACAGCCATTGCTGACGGTCGTTAACCGAACGAGCGGGCTGCGCATCGAGATCGGGTTATTGCACCTTTAATGTGCGCCTCCCTGGGAAATATCCAAGATTCGGCCGCGAAAGAAGCGTATGGACCGCCACGCGCGCGCGCGCTAGCACACAAAAGAGGCCCCGCATGCATATTCCGTTGCCACCCTCGCGAGATAATGGAGTCTTCTCTGCCTACGCGTTCCCGCTTATTGTTCTTTGATACGTGACAGAAAAATACTTAAAACTCATAATCGATTATTCCACGTGGCACCGCCCGGCGGCTCGTGCCTCAGGACATTATAGCTTAATTAAAGGAACTCTGCCTCTTCGTTGGAGGTTGATTTGCCATTGAACTTTTTAATTTCTCTTCCGGTGACATTATTACTGTAAAAAATATATTTTTATATTCTGCAAAATTTTTCATATTGCTCATTTAAGTTAGACATGTACGAGTAACAAGTTTTGTTTTTACGGATTTCGTGACATGGGTGAGCCTTTAGCATTTAATTTAAATAATCTATCTTTTTATCGTGAGAATAAATTCGATTATTAAACTAAAAAATTTCCATTTTAACGTACAGAATGTATTAAAAGTACATAAGTTATGAATATTGTAGATAATTTTAACGTTCTTCTATTAATTATTCAAATTCTTATATTGAGTGTTCTTCTATTAAACGTTGACGATGATTTGTTACGACACGAAAAATTGTTTACACGCTCATCGGCATATCTAATAAGCTTGCTTTAGAATGTTTGTAACGTATACGGCAATTACTTGAAATCGTCGCTTACACGATAATTTTAATGGGATCACGAATATTCGACCGATACCGATATCGAAACGGTTCGGAGTCACGAGACGGACGGGTGTTCGAATCAGGAATCCGGTCGGTCGAGAAGACGAGCAGTGTAATGAGGATCATTTCGTCGCTCTAATAAATCAACTCTTTCGTTTTGCGCTGCGTGGATGCGCAGGCACGTACGGGGACCTCGGGAACTTAATCGCTCGCACGTGAGGGATGAATAGGGATGCTTACGATATCTTGACACTACATCGATCCTATATTATGTGCAAGGTCTAATTATGAAGTTACTTTACATTGATAATTAAAGGGCCTTGGCGAATTGAGTATCGAGCGAGTAGATAAAATCTTGTGCAGTTAATTTTAGATAAGCCTTTTAACTGAAATTTAATTTAGTTAATCTCTTTAGTTACTTTATCATGGAGATATTTAATAATAATAAAATTATGAAGTTGCGAAAAATGATAACGCTTAATGAAATTTTATCGAGGATATAAGTTCTCGTAATATTTTTTGTTTGGCTTGGAAATTATCGAGTGATATTTGTATTAGTACTCGATAGTGAATAAGTATTGATCGAATTTAAATATTCTTATGGCTAAACCGCATCTTTTCGAGGGAGAGGAAGTTTTTAAGAGATTTCAGACTCGGGCCTTTCGCAGCCATCCCGCCAATCGGCTGTATAACTTGTCATACGTTTTGCGTAATCACCTGTGCAACATGCTCGAGCTTTTTTTAGCCTTTTACGTTGCTTTGTTCCCGCGCGTCCACCTGCTCTGGCGCTGGCCATATCAAGCCGGGCTCATCTCTCCGGCTAAAATCAACATAGTTAGTGACAAGGCGGGATGAAAGCGAGATGTTGGGCGTCGTTCGTCACGGATCAACGTAAATGATATCAGGCGGCGAGGATGCACGACGGCGATTTCCAGTTTGCGTATTACCGAACTGGCACGACGGACGTCTGTTCGCGCTCGTTCGCGCGAAGCACGGGAACTAGGGATAAAAGGGTCAACGATCGTAATTGCCGGGCGCGGGGCTCCAATTAAAAAGTCAATCAGCCCGTTTCTTGGATGTGATGATCCGTTAGGCGAACGAGAGGTAGAGAAGAATTTCATGTCGACGCGTAAGACGCGAAAAATCTAAATAGTATTTTGGAATCATTTTCAGTAATTTCCATTTATAGCAATATTCAATATTTTCGTTATACATTAATACATCGTGCTAACATTATACTTGCGCGCGATAGTTGGGCACTGCGTGCTTACAACAAGATAATCTTAACGCTGTAAATCTTGATGATGACATTTGCATGGATGATTTATGGCTACGCCTATAAATTCTTTCGTTGTTTTACTAACCGGCCACGATTAACTGGCCGAGCAATTCGTGATGAGTTTGAATTCCATTTCGGCTCGTCGCAATAACGAGCTAGAGTGCTCGTAAAAGGATTCGTCCGTTCTTGGATAGGCTGTGCGCAACCCTCCTTGAAGCGGGCGGTATAAACTTCGGGACAGCTGTGTGCCCTCCAAAACGGCGTAAATCTCCCTCTTTTTCTCGTGCCCCTTCTACTTCGGTTGGTATCGTTAATGAGCGTGTAAATCACAATGAATGGCCAAGTAGCACGAATAAGACGGGGGGAGGGCTACGGATCGTCCGGATTTAATCGACCACCACCATGCGCGTGGACATAAGGGTAGACGACACGAGAGTCGTCGGCCCCCATATCCTCGTTACCAGGTCTGACGTCACTGGGTCTCTGGAGCTACCTAATGAGCGTCTTGGTGTAGGGGCTGCCCCGGCGGTAATTAACTTTTCTACCGTGGCTAGGATAGCGCGTCACGGCCGATGACAGGTACGCCGAGGATGAAATAGAGAGGCAGGACGAGCTGAGATTAGCGGTTAATTCGATGACGTTGAACGCTGTAAAACTATCATCGCCTCACTCTCGCCGCGCCGGCGAAATGTTCCGAGCGTCTTTTTTTAAACAGTATATCTATTTTGTAATTGAAAGAGCAGTGGACGAGAGCAAATTGACTTAAGTATTACGGATTTTTAAGTTGAAGCTATATCATGATGGTGTAGTCTACTATTACATATAAATTGTTTAATCTAGTATCATTGAAAATTATTATTTGTATCATTAAATTATTATTAATGAGGAATTAGAGGAAAAGAGAAAGTATAACGGGTATCTCATATATAGCTTTCTTGAAAATGTAAAACGCGCGTTTTTATTTGACTTTATTTGAGATTCCTTCATTCTTTAACCTGGTTCTCCGCAAACTTTCTTTTTGCCTGATCGAACATGTGCGTCTACGCTGTGCACGAAGCGACGTTACTTGCATGCTACCTGGTAGCGTAGCCAACTGTTCTTTCGACGAGCGATATTTTGCAGTTAGAGACTACTCTACTCGCGGAGTGTCGTCCGGCATTAAAGTTCGCTCACGTATTATTCTCTCGTCCCCTTGCTTCTCTTCATCGAGGGGGAACATTGAGGGGGAACTGCCTAGTCGGGTTATAACAATCTTCCATTATTGAGAGCCTTGTTTACAAATCGAACTCGACGAGTTGATCGTGCGCGCCCAACCCACCCCAGAACTCCCCGAGTGCAACGGTCATCGACTTTAGTTTAGAGTATTGCCACCACCGCACCGGCGTCCGCGCCCCCCCGCGTACCGTCATCGCGCTAACCCCCTCGAATCAGGTCCAGGGGAGACTTCGAGTTTTCTCAAGTTTTCGGGCGCCACTGCCACCACCGCCACCCGACAAACTTTATTCCGCTGACTTGTCGTGAGACCAGTGCGTCTTGTTTTGTCCGCGTTTTCCACCAGTTCGCCCTCCCGGTCGGACGTCGAACCCGGTACCCTGTCATGTAACTTCCAAGGGGAATGGTGCCGGGAGCTGAAGAAGCTAGTCTTTGCCGTTGCGACGTAAGAGAAGGGAAACGCCTCGGTACGTTTGGATCTTATGCTCGGACAATTTTATTCGTTCATGCAAATGTCGGCATTACATACCGCGTTTACCTCAAAAGCGAGCAACCTACGTTTTCAGGTCGAAAGCATACGTTACAGAAGTCGCCGTGAATGCTTGTGCATGAAAAGTTCTATTCAATAGATTATAGAAGAAGGCTGAATATATAAAGTATCTTTGCGATATCCTCTCTGGCAGACTATGCTCTGGCCCAAAAAGTGTTTAAAGCAGATATTATTAATGATATTTTACTTTTAATTTATTATTTTCCTATTTTTTCAAACTTACTATTTTCCTATGTCTTATTATTTATTATACAATTACGATACAGGAGTCAGGACGAATAGATTTTATTGCATGAAGATTAAGAGAGCATATTCTGTCATAAAATATATTATCATTATTTTCATTGTAAATGTCAAATTTGATTCAAACTTTATCGAATAAAGTTACAATATTGCCGTCGAGCGCCATAGATGTTTTAATATATTTCCGATATTTCTCGCACCCAAGTACACTCACCATATTCCGCTATCGCTGGCTACCATGCAGACGGATAATAAGCATACCGACTTAGATATGGTACATATACGCGTTGCATGCTACTGCATCGAACGTGGAAGCAGTAAAGCCGCTGAATAAGGGTGAGGAGCATGCGGTGACTCGAACACGCGCTTATATCGCGAATCGTCTCGGCTTGTAATACGATATGAGGGCGATAACGACCTGAATGCGTTATCGTCCTTCCTCGACGGACGCGAATGCGCGTATTGCATCGGTCACTTGCACTAAGGCTGTGTCGCGTGTGTATGGCGCGCGACGTCGTGGGTAGGATCTCTCGCTCTCGTGATTGAGACAGAATGGTACGTCTATGAGTAAGGCTCGTTGGGACGGGTCAGTGATCGCGAGACTAAATATTTAGAAGATGATCGATGTCATCGCTCTTTCCGCTTGTATTATCGAGAATCATATCTCAGCTGGTCGGAAAGGAGGTGTGGTTACTCTTTTCATAGATTATTTCATTGAATTATTAACACTAGAGGAGCGCTGACTCATTTGATGCACTTAGATCGCAGCGATCCTTTTTAGATAAGACGTCCTGTAGGCAGGCTTAGCGTCGCTAAAATTAGAAGCATAAAGTGGAAAATCGTAAACGCAAACCGAGTAGAAGATGCAAATGCCATGTTGCAATTTTAGCAATTTATTACTAGCCAGGGTGGTTGCCTTTACTTTTTATTGCTAATTTTCCCACGAAGTATTTGTATAAAACAAACGCAAATCGCAAAATACGAAATTTATTGCGACAGTTTTTACGATGAGAGTATTACGTAATATATGTGAATATCTTATCGCAATATCAATACGCGATATGTGAAATGCTAGAATCAATCGGAAACTGTGTATCTCATTAGATAAAACATATTCAATCAACATCATTAAATACCAACGACTAATTGTTAGTCATCGGTCACCTTTCGCCTTTTCTCGTTTTCTCGAGTTTTTTATACATTTAAGTTGCATTGTACGGGAAAATCTGTTTAGATTTTACATGTATTTTATTGGATCACTTCGGCAACCAGTATTAAGTACAGTGTTTTATGTAAGATAATTGGTACGCGACTGAATCTACATGTAGAAATCATGGCTTTACATCCTTTAAGATAGGCCGAGAGATCGGGACGCCGCGGAGACCAAACAGTGGTGTTTCTGCCGCAGATATCGACTTTCAGTGACGACGACCCCGTGGAGACTCCTGAAAAATTCATGAGCTCACGTCTGTTCGATTGCCCGGCTCTTTCCACAATTTTCCACCCGTTTCTCGAACGGATATCTTATCCCCGTTGTCGTGCTTGACTAATTTTACAAGGCGACATGAAACAGCGAATTAAAATAATAAAGTGCTCCGTAATCGCGCGCGTAGTCTTGCTGTCTGCTCCATTTTGTGGCGTTACGAAACGAGTTGATACGGAGAAAACATTTGATTTTGCATAACCGCCGCTTAAATGCAACGATATAGCGTGCGACAGCAAATATTATGATCAGAATAGATAACGCCACTACTGGCACACATCCGGTAATATTTTACGAGTATGAGATGACATCATGAAGATTGTTGAATCATTTTCTTATAGCAAACAACTCCTTTGCTCAAATTTGTTCTACAATTAACTAAACCTATATTGTTTTCCATTAAACGAAGGATGAAATTTATACAAGGATATGTTATGTTGGCGTTGTTCGATTCTCATGGTGACGTATATATGGCGGATGATAGGATAACGTGGCGAAATATCTCTCCATTATACAATACTTCCATGAACGAGCCACTCTGTGAATAGATCATAATATATGGTAAACGTCACATAATGTGCACGTAAAGTCGGTTTCCCCGAAGCCCGGGCACAACTTCGCCCTGCACCTAGTACGACGTAACAGTCGGTCTACGGCATGCTTATAGGGAAGGAAGATACGATCGAAGTGTCGGCCGGGTCTCGGAAACTCGCGGACACTCGACATGCACGGTCGTCTCTTTTGAGAGTGCTTCATGGCATTCTTCGTGGGAAAACCAAACAAACATCTTCACTTCACGACGCGGGCGGCCTGGATGTTTAGCCACGAAGTGCCCGTGGAAGTATCTACCGCGCGTCATTGACTACGCATAGTGGCCTACGTGCGACACGATTCTGCGTGAAGGAATTGACATTCTGACAAGATTTGATGAGAAAATACTTGTCGAATGCATATAGATGTACGACAGATGACTGTTTTTCAAGAGTATCGTGCTAATTTCACGACACGAGAAAGGATTGCTACATAATCTCGTAGATTACCCTTTGCTCGCCGTACGTGCAAACTGCATGTGGATAATCATTTAGAGTGATGACGCATATAGTTACATTCGGTGAAGAGATTAATAAACATGCTTTGAGAAAATATTCCCATCTAATCGGTGTGTTAATGGATGCGTATTATTCAGGAAGAGAGAAAAAGAACGAAAAAAACATCGGCTACTTAAGCGGTCGAGTTCGCGCGGTCTTAGAAACGTAAATGTTATGGTTGCTATTTTCGCATGTCAAGAATCTGTATTTTTTTCGCTGACTTAACTTATCATCGTGACTCGATCATCGGATGATTTCTCATTCCGATGAAATGTAACTATCTATAAAAATAAAGCTTTTTAATTTCGCTCAAGTTGGTATATATCTGCAACACAAGTAATTGTTGAAGTTGAAATACTTTAGATAACAGCTTGGTCTGACGCATCGATATTGATGATTACGTGAATATGATTACATCTTCTGAGACTGTTCCAGTTCAAGGAATTGCTTTTGAAATCACAGTGAAAATTAACAGGAATTTTATATTAGTTTACTCTTTCTTAGTTGTCTTTTTACTGTACTTATTGGATCAATATCTAGATATCTCACAGAACATTTGAGTAGATTATTTCAATGCTCGGACGTCGCGAGATTAGTCACAAGTTTCTGATCAACGACTCACCTTTGTCGGAAAACGTATCTTGACATCGTGGAACGTGATCTCATATAGAGTCGTGTGTACAGTTACGTTCGTGAGACAGTTAATAATCACGCTCCGGCCGGTGCAGGTTCAGCGAGAGAGGAGCCGGCTAATCGCCCCGTTAATAGACGAATATACTGCGCGAGGCGGAGAAGAGGAAAATAAAACGCGAAGACGTTAGCTAGTTAAGCCGTTGAGTTTGTCGGCGTCGTCGTAAGAGTACCGGGTCTTTAAAACGACTTTACACTACCTATACGTCGTCTATACGTCATTACCGAGACCACCTACAACGAGATCTCCCTCGTAGAAGCTCGCGCGCAGACGTGCCTCGCAAATTCGAGGTTTTGTTCGAGGCCCATTCGCGGCCCTTGCCGTTCGGCAGGCCCTAATAGCCCGATCGATTAGACTCGAGAGAAAGAGGCTCGCGCGCCGGATCACGCCTAATGGGCTGTTATTTTGCGCTGACCGCAACGCAATTACACATTCAATCAGAGAATCATCGTTCTCGGGTTTATGTATCGGCACTGTAATCATAGTGTTGCACCGTCGGCGAAAATCATTGTACCGATACGGCAATGCAATCTATTATAAGCGTTACACTGTCGTGAATTTTATGAATGTGCGTCAATTAAAATACTGAACAAACGCTAAATTTTAGGATGTAAGATCCTTCAATGACAAGACATTGTTAGTTTGTATAGTGATATATTTTTTATTACATTTTTTACATCGCGATTTTGATTTTTTTTTATGTACATTGTGAATTAATTAAATTTGTATAATCCATTTTAGCATTACTGCTATTGCAAATAATGAGGTCTTGATTAATAACGTGATTTAGGGTTTGTAGGTCGGTGCAACTGCATATGTGGTACACAAAGAGACGAGGAACGTATCGTTTCCTGGTAATGAACTTGTTTAATAATTGCTAAGACGCACGACTAATATTTGCACGTCAATTTGTACATGGATTCGTGGCCGAGGTGTTTATGCATTTTCGTTCCCCACTTTTAAGCATGAGGCTTCCACGACATACGTATATAGGTAAGACAGATCGCGAATTATTCAGAGCAGAAGCTGAAGCTGGCAAATCGGGGTGGACGGGCAAAGGGGCAATAAATACGTTAGGAAATATATGACGGCGATTAAATATGTTAATAACATAACGGTATACGACCAAAGGAGCGCTTCCGTGACGCAACGTCTTGTTTTGTCGTGAGATTTATTATGCCTCAGCATGGTTTTCGCTTGTAGGAAATATATCGTGGCTACTTCAGCTTATTGTTAATAATGCAGCGGGATAAAGAGCGAAGTGTGGGCAGCGCATACCTATCATAACAGTATCGTGGAACATAGCGGGTGTACCAATGTTATGGCTGGCCAGTTTATAGCCTTAATCTGGGTCAGATACCGAGACTTCGTTACTTGCTACAAAACAACCCCTCAGATCGTGCATTGTTCCTGTTAGGTTCTTAAAATTAATCGACACAGCAGAGAATTGCAAATTTTCTTGTAGAAATAATGCTTCTAAATATTTGTATAAATTATTTAATTGAGAGACTATTGAAAATTGATTGGTTTTTTTTGTATGAGAAACACACATACACACAACATATGATGACATAAATTTAACTATAAGAATGAGCTGGAAGATATATGCAAAACATCCGACGTTTATATCTCTGCATAATCTTTGCACAGATTGTGCAGTCAGCAATTTCACTGTTAAGTACATTTAGAAATTGAACTTCTCGAACGCAGGTGCGATTTGATGCGTGAATGGCGGCGCTTTGCAAGGTGACACTCTGTTTACGGTTGCGATTGGGTGAAACCCGATCAATCAACTACTCGGATTACCGTGTACTTATCTCACCTGCAGTCTTAAAGTTATAAAATGCTGTGGATATAACAGCATCTTAGACGAGCATCGAGCGAGTTAAGTTGAGTCTCTTCTATCAACAGAAAGCTTTACGACCGTCTCATTTCGCGCATTTATGATTTTCCGGATCGTTATGTAACTATTATAAGATAGTTTCCGCTGGATATACTAGCGTGCACAATTAACGTCTCGATTGCAGTGCCGGTAGTGTATTTACGATAATGTTCGATCCGTGATAATCCGTGAAATTACGAGCGACGACCTAGATCGATACTGCACTGTATTAATCATCTCATGGACAAGTCGACGTCCAAAATGATTGTAATTGCCGTGTATTTTCCGCCGATCGTATCTCGCACATCTTACGAGCCAATATTTATGACGGTATTATGTTTGGAATGTTAATGCCGCCATCGATTCCTTACTCTTATTCGTCTTGCTTTGCCGCGTCGTCCGATTTTCGAAAAGACACATCCACGGCTACATCACGTCCGGACGAAATTATGTGAATGGCTGTCTCCCGAACGCAAATCGATTTTCTTAATCTCTCGTGCCGCGTATACTTTCTCGAGAGCACCGAAGGTATACGAGCAGTTCCATTATCGTAAAGAGTGTCCTACCGCCGATATCGAAAACTAAACTCGACGGCAGTTTGTAAAATCCGTCAGTGCGCCTTTTAACGGTGATATTAAGTACCGAGTGTAAATCTCGATTAAGGCGTACGGATGATAGGGACGGCGGTTATTTGCGCAAGACGCACTTCTTTCTTTCGCGGGCGATCGCGCGTCCTGATACATTTTGTCGACCTTGCGGTCATGTACTCAGATTTCCCAACGAAACCACCGAGCCATTTTTGTCCTTAGCGTCAAGCTGGTTCCCTTGGCAGAGAAACTTAATGTCTCCTTAATGGCCGCGATAAAGTGGAGTTATATACGTTTGGTGCCAGTATAACGTACTACACGTATGCACGACGGTACGTTGGTACGTGTACGTGTGCACGCACATAATGTGCGCTCGATAGCGTCGAAGTAGATTCATCTGCCGACCGAAAGGCAAAGGACGCGGTTGACAATAATTGCTGTTCAAGATAGAGAGGTAATGGTGGATATACGACCGATTAAATTCCGAATATCAAGGAGTACCTCCCTTGAGGCTTTTCTTTCGAAGCTTCTTGGCCTGGCTTGTTCCCTTCAAGTCTCACCAGTATATCTGGCAAGAGTTTCGTTTCTATTAAAAGGCATCTCTCGATATCCTCGATTCTTTTTCTTCTTTAAAATTTTAATTCTATTCTAATCCGAGAAGAATAACGTTTCTCATCTATTCTGTCTCATTATTCTATATCATTAAGTATATTATGCATACTTTATTTTGTAGAATATGTTAACTATTATGAAATTTAACTATCAATTCCCTTTACGTTTAAAACATTATAGTGGAGAACTCAATTTTTTTTAACTTTATATAAGAATTTTAAATGAATAGTCGAGAACATCATATCGAAATATAAAAAAATGATAATATTTGATTTGTGTTGATATATGTGTTAGAAGTTTTATCTAGAGCAGATTTAGTATTGAAGATAAAGATGCTTCAAAACTTATGTCATTTCACACCGCAATATGTAATATATTATATATTACCTGAGTTATACATCATCTATTTTACGTTAGGAACTTAAGTATCGTGCCTGCACTTAGAGAATTACCGATTGAGAGATCAACGACCGGATGAGATGTTTGGCTGTAAACAAACAACAACATCGCGACAAGAATCTACTCACATTTTATTTTGTTCCAATCGTACTAAGTCATATCACTGAAATAAATTGAGAAAAAAAATGTTTGCTCCATTATAATTCTCGTTTGTCCCGCAACGATGATATTAATGATAGGATTATGCGTGTAATCGTGAGATATTAGATATAAATAGATTTCATAATCTATATTGCGCTTATATAACACAGACAATCAAGAATCGTGTCAAGTCCAAAACACATTGAGATATTTCGTATTTTCCCTCTGCATACATACTAATATCGCATCTGATTTTCGATAGCTACTCGTGCACAAGTACAAGTGCTAATGCGAATACTCTACATTTTTTCCGAGGATCACGTGGTAGATACTCATACAGAAACGTATGTCGATACATTATCGCGAGATTAGATTATCGCCATGCCATGGCGCCAATATATTGGATAGCAAAACACGAAATTAAGACAAATGACTGAAACGATAAATGTGGCGGTTCTTTTTTGTAACATTGGCGAAGTTTCGATCGATTTAGTTTCGTAAAATTTCTGCGTTCTTTGCTGCCTGCAGTTCTTGCATTAGATTTAAGATCTATCGGAAGTGATGTAAAACTAAATAATACAAATAATATGGCAATTTAATAATAAAGTGTATATAATGATAAATGAAAAATATGAATGATATTGAACAAAATTGAACGCGTCTTTAGTTTTTTACAGTTGCTTTGTGTCTGACAAAATGAAGTTTATTATTGGAACTTATTCTCTTGATGACGATAACAAAATTTGAAGTGGTGGCTTAAGTCGAGTTAAGAATATATCGCATGTAAGAATAGTTCGCATTTTTGTCTTTTGAAATTGTCTGCTTGCACGAGTAGATATAGCTTTTGATCTCTCACGTAATCAATCGAAGCGATAACCAACAATACAGTTAGACAACAGATCTAAGTAAATTGCCAAGAGATTACGCTCTTCGAAGCTAATAAAAAGCAGCATTTTGGAAATTGACCAATTCCACGGAAGAGAAAGAAGTACTCTGTGCTGCTCGACCGACCGAAGAAAAATGTGCTTGTAGCGTTGCATTGTATCGCCATTCGTTTAATTTTCCATTACAGCGAGAATTTTCCAAATGTGAGTAGTTTCCGTTTTCAATTGAATCTTTAGATTTTATCAAAACGAAATTACAAAATCTCGTTCTCAAACGATACTATGATCTAAGTATATGTGAATACAAAATCATATTTTATCTGCCCGAAATTACTTAAAAATCGTTGATATATTATAAAGCCCTTTGTAATCTTTCTACGCGGTCGAGTAACTCTAAGTGATAATTAGCTAAATCGATACGTAAATATTGATAACATTTTTGCGAGCGACACACAAATGTGACCGACATTTTCTCATTCGCTCCAATTTGTAAGCATTAATGAGGTCAAGGGGAATCACAGCCGGGGGAGCCCATAGAGATTCCCAATAGTCGGACTGGCGTGGCATAAAAACGACGGTACACGGCGGCTTCCTATCGACGGAGTGCTCTCACGTATATAGCTGTCGCCGGACGGCAAATATTTTTGGCGCCAACTTTTTCCGCAAAGGCCTGTTAGCATTGCGCGAAGGCCTGCGAGGCTGGCCGCGTGCGTGCGTGCCGTGCTCGAGCGCGGTGATTATTGACCGAAGGCATTATCAACGAGCATACGTATAATACGCGCCGCGCCGCGGCCCGACGCGACTCGCAGCGACTATGAGCGATCGACCGGCTCTCCATTCAGGAAGACGCTCGACCTGGCCCTCCAGGCTAAATAATCGGCGACGTCGTTTATCTTTGAAACTGGCACCGATTCGTGCCGCCTGCACGCGCGAATAAATTTGTATGTAAATGCGCAAGAAGCATCGAGAAAGGGAAAGAGAAAGGGAGAGCGAGACCAATCCACGTGATGCGATCACCGATTTGTGATTAGAAAGATAAGATTTTACTTTGTTTCCAAGTTTTTTAATATTTAGATTTAAATTTTTGGAAATCACTCTCTGCGTAGAATACATTTTTTTGACGGCCAATTGAAAGAAATTACAACTTAATATGAATTTAGCGAGATGTGTAAAATGTGTATAAACAGCATTAGAACTTGATGCAGTACGTTGTATTACGAATCAGTTGGTCGGGATAAAAAATCAGCATTCTCTTTGTTATCGTTACAAAGAATGCGATCCTTATCAGAAGCGCACGATGTCGGTTCATACGTTTGATCACCGTTTTATCGTCTTATCGCACGGTGGTAGACGATTCGTGCCACACGCACGATCGAACTAATAATAGTTGCGATAATAGTAATAATATATAATACAACTTTATGGCGCGAACGAACGAGATAGTGCGCAAATAGATATCAGATAAAAAGCGCGTTTATCGTACGATCCGCACGACACGCTTTACAATTTTTTAAAGTACTCATATAGTCAACTGTAGTTCTATTATTGGCAAGATAGAAATTTTTAATTTTTAAATAGTATAAGTTTTAAATAAATAAAACTTATATTCCAAACTTAATAAAATCTTTGAAACAATTTTCGAATTCTCTAGAGTGACATTTTCAAGTTTAGTCTTGACTTTCCGCTCAATTTTGTATGGTATATTCGTTCACAATTCCTGCTTTGGCATCAAGCTTATACTTCTGATCCATGTCGCTAATAATTCTAGTAAGCCATGTACGGTCGGTGGAAAACCAAATTACTCAGTTATGTAAGAAGTCTTCTCGATCTTTGAAGTCCAAGAAACTCTCGCTCGATACTTCGTTATTCCGGACTTGTTTTCCTTGCCATTGCACTTTTATTGATTCGTGAAATGCCCGTAAATCTAATTAACGACTTAATTAGCGACTTACAATTTAATTATCGCTCGATTCCCATGACGCACTGAATGCTGACTCTAATTCTCTGCGGCGATGAAGCTGTAATCAATACCTGCGTGTGTCTGAGAGGACTGTTGTAACATTCTTCGAGGAATTTTCGTAATTTTGGGTCGAGGTGATCGAGATCTCGCGCAAAACACGATTCTCGTATAGAGTGTATAGTCACCAGATAAATAAATACCAGATACGTAGTTCGAGATAAAACTAGCCACGCTGGTGGTCGATCAGCTGTGCGGTTAACCGATATATCGAGAAATTACGAGTACTGGAAAATTATTGATCACGCGACTTTGTGCATTATGCAACAAAGGATTCACTAGACTGTTCCATCGAAGAAGACGATGGAATTTTCATCAATCTCGTTATCGTTACGTCCGCGCAACAGTTGAGATTACGTTAATTAAAACGATAATTATCGGTGTTTTATACTTAAGATGTAGAATGTCTGGATATCGGATAAAAAAATGCTCATAGATAAAGAATAAGAATTTTTATTGTAAAAGTTTGTAACGCACTGAACAGCCACACATAAATAGGTACAGTTTGCATAATATATAATTTTGTTAAAACCACAAATACAAAATATTATTTGCGCTGGGGTAATTAAAAAATATTTTGCGTTGGTATATTAAAAAATATTAAAAACACATCGAATTAATAATCTTTCAATACATAAAAATTGGAAATTTTAATCTTATGAATTTATTTTCGTAATGTAGTCGAAATGTCGATTATCACGAACGGCCGGGCGATGGAAAAATTTCGTAAGCAACACTGTGTATGTATTTCGAAAGTCCTCCACATCCAAATTTTACCGCACCTTGGCCCTTGGAGTAAACCGATCGAAACAGAGGGAGAGTCGCATTCCACCGGTACAAGCCGCCAAGTACAAGTGCTCCGCAAACACGGTAAATGTATTTATAGAGGGAACGACGTACATCTTGCCCGTTCTCTTTGCTTCTCATCTCCGTCCAAGTGTAGACCCGCGATCATCGAGTTCAGGACGCTCGTCATTCACGGATTCAGGCAGGTTATTTAAACGTAGGAGGCCGCTTCCGTTGTTGTCCTTCCTCTCAATTGCGTTTTCTACGAAATATCGCATTGTGCTCGGTTAAATACGGCATTATCTTCAGATGTTGTGCACGGTAAAGCGGTAACGGAAGGTAAACGGGATCGAAGGGTGAATTGAATTTTAAATTGAAAACTTGCCCGCGCATTCTCGGTGCTTCTACTCGGCGCGACTCACCTACTTTTACTACTTTTACTTTACTTTACCTCGTTGCATTACTAGGAAACAGTTACTTTTATGCACAACCGTTATACTTTTCTCCTGTGTTTCCATGTGTTTCTAACTTTAATCCGATTCACCCCTTACTCTCCGTACGAGCAACGTTTCTGCCACTTTACTGCATCATATCGGCACGACTATCTCCAAGATCTAGATAATAGATTTAGATAATTTTTAAAGCACCTTGATTTTTTTCCATCGTTATCCCAAGATAGATATGTTTGAGTCGCGATAAATACTAATGAAACAAACGTACGAATTAATACGCGAAGCCTGACGGTGATGGCTTCGCAATAAACTTGTAATTGGAAGTTTCTCTGCCATCTGTAAAATTCCATTGAAGTAGTAAACACCGTTCGAACAACGTTCAGATGGATTGCATAATTTTCCGAGACGAGGCGTCGTGTTTGCCGCGTGTAGCGCACGCGTAT
Source organism: Temnothorax nylanderi (assembly GCF_030848795.1). NCBI lineage: Eukaryota > Metazoa > Arthropoda > Insecta > Hymenoptera > Formicidae > Temnothorax > Temnothorax nylanderi. Next base: position 1,418,203 of record NW_027249083.1, read on the forward strand.
AAGTTCACAGTGTGCACGCGTATGACACGCGACGCGGCATGAAGATCTGCCTGCTTCCTGTACCCATATCGGACTTTCTCTTAATTTGCATTTCGATGTATGCCTCGGATATTTGCTGTTTTGATTAGAGTATGAGCAATTCTACGCGCAAATCTCTTGTCTTAAAGGTATCTCAAAGACAAACGAAAAATACGTCGACCAGATCATTATGTCGCGTCAGCTTCGACATAGTGATGACGCGTCACCGACTACTCATACTATGTTTATCAATCGCTCGTTACTGTTGTTCGCAGAAATAGTCTCGCTTAGGATACCAATTAATTTCGACAAGATATTAATCCATAAATCGTCTGAATGACGCATGGAATAAAAATTATGCTTTTTTTTGCCAAGTTATGCTGTCATACGTAAAACATGTTAGTATATTCAGGCTGTAGACGCAAAAAATATTCAACATTCACACACGCGCAAGAGAAGTATCTTTTTATATCTATTTAATATTTTTTAGTTTCTACGATTTTCAGTACGTCTGATGATTCCTTGAATTCTTTGGTTTGCCTGGAGATTAGTGTTGTCCGCGGTGCGAGTTAAACATTACTTTAGAGAGATCATCGTTAACTTTACAAATTAGCAAGTGCCTCGCAATATATCACAATAACAAAAAACTAGGGGGGGCCGATATATTATGCGGGTGTCATATATATTATACATTTCGTAATGCTGTATGTTTGGTTCTGACGATGCACGTTAATCGTAGACTGCCAGATAAGCGATACTTTATATCCTAAATATTAATTTATTGCGCTTTGAAGTAGATGTCTTAGAGTAGCGAACGGGTGGGAAAACGTTTCCACTGCAGGCCGTAAATTAAGGTGACGTAATTTTGATTATATATATGTCTGCGTAAAATATTGTCTTCGCGTGACTTTAGTGCATTTCTATTAAGTTCCATACTTCTCGAGTGATATTTCTCGTTATCAAATTTTACAAACTTGAATATGACACACATTGACAAATATTTGAACTATATTTGCTACGTGATGTATTTTAACATTCAATTCCTTTACGTTGTCTTTATACGCGAGCAGTAACTAGTAGTACCAAAAAGATACGGCAATTTTTATCGTATATGCAAAAATTATTAAACTGGATGGTTCTGTTTCCATAATAATCTGATGTTAATTTCTCAGTTATCAATATGCACTTCCATCTCCAGCGCGATATTATACAATTAAGCTTCAATCGTTTCGTTCAATAGATTCAGCTGAAATTGAGTTGGCAGCGGAAAGTTATTTGACTAATGACAGCTTCCCGCTAATGAGAACGAAAAATATCTTTGACAGTACGCGCGGGAGAATGATCGGGAAGATCGCGTCTAGTCTTGGAACATCGACGGTGATGTGCCAAGGACGCGTCTACCGAAACGCACGTTCACGCAAGATTATCTCTACGGTATGCTTTCTCACTGTCTCGGCGAGGGCAAAAAGGTGCCGTCGGTGGTTGCTGACTGGAAGAAAGCGGTGGTGGCGACGACCGGGAGGAGGGCAGCGTAGAACGCAGGCGTCGAGAGAAGAAGAGCACGCGAGATGAGCTGGGCGGAGCGGCGCGGCGTTGCACTCCAAACAAATAATCTAGGACGTCTCAATCCTGTCAAGCGGCGGACGTCGCCTCCTCCTCTTTCACTCTCGTGCAACCTCGTTCCTCTTCCTCGTTCCTCGCGGCCTCATCTGCCCGACGATGATCCGTGGTCAGTCTCCGGCGTACGTACTGTCACGACGTGTTCGCGAGAGGATCGACGAAAGCCCTGAAATCGTCGTAAATTATTGTGCCGCGGACATGTGGCGTTTAGCTCGGTGTAATTGATTGCCTGTACCTAGGAGGCCCGGGCGAGAGGGCCGAGGACCCCGGGGGTATAGCCTCGAGGCATAAATTATAATTGAATTAGCCTGAGTTCTTAATTAGACCGCTGGAGCGAGGACCCTCGACCCGCTCTCTCTTTACAACTCCGTGCCGCGCGCGGTTTCCTTTTCACCGCGTCTCTCTTCCCGCTGTCTTGCCTCGGCAACGCTCTTCGTTCCTCGACGTGCTTTGTCCACGTCGTTGTCCGCCTCACCTCTGTCCCGTTCGCCTCCCGCGAGATAATTTACAACGGGGGCGTCGCTATTGCATGTCTGATGCGCGCGTCTCTTTCTCCGTATCTTCCCGTTTTTGTTTCTCTCGGTCCTTTCCACGGCGCCGAGCCTGGTACCGGTGGCGGCGTAAGAATCCTTTGTGCAAGATGGCCGCTGAGGATATCTATGCTTTTGCGATCCCAGAATCCTTTTCCTGGTGCCTCTGGGTTCGTCCGGTTCTCCAATCGCCAAGGCAGAAAGTGGTGGCGGCGGCGGCGGTGGCGGCGGCAATGGCGACGACGGCGACGGCGGCGGTGGCTGCTGAAGAGATTGCTATTGTTTCTTTCTCGCCGAGAGCCCAGCTCGTTCGTACTTTACGAGCAGAACTCACTCACGCCGGACTGTAATGAATTACGAGCGATATCTGCGAAAGGGAGCTAAGATCGGCGAAGTGAGAAGTTTGGTAAAGTAACATACTGAAAAAGGAGGGACCACAACAATCAATGTAGAAGAAAAGAACACACATTAATCTGTAGATTTACACAGATGACATTTCCAAATATATCAAGATTATGGAATAAGATAAAATAATTAAGCTCCGGAAGAATCATGAAACGAGACTCTTATCCTAAATTCTTAATATATTTATAAATCAGTCTGTGCTTACATCATAAGCTTTGAAGAATCTTTTGTTGCTTAAAGAAGAGTAAAATCGCATTCGGGAAAGTACCGCGTAAATTAAGAGCTTGATGTATTATTCCGGGGAGGAAAGACTCGAGCGAACTTAACGAGCGTCACCGACGACGATTACCGTCTCCGCGACCGCGGATGCACAATCGCGAAGGCATGCAATTAACGTGATATCGATCCGAATCGCGTGGCGCGGCGGCGGCGGCGGCGGCGGCGGCCGTCGGGCGCGGTGCCCTCGCGTCGGCAATCTCTTTCCCAGCTCCGACTTAAAGCCCCGATCGTAACTCCAGCTTTTATCGGGAAGATTCGTTTCCGCCGGCGCGTGCAAAACAAACGGCGACGCTCGCTGGTATACGCGAAGCGCATCCGCAGCAGCCCTGGATCGCTCTCACTCCTCCAAGTCCCTCTCCGCGCGCTCCTCTACGCGTATCTACGCTTTCCGCGCTCGTAAAAGGAACGTTTATTATCGCGCGTGTCCCGCGATAAGCGTCCTGTCCAGCCGCCTGTGCTTCGTCCTGTTGTCCGAGAGCACGGACGCCGGGACAAGGAGCCTCGTTCTTGGATTTCTGAATCGTTCGTCTGTGCAGCGACGTTTCACCGAGCTTGAGTTCAAAGAACACTCTTGTAAATTATGCAAGCGCTTTATTCCCCATTCCGCTTCCCGGTAAGCAATCTCGCGAGAGAAGGCAAAATTAACATTTACACACAAGGAATAAAAAAAGAGCGACACACATCTTTTCAATTATACAATATTTCTAATAGGGTAGTTTATTATATATGTATATTTTTTTTTACATTAAATTTGTCTGGCTTGATAATAATTCTAGAAAACATATTTTCAGTCTGTTAGATCGTTAATTTTGGCCGGGTGGATGTGCGACCGTTGATAATTAATTTCTACGTTCGGCGAGATCGCATCGGCCGCACGTAGCGCCCGGCGCGTACGCGCCGGCGGATTCTAAGGTCGTACATCTTGTTCCTTCTTTTTTGGCCGGCGAACGTAGAGAGAATCGGAAAGCGAGAGGAAGAGAGGGGTAAGGGTGCCCCCGTGGTTAAGAATTGCGGGCGGTAGCCGTTCAGACGATGCAAATTCGAGACCGAAAACATTCGCGATGTATAATTCATCGCGCTGGTCCGCCTACACGCGATATTACGCGTGCTCTCGTGACAATGACACAATGTTTGCGGTTACACAGAGAACGTCGTCGCATGCGTACGTCATAATCGCGTGCAAAGTGCGACCAAAGCGCGCCTCTCGTGATGTTAAGAATGAGTTTTGAATGAAGTCTTTCGAATTGCGCGCGCGCGTCAAAAAGATTTAGTGCTGCCGAGAGAAACGAACGATTTGATATATACTTTTATAAAAATCGTTGAATAATTAAAGTGTGAAAATATACAAGTATTTCTCGTTATATCGTTTTAAAGTTTTCTATGACATTCAGTGAACTTGTAAGAAATTATATGCGTTACATCTCCATATATTTCCACAATATTACATTTTCATAAATTATTCATTGCTTTGAGATGTCATGGAATTGTCAAACATTAGGATGGAAAGTATCAAAAAAGAATGGCAAGATCTGACGAACGCTTGAGGACGGTAAATATCTAGAAAAATTGATAAAACCGCAAAAATGATATCTCTTTTTTACATTCCCTTTTCTCGTATTCTATATAATCTTATTTTGAAAGTGTACGCGTTAATTCATTGAGTGTACGGGGAAGAGTTCGGTGACAAAGCATTTCATCAAGCGAGTCGCGAACTCTAATGGCTTAAGTTTTCCCGATGCGCCGCGCGAGTATCCGAAGGAAAAGCGATGCAGGAGGAAGGGGACGGGTGAGGGGTGATTTCACCAAAAACGGGAAGAAGACCGTGCTCGCGAGGGTTCGGGAACAACGACCGAGTCGCCATCGGAATCCGGGTGCCAATCGTTGAACCTGAACAAACGGAGCAATCGGCGATACGGATCGTAAAGCCGTAAAAGCAAAAGTATCTCGACTCAACGGCTCCCGATATACGTGTAAGCACTCACGTCGACGTCGGATCGTCACCGTGGATCGCGGACGGTGCACTCTCCCACAGAGTATACGCATACAGAGGCATGCGTGTACAGCGAACGCCGGCGAGCGGAAACACGGTGCGTATGCACCACGCGGGAAGAAAAATACTTCTGCTTTCTCTCCCCTCGGCTCTTACGTATCAAACTTGCACTATAAAAACGCTTTGACGAATGGAATATCCGCTTCGCAGACGAATGTTTCGTCGGAATGTCGAGTATTTCTTTACATCTGTTTGCGCGGCGCCTGACGGATTTACCTTACGCACAATGACGCGGAAACTTATGTCGCGATTTGAAACACAGCTCCATAGTTATTTTTTTCTTCGACGTAGACAAATTTTATAGATAAGAAGCTACTGATACGTTATTTGCAATTTTTATTATCTGCAAATATATATATATAAATTTGTTAGGATACGCAACAATATATATATTTGTTTTTCATAGCTCAAGTTTAGTATTTCTTGGTTACAATTGAAATAAATAATAATATTTTCATGATTCAAGTTGTAATAACATGTCTTTTAATTGATTTAACATGTTGCGTTTAATTCGAGAAGCGAAAACAGTCGCGCGAAGTCCGCGACTGTCTGACTAGTGCGGAAGCTATCTACTTGTGTACATCCGATCGTCTGATTCTTGTCTAATTCGGAATATCCTGCAGCAAAAATTCCCGCCTGTTATCAAAACATAGATACATGTAATTGCTTTTCGCAAGTACATGTAAATTTCGGCAGATGCATGCGCGCATAAAATTTTATTTAATTACGGTTGACAGTCTTACTCGGCGACGTATTTTCGGTGACACGATATGCGGATGTTGACTATTTTGGGAATTCCATTGGGAAATGTACCTGTTTATCAGGGATTGCCCGATGATGTCGGATTCTCTTCCCCATATTTGTTGCAATTAACACGATTTCGAGGTTCCCGTTTTATGACCGAGGGAACCGGCGTCGCTTATTTCCTATGTGTAATCGCCGCGCGATTTAATGACATGCGTAGCGCCGGATATTTTAGCACTTGTTCCGGAAAGCCAAGCGCAAACAGAAATCGAAATTGACGAGTGACGGGGCGTGTGGATAAGGAAAAGGATACCCGTCCGAATGTCGGCGGGTACATACATCGGCAAGCGATTCGGCTGCTCCGGCCGTGTTCGCTTGTTAATGGCACGGGAGGATCCTGTCGAGAGATCCCGCTAAGGAGTAGCGGTGTAGAGCTTGTTGATAAAAAAGGAGCAACGGGAATATTTTCTCGTTCGCCGTCCCCGCGCACCCTTGAGCTAGTAAAGCTAATTAAGAAATAAGTCGGACCACCAACGTTGGTAGATAATTTGCATGCTGCGGTACGAAGATCGAATAACACGATACGAGGTATTACTAATAATATCGCGTAGATATTCCGGGGCTCTCTTAACATCTTGCGATGCTATCTTTTTCAAAATGATAGACGAGAATTGGCTGGAACATCACTTTCTCGGAGAAATCAGAAAAAACTTGAAAAAATACAAGTAAAAAAATAAAATAAAATCTATTGTAACGAAAACAAATAAGAGATGACCAACTAAAAAATAATCTGCCTTAATTGGAACAGAGATTTCATTTTTCGACGTTTCGTCAGAGTAAATTTTGCACATATCTAAAAATTAGTGTCAATTGCGGGATTACTGACATAAATTTTCTATCCCGCGAATTCAATCTAATTTCAACAGCTATCCAATTTGCATTAACGATTATTGTATATGGAATTATGCTGCGGCGACATGCTCGAAACGGGAGGGGCCAAAGTTATCGCCAATACCATCCGTGGCATCAAAGTTATTCCGCCACGGCAGACCACCTGATCGCGGTTAGATGATTGTCCGTGAGTATCGGGGCCAATTAGCAGCGGTCCATACCGCCGATTGGATACCACGTTTCCCCGCTGACTGTATTCCCGATTGGATATCACTCGGCCATGACAAAGTCCCTCCTGCAAGCGGAGAAATAGCCGCGGTACGTCCGCCTCGGACTGGTTCTACTCTGAAAGCAGGAAAGGTCTCCCCCTTCTCTCGCTCTCTTTCTCTCTCCGACTCGCTCTCCCGCCCGTGTCTCTTTCTTTCTCTTCGGGCTCGCCGACTATCGTCCAGTCGGTGCAAATCACTCACTAATTACATCTAAAATGACTTACACATGTGAGGCGGCCGACGGGAGCTATAGAAAGTAGGAGGAGACCTTCGCATCGACACGCCGCATCGACATTGCGAACACACACGCGGCTAATGGCGCTTGTGCGATTATGCATATTGACGGCCGGTTTCCCGTCCCCGATACGGCGATTGATTTCATCGCTAATTGTATCCAACCGTGTTGCTCGTTATCGGGAAAGGTGCCCCTCTTGCACCGTTTGTCTTGGCTGCCGTGAGTTACGCAGCTACAAATGGCGCGCGAGCACGGCGTTTATAGCGACGTTTTAATTAGGTCGGTTAATAACGCTCGAAAGTGGGTCGTTCATGAAGACAATAAGTGTATCGCGAATTTGAAGATTACCGGCACGGCGCGCGCTTCTCGAGCAGCCTCTCTCAGCCGAGTACACCGAGTTATTAAACTGGAGCGATTCCGGTCGGTCATTTCACGGCGGCTTAAAATCGCTTCTCAACTCGATATCTCCGGACTACCTCTCGTCTGCACGGGCCGCCAGGAAGCCCTACGAGTGCTCTTTTTTTCGCGCGAATCGATAAGCCCCTATTAACGGTGTAATTATCTGCCTCGCGTAATTAGAAGTAAATTAACTTTCTATCGTTTAAAGCGTTTAAAGAGGATATAAAAGATTATCGCAACGTAAATGAAGTACTTAGCGATCGAGGCGTCAACATATCTCTGACACATCTGCTCATATTTTGTATCTCTCCTACAGAAAAAGAATGTGATTATTGAATTAGCACTAAATTTTCGCTACCATAATAACATGTTGTTTCCTTTTTAATTTGATGGATACTGTTTTTATTTTTAATCATATTTCTATAAACAAAATTTTTAAATAGATAGTTATTAAAAACATTTTAATTGTTTTAACGTATATTTGCAACTTCTTAGCTTGTTGCGTATCTATTGACTTAGTCGTAGAGATGATACTCTGTTAAGAAGATCGCTAACAAACATGACGTTGCTCACCATCGGCGAAGTCTGAGGACATTCTTGATAAAAATTCGATATCGTATCCCTTTTCTGGGGTAAGTAAACATTCGATTGTTCGGTGTTGATCGCGAGAACGACGTCGAGCGTAGATATCGCGACGGTTGTACGTTAAGACATTGACGTAACACGTTTATTTCGGGCCCGCGCCACTCAAGCGATTCCACGAAATTCCCGCGAACGATTACACGGATTCCATCGATGACTTCGCGAGTCTTATCTTACGTACTCCCACGCAGTCGTTATCAGCTATTTCGAGGTATTGCATTCGTGTCGAGAATATTTTTCCCCCGCGCGCAAACGACCGCGATACTTGAAGTCAATTATGACTGTAGAGCGTAATTGCACCACACGATGCATAATTATTTGCCTAACTAAAGTTTTACACGATAAATAAATATCGCGAAGGTAATTGTCTTTTGCTGCGTTTATTCTGCGTCTATTCTTCTCTACACCTCTTTAATCTCTCTCGGGCATTTATATTATTTAATAAGGTTTTAATTTGAAGATAGATTCCTAATGGCTTCTTTTATGTTCGTAAGTATAGTTCGAGTGATTTTTCGCGCTTTTTCAATCTGCTCCTTGCTATATACGTATATCTCGGGTCATTCAGAGTTCGTCTGATCAAAAGCGAAATTAAATTCTCTTCGACCATTGGCCAGCTCTCATTAAATGCGGATCGTAAAATTTCCGCGGACGTTTCATCAGCAACTTGATTTAAATCTTCCTCCTTGAGAGCATTTTTCCGTCCTCATGGACGTCGACGGCACGGCACGGCACGGCATTGGCTTATCCCCGACGCGAACGACCGACTAAATATAAATTTAATCGGTGGATCGTTGCCCGAATCGATCGAACGCGGCGAACTGCTGTTCCCCGGTGACTCGGGTTGCTGGGAGAGTGCCCTAAAAGTGCGCCTTCGCTGTTGTCTGGATTCGCGTCGACTAACCAAGTTTCGTATGACTAACCTCCGCTGACTCATCCTCGTTCGGTGCCGCGCGCGAACGGAGGAAGATCCGTCGCAGACGTATATTTTGGCAGGACCATTTTCTCCCGACGTCATTGTACAATACACTCTCATCTCGATAATCCGATATTTACCGAATACGTCTTTATTCATCTGTGATTTTTCGTCCGGACCGTAACGACCTGGGTCTTTCGATCGGAATCACTCGGCGATCTCGGCGTCGTAAGCGATCCTTGATCCGTGGGGACGATACTTTCCCGACGGTAGTAGCGAATAATAGCCCCCCCTCGGTCAGCTGGTAACGGTAAAAAAATGGAAAGCCAGGGAGAGCAGTCGTTTTTCTCGAATCGTCAGAGCGTGCGCCTCTGATAGCGCCGGGGTTCCGAGAAAAGAAGCAGAGAGAGAGAGAGAGAGAGAGAGAGAGAGAGAGAGAGAGAGAGAGAGAGAGACGCGAAGAAGAGAAGAAATAGTGAGAGTTAAGTGATGGTGGGTGGGCGAGATGGTTATTTAAATGCCCATAGGAACCATTAGAGATTACGGTCCAACAACAAACCGCCGACGTGGTTGAGCCAAGTCGAACGGCGATATGTTGCTTTTCGAAACAAAAACTTTCCATAGCCCTCATACTTTTTCTTTCCCCCCGTACCTTTTCCCCGCGATGGCACACACACGCGGTTTCGAATGCTTCTGCGTGAAATGCATTTGCGGATTGCGCACTAACGGCCTGCAAATGCGTATAGCACGCGTCAGCATATCCTTGACCGTCTCTGTTTAAAAATACGCGACCGGATTATGGCAATTATGTCTAATATGTTTAATATGATATAGACGTGCGTTCACTTATATAGTTGCGTCTTCATCGTCGTTCTCATGGCATGGCGGGATGAATTCGTAGATGAATCATATATATTCTCAGTAATATGATAACCAGCGACTCGATATGATATGCGCAACATTCTCTAGTTTTTGCAATCAACACCGAGTCACACAGCCGTGTATAAAATTAAGATGTAAATTGTATCTCGCACTTACGTCACTCGTGTTATAATTAGATTTTTTACATTTTTTCTCATGTCTCTATCATTTTAATTATATCTCATAAGATAACTCGTAATAATAGGTTAATAGCTTGTATTAAATCTCCATCTGGGTCGATCATATTAAAACGGGATTAGTTCAAAATTATATATAATTTTATTACAATCATTGAAAATTGAAAATAAAGTTACCTCAATAAAGTTAGTGACACCGAAAATAAATTCAAGTTTCGAAATATCGTTGCACCTGAAACTTTCTCAATAATACTTCGCGTGATTTACGCTGAAATACATTTTCGATTATCGCGATCACCCACATCGCCACATCGAGTCGTCGAACACGAAAGTATGTGCGACGATACACATAGCGGCTCTTCTTTTGAGAGATATCGACGCGTTCCCAGACGTCGGTCACAACGAGCGCGATACGTCGAGGAGGGCACGTTGGGTTATCGGCGACGAAATGAATTCCTAAAACTCAATTAACCGTGGCCTCTTTAACGGCCTCGGCTTAACGAACGAGACGAAACGGGTAATGAATGGTCGGTGCAGGATACGTCGGCTTTCCGATCGGGCCGAGCTATCCGTGGATACGTTCATCCGAAACCGATACCCGCCCTAAGAGCATCGAATGATCCAACCCTTTTAAGTAGGTCTAAGTAAAACGCTAGGAATGCAAGGGATAGCTCGATGGTACTTCATCGGCGAGGTACAAGATCAGTTTCAACGGTGACTCATCGTGGAGTTCGTGGACAGCACCGTTTCAACGTCAATTCGTTTCACAAGTGTAAGAGAGTGTTTACGAGTGTATAAACGAGTGTCACTCGAATATCAGTTTAAAATAGTTAAAAATTAAAGTAATCATTAAAGTAATAATAAAACACTCTGAACATATTGACATTAAAAACTCAAAAAACAATCTTTTCTTTGGTTTCTTCTACCCCTATTTTATATATAATTCTTTTAAATTTGGTTGATTAGAGCCAACTTTATACGCAATCAAAGGTTCATATACGAATTTACGAAAACAAAGCTTCCTCTATGAGGAAGCAAAAGATTATCGTAAATTCAGTACTAATGTTCTGAATTTGCAATAATAAATTATTTATGTTTTAACAGCAATAATTACAGAGAGAACGATTACCTACAAAATATTACACACTGTTACACACTTGAAATGTGGTTTTATATTTTGTTCAGGATATATTTTTAAGATTAATGAAAATAAAATTATTTTTATTATAAAATGCAGTACCATATTGCGAATAAAAATTGAATCATTATTCTAATCGTTTAATACATAATTCCCTGCTTACGCATGATTCTCGAGAATCAACAAATCACCGTGGACGGTTTTTCTTTCACAACGATGATATTCGCCCATCTACCCCTCGCTCTCATCCCGCCACTTTGTAGCCGTTTTTTCTTCGCGGGGGCGAGGAAGGGGAGAATGACGAGGAGCGTGTCAGAATGAATGTGACGCCGGCGGAACGTCGCGGCTTCCGAGCAAAAACTACGTCGCGTACTCCTCTCGCGTGGCTCCTCTTCTTGTTTGCGCTTTCGTCTCTCCTTCCTTATATTCATCTTCTCTCTCCTTTCTCTCTTCCCCGTCCGCGTCCCCGGCCGTGGTACACTTGACGCACGACAGTTCTCTACGTAGCGTTACAGGACGCGTTTAGTCGCTCGTCGTCTCCTTATCCGTTCTCCATAAACGCACGACGTCGACGGCTATCTACCACTTCACGTGGCACCAGCCTGGAGACACGAGTGAGTGTGCTCGTGCTGGTAGGAGGAAAAAGTCAGGCTCGATCAACGAGATAGTTTGCGCGCCGTATCCTACGCTGGCATAGTTCCGACCACAGGACGGTCCGTGTTGTTTTGACTCTGTCAAGTGACGTGTCTCCGCGTCTGATCTTTTACACGCAGATTGTAACCAATCGTGGCCACCGTAATGGATCTATTATTACTACGAGAGTAGTAGCTCTCTAGCATATGCTACGTTAAATATACATATTTTATGATTCTAGTCTGCGTGCTAATTATATTCGAGTGTTTGTGGCTCGAAGTGCGAAGATATATTTTCGCATAAAGTGAAAATGACAAAAGCAACTGTTTACGTTAATTTTTTGTACTGTTAGTAATTATTAGTACTATTAGCAAAAAATATTATCAATTTGATCAATCATGATAATTGATTGCACAGCAGGCGTGTTTTATACATTAATCATGATATTAATTAGCATAATTTACGTATCAGTTGCATTCCAGTTATGATAACTGATACGTGAACACTTGGAAGTTAAACTAGAATCAATTAGATTTTCCTCGGAAAAATGAAATATTTCGAGTAATAATCTGATGCACGTGTAATAGAATATTATTCATGTCGTAGAAAGCGTCGCGATGACAAATTCGATGATGGTCCGTGTAATCTCCTGGAATTCGGAAGTAGCCACATGAAGTAAGCGGATTAACAGATATTCTTCATGGAAATGGTGCGAATGACACATACTTAAATTCGGCAAAAAAGCCAAATTTAAAATGTATAGTCGCGACAATTCCCGACTAGTCACCGGTCTTGGTCATTAGCGAAGCGCGCACATGGGTGAGTTCAAATTTAATTTTGTATACGAAATTTACAATGTACTTCAGATTAGATGTCAAAATTGTAAAAATTTTGATATTACATTGATATCATTGTTATAATTTGGAAACCTAAATTTTCTCTATGCGTGCATATATAAAAAACAAACATGAATATTTTTTATTTATATTAATATGATTCGGGAATAATCAGAAGGAAGTAAATTGATAAGATTTTTCTGAGTTGAAGGAGATTAGCCTTTTATGGTGAATGCGATAAGACGCTTCTTTATTGACATAAAATTTACGCTGAGGGATATTTGTCTCGCAGTCCTATTTTTAAGTTTTGTAATCTACTAACGACTCACTCTAACTTCAAAATCTCTCTTGGGACAAATAAGACAACTTATAATTATATTTCGCAACATCTCTGTCTATCCCAACTTTATGAAGCGTTTAGCGAAATTGTAAAATTCTTTCAATCAATTATCTCACGCATGATTATTACGGAGCAAATTTTTTTAGAAACGCGCCATTTTTTACGCGTATTAATCAAGAAAGAAAAAAATCGTTGATCTGCAGATGTGCCAAGGCCCAAGAATATGTGATTGCGGTTTACTATGATTGTGTATTGCGTCCGCTGCGCGATTAGGCCCGGTCAGTTAGCGGTCGAATTTACTGGTTCTAAATCAAATCGTGACCCGCGTTACGGGTTGATCTTGATCGCGACGCTGGGCGATGCGACGCATTGCCGCCACGATTGGTCACGACAATTTGCCGTGGCCGTCTGGGAATCCATTGACACGCGTGATTTGTCGCAATTTGCCACGGCAATGTAGGAAACATTTCGGGGCCGGCTTTTGTAACGCGACGCCAGGTGACTTCTTCCTTTCGGGGCGTTCGCGTAGATCGGCTCGTGCTGCATAGGCACTACAAAGGTAGTAAATCTCGTGGTTATCCTCAATGGAGACGTCGTCGTTTATCTGCCTTCTCGCCATAACGTTGGAAGGTCTATTGGAACGGTTTACTGAAAGGCTATTTTCAGCCTTTCAATAAGTAACGCCGCGATATAAAAGTTGATATTTTTATAATAGAACGTTAATATCAAATATATTAAATGACGTAAACTCGTCGAGATAGTTTTCCGATTTAAAAGAAAATTGCGTTATCCGAATTTATACGGTTAACACGTATAATCTCGTAACTTTGTTATGTCTATACCAATATACATTGCAGCGTGGAACGATATGCCAAACGCGTCGCTCGATAGCAATTCATTTAGTTGACGACACAAACAAGTTCGGATGTACGCGCCGGGCAGTTTCGTGGACGACGACCTAGGTGATCGATTAGGTCGCTCATTAAATGACGCTGACAACGAGCACGATCATCCTTCGGCATGACTCCTCGGGATGTCGGGGGCCAGGGTGTGTAGACATGCGACGAAATCCGTGTACGCCGCTTAGGCGACACAGGCGGTGTCCAGCTGAGAGTCATCGGCGTCGGGTCGGTAGTCGCGTTTTTCATCGTCGTGTCGGAGCCTATTCAAGTGTTGGCAGTTTTTCACGCGGCAGGCGACAAATATCCCCACCAAAATCCCCCTTTGGATGAGTCCTCACGTGGTCCGGGATGTCATGCCGGGTCGCATCCTCGCCGGCAACATTCACCGTGCCGATCCCGTCTCGGTGACTTACCGAGTCGCGTGTACCAAGTGATCTATCGAATATACGATCGCGATCGAGCGCGAGTGTTTCGAAAAGGTCGTTCCGGAGAAGAGAAGTGATTTCGCGCATCAACGACTCCACTGCTGCACTGTCGTGCGAGGTGATTTAATTACCATTCGCGGTTTGTGCGGGCAGTTTGACGTCCTGTCAACAGTGGATCGATGTTATATCGTTAAAGTTTGGTATTTCTATCGAAAGATTTAATGACAATGCGAATGACGCGTTCACTAGGTTTTAACAACGCCTAACTGATAGAGTGATAGGTCGGTTTACCGGGGAACCACCGTTCTCGTGACTGAAAGGACTTTGCGTGTTACGTCAGCGTTACGATTAATGTAGATATCACGGCGTAATCCAGGTTAAACCTCTACTCGAAAGCTCACGGACTGTGGCTTTGATGGGTGTGCGACGGGAATTCATCGCCTGCACCTAACGCCGAAAAGGTATATAGGCTCGGTCGTGGGCTTTTCCCGCGGAGTTAATCTCGCGCGACTGCGAGTGCGACTGACGCGTCGTGACGACGTAATCGGCACACGGTTTACTTCGCTGAATTCCAACGACGATGTAACGCAGTGGTCGGCGTCACGCTGATTTCGAAATTGGACTAGTCGATCGGGACAGAAGTGCAATCGAACCGAACCCGAACCGAACCGCGCCGAAGTGTCATCGACCTGTCAAATGTGTCCCGTCGCAGATCGTGCGTTATCCTATAACGGAAACCGCGAGAATTCGCGGCGAAACGACATGCTTGAGTCGTTATTGCGGCTAGCTGGTCGTAATTCGTACGATTTACAATGCATGGACTGAGATGACACACCGAGGCGGAGACTCGCAGCTATGTCTACGGCGATCGTTGGGTGAGTTACGGCGATTTCATCGCCACGTTGACATGTCTCTCGCGTCGTCCTCTGGGGACATCCTTCGGATTCCAATCTACGGCCGATGAATCGGTAACGAAGAGGGACCCAGGGACATCGTTACTTTTATCGCCCGATCGTAATCCTTTTCATTGTCACTGCCTCGTGATAAAACTTGGAGAAACTCTAGAATTTTTAGGATCGATCTCTCTCATGAAATCGCATGTGCTTATCATTTATTATATACTTTCCTCGAAAGAAAACGATGAGAAAGCGTGTGCGCTCGCGTACCTCTTCGGTGACTTCAGTATTCTTTTTTTACACTCGGTTATTAACGTATATCGGTGCAAGACGCAAGTAACGAGCATTAACTGGATGCTGCGTCACGAAGTGCGCCAGTACGACGCGTGACGCGCGCATGCCGATCTTGCGTGTCGGAATTTGTCACGGTCGGATTTCACGACGTCCCGGAATTTCGCGACTCTTCGGAATTCCGTGACGTGGCCACGTGTGTAGTACCGCCAACCGCGCCAGAGTCCAACTCGGCGCCGCGTGTGTACGCATGCATCCAGCCTCCGTGGTACCACGCTATCGGTATTGATACGCGTGACAAGTCTCTCTTCCTCCTTTCTCACCATTGAGTAAAAATTACATCGATTTATTATTCAAATCTCTTTTAATAAATCTATAAATTTTAGATAATATCGAAATAAATAAAAGTGACGATTACGAATTATTGACGTATAAAATGATTCGCACGGTAAGCCAAGAATATCATTCGATGCTCGTGATTAACGCGAGATAGTCTAGGCTGGAATTCTTCGTCCTCGGCACTCTTTCCGTCCTGATGACACGCGAAACATCTCACGGACATCTCGCTCGGACATTTTTCCTCCTTACGTAAGACGTCCCGGGAGATCCGAATGTTAATATATCCCCGCGCCTTTCGACGCCGCACGCCGGCGCGCGGCGATTACCTTCATCGCGGTACACCGGCGTGTATTATCGCATCCGAGGTGATCCACGGCTCTTAATGAAACGGCTAGCAAGAGGTTGTCAGCGGGACGTCGTTGTGACTAAGTTTGCAATTATGTAAACCGGCATCCCGGCGCGAGTGGGATACTCGTACACCTTGGTTTAGAGGCGGTGGTCTTCGTTGATGTGAAAATTGAAAAATTGATATTGACGCTGCTGACGTAAATTAGATACTTCGGTATGTGACACGATACGTTCTACAAGTGGCTCTCAGTGTAGAAGAAGCGAGAGTGTCCGCCGCGCCGGATGGCGATAGATCAAACGTGATCTATTTATATAGATTCTTTCTCGTGTATAATACATAGATTTTTTTATAATATTACAAGTATTATTATTTTTATCTTTATTTTTAAAGAAAGAGCTTTTTCAAAGCATAACTATAATTGTTATATTGAACAGAGTAGACGATAATTCGCAATGATGTTAATCACGGTACGTGATTAGACTTCTTTCTCCTTAATTTTCTATTCCGTAGGCCTGTCTTTTAGACTTTTTTTTAGAGGCGTTTTATACAAAAGAATCTGTTAGTTTAATGAAGTATGAATCATTTATTCATATCCAGCAGCAATACCGAATCCAGTTGTGCATCGAGTCGCCGCGCCGCTCTGCCGCAGTCGCGCCAATGCAATTAAACCTCGAAACCCGAGTCGATTGCGTATACACCGTACCGCACTCCGCGTTACAACTCGATGTATATCGCGCAAGGAGTATGATGAATGCACGGCAGAAAGTCGTGGCGAAATCTGTATCGTCAACTGAAACTTATGTCTTCCAGTCACAAATTTTCTATGTGAACGGAGATAATTTCTACGTGCGGGGATCGCACATGCATTGTCCGATTAATTAGATCCGATTGGCGTTTAATCGCAATTCTTATAAGGGGTTGCGTCACGAAAGAGGGGAAGACTGAAGATAACGATGAAAACCTGATAGTTGAGAGATGAAGGACGCCGTGCTCATTCGCGAGGACGCGCGTTCGACAGAGACAAAGCGAATGTTTTAAGTGGATTGGGGCCGCCCAAGCGGCATTCCACACGGTACACCGAGTGCATTGAGAGACGAGGTAGGCGGGATGAGGCGAAAGAAAGGCACGTTTGGTCCACCCCGCGGTACCACGGGCGAGCCAATAACCCAGTCGAATTAAAGCGAACGAGTAGCGAAAGTTCGTACCGGCGCGGCGTGGCCGCGGCCGCGGCCGCTGTTTCACCTGTGTTCTGTAACACGAGATGCATTTGCATTGCGCAACTGCTTGCGGCGGCTCGCCGCATGTAGCTCGTATGTAACTGGGTTATCATTTACAACCTGCGGCGCGGCGCGCCGCGCCGCGTCACTATTCTACGATTCTCCAATGCACCTTTCCCACACACGCGTTAGTAATATCGTTGATTTTACGTGAGATCTCATTCGCGTCACTTCTTCGCAGGCTGAAAACGATATTTCTGTGCCTTTAGGGATAATCACTATAATCAGTATTAATTATTCACATTTTTTAATCTTGTTTTAAAGTTTGGACAATGTTGTTGATGTCGTTTAATTATAGAGTTTACGAAAAGCGCAATTATTATCATTTATTCTTAAAAATATTTATAAAATTTTTACAGCCATATAATTTAAGGTTAAGAGGCATATGATTTATGTGGACTTAGTGTAATCTATTTGTGACATCTTTTTAGTCCTAATTACCCCGTGCACAGTTTCGCTTATCAGTTACAACTTATCAAATGCACCTTGTATTTTCAATTTGTGCGATTGGGAGTAATGACTGCGCGAGCTTACTATATAATCACACGAAATTTATTTGCATACATGATTGCTTAGAATCGCCGCAAATTGGATGAAACGGACTTATTGCATATTCCATTCGCGATCCCGATCGGTACTTTTAACTAACGGGTATATTTTTGTTGTTTCCAGGTTACCACAGCTTGCCGTTTTAGCGAAGATTTTGTGCCTCCTGATGGTGAGTATTTTCACACATAATCTTTTTAGAACATTTATAGAAATTGTAGTCTCACTCTTTCGTGCTACAAATACATGCATCTTTTCGTAATAAGTAGAGAAGTAAGTTAGAGAAAGTTATCAGAGAAAATGAGTGGCTACGATATATGTGTCATAGTTAATTAGTAATATCGCCTTGTTTCGTAATCCATGAAGAATTTAAAATATTTATATTATTAAGATTATCGAGGAATCAAATATAAAAGTACGGAAAACTCAATACTGGCGCTTTTATCGCGCTACGATCGGTTTGTAATCTTATCTATTCGAACGCGACCGACATTTGTAGCACGAGCCAATTGCATAAAGGTAATCTGATGATCAGTCGGCCTAGTTTCGCGGACGGTAACGAGCGGCATAGAGTTCGTATTATACCGAGCCGCAGTTCCGCTGAAGCCGCAAAATCGCCTACTTCCGAGCTCGCGAATGTATGTAAAGATATACGGCGAGGATGACTGGGTCAGATCTGAGATATTCCCTGCACGGGGAGGTCGGGACCCGGGAGGATCGCGTGCTGAAACTCGTGCCAAGAATCAAGTAAATCGGCGATTACGCCGGCACGCACCTTACCTGCCATAGATTAATGATCGGCGCTTCCACTCCTACGCGTTTACAGGCACTGACAATTTATATGGCCGAGAGCGGCGGCTGCCGGCTTTGAACTCATCTTAACTCATTGCGGCGTACGTTCAATTTCCCGCTGTGGGCGCCGCGAAGCGCTATAAGTTTTGACGTCGCTTGAATTTTTTTAAGTACCTACGACGGCGTTCATTACGGAACCGTTAGCTTGCCATTGCGTTTTGATTAAATGCGTGCATGATATATCGAGTTGTTCTTTCTCCTTTGATTCTCTCATTTCTAAACTGTCTATATGTTACAATATATACTTGAACGTATACTTTAACATACTTTAACTTATCAATTTTTAGTTTATTAAATTGTTAATAAATAAACTGGTTAGCCACATTTGGATATTAATGCACTAAAAGTAATTTATTCGATTATTGATTAGTAAAAAACCTAGATTGTTAAATTATGATAATCTCGATTTGATAACAAAATAATTTTCGTCACTGACAAAATGTTTTTTAAACTTAAATATCATACAATATGAATCATTGAGTATATCGTAGAGATTGGGCTCGCATGGCACTCGTCATTTATTACGCTTTCGAAATTGATGAAGATCTATGCTCGACTTCCCAAGATGATAAGGACAATTCGCGCGACAGTCTCATCGAGCGGAGACTCGAATCGTATTTAAATGAGATTTATGTATCCTCGATACCGGTCTTGAGCGGTGCAGTAAACGGTTCGCTGGTCCAATAAATAATTAAATAGATGGTCGGCTTAATCGCGAGCGATAAATTTAGACGTCGCCGGTTGGAGTAACCGCATGTGGCAAATCGCGACGAGCGTATCCCGAGGCTATCGCCTTGACGATACGTTTGTTAGGTGAGAATTTAATGAACAGCCAATATAAAACTGCGAGGAGCTATTTGTGCTGACAATTGTCATCATTCGCTCGCTCGTTTCCTTATTGTTTGAAAGTCCTGCCGATTAAATGATAATGCGAATATCATGGTGATGATGCGGAATCAATTAGCGTGTCGAATTTTTATACGCGGCGCGTCGCGGACAAGCGCGATTATACTGCATACATTTTCAACACAGAATTCAATATAGAATTTGTTGCGTGCGACAACGTCATAAACAATTTCTGCGAAAGTATATATGATCTACTTAACTTTGTATGTTAAACTATAGAGAAGCTATCAACGGTGCTACCAACTCTATTCGTCTCTTGGGCTATATACGTAAATACGATCTACCATCTCACGTATTAAAAGGCTCGTGTTACAGAATCAGGGAACTGCAATAAAATCCTGCAATGCGAATTTAATTGCTCTTCCCGTTCGCACATATTACTGTTCGTCGCTGTATGTACGTTCACTATCACGGCGGTGTTATACCACAGCGGGATTTCCTTGTGATAAATTCTAAAGTAAACGTGTATAGCATTGATTCTGACGCGTAATGCGCGAAAAATGCGTGAGCATCAAGAGTAATCAATTTATAGAAATATTGACATTTAAGCCTGACATTTAAACCTGCAAGGACGTGTTGCATACAATTTAATATCATAATTTAGTTGTTTATACATATTAACGAATTCCGTACAAAATTATAACTTATATTAGGAGAAACGCGTCATACATACTTACGATATCAACGTTCCTAATGTCACGTCTATTATATATGCAGATTCATGCGTCATTCGAGTATCGTGATTGTTCGATCGTGGTGTAAGCTTTCTACTTCGATATTTGTCGGATTAACGCTCGTTGCATCGGCTATCATGGCATTGTCGGCGCCACTTTTGATATAAACGAAACGCCAGTTTCGGCGACTATTAATGGATGGCTCGTGTCCGCTCGTTAACGAGATCTCTGCCATCAGCGTACACCATCACCTCCGAGTGGCCCGCACGACGACTCTCCGTCTTCGTCCGACACGGCGCATTTTTATCCGCGCGGGCGGATCAAGGAATGACTCGATGTCGTGATATGTGAACCGACCGTAAAAGCGTTCTTCTCAAGCGGCCGTGGAAGAATTTCGACGTTCTTAACGACTCTCCGTTCGGTCGTTGTTCTGAAAACATGCCACGCGAATTCTTATCCCGCCAGCTTTGTCGTTATATTCAACGAGAGATAAACTATCAGATAATTCGCGACGGATAATATAAAGCGCGATTCTAATTTTGGACCGAGTTGCTTTTTTTCCTCTTTATAATCTCTTCATGCTTGTACATTTTGTACCTCTCACTTTTATTTAATGTAATATGCCAGCGAATAATTAAATATCGCAAATAAAATGTAATGTAATTCCTGACTGAAGAAACACTACCACATAAAACGGACATTTTGAATATTTATAAATCTTGGATTTTATATAAATTGTAAAATTGATTTGATTTGAGACATTAGAAGCACTGCTGTTGAAGTCATTTGCTAATTTTTTTCTTCTGGAGCGTCTCGATTTGCGATTCGTTTAAAGAGATTATTTCAGCATCTTATAAAGCAACTTGCCAATTTCTCTATTGGCGTGGCTAAGAAATTTTGGAATATACGGGAGGCTTTTCTAATTGCAGGTGGTGATGTGCGGGGCGGTGCCGGCGATGGTGCGCTCCGTGAGTCTCTACTCGACGTGCAGCAGCGGCAATGTTACCGTAATAGGCCGCTCGATCAAAGCCATGGGACGCGACGATCACAATGCACCCTACCGTAAGTAAGACCGCAAAAATCATTATGCCTCACTTGTTGCTAATATAATTTAGATGCGATAGATAAAACATTTGTTTTAATGAAGAGTACCTACTATTTTGTGGCTGTTATAATACTTTGTTGTTTTTCTTCCGAAATATCTTCCAAATTTTGCGGAAATAATTCAAGATATTTTTGTATCCATTATATTTCCATAATTTCTTTACATTTTATAATAAAAAGATACATTCTTGAAATGTGGTTAAATCATTAAAATAAATTTCTCTTTACGAAAGATTTCTCTTATCACAGCTGTGAAACTTGCGAATACTTAGCTTAAGATAATACAAAATTTATTAATTATAATGTCAATTGATCATTAAACATTCTCTATATGTTTTACATATGATTTGCATACTAATTATCTCTAAAGTGAAAGAGATCCTATGGTACTCGTAGTATAATAAGACTATCTAGAATGAGATAATTAAATATGTTAATCGAATCGAGTTAGCATTTCTTTATCATTTCGATAGACAGTTTTGTCCACAAGAAAAGGATTTTTATCCGGGTACGATGCAGTAAAGAATTTAATTTATTGTGATTCTTATCGATCGACCTCGGTAGGTCAGGAACCTTATCTCTCTCGTTTTCGCTATCGAATGTCTCTACGGCAAGGTCTTCCGGGATGAATTTCCATTTTTACGAACTAATAATTGCAGTCCTATTTCCGCGAACAGTGCGTCGGACGCACAAATATCGTGGAAGAAATAAAAGGAGTAAAAGAAGACGGCCACTGAGGAGTCTCGATGAATTACGACGTACTTTTATCCCGTCTTGATTGTTTTCGGCTAGACACTCTCGTCGTTTGCTTTATCGTGCACGGAATGTATCTCGCCCGAATTTCTATTTATTGGAATCGGTTTTACGAGCGGATTGTTCAGAAATAAAAGAATTTATCCTTATTTTTCGAAAGGTTGAAAGGAGATATTCAATAAAATATACGGGACATTTACATAAGTGCTCGCTTATCTTCCACCTGTATTTTATCTCCTTACACATAAATCCGCCATGAAAGCAACGCTTGTTTATGAACAGGATGTTATGATGTTGATGATGTATTTATTAAACGTTTGTTAAACATTTGTCCCTGGTTAATGTCCGGTTAAACCGCGCAAATCGCTGACACAGAATTATGATGAATAAACGCCTCTTTCTTGTTTCTCTCGCACAACTCGTTCGTTCACGTTAATTTGCCGATGACCCTAATAACAGTCCAAAGTCGACTCTTTTCAAACGGAGGTGGCTAATGAGGTTTTGGGATCTGAAGTTATTAATATCTGAAGAATTGAAAACTGAAAGCTCTTTAACTTTATATAATTATTATTTTTCACACATATTTGTGCAATAAAACGAATTTAATTCGCGTATGAATTCTTTCTTTATTTCACGCAGCGCAATATGGTTCTATTGTCAAATTTTGCCAGTACGAGATTTTGTAAAGAGCCGCTAAAATATACTAGGAAACTCTATATCATAGTTTAAGTTTCATTAACTTCCATACGATTTCCCTCAGTGCCAAAATGCTCCTCTCGCGGCGGTTGTTCTCGCAATTTCGCGAGTCCGCGAAAACTTTGCGCGTGATATCTCGGACGAAACGAGCGAACGGGCTGTCCGCCCTACACGCGGCGCGAGTACGAGGCGGTTCCTCTTGAGACGATTGCCGGCGAGGTAGGGGACGAAAGGAAGGTTCGAAAGGAGGGAAGAAGGCGCTCGCTTGTGCAAACAGAGGAGCCAGTTTTCGCGCCGCACGCTGCGCGTCGCGTCTGCACCTCCCCGAGATCCATCACCTTTGCGTACCTCCTCCTCCTCCTCCTCCTCCTCCTCCTCCTCCTCCATCTCCTGCCCCCTCTTGCCTCCTCCTGCCTTCTTGCTTTTTTTTGCCTCCACCTTTTCCCTCTGTTACTCTGCTCTCTCACCTCTCACGGCACTCAACTGCCGACAACGAGCCTCTCCTGACCAGCGATTACTCAAGCCCCTCTCGCGACTTGGAACGGCGCGGCGTGTGCTGCTGCACGGGGGGATTGAGACACTGTGAGAGAGTCCTTGAGGAGCCATGTACCAGACTTCGAGGAAGAATGCGCCATGACAGATCTTTGGAAGTCTGAAGTCTTCTGAAGCTTCGTTGTCGCGCAACGAATTGTTGTTGAATACCAGCTGATGTCTGTTTTCTATTAAATATCAGATAAATTATCATATTGTAAAAATTCCATTAATATATTAAACAAAATTAAAATCGTACAACGTACGGAGGCATGCCATCTCATGCACAATAGTGATTTTCCGTTAGCATCGTTACGTATCGATACTAGTAAATAATAAAAAGAATTACGTAATTATAAAGTATTATTTTTTTAACGTTTAACGCATCTATTAATTAAATCATTGCATTAATATGATGTACTTAATATATTAAATTGTGATTTAAGTACCTAGAATAATATTAGAAGTGTACAAGAAGACACACGGGAACGTTGAACGAGAGGGAACTAAGCCAATCCGGAATGATAAGTCATAATTCAAGTGCGCGTCAGTTAATGACACGATAATAACTATTATCCACAATCAAGGTAAATAATAATTATCGACTTTTCGTTACTCGTACGCCGAGAGCAAACACAGATGCGATCGACATGACACGCTATACTTATAATTACCGTGACGCGACATACTTACCGCGCTTAAATGATCCCCCCAAACACCTCGCGAAGCGTCCCGTCTGACGTTTGATGTCCCGGAATTGGGTGTCCTTCGGGCTGACACCCGCGCGAATTTCGACACGACGGAAAGGGGGGGGGGGAAAGCGATAGAGATTTGAACGGGGCGTATTACGAGCGGGGAATCGGTTGCGCCGGCAGCAGCACCGCGATCGCCCGGACTGGAATTTAATTATTCGAGTCGCGGTGGGCTGTGATTACCGCGTCAGCCCGATAAACCAGACCTTCACCTGTCGCACCTTTGATCCATCCCGTAATACCTCACGTTGCATTCCTGTCCGTCTTGATGCACCGATGCTCGTCTACTGTGCATCGTCGAGGAGAGGACGCATCCTCGCGCATCGGCCAATCGTGCGTTTAGGTGTTAATGACAGGTTCGCTATTATACCGCGCGCGCTCATAACGAGAGAGAGAGAGAGAGAGAGCTGCGCGTCTATACGCCGTGTTCTCTCTTGCCTTTCCCTTTTGACTTTTTCTTGCGCTTTACACGGTCGGTACCCGGCCATCTCTCCCTCGCGCGTTGTATTATAGCTTTCATAACGCCGACGCCGACGCCGCGAAATTGTAGCGCCCCAGTGGTTCTCGGTCCGACGCGTCGTCTCACCTTTGTACCAAGGCCGGCATTACATCAACAGTTAATGGCCATATCGATGCTTCTTGCCGCGGTGGTAATCGCGTGTAATTTCCTTTTCTCCGTTTCTCCAAGTTAAGCGAATATATCCCTAAGTCTGATATCAATTTTTTCAGGTTGCATCGCGAGGCTCAATCGCGAGATAAAACCGTTTAAGTAGTTTGCTTCGACGCGCGATAGAAAAATGCGGGTAGTTGCGAACCTGTAACGAGCGGCGAATTGGTTCCTATATCGCGAGGAGCACGTAGAAGTAATATATGGGATCCATTCTTCTCTCCCTCTACCTTGCTCTTTTCCTCTTACGCGCAGGCCCATCCTACCAGTTATTATCCGGAGTAATCGTGCCTAAAAGCCGGTGCCCGCTTTTGATTAAAATTGGCTTTTAATTCATTTGGCAGCCTCTAATCTCGCGGCGGCTCCGATCAGAGGGAACCAGAGCGAGGGCGACGTGCCGATGGGCCAGGGGTAGGGGGAAGTTGAGGGAGAGAAGACAGAGGTTTGAAGCGAAAAATTTAGTGGCTTCTTCTCTTCATCCTCATACGCGCCGCCGAGCTTGCGAGTGCGTCATGAATAAATTCCGATGTCGCACCTTTTTTCGGCAAGATATATTACATCTTGCCGAATCGATCGATTGCGGATAGGCATCGGAATACTTCTTACGTGTAAAGCTCCAGAATTTTGTATTTTGCAAATAGTATTCGTTATAAAAATAATTAATTTTGCTTTGTAATTGCACTTTTAATTTCTTCTTCTTGTTACTTTTTATCTTCTTAATTCGGTCATAGAGTTTGAAAACTCGCAGAATCGTGCAGAATAATTCGTTTTGACGAGTACTTTATTATATTTCATCACAGAAACGCTTCCTCGATTTCACGAAGTATTTCCGTTGATATCAAGATGCTTATTGCGTCCGGCACACTCTCTAGCACTCGGGGGGAGGGGGGGAGAGAAGATTCATCGTCCGAGGAGATCCGTCAAATGGAAGATTGAAATCAACGCGCCGTAGACGGCTGTCTCGAAACTCCGCGCGTCTGGCAACTTACTAACAAACGCGTCAGCACTCGAAATGGCGCGCCGGCCTCACTTCCTTTCTTTGATAACGATAACCATCGCTTCGAGACGGAGCGACGGACGGAGTTTCGCCGCGATTGCTTCGGTCGCCGACGATGTCGACGGCGACGAGGTACCGGAAATGTGAAAGTTCGGTAATGGGTAACTGGAGCGAACAAACACGTATAGAGGACTTTGTGAAACGCGCGGGTAACATCGCTCGGGTTGTTATCATCGTATCTTTTTCCGCCATTGTGTATACCGCAGATATTGCGCGGCGCATACTTAAAATTCCGGTGTCACAAACCGGAAGGAAGGGACCATCGACTCCGTGCTCGATAGTTTCTGACTTATTTGCGAGACCACTGCGATACTTATATTATCATGTAACGCACATTCAGTGTCTCATTATCGATACGCTAGTTTCGCTACGCTCAAATTTCCATATCTCGTACAGCTCCCTCAATATTTCTGATAAAGTTCGTATTAAGATAGCGAAGCTATGTGTTTCAAACTGGTTTTCATCATAACACTAACCGCTTCGTGAAACATTTTACCGTTTATTAATCGACAAACTGTCCACGGTTAGCTGATTCTCAAAAAACGAAGTTGTTGACGTCTGTTATCAACTTTATCGGTATTTGTATAAAATCATATTTGTTTTCATGATGATGATAAAAATAATTTCGAGGCTTTATTTTCGCCAATTAATTACCGATTGATTGATCGCAACTGATCGGCTGGAGAGATTACAATTTTCTGATCAAGTATCTGATGCATTAAAATTATTAAGTGCAGCATCTGTATCATGTAATTGATGGATTGCTTGAAAAAGTGATTTATAATCTTTTGTTGTTGAAGATTTATTAATTGAGCTTTTATACAATTTTCTTCGAATTTTATACAATTTTTTTATCGAGTAGCAAAATATATAAAAATTTTTATGATGAAGTTTTGTGATCTAGTCCAGTTATTTTTATGCAAGATAATACTATTCGAGAAACGCTGTTTACTTTGTTGTGCACTTATCGCTTATTTAAATTGCAAAGTGATTGCGTAATTTATGACTAATTATTCAATTACAAGTGCTCTTGAAATGTACCTCTCAATTACTATTTACAAATTAGTACATCAATATTCATAAAATCTATCGATCGTCACGTTAAAGGGTGCGTAATCATGTAGGTATTTCTCACAGGGACTCTTTCGAGTCAAATGATAAATAAAAACAATGGTTTCCCTTTAACGATACTATCGGAATCGACATCCCATTGCGAGCTAAATCCAATTAATTAGCGTAAGTGGCGCAATTAATTGGCGCAGACTGCACACCATAGGCTAGTGAGATAGCAGTTTCAGATTAAGTTCTCTGCTTCTCACTTTTTTTTTCGTCTGCGAAGACCCGTGGAAGGCGACAAGGGAAAGAGGTGCAAGTAAGAGAACGGAGGAAGAGGGAGAGAGAGAGGAAGAATTAGACGGAGCTGAAGAAGGGCTTTACGAGGCAGTTCGGGGACATTCTTGATTTCGATGTTGGAAGGGAATCCGACGAGAACCACTTGAATTTAACGAGGCTCCACGGCAAATGGGCCACCCTGCAGACTCGCCTCCTTTATTTTCTCTATACTACTGGAACTCATGCCGCACTACTAACCCATGGGCAAACACTCGGTCTTAAGATTGCGCCTTCCGTCACAAAGTTTCCGAGAAACATTGCGATCGGCTCTAGACAAACCTATCAGCGAGAGGACAAAACTTTTGCCTTTCGATCCTTTTCTCATTATGGTTCGTACCATATGTCGAAGCGAAACGGTTTCTTAAAACATTATGAACTATTTTTGATTTTAATGTGACCGACGCGAAAGAACGGTTTCAAAGATAGTTATAAAATGGCAAATTTATGTTACACGCGAAATGAAGGATATAAGATTATTGCATCATTAACATCTTCCTTTTCGTAAATGGAGGGAATGAAAAAGGAGGACTTAATGTAAACTTGAAGTTAATGATATTTTAACTTAACATATCGCGCTTCTGACCCAGTTCTGCTAATGCGTTACAGCAACGAGCACATCGATAGATATTTCTCGCTTCAGAAATAAAGAGAAAAAGAGAAGAGACGTCCGTCGCGCGCGCGCACCTGTACCTGGTCGGTCCCTTTTTTTTCCCATTCGACGGACAAAGGGTGCCTGCTTCTCACTCGACGAAATTTCATAACACCGGAGTAGGAAGAATAAAGGGAAACGGAGAGACAGAAGGAGAAAGATAGAGAGACGGCGCTGCACCGGCTGCACGGTGCAACGTGCACTTCGGGGTCGAGGCACGACAGGATCCGCTAAGTGGCAAAGCATACACCGGACGGTCTGTGCCTCCTTCATTAGCACCAACTAGCCTCGGCGGTAGGCTTAGCCGAGTCTTTTCTTCTTTTCTGCCGGTGCCGAAGAGAGCGCCTGGTAGAGAGGGGCCCGAGAGCGTCGTTGTAGGTACAACTCGCGCCATAAACCTCGACGAGGTCTCTTCTCGGAAATATGCCAGCGCGCATACCGAAGCACAAAACGGTTCGCTTTGTGCATCCTGTCGCCTGTCCTCCGGGATCGAAGCTCCGCGTTGGTAGAAACTGCGAGAGTTTCTCGAGGTCTCTCTCCGACGTTCTTCCGACGTTATTCTCTTGCATCTACAATGCATATATTATTTTACGCGAAGTTGCAACTACTTCCTCTTTCTCGGAAAGGAATAATTTTAGAAATGGTTTTATAAAACCGTTTGCTACATTTTACTGATAAGAGTAATCTTTTGTATAATATAATTGATGGCTGTACTATTATGACAGTTCAAACGTATAATGAGGTTTCCCGTTTCTTTTTATGTTACAGAGAAGCTCACCACACAATCGGAAGATTTCAGTAGGAAGCTGTACATCTTTGCGGAGAAGAGCCAACGATACATTTGCTTCAATAAGCGGTGGAAACTCGTCGGCCTGGTAATTACTCGCCTACCAATTAGTAGACATGTTTCATCATCTTAAGTGAGCGCGAGTAGATTTACACGCGCCGGTAAACGCCTCGTATTGTATTGTCCGTAAATTTCTATTCATCACCTACGCGCGGGGCTATAATTTACAAATTGGATTATTAGTACTTTGATGATTTAAGGCTTCAACGTTTAGAATGTACATTACAAGCTTCAATTTTACTTGATATATCGTACGTTAAGTACCACCCAGTTTGCTAAAATCTAGATTACTTTTTAATTATTATTTATTTTTTAAATTACGCACAATTTCCATATTTAGAATTCCGTATTTCAAGCTATTTACCAAGATTGTGATTTCTAAAAAAAAAACGTCATTCAGTCATATAGTCAAAAGATTTGTATGGACATTTTTAATCTTTTGCAGTCTTATATATCTTGCATTGTAATATTTACAGTAATTATGAATTTTGTCAACAAAATATTTAATTGCTAATGTAAAAAAAAACGAAATATTCAATCCATTTGTGATATTATTTCGGGCTGCAAAGGGTTAATGTCGAAATAGCGGGATAGTATATCGTGAACCGTGGACTATTTATTTGCAGCCGAAGAAACAGAAGGGACCGATGTGCCAGTTTTACGAGGTATACAACGGCTCCTATCTGAGGTACAGGAGCGCCGTCGACGGGACGCGTTACATCGGCTTCAACAAGTTCGGCAAGCCGATGAAGAATCCCCACGGCAGGCAGGAGTGCTTCAACTTCATCAAGTATAACCCTCACGCGGACATAAACCACCACAATAGTCTGGTGAACGCGGAGATGGGCGGTATGGAGCCGCGGGAGCCGTACGTCGTCTCGAGGAAACCGTCGCCGGTGATGAGGGCCACGAAGAACTCCCTGTTGCAGGCCGACAGCGCGAGGGAGCACGTCCACACGTCCACGCATCGCCATCGGCACTCGAATCGCTGGAAGATGCGGCAGGACGGCGGCGGGGACTCGGGACCCCGGAGACGGCACGAGAGCCGCCTCCTCGTCGAGGCCAGCAAGTATTGAGCCGCGTGCGAGCTCGCCGATCAAGACTGCCTCCTCCGTACCCCGTGAGAAAACCTGAGAGATCAGAACTGCCAAATACGCTGGTGGATTCGCACGGTCGGGATGTTCAGGAGCCCACTTTAAATGTCGGCGCCTCATGTGTTCGCGACTCGAAGCACCACGTATTCCGTTCGATCGGTCGGCGAATCAAGAGCGCGGGCGCGGCTCGTTCCGAGCACCACCACTCACACACACACACATACACACACACACACACACACACACACCACACACGCGCGCGCGCGCGCGCCCCTTAAAGCTGCGCCCGTTTAGTTTCCGTTTCCGCCCGCATCGGGAGCCGAAGCAAACGTTCCCGCCGGCGGAGACGGGTGCCGTCGTCAAGATTTAGCGTCCAGATCGGCGGAGGACTTCCGCCGCGAACGAAGCTATCTCAATTTCACGTGGTTAAGTTCGATTTACACTTGCCCCGACTGACCCCCTTCAGGCAAGTATGTACCTCGTAACGTATAAGAGCGTTTTCTTTCTAATCGTTGATTCCTCGTGGCTTTTAATTCGCGCGCGACGAATCGCTCTCGTTATCTCTATCTATCTATCTATCTCTCTCTCTCTCTCTCTCTCTCTGTCTGTTTCTTTTTTACTCACTCTCTATCTATCTGTATCTATTTTCTTTTCTCTTAGTCTCGTGACGAAGCGTGGCCAATTAGTAGAGAAAACACCTTTATTTTTTCGATGCCGTGCGTCGCGGTAAACGTGCGATACCGCGCCGGCCATGTAAATTCATTCCAGGCTTGTTATCGCCCGGTCGATCGTGTGGCGACGCGAACAGAAAGGAATTCACATTGCGTAGAAATCGTAGCGTAACCGAACGGCTACTGTGCTTCGAGTGCGGTCACCGGCCCGCGATGATAGCGCAAAGAGACGCGTGGACGGCGCACGTCGATGGACACGTGTTTCCCAATTTGCCCGACAGAAATCATCCGTCTTTCGGATATATCGCGAAATACAAAATTACTCTAGTACAATTTCGAGATATTAATATAATTCACTTAAACAAAGTTTATATAAAAAATTCAATCAAGGTGCATCATCAGGCATATTTTAGAAAAAATGTCTCTTGCTTGTTCCTACGATGAAATCTCAATGCAATATCGTATTTTAGCAATAAAAATAAACGCAATAAATTGACAAATTTGTTTGTGTTATACACAAACAAGCGTCTAATATTCATCCATTCGAGTCGATCAAGCGCTTTTCGGTAACAAAATGACGTGTTACCAGGTCGTAACGTATCGGTAACGAAAATCACGATCAATATACAATCGTCAGAATTTCGTTCCTCGACGAATTATAAAGCGGGAACGCTGTCGGCGCTGGTCCAGCGAGGAAATATTTGTCACGTCGCTCGTACGCTCGTACCGTCGCCTGCTCTTTACGCTCGCCTGCGCAGTTAGAGCTCACGCCGCGCAAGACTCTCTCGCTCGCTGTGCTAATTACGCCGCCTAACGTAGCGTGCGTGCGTGCGTGCCTGCCTGCCTGCCCGCGTGTATGAATAATGTGTGCGTGCCTGCCTGCGTGCGTACGTGCGTGCTCGCGATGTACACGCAGGCCTTACCGCGCCGCCGACGCACAAACTCGCGCGGCGCGATCGATTAACGAACGTGCCGAGTCCGACAGCCGACGACAAGTCCTTCGGTGGGATTTTTCTTTGATAATTCACAATTCTCCGGTTTGCGCCGATCAGATCGTGTATCGGGGATCGTATTCGGTATCTTTGAAAATTAATATACGATGTCGTTGTGTGACTTTGAAATAGGAGGAACAAAATGTTTCAGATGCGGGACATTTGAAGGCTTGATATAAACAAGGCTGGAAGTGCCATATATTTAAACAAAGAAAAAAAAAGAAAGGCAAATTACTTTTGTATTTATAGAAGAGCTCTCTACGCTAACGATACAGCAAAAGAGCTGTACATGTAATTTTTGAGAGGATTCTTACGAAGATGCCAGAGACGCGGAGATAAAGAGTATTTTTTCTATACTTTTTCAAGTGAATAAAAATGTAGTTTTTCATTTTTGTACTCTTTCCAAGTGCTCGTCTGTGTTCCTCTATCTCTCAAATACAAGATGACATCGACGAAATTTGACGGCAATATTTTTTTAAAACAATATTTTACATGAAATCTTTACCCTGAGACACCTCTCTTCTTTCGTGCATTCGAACGACGGCGATCGGTTAGAACTGCGTGTCCGCGTACGCGAGGGTATATATTGTACTTGTATGCATTCCGCGTGCATACGTATTTCGCCTCCGAAACGCGTGTGAGTGCGTGTAATAAAATGCATTATCGTTAATGAACTTAATCCTTAGAACGCTATCGCAGACTGTATTATTAGGCTAGGTACGTGAATATATGACGCGGTGGCGACTCGACGAAGGGAACGACCGATGGGGGCGCCGAGTTCCTCGAGGAGGGGAACGTCTTGTGCAATCTTATTTTTCGCTTCTATTTTTTCCGAGTTCGAGTGTCGACCTCCTCTCGCCGTTTTAACTTTTCACAAGGCACAAGGATGGCACCCCGGAGCGGTTCATTTTCGTAGACTCGCCACGTAAGGAGCGCCTATCCCCCTTTTTCCCCTCTCTCCCCCCCCCCTTTCCAAAAAAGAAAGAAAGAAATCGCTCCCTAGGTAGCTTATTTATTGAAATCACGTTTAGGTACTACGAAAGCCGAAAAGCCCGGGAAACCCTTCGAGAGAAACCCTTGTACGTATATATATGTATATGAAGATATGCGCTGCTCTCTTTTCATCATTTTCATTGCTCACCCTTTTCCCCATCCCCTTCCCCTCTCTATCAGTCACATTTCTTAATTATCATTTCGCGCAACGTCATGTCACAATTGCGGGCCATTCGATACGATGTCATTAATTATTAATTCATCGGGTTTTAGCTTATTTATATCTTTTTTCTAAAAAAATCATTTTCAACGTTACAAATCCTTCATAAAGAGATAGTGTGTTACATTTATGTTTAATATTTCATCACGCTCCATCGCTGTAATAAAGAGTAATATTCAAATCATGCCCATTTCTAAGATTTTTAATTAACGTTTTAAATAATTAAAATTTACTTGAGAAACATATTTTCTTTACGCCGCGTCCCTTCACTCGTTTAAATTATTAAAATTCACGCTTTTTACGCGAAGTCTGAAAATACTCAATACCTGATTAATTTAATTGCATACGAGTGGCAGTGCATAAGAAAGCTTATTCCTACGGATGATGTTTGTATGTGTGTTAAAAAATGTAGGGAGCAATATGCACGTAGTAACGTCACGTTTCGTACGACGAATCAAAAATTTAGTCTTGTAACGCATTTCACACAAATTGGACATATTTTTTTTTGGAATCTTTTTATATAATCTACGAAAATTCTTATCTCTTTTTACCCCGCAAACCGTCGTTTAATTACGTTAAAATTTGACTTCTTTCGGTGATTCGTTATCGGCACGTGGCGAGTGCAAGCTAAGCACGATAAGATGTCGCGTGTAAACAGAAATTAAACGCCAGCAGATGACCATGAGAAAGGCATAAAATCCGACGCTTATAATTTAATAACAGATAACTAATCTAACGTGTATATGTATTGTATTGTAATATGAGTATTGTAACTCCGCCTCTAAAGAAAAAAAAAATTAACCAACTCGTTTTGTATGTGTAAGCATAGCGTCACGTAGCAAGAATCACCACCGGCGTTCACGGCGCGATGCGGAGGAAAAATGACAGAATAATTTTTATGGAGTATGCGAGTCTCCTCGAAAGCGAGATGTGTCACTGGACTCTGTCGTTCTACGTATTATGTGTAAAAAAAGGAAGACGAAAAGCGCGCATGCGATTCCCGACCAGCGTCACACTCTCGCGACCTCATCGAATACTACTCGTAATCGAGCCATTGCTCGGAAATTACTTTCGGGATCGAAAAGAAAATTTCGTCGATTGTTTGTTATATCGTCTAGTTTGTATATTTTTATATTGGTGAGAAATTTTCGTTCGGTACATTTAAACTCCGTTAGCGTCACATGACGTTGCGATCATCTTATCACATCGCCGCGTGACTCGATTGCGAGCAGAGACCATCACCGCCCGTCCTATAGCCCCCCCTTCCCCCTTCCTTTTTTTTACTTTCTCAACCATCGACGAACCCGAAAACAAAAAAAAAACGGCAGATGAAACGAATAGAACACAAGAGATGAATCTGACTATCCCTTTCCCCTCTCCTATAGATAGATAGTATACATACTAAATAAAAAAAGAAAGATAAAATATAAATATTATATATATAAATAAAAATATATGAAAGATGTGTATTGTAAGATATTTAATACCGACTTGTCTTAGGCACACCCGATGACGCTCGATAACAATGAAACGATGATAATAATTATTACGATGATTGTTGTATAACGAACGACGACGATGATGATATTCTACACTGTAATTCGCGTTGTAATATAGAGGCCCACCCGTTTACCCACTAAAATCGATGTGTCGATGTACCCTCGGCCGTGCTGTGCTCGTGTGCACATTTCCGAATGGGATGACTCCGAGAGAGGGTGAGGAGATCGGGGGGGCTATTGCAGGTGCGTCGCGCTTTGGACGACGGCCAATCACAGCCGAACTGAGATTTTTCTACGAGAAGGACCGGGAGCCACTTTCGTAACTGGCCGACGTTCAACGACCGTCGCACTCGCGGGACGGGAAATTAGATCGGTTTCGATCGCGCCTTCGCGCTGCGCGACGGTTAATCATCCCGGCTGTAGCGCGAAAGCTACACACGTACACACACATACACCCACGCGCTCTCACGTACATACATACAGGTACACACGCACACACTCGCCCTGTTTACGATGTGCAGCAACCTATTACGAACGAGCATAGCACGTCCGGCAGCAACTAGCAATAATATAACATTCCAACTTAAATCGCATATGTACTGCGAATTCTAATAATGTGTGCCGCCATACGAGAAAGAAAAACACTGTCAAATACACGCTCATACACTGCTATTCATCGTATTTATTATCATACCGACTTCTCTTATCCCTCTAATGGCCATAATCGCGAGTCCGCGCGCAAAACGACGATCGTGAAGGAACGGTAGCTAAACCAGTCTCCGAGAGGCGATAAAGTAGCGGACATACGATTTAGTCCAACGAGTTATGCAAACTGCAGAAACATTTGCGAAAAGAAAGAAAAAGGGGGAAAAAAACGAAAAAAAAAAAACCGAACGAGAGACGGGTTTGTTCTGCGTCTAATGTCTTATATAGCACTCATAACATTATTGCTCTCATTTCTCTCTCCGAAATTTAAGAGTATATGATAGGGAATTGCATTTGTGTCGTGTTGCTTTTTTAGAAACAAATTTATTTATCTATAACAATATAATGTATCATGTAAAAATTTTTCCAAATTTGCTGTTACAGCATGATAAATGTTTTCGCGGTAGAGTTTTTAAATGGCGGCTTGTCTCGAAAAAGGGAATTCCGCCGTGAACAAGAACTCGACTTCATAGGGAACGCCGAATTTCTACCGCCGATGGATTTGTGACGCTGTCAATGTACTCAACCGTCCACTCGAGCCGTCTCTCGAGACCGAAAGTCAAAATCAAACACATCAAACACATTCCGATGATGGCGGCAACGGCCGAGCCGAGAGAGGTTGTTCTATTTGCAGCGGTGGCTTGAGAAAGAATCGGGGTTTCCTTTGGAGAGAGGGAGGAAGATGTAGAGAGAAAAAAGATGTGAATCTCTCGTACTCGCCTGCTCAAAAAATCCCGAGCTATTTCCCATAAATCTCGCGCTCTACATCTCACTATCTCCCATTCAAGTGTTTAACTTGAAATCGGCCCGACGAAACCGTTGAGTTGTGCACCCTCCTTATCCTTACACACACAAAGTGCCCGCCCTATCCTTCTCTCTTCCGAATTCGTACACCCCTTTTCCTGCCTTTACTCTCCCCGGATCCCTCTACGTCAACGTGCATTCACGCGTCACCAGGTAGGTTGACAATGTTTCAGGGTGCATAAGTTCCCGCATCTAGATCCCGAGATTACCTTCTTCGGGCGTGCGGCTTTCGTGCGCTCCCCCATCGGAAACTCTATCTTACCGGATAATACCCGTAATCCGCTTTCGTTCGGGCGGGTTGGTGCTCCGGAATTTCACACGAAACCACGCGCACCAGTCAACGGTACAAATAAATGAGGCGTTTAAGACTCGTATTATAAGATTTGTATTATCTAATATGAAATCTATAGGTCGTTACTTCTCACACTGTTAAATTCGTAGTGTCAAATTATGCTCAATATGAGTCAATTTTAACTATTCCTGTAGGTTGCCACTGCTCTTACTCAATATGTCATTAATTAAACTAAACCAATGGAGTGGAAATAATATCTATTTTGTGTTAAAAAAAATTTGACACATATGGTAGTTTAAAAAACAAACAAGGTATTGGTTTAAATTTCATCTTTAAATATTTAACAGTAAAATTTTTAAGCGGCAATTATTTTATTTATTTAGTTGATTCCACGCACAATTATTTGTGTTTAAATTGCCTTTTTTTTTAGATGTAAATATAGGTATCATATTGTTAAATAGTAGTGACATTATTGTGCATTGTCACACACAGGAATATAATACTTATAATCCAAAGATTAATATCTCGAATTAAATAAGTTTTTATCATCTTTTCAATAGTTTCGGAATATCTTACAATATTCATTCCTGATACGAAAAGATATCTTGAACAGTTCGTGGATTCACGAACGCGGCGCGGCGGCGCGACGGCGTGCGCCCGAGCGCGAAAAGAGGGTCCAGCGTGGCCTCCAATTAAGATCTCTCAATTAGCGTATCTTATCGCGCTGTTGCTTATCTAACGGCCTGCGCCGGACAGGTTCCCGCGCGTTCCTCCAATTCTCTGGACCAGTCCCGGATCGAGCGGTCGGTCGGTCGGTCTATTTCCCGCGGACGTTGCTTCACCTGCATACACAGGAGGCGCGCGCTTTGTGGCCCCGCGGCAATGCCGCCCTCGTTAAATCGAGTACCGCCGCGCCAGGAGAATATTAAGTCGGCGATTCATTAGAGGGAGATTCTATCGCGCGATCGTTCGCTACCACCTGTAATCTCGTACTATTTCGTAAGTGGCTTCACGGGAGAACCAGATATGCCCCGCCATGCTCTTGGACGTATCTTCGCAATTAGACGCGCGTATACATTTAATTATTTCGCGCATTGAATGTCCATTAGACTTCGAAATATTGGTTATTTCCAGTCGATGTAACCGACGCAAATTCACGTTTAACCTGATACATTATTAGTCGCGGCGGGAATGAGCGTTCCGCGTCATTTCTCTGAATACTTAAATAAAATTATTGCATCTAATTATCGTGTATTTAAGATATAATCGCTATTTTATCGTTCAGATCTAAGTTAGATCTGTAGCGTGATTTTAATGTTTATAGAGTGTGTAAAAATTTATGAAAAAATTTATTAAAATCGACATTGTTACAATATTATTGACTTGCTTGCAAATTCTTCGTTGCACGGTATGGGGCAAAAATTGTAACTTCCGGTTTGTATTTCTTTTACATGCGGTTTTCTTTTGAAATGTCTCCATTTAAGGGAACCTTAAAAGGCGGTTGTTCTGGTCCTTCGAAGAGGAGTGACTTGGAGACGTCCATTCAGCAAATTGGTCTCTGAGGCAATACCCACTGACTGGTGGGATGAAATCCGGACAATTCCGAAAGAACAGTGACAATCCAAGAGCGTAGAGTATAGAATGAGAAAAGGCCAGACTCTCTCGGAAAAAGAGAGGTTGAGAAAAGGAAAAGGAAGGATTTCTGTTTTCCATATTTGGACGATCTGGTAGTTTCTTCCAAGGAGCATGTTGCATAATCAAAGTGCCAGAACGTCTACAATTTCACGTTTTTGACTTTGACAAACGCTGCAGAAAAATTTAATACAATTTGATTCCATCATACAATAATCGTGATTGATGTGAATTTTGTAATATTATTATACTGTATATTTTTTTTACACTTATAATTTACATATAGTTTTTATCGATGTCATTATTGAGTTAAAATAAATCACTTGAAAATCTTCGAAATACTCCCACGCAAGATCTTTGATCCAACGTTTGCGCATTTCCACGTCGATATATATTTTTCTTATATCCTGTGTCTACGCGCAGGAAGTTAAATACCAAGAAATGCGAGGAGCTGAAGGAGAAGAAGCTGGTTGAATCGCCGTAGTTGCTCTGACAATGAGGAGCTAACCTCGGTAAATATTCGACGGACAGCAGCAGCATCCCCGCAGCATTGTAGAATCTCGTCTGTTCTTTTAATCGCCACCGGATTCTGTCGCGGCTGAATTTATGTGCGGACCTGCCGGGTGGTCACCAACGCCGTCACGCAACGCCCTACGAAGAAAATCGGAGGAAATTCCACGTCGATTTTTCGCGCGTTACGCCCCTTCCTTCGCTCACACGAAGAGCAACGGAAGCACCAGGTGGACTTTCTCTCGGTTTTTCACCCTTGGGTCCGCCCCGGTTCTCACCCGGTAAATGCGACTAGTATGCGACTCTTTGGATGATCCGAATGAACGGTTATCCGTGCCAGCGTGAGATCCTTTGTTATACGCCTCACTATAGACGCCGTTCTCAAATATGTTTCAAATTTCATTCACAAGGGATCTCACTAAAGATTTTGAATATATATTGCGAATATTCCTATTCTTTCACCACTAGCGCCGCTATAGTGCACAAAAAATACGTTACTACTAATATTAATGTTCCAACGTAATTAAAATAATTTTCCAAAAATAATAATATATCTACATATAATAACTAAATAAAATTAAGTACAGTTATAACTTTATAATAAAATATGTATAAACTGTCAGAAATTTTTAATAATAAAATAAGTTGCTTTATACGTCGTAACGGTTTCATTTCAACAGGCGCATTATATTCAAATGCTTCTTTTCTAAATAATATTAAATCTGCAAGATCTGTGACATCGCATCCATCAACTCTGGCATTCACATTCTGTTCTGGAAAAATCGGGCACGACTGAATAAGTGAATAAGTCTGTGTGAATAAAATCTGAATAAGATTTACACTTGGTCAATTTATTATTGATTTGTGGTGTGTGGCCATTGAATGGCTATGGATAAATCTTCGAGAAGCGTTGCTACCTTGTGATCGTCTTGCTACCGGTTCGTCTTAATTGGACCAACCGTATGAGTACACGTATAAATGTTCCGACCGCTTTTTCGGCGATCGGCCTTATCGGCCCATTATCCGTAACGGCGGCTACTCCGTAACCGGAAATAACGTGGATCCTAAATGGTTACACATAAACGTAGAAGAAAAAGAGAGAGGAGAAGAGAAGTGGAAAACGAAGGGACGAAGGACAACTCGTAAGTTTGAACAAAGCCCACCGATGGGATCGTCATTTTCCGTTAAAGGCCGATCTGGTAAGTCGATAGCGAGAAATGCACTATTTCACGATCAATGATCTCTTCGCAGAGGATTTTAATGGTGATGTTAGGTTTAGAGTGTTGGAAAGATGAAAGTTACTATACGTATAGATGAGATAAACTTTTATCATGTTATCGTCTTTTACGCTATTGTACTTAAATTACTCTCATTTATCTATACTGAGAGCTATTTACAGTATTATATAATTTTGAATGCAATTGTGTTTTTAATATGCTTAGTGTATAGTATTTTATATTAATAATTTTTACACAGCCAATGTTACTTTAAATCGTTGAATAATTTTATTTTTATTATTTGCATGATTTAAATAGAGGCTCACATATTGCAATAAATATATGAATTATTAACCTTGACGTCAATGATAATTTTTTCTAATTTCTGTATGATTTATAACATTCATTTTGATGTAAGAAATTTAACATCAATAAAATTCGATTCCTTATTATTCATTATGATACAAGTATATCGAAGTACTTTATTGATTGTTACATGAGTTATTAGAATTCATGATAGCCAAAAATTTATTACGAAAGATAATAACCTAGATACCAATGAATCATCGGTTGTTATTAATTCAAGTAGTATGCGAGATTGCGGCATGAGTGATGAATGTTTCTAGCTTCCTAGAGAAACTTACGCGGATTATTTATTGAAGATAAGAGCGCAGTAATGTTTTCTAGTGTACTAAAAATAGCAATTTTTTTTCAAATTCGGTATTTAAAGAGAAAAAGGAGTTGGCAGTAATTTTAACGCCAACTACGGCGTTAAAATTAAAACGCCTATATGAGCAATTATATGCCTGGTTCCCTTAAGTGATTCTCTTCCCTGATCTCGCCATTTATCTTATCGTCGTTTTATGGCGAATGTAATTTCACGGAGAAACACTCTCGGTAGTGATACGAGAGGTCGTCGTGAGCTCCTGCGCCGGCACTCGCACGGTAGAGACAGGTAATTGTGCGCTACTTTACGAGGACGATAAGTTAGGCCGTTGCAAAAACTAATACCCGGCAAATAACAGGCATTACTTATTCTTACACCGGCATACGGCCACGGCGTCGTGGGGCCCCCTGGGCCAAGGGAGCCCCGGCCAATATTGCATTACGCTTGTATGATATATGCATTCGCGCCTTTTACAACTTTCGCACTCGAGACAGCTACCAGGCAACCGTAAGTATATGTGGAGAGGCGTTTATTGTATTGATGGCACAAGTTCTCGTGTTACTGAGTCCACGATGACGACAGAAAATATACGAAGAGGCGAGAAAGTTGTCGATTTTTATCTCCCGCCTTTCATCAATCCAGGGGATTGTGCCTATTCTATTTTAACATTTTCTTGTTATGGTGCTCAATTTTTAGTAGTTTCTGTTACGCAAACTCTTTTGTAAACTCTTGGTCTTGATTAGTTGCGTAATATAATATTATAATATAAAGCGTAGAGACTTTATTTGGAAAATTTATAGAGGAATGTGAATATGTAATTTTATTTTGATAAACTATTTGATTTTACCGTTTATAAAAATTTGTCATTAATCGAACTAGTAAGATTGATGTTGATATAAAGAAACGTAAAATTGCTGGAACATGATTTATATTCTAAAAGGAACCAACGGGGTTAACTGCATGAAAAGCGACAAGGGCGGAACCGCATCAGACTCGGAAATTCAATGAGTGTTACGAAATTTCCCGCTGGCGTCAGCCGATTTCGTAGATATTCTGCCAGTCACCCCGAACAGGATAAAGAACTCACGTGAAAAGAATCTCTCTTCCAGCTAATAATAAAGCAATCTGTGATTCTAATCTCGTTCTTCGGCCTTTCTGTTCTGTCCCTTGAAAAAAGTGCCCAGAAAGCCGACACAATTTTCGAGATACAGTGTTTCACATTCTGTTCTATTATTTCAGAAAATCTATTAATTAACCACGCCGCGGTCATAAAAGTTGTTCAGACACAATTTTTAAAATAATGAGATATTAATACAACATGAAATGCACAAAAGAGCAATTACGTAGCGGTTGCGCAGAGGACAAAAAATTACAAAAATCCCTGAAAATATCTATTCCATAGATTAGGTGCAAGATATAAAAGGATTGACGATATTTGTGATATTTCCGACATCCGGAAGAGTTGGACGGAAGCATTGATCCACAGTAACGTTA
Organism: Temnothorax nylanderi; assembly: GCF_030848795.1. Lineage (NCBI taxonomy): Eukaryota > Metazoa > Arthropoda > Insecta > Hymenoptera > Formicidae > Temnothorax > Temnothorax nylanderi. Next base: position 1,459,898 of record NW_027249083.1, read on the forward strand.
TGATAACGCAATATATGGAGCAGCTACGGGGAATGCGTGACTACAAAATAAACGAAACTCAATTATATATAGCGATATCGTAAAACAGACGTAAATTTTCCGCGTTCGCATCGAAGTGCTCCGCGCATTACAGGGTGCTCTCTCTCTTGAATATTCACTCGTTATATACACCTCTCCTCTTCTTTCTCCTTTCTCCGATGCACCGACAGGACGCACGTGCGGCACTCCCTCGCGAGCGAAGCAATTGAGAGCGACGCCATAAATATTCATCCCCCTCGTTATATTTACCCTTTCGTCATTTTTGAGCCGTATACAATACCGAGGAAGCGTGCCGAGCGATAACCCTCCGCAGAAATATCGTCGGAAAGCTTCAGGACGTCCTCGAACCCACGTAGAAAAGGTAAGTTATATAGAAGAGACGCGTACCAGACTTTCAATGGGTATATTGAAATTATATTCCCATTTTTGTGTACCAGGAAATGCGACCTATTGTGAGAATGAATAATTTGGCATGTGATACTGGAATATTATTTTACTAATCCATGTGTAACACAAAATAATGAAAGTATGATTTCGTAATACTTTCGAATATCTGTTTATACATTTGAATGTACAATGAAGACAAATAAAAATAAAGTTGCTGTAGCGCGATATTACTCGCTAGAGCTATAATATTTTTTACACAATGATTTTATATATTTTTCAGTGATACGAAGTCGGTTGCATCGGCAAAATATATACGACTGTATCAAATAAAGTCTGTAGATAGCACAATTTATCGTACAGCAATCTGTATAGCTGTCGTCTCTCTGTGTTATTTTCAATCTACGAGCGTCGTAAATGTTATTCGTGTCATCTCGGAGGTGGATTACTTTCCGTGGATGGACCTCCGCGATCGTGGAAGCTGCTCGACGATCTCGGGAAGATTTATGGGGAAAGATGGGACGCCGATAAAGATCAATCGATCCGGTGATTAAGACGTAATCTTGTTGGTCGATACCGATATACATGCGCGGTTACTTTAGTCCTATCGTGTTCCACGTTCCCGGCCGGCTATGCCGTATTCGTTTTCGTTCGGCAATATCAGGCAGGAAGGGGATTGGCGGCGAATAATATATTAGCATTCCATTCGAGTACGAAGTTTATTGGCGGCTTTAATGCATTTCGCGGGGTTTACCGCTTATCTCCTGCCTACCTACCTTTTAAGCGCATATTTTTTTCGATGAATAATTCAGTCGCCTGTGCATGCACTCGCGGACTTCACTCTCATTTTCTCTCCGTTAATCCGCCCGCTCCGTTCCGTCTTTTGCCTATCGATTTATCCAACTTATTCCTTCTTCTAAACCAGTATCTCTTTAACCCAGTTGCCTGGATCTTTGATTGCCTCGAGTACGCTGACTGCTTGGAGTATGGGCTTTTCCGGCGAGATATAAATCAGGATAAAGATTGAACGTGTAAGAGTATTATGTCGATAGGTAAATTAGATAGTGTATCGATAAGGTTAATGCATACACCCGATATTTAATGTCATTGGTGGTAACTGGCACGTACATTGGTGGTACCAGTTAATCTATTCCGCGATATTAAACGTTGAGCGATATCGTATCGCGTAGTAAGAGACTTTATCTCGAATTGCATCTGACGCGGCTAGAGAGCAGAATATTTTTGCTAATATTGTTTAATATGTCGATCGATTATTGTTGGCTCACGTCAACATTGCTGATCATGTGGAATGAAAATCTACACTGTAAATTATATGTATAATTCTAAAAACCAATTCTCGAACAACTTAATCATGATAATGACAATAATACCATCGTGTCAATGACATCGCGCGTGAATAGAGATACTGTGTAATTAACTTCGCGTAAGAATCATCTTGTGTTCGGTGGAGGAGCGTCGTGTGGAAAAAAGAATGGAAGAGAGCGCTATATCTCGTAAACATCGACCACTACCACTTCCGCGCGTACTAAGTTTTGCGTCATCAATGTAAAAGCACGCACGATGGGTTACAAGTGGGTTGACTATCGGCGTCATTAGCAAGGCGCCATGTTCTTCTTACTTGTTGTTCGTGGAAGAAGCGGCCCTCCGTTCCCTCCCGGATTGCGCAACCCGGCGTGACACGGGTCTCGTTAACGCCCAGCACGGCGGCGGCGCCCCTATTTGGTACTGGATTTTATAAATAATCGCGACCACGTGGGCCCACGTTTGGACCGGGGCCAGAGCACGCCTAGAAAAATAAATAACAATGGTGTCCCATTAAATCCGATTCCCTCCTTCCTCGAAGGAGCCGAACGGGTTGTCCGGTCCAGCAGCTTGTCCACTCGCTCGTGGGTGTGGGCGCCCCGAAGGTGCATTGGCAACGAAACGAATTCCTACGCCGAGAGAGAGAGATCTCCCGTCTTCCTCCGCCTCTTTTTGTCTCCGTCGCGTCGTTGCCGCGTGATTTCCGGTGAAAACTGCCCCTCTTTTCCTCGTTAGGTTAATTTGCTTCTGGCCCGCGGCCAACTGGACGAGGAGATCCTTCGGCAGGAAGCGCTCAACGAGATGCTCCGGAGTTCCTCGAATATTAACTTTCGCGTGCAGAAGAATTTAATCCGCTCTTGACCTCTCGCGAATAGAAAAGATTCCTTGCTCAAGTAGGAGATGCATATTTTCGACTTGTGTTTCTAAGGAAAATTATCTCGATATTATATTGCATCTTCTAGCAATGTGATCTTTACTTTGAATTCCGAGAATTCTCTAAATCTAAAATTCGTTTATTTGGTACAAGTACATTGCGCGAAGTTATCATTTAGCTTTTAGCTTTATACATAGCGTAAAGTGATGGAAACAATTTGAATCGAAATTTGGAATCATTATACAGTCATTACAATCGTACTTTTCTCACGATGTAGCGCGCTGACAAGAGCGTGTTAATCTTATATTGTCTTACAACTTTACTCGCGGTGATTATAACGAGCCCGCCTGCTCCATTTTGCGGAATTGTTGCTGATAACGCGACGCAGGCTGGTGATGAAACAAATTTGCTCTTTAACGCAAGACGAATAGTCGCTTGCTATGAGTACCGAGAATTCAATTACCGTTGCGGAGGACGGCGACGGGGTTTACGGGGGTCTTCGCACGACGGCGGCCCGGAATTCGCGATAAGAGAACGCACAAGAGACATACAGAAAGAGCGTTCTCTCTTCGTAAGCCGTGCATGCGCGCGCGCCGGAGACGAATACAGGTAGATTGCGTATCTACATTCACCTGCGGAGGGAAGTCTGGCCAGACTGGCGCTTGATAAGCGGTCGTCGCGCGATAAGAGCGTGTGCAGCGCGCGAGGGTAACGCACTCGTTTCTATGCGGCGCGCTATAGGGTGTTTGGCGGTAGATATTTTCGCATAGGTACAAACGCGCATCGACGTTGTCGCGAGGCTGCATATTTGCACGATAAGCCGAAAGGGGGGATTCCCACAATTTACTCAATAACCAGTGAAGAGCGTTTTATCGCGCGGATTCTTTCTCGCCGTCTTTTATCGTCAATTAGTATTGTAGTCACGAAGTGATCCAAGAACTGACGATTCTTGCCATCAGCGCTGGGGTCCCTGCAGGTCCTTGGATTTTGATAGGCAAAACTATACGATATTTAATTAAAATGATGATAAATTCTGAGAAACAACAGCTGAGTAAATATATACAAAATTAACTATAAACTATTTTATATATTATATGCTTCGACAGAGCCATACATCAGAAAATTCAGAATTTTATCTGCGGAATATTTCTCTCTACCAACATTATGCATCGGATATCATTCAACGTCGATGAGACCGTGTGATATCTCGTTGATGAAGTACGACTCGTTCCGTAAGTCTTTCACAAGTGGGAAAATTTGAAGCTTGGTCTCCGAGACTGGACCAAGAGAAAGGGGAAGGGGAAGAGGGGGAGGGGGTGGGTGAACGAGGCCGGCGAAAGGATGAAACCCGAAGTCGTCGCGGTGAAATGCGCTCGTGGTGTGTCCAGCGGTTACATACCCACATCGGTTAGTAAGCGTGGGTGTAGATGTGGCGAGATTAAGCCCAGGCCCCGAGAGAGTCGCGTGGCCTTCCCCCTTCCGTACCCCGCCAATTCTCCTACCGGGGGGACCCCCCCCCTCTCTCTCTCTCTCTCTCTCTTTCTCTCTCTCTCTTTCTCTCTCTCCTTCTTTCCGTTTCCAGCTCCTCGCCGTACCTCCTCGCGAGATGGTGCCCACCGTCTCGCGGGCATAAAATACAGCCAGGAATTTTAATAAGCCTGCCATTGTGCCGCGCGGTCCTGTGGTTCCCACAGATGATTTCGACCTGGCTTAAGACCATTCGCGTTTCGGGTGTAAACGAGACTTTACGGTACACCGCGATACCACCCGTGGCTTTACGCGCGCACAGGAGTTAGTTAGATCATCGCGAAATTTTACGACGAGTCGGAAATTCCACCCCGGAGCACGGTTTTCCTGGCGGCGGGTGGTGTGCAAAGAACAAGGAAATTAACACTCGGCCAGTTACATTCCATTAGACTGTTAATTTTATTATTCTTCTCGCGGAATGGCCGTGATAGCTAATTAATGATTCAAGCACCGATTAGTCAGCTGAAAATTCATTATCTTCAGTTTTTTGTCCGAACGAGAAAACCTTAAAAGGAGAAGAGTTATTAGCTAAGATGCCAAGTTGTTAATGACGCGGAATTTTTATTTAAATTCTGCGAAAAACTTCAAGTTTCCACTAACAATATTCAATATCTATAAAAAGAAAATGCATGATTTCTAAAGATACCTGACGGACTGAAAGAATTATATACTAACGTTAAAATCAATCTTCTTATTTAATAAATGATACATTCATCTTAAATCTACATCAATTATGTCACATTAATTAAATGAAAAATGATCGTATAAAATATTTATGCAATTTGTTTACCAAATATTTTCTACAATATTAATTAAAGTACTGTATGCTATAATGAAACAAATAAAATTGCCGAGGAAAATAGAAATACAAATTGCAAATTTACACGTTATAAATGTCTAAAATATCGTATAGTTGGCACGTGTGTTTGTTAACAAATCCACAATTGTTATCTGTTGTTATTAGCGTTGCATTAAAGTTTCAACATTTATGTGGTTCCAGATTCGAGTCCGACGTGCAGACACCATTCGAGAGTACGCGGATCGGCCGTACTTGAATCTCCTTTCCTGTTAATGCGGAGCCACGTTAATGCCAGGCTGGACCTGATGAGAGGCGGTATGCCATTCCGGAAATGCTGGAATGCCGGCTGTGGCGCCAGGACCGTAACATCGGCATACGCCGAACCGCAAATCAATTCGCACATACCCCCGCCACTTCCCGCGCGCACCACGTCCGGCAACGGCGGGTCCCCTCTCGCAAGATTGAAGCCGACGATTTCGAAACGGAACTGCCTGCCACGTCGCCCTGTCATCTCAATCGCGATAACGGGGGTCAATAGAACGCGCGGCGGCTGGCCTGTCACAAATATCGTAGGCACCGTAGGGCTTTTGTTCCCGGAATCGTGCGGCACGCTCGGAAAGGGAATGGTGTCGATCCTGTTGGAACGTTAGTTAGCACCTGACGCCGTGATCTTCCGTGAAAATTACGCTAAGTTCCGCGGCACGTGGTAAAACCAAGGAATTCGTCTTTTTTCGCTTGCCGCCGTATTAAGCGGAATACATTTACGTAATTCGGGTATGGAACTTTTACTTGGATTGAGCTAAGCAGGGCTCGTTTCTTTCCCATTTTAACAAAGAAGTGAGAAAAAATGTAATTCTGAGACCTAACAAAATATATTGCGTGTTAATTCATTTCTTAAAATAATACACTTAAACTCAAAACTATTTTTATATACGTGCTTGAAAGGATATGATATATATGGACCGGATTTTAACTTTCAATATTAAATATTAAATTTGCAATAGTATATTAATATTAAAATGCAGGGAACGGCAAATTTACAGATACACTGCAATTACAATATATATCTTTATTTTTAATTATTTATAATGGCTCTTACATCCAATTGCCGTGTTGCACGATTAGTAAATACGGCAGCGCCGGACAGTAATACGGCATGATAATCCATTTCTCCTCCGACCAGTGTGATTTACGAAAACGAGATCGGGACCGTAGGAGGTGGTCCACGTAGAGGACGTGCGTGGCCCTAGGGCTTCTGGTATCCGCAGCAACGGTGGCTCCACTGGAGTCCATCGATCTCTGCGCATCGGTGTTTGAATCAAGCGGGGACAGTAGCGATCGGTAGGAGCCGTTTGCGGGATGGCGAATCGAGAATCCGCTGGAATGGAAGATAAATACCGCGGACTATAAGAGCGAGAGTGGAGGAAGACTCGAATGATTAACCCGTGGCGCCGTGTAAGATCGTAAAGCCCATGGGATCGTGATGGGCCCTATCCGCATGGGCTCGCTCCGTTCAACGATTTGGCGGGGCCTTTGTCTCGCGTTATAATTGGCTTGCCATTTCGGATGAGAGCTACTGCCGGCGTGTACCATATTAGCGGCGGTAATTACAAATCATTGGACGAAGTGGAACCGAGACGAGCCCGACGAGCCGATCTCTGCGGTCGAGCGACTTGGAGAGGACGATCGCATGCGCGAGATATACTTCGCTCTCTCTCCTTCGGCGATTTCGTTCCCCGGCTTGAAGTAATGCCTTTCAGTAGACTGTTAGCATAGAAAGGACACTCTTTAACTCGATTATATTGGAAATTGTTTTGTACACGTCCACCGCTTATCGTTGGCAGTGATAAATATAAAGATATTAGTGATATTACGTTCCACAGAAGCGCCTTACATGCGGGCTGAATAAATTCTTTTTGTATGAATGCATAATGAAGCATTTCGATCTTGAACGTATTAATAATACCGGCATACAAAGTGTTCCGCGGAAAGATTTAGCAACATTCAGACATAAAATACAATTTATCGGGTTATTATTCACAATATTAGTACAGCGAGAGCGTATATAGAACTACATGCATAGACGCTATTTCTGGTACGACGCGTTTAATAAAGACACTCTTTCCAAGCGCGCGGTGCGCGAGCACGCAATGACAGCGGTAATGGCTCTCTCTCTCCCTGCAATAAACCTCGGTGTTAAGATATGCACATTATTCAAGAAGGAAGAGGTATTACCGGTAGGGGAGGAAAAATGAATAATCGCGTCTGTTCGCCGGAGAGTTCCGCGCCGAGAGTGTCTGAAATTTGTCACGGCAATAGGCGAATCTCGCTGCGGGGGCATTACATCGGGTATCCGCGAGACATATTTTAGCGGTTTAATCATTTAACGTTCATTAAGCGCAGTAATGAAATTACGGACCGCACGGTTAAACGCCATTACCCGCGACACTTGAATACGCAGGAACGCGGCCACGTAGCCAGTCTCGATATACCTCTCGGAACAAAACCGCCTTGAGAGACATCACGTTCGCGCATTATACATACACTGTCTCTCCTCTCTTTTCCCCTTTCTGATTCATACGTGTTATAAGTGGCGCATAAACACGGTAGATTATAATAATAAGAGAATATTTATAATTGTTTAGGAGTGTGCAGTCTTTCAATTAACACCCGTTGTAAGCAGTTACAGCTGGTACCTTCGGCAACGTACAAATTCCTTACCGGTTCGGTGAGGCATAATTTGTCCCGCGTCATAAATTATCCGCGCGACTCCTCGGCCGTCTTGTAATACGCGCGTATGTGAGATCCCGCCTTATAAGGGCGACCCGTATTTTTTTATTTCCGCATCTTAAAACTTTATCGCCGCCCAATGGCGCCACCGTCTTGCGTCGCGATATACGCGCAAAACATTTCTGTCTTCTTAATCATGATATTTATACATGACTGTCGAAGTTTCGTAAGCGGACACCTCGATTGAAATTAAATTAAATAAAAACGCAGTTTAAATTCTTGTGGTGGATGAAAAATTGCGAATTAGTTATTATAATAAGACGGTTAATGCACTTGAATTCGTCGAGAAAAATTTTCAAGCAGTCGGAATGTTAGAATTGAAGTGTCGCTTGGAATCTGCGTACCCTCGAAACTCCATAAAGTTTTGCGCGCGGCCGAAAGAAAAACAGCGCAATGATGTCACATATGTCTTCGCGCGTTCCGCGCCGAATCGGTCTTAGGGGCCCAATTATTTCGCTTGTTTTCTTGCGAAACCCACATGACTCTTGTGTTCCCCGCATCGAGAAACACGGCCTACGGTGTACGGTGTTATGTTCGCACGACGATCGCGCGATGATAAAAACTTGCCGCGTTGCATGGTCGTGCATTTCTTCCCTTCTCGAAAGATATCGTCGCGACTACGGTTGCTGTGTTACATTTCACTTACAGGCGACCTCAAGTAGGGTATTATGTAATGTTTGCAATACGGCGCGTATCAACAGCGAAGGATAATAAACAAGGGATACAATGCAGCTGAATGTGCGATATCTCAAATTGCGATCTGTCGAGCGTCTTGATGGGAATTGTTCAATGAACATTTCGATCGAGAGACAGCGGCGCGAAACGATTTCTCGATATTGATGGAACGGAACGATTCGTTTCTCAATGACCGTGACAAATGCGCTCTTATTTGCATCGATGAATTTTACCGGCGACGCGGTAAGAAAAAGGGGGAATTGATTTAACGATTCGCGTCAAGCTCGCGGCGACGCGTCATTTTTCGTATCGGCGACCGTATTTATGAGACGGTAACGTACTGACTGTGGTATTAATAGGCTCGGGCGTATGGGTAACGTCGGAGCGCGTGTATCGAAGCCACGAGATCTCGTCTCAAATCGATGTATCAATGTGTACCAATTCGATCGTTCTACCTGCGACACCATCCTCCCACGCGCGTACATATCGTGGACACGAGTCGCACGCGTGTTTTATCGTTCTAGTATTATTTTATAGCGAGTCAGTCCTCTCAAGCCTATACTAAGAGAGGCAAACAGAATGGTTTGAATATGCGATCCTGAGGCAATTTCAACCTGGACTATTGTAATTACAATAAACGCTGAATGTAATTATAATAAAAATATATTTGTAAAAATCACAAGTTCGATGATACTTTTTCTGATTTTTTACGCATTAGATCTTTTACTTCTACATGAAGATGAGTACTAATATAATGATAATTATCTTGTGATAAGTAAAATATGTTAAGTTTAAGTAACATGTTTTTAACCATGTATGCAAATCACAACGATTTGTTTTTAATAATTCATAATCGGTTGAAAGGTCGTGTTATGCATCAATGAAAAACGTTTTCGCGTAGTAAATATTTTTGCGCTCGCACGCAGAGCGTTATTTCCATTTTTAATAAATATGTACATAAGCATGTGACTTAAACAAGGCGACATTTTCATTGAAAACAAAATGGAAATGTAGAAAAAGATTAAATGGAATTTTACTGATGGTGAGAGATATGACTCGTGTGTATTTTCACTCGCCACACGGGTTTCTCCGTTAGATTTTTTGAGCAACAACTTGGCGGTAGACGGAGTGTCATACGCAAACGAAAGTAGCGTCGTACTACTTCGAGGTGGTCGTTACCAAATTCGGAATAACGAGGTTTGTCTTATAAAAGATGGAATGTGTAAACTATCAGCGTTTTCAAAGATCATTTAAATATATCGTAATTCGAATAACATACACATGTATACAGTCTTTTATGAAGAACAAAAATGCATAAAGAAAATAAATAATAAAATTGTTTTATACATGCATTTGTGATTGTAAAACAATTTTGTTAGTTGAATATTGTATAACAAATTATTATTGCACGAGATATCGCGAAATTGCTTATCAATATGCACCAATCTTTCTTCAACTATTCTATTGCGTGATCCATATTGATTAGAATCGATATATCGTACGCGGCATCGGTTTTATATTGATTTTAGCGAGAGAGATATTTTACTTTATAACGCTGAAATAGCTGTAATGTCGCCGGGCATTTCTTAATGCATGCGTAATAAACGTGCGTGTCATGAATCACGTTGCGGAAAGTCTATCTTAAATCGTGGCTTTTCCCACAATGAAAAGCCTCGCGCTTCCGAGGGAGAGAGAGCGCGTTATAAATTTCATTTGCGGATCTTATCGCGATTGCAATAGCGGGGCAATTACAATTTTAATCGGTTAATAACAACACAATTTCAGATTATGTCGTAAAGCGGCTTTAGGAGCCATTCGAGGCCCGCCGCGCCGCCAGTAACATCGTCGATTAATGTGGGAATTCGCCCTTCGAGAGATGGAGCTATGCTGGCGCTAATTTACCGTTGTGTTTGAACGTACTATTAGACACGTGCGTGAAGTATTCGGAATTCACGTTTCGAGCCCACACCTCGTGCGACACACGTGAAACGTGTGCACACGGCGGGCACTTGAACCTCGAACCCTGAACCCCAACTACGTCGTATACGCGCCTAAGCGGAATCTATACCGTACTCGTTAAGTACGTCATTACCTGTTATTCGCGCGCGTGTAGAGAGGTTTCTCCGTATTGTAAATTATTATTGGAATGCCGTCGTCGGTAAACCGTATTCATACGCTATTTTCATTCCGGCTCACGTAACAGTCACGATTCGCGGGAACAGACCTGCGTAACGCCTATTCCGATTCGTAAATATTGTGATATTTTTATTGCATCATATACGGATGCCGGTATCGGTGAACCGGTTATTTATAAAGAGACGCAACTCTGCAAAATATTGATTACAGCAACGAAAGAAATGGAAAGGTGTTAGCATATCATATCTGAAAAAAGTTATTTCTTATTTTACTTAAAGAGAACTATTTAATATTTTTGAATTAGGGTAGGACGGGGCGTCGATGTATCTTACAAACACAGAAACTATAACACCAATTAAAATTTGGCTCCAAAAATTCTTTTTTATCTATAGATAATTTCTTGGCAATAATTGAAAATCCCTTCATGATTAAGTTAATTTATAGAAATAAATTTTTTAATTGGGGGGGGGGGGGTTCCGCGCGCACAGTCCCATATATATTTCACGGTTTCTATCAAATCGTTGAAAGATTGACAATTTTCCCGAAACATTTTATCTGGTCTCGTGTCTGATGAGCAGGAAAATTTAAACGCCATTAAATTCACGAGGTATGCCGATCGGAAAGTGTGCTTTCGAGAGACTTTGAGAAGAATTCAGTGAAGATTAAGAGGCTGCCGCGCGCGCGAGAATAATCGATTTCGGATTCAAGGTAGCCGAAGAGGTCGCGTAAGTGGTTCGACATAATTATACCGTATCCTCCTGACCTCCGGGACTTAGCCCGGAATGTTCCAGCGCGATCGCGGGCGGACGGGAGAGGCTCACCTACGGGACAATGTGTGCGGTCCCAACGCGCTCGCGCACCATTGCACAACCACATACGCACTCTCGCCGAAACGGATGCTTTGTTTCGGATTAAGGTGCCGACCGGATCCGCGTTGCGTTACCCCGTTGCGCGCCGGGCTACGTATAATCACTCTGTAACGTAAAACCAAATTAGCGCGGATCCCGGAGTCCGGAGCTCGCGCTGCTGCTGGTCGGCTGGATACGTTTACATCGAGTTTACGACGCGACCTGGCTTCCGTCGTTAATTTTCCGTCGACGGTTCCGAAAACGCGCGAGGACTATATTGACGCGGATTCCCCTCCGCGATCATTCGCCGTACGTACGGCGATTTTACGACCGGGACGCGCGCAGAGCGTTGTCCCGATGATATTATACCAGAGCTTCATCATTTTCTAATGAGAGCGTTGCTGCCTCTTTACGGCCGACGCTCGTGCATCGCGTCTTCGCCCCACTCGCCGCCTCGTCGCGCCTGCATCTCGCTTGACACGCGAGGCCGCTCGGAAAGAGACGCGGAAACTTCGGCCCACCGCTTTTACGATCGCGTTTCACGGTTTCACGTTGTTTCGTTTAATGATCTTTCCAAACTTGATCGCCGGATAATGTAGAAATGTTATTAAGGTGTTGCCGATTGCCTCCGCTGCACTGATGTAGGGTCCTTGGCGAGACATATGCTGCGAAGAGAAAATGCATTCGTGCCACGTTCGGAAATAAATTAATGATAAAATGCTCTTTCTTTGCTTTATCTAAAATAGGACTGTATGTACATAAAGTACATTATACAGTTATTATTAAAATAACAGGTATTATAATAATTATGCAGTTATAATAATAATGAGAACAAAAGAGAAACTTGTATAATTAAATTGCAAATTAAAAATCAGCCCTCTTTTTCTCTCTTTTATAATTAGATTAAATTAGATTAATTTTCCTTCTCTAAAAATGTAAAATTTTAACAGCTGAGAATATAAATTTATCATTCACGAACAGAACGTAGGAATTAACTATACAGTGGAAATGTCCCTTGAAAGACGTTTCATCACTTCATACAAAAGATCTATTCGTTATAATTGCTAACTATATTTTTGTATAAGACATTATTAATTCTAACGATTTGTTTAAAAAAACCAGTGAAAATTTTTCTTTACATTTTCTCGTTTTTTAAATATTCGAATGTTTTTCCTTTAAATTTATAATGTAGAATAAAGTGTATATTATTACCCGCTAAGAAATTAATTAATCTCGTAAGAGTCGTAAGTGAATACATAGCTATAATAATCTTCAGATCTTTGGATCACTTGTACTTCAATCGAGTTGTGTTTATGAGTAAAAGATTATAGATACAAATAAATTATCTTTTTTTAATAGGTAGTCATTTTAGAATTAATTGGTTATTGTAGATTGCAAACATTGCATTGCGTCAATTTGTCAGCAGATGTGATTTATACGCTGAAGAGTAAATTGTCCACTTTTCCTCTAGCATATATTAAAGCTCTTGTAAATATAATGCATTTACTATCTTCTAATCAACTAAAAGTGGAAAATGAAAAAAATAGAATGTTGAAACTTTCTTCAGAAAATAAAGCAATGATTTATAAATTTTTCTGCGTTTATCAAAGTTTGTGTTTTCCGACCAAAAACGATTTTTATAATTAATGTTACACACATATTTTAATTAAAAATAAAAGCAACTGACATCTAGTACTACAATGCATAACTGTCTGTAAGAGAAAATTTGTGTGTTTATCTACAGGAGAATACCTGAAATATCTACTAATAATAAGATAAAATAAAAACAGATGTCTATATTGCCGACTTGTTTGTAATTGATTAATTTAATTATTTTTTTTAATTTGGTTAATAATGCCTTGCGCAAGTTTGCATTTATTTCAATTTTAACGTCTTTAAAGAATTGTGATCCCTTTTTTGATTTATCTCCTACAGAGTCACTTCTTAAAAGAATGCTCTGCAACTCTGTTTTCAAAGCGGCAAACAAGTCGATTGTTCATCGGACCAACCAGCAAAAAATAATAACCTTTTACAATAAAACGATCGCGTTACGGATTCTGCTGGTACGAATCGCGCGAGGGACAGAAATAAAAAAAGGCTTTTTCATTGAAACAATTATAATCTGTGTAATTGCTAAAATGTTTATAAGACAGTTTATAGTTTATAATGTATTATTTATTTTATGATTTATTATTCCAATATTTTATTTGCATATTTACAACGTACATATATTTTTGATTTGATAGTATACAATTTTTATTAAAAACTGTAATTTTATTCTTATTATCCATGCGAATAATAACTATATATAGAAAAAATGCAATTTTGTGGCAATATACGTAATATTATTTTATAGTAAGTATATAAGTCTTATTTATAAAGTGTCTATATAATGAATCATAATTTTAATATTCCATTATTAAATTAATTATTTGAATATTTATATCAACAGTAGAAAATTTTCGACAGTTGATAATGTTGGTGTTCTTTAAATACATCCGGACTTCTGGGCTCTATTGATAATCACGAAAATTTATCGAGAGTCGATAGTTTTTTTAATAGTAATTTTATCGATAATTATAATAATAGTTAAGTAAAAAATGTTAACCCAATATTGAAAGAATATTATATTCTTAAGAAAGCAATTTTTTCTCCTCTCAATATTAAAATCGACTATTTCAGTAATATGTGTTATATCATTATAACATTAATATTTTATATAATTTTTTATGAGCGGATTGAAATATTTGTTAGAACAATATATGTGTGGTAACTAAGGAAAAACTATAATAAGATTTTAAATATAAAAAGAAACATTTTTGGAAGATATAAAGTCTAAAAATCTCAAATAAAAAATGTTTTATTGATTTATTTAGTAAAAAAAATACTATTGAGAATTTAAATTTATAGGCAGTTATAATGGTTTAATTAATTAACAAATGCATGATGCAAAAAAAGTTTGCCAGGTGTGGGGTTCGAACCCACGCTCCCAGATGGGAACCAGAACTTAAGTCTGGCGCCTTAGACCGCTCGGCCAACCTAGCTTCGTGTCGAGATCACTCGTTGAATTGCTTTAACTATGGTATTCAATATATATTGAGCGTTGTGCTAAATTATTTATAATGCATTGTTTCTTCCTTTTCAATAACAGATAATTGTACAATTAAAATACTCACCTTTTCTCTTCGTTTATTATTGTATAAAACTTATATTTATATAGATATATATAGCCAATATGTATATTTCATAATGACGAAATAAATAAAATTATTATTTATATGAAAAACATTAGATGTGATAATTTATTATACATTATAGCCTGGATACTTTACCTCTCTGTCTAATATTTGTAACTAATATTAGAAGAGTAACTAAATAAGATAAGAATTAATATTATAATCTTTTGAAGTCGTCTAACGAAGAAATGTCTTATGAAACTATCAGAGAGATATCTATATGTTGTCTTTAAGATGACTTATGTCCTAACATAAGTTTATAACGTTTTTGAAATATTTTTTAAGATATCTTTGAGATATTTTATTTGACAAATTATTTTTAAATATATAATTCCGGTCAGTAAAATAATTTCAGGTGTAGTAAATAGTAGTCATGTAGTAATTATTTAATGAAAGAGAAAAAGAAACTTAGAATTGCTTGACAAATCGTCAATAATTTGTTAATTTTTATATATACTTCAACAAAATAGATATAAGAAATAATTGTTTATTCCGCCAATGATTCTCAAACACGAAACATTTATTGTTATCGACTAACGATTGGCAATGTATACAAAACGCTGCGACGTTTCGACCCTTGGATTGGGTCCTTCCAAGCATCTAACTGACAAACAATTCAGAATAAAATTAATTCGGTCGAAGGGATAACAATTTTAATATTTAATAAATTAATGAAAAGCGATACCTGTTAATCCATGTCAAAAACCTACACGTCCGTATTTTTGAAAATTTTACCCGAAATAGTCATAAAGACAAGTCACTATAAGAACAATGGTCAAGTCAATGCCGGCGAAGTACAAAGTATTAACAAGTAAAAATCGTGTGTTCTGAAACCTATACTTTACGTGTATAAGTTGGTGACAAACGAGAATGAGTACAGTGAGACGATAGTGCCTCCCGCGATGCAACGCTGTCGCTCAGATAACCGGAGCAATACATTATCGAAGGAGCGCGGACAACAAGCGTGATCACATGTCGGAGTTTCGAGACGTACTAATCCTTTTCACGGTTTAACGAATACATTAGGTTGTTGTTGTACATGTGATGCTCACGTGATGTCTATAACGCCGAAATGACTTTATCATATATAGGGTTTAAATTTTCTGTATCCTTTTTCAAATTGATCGTATTGGAGTGTTTTTTGATTAAAAACATTTCTTCAATCTCTCTCTTTTTCGTGTTTTTTTCTTTGTGGATGACATTAGTTTCGGACCATTTAAAATTATGGCCTAACGCTACACGATGTTTGCTAACGACCGAGTGATTGCTATCATGTTTATTAATGTCTTTTTGATGTTCATTAACAACTCGTGTCATTAAATGACGTTTTGTTTGTCCTATATATGTTGCATCGCAATCGCCGCAATCTATCTTGTAAACTAACTCAGTAGTTTTTTCTTTGCTAAGCCTGTCTTTACCGCTTCCTATGACACCATCCAGTTTTTTCGGGATGGTATATAAGGTGTCGAGATGGACTGACTTAAAAATGCGTCGGATATCCTCGCCTAAGCCCTTCATGTATAGTACAGTAATGCATCTTCTGGTATCATAGAATAGATACTAAAAATAGATATGAGTCAATAATTTAGTATACATGTAAAAATATAATGAAACTTGAATTAATGATACAAACACTTGTAAAGCATATTCCTTCACAATTATTTTCATATCTTATAAATTAACGAAAATTCTAGAAATCAGCAATTCCAAGAATTTTAAGGTTGGAGAGGTTGGAGATTTTAACGCAAAAATCTAAATTCTTGAAAATCGATAATATAAACAATGGAATTACATTAAGAAAATATAATCAGCTAGAAAGTTAAATTATCTAAAACTCTAAAAAATTTTTAAATTTAACGAAATTACAATTCCGAGAATTAAAAATTTCGAATAACAAAAATTAAGTAGATAAAAAGTAAATAAAGTATTAGGGAAATATAATCAGAAAAGAGATTGCACTATCTAAAATTTCAAAAATTTTCGAAAGTTTAAAGAATTTAAATCATGAATATGTACGCTTATTTAAGAAATATCTAAATTGCGTAATTTTTACAAATTAATTACGATATATTCACTTTTTTCTTTTGGCGTTAAACGTATATACACATTTTTAAATTTCTATACAAAATGGAAGAATCTAAAAGGATTTGTCTTTGAATTTTTTGAATATATTTTTAAATAACTTTTTCTTATGTTTACAAAATTGAATGTTCTAAATCGTTCCTGTAGGTGTCTCAAAAAGTGCAAAATACATTTCGAACGGGTCGTTTGTTGACGAGATTCGCTATTCCGACAAGCTCATGGAAATTCGATACCATTGAAGGAAGATTACCGGTAATAAGCAGATGGTAATATTCTTTCGCATCACTGGGAGTACAATGGGCTTGCGATGTCGTAGGATCCAGAAAGCAAACAGAATACGAATGGAGCCGACTCGTTGCCGACGAGCAGATCTTATCGCGATGAACTGTCAGGGGTGGATCACCGGATTGCTCTTATCCCAGCTTGCCCGAATGTTCATCCCCTTTGACACGCAACCCGAGCTCAGCCTCGATAACATAATAATGGTAAAGACAGCGCATGGCGCGATAACTATATAGATAGTCAGACAACTAAAAAAGATTGGAGCTTATTATACTTCAGAAGATTTATAATTTACTATATATATAGTTTTTATTTAATACATAGATTGTAATACTCTATTTATATATAAGTCTTTTGAGATTGAGGATAATAAATGTCCGCTCGCACTGTATCTTCTTGACAAATTAAAAAATATATATATATAATTTTCTCTAAGAAAAGAGTAGACTTCTTTTAAAATTGCACATTTTTTGTTCTTCTTATTCAAATTAATTAGATCGTGCCTGTGATGCGTCGTGTTAGGTTTTATGAAAGAACACGTGATGAAAGAGCACAAAAAATTAAGCTGACCGCAGCGAGTTGAAAATACAGCTGTATCTTTTTGGTGCAAAGTAAGGGTTGAAACAACCGAGGGGCCAAGATTATCGATTAACCAAAGTTCAAGCCTTTATTGTTATTGTTAGGTATTGATGATGCAATTATTATTACTGTAACACTATCACACACAAGGCTAGCATCAGTGACTAAATGATATAGTTTATCTTAATGAATTGAAAAGTAATCGCGCATTATAATTTTTATTTCACTTGCTTTGATTGTGCGACGTAGACACTTGTCTATTTATGTTCTTATACATTTCTCTCTGTAAAGATATGAAATATTTTAAAATGTTTTTAATAAAATTTAACTTTTTCCTTTTAATTTCAATGTTACATGATAGACTTGAACTGAATAGAAACTGTGCAGAATATGTACAGTTATTATATATAATATACTATAACAGATATACAGTTTGTGTATTGAAACATGTACGTATTCTTTTAATAAATTATATACCAGAGAAATTAGCGCGTTATTGTAACAGCATGTTAGCCGTGTGCAAGTGAAAATCGATACCCCTCTATGGGAAGCCAAAGAAACCAGTATTTGAAGAAAAACGATTTTGTATTGTGCCCACGTTGTAACGTTTGCAATGCGGCACGCGCCACCCCTGCCACGTGCCAGCCAATCTAAATCTAATAACACAAACAGCCTCACAATACATGCATCATACACGCCAGCGTTTGGAGGCAGGATGTAATGGGACACCATGTGAACTAATCGCTCCGGAGTGGTCCTTCAGATCCTGTTTCGCTATTTGTCGATCCCGGCCTATTCTCTCTCTTTCTCTTGGGACAAATAGGTTCCCAGCTGAGTCCGATCAACATATTATGCATAATTTCTGTTTTCTTTCTTTCGCAGATTTGATCTTACGACACTGTGGATAACTCTTCTGACATATTTGATACATATCGAGAAGACATAATCTTGTAATTATTATTTTTATAGTAATAATCAGTAAGTAACTCCAATAATTCCATTAACAATTTTGTAACGTGTTATATTGTCTGCTATTCTACTGATTTAACTATTGCGCAAGCGCAAGTGCGCAAGTGATAGTTTTATTATTTAAATAATTTTTCAATAAATATAAAAATGTGTATATCATAATAATCTAATAAAAATTACTTATATAAATTCTTTTATTTCAAAGAATGAAGTCAAAATAAAATACTTACATTGGTTACACACAGCTGCTACTGTAGTTAAAGATGACATGGGCAAAGAATAGAACATAGAAACTTTTCTATCATCAAGATTTTTAATTCTCAAAAAGTAAGTTTAATTTATTTCAATATACACCGACGAGTGTGTTTATACGCGCGAGTGTGCGTATCGTGTCTTCGCGTGCGTACAAGAACAACGCGTCTTGTAAAAGATGACGTGACGTGATTGAACCAAAGTACAATCAATATACATATATATATTTATATATATATAATCAACATCACAAGATCACAGAGCGCTCGGCTCCGGGACGAAGAATGCACTTCTTAGAAGAAAAGTACATACCAAGTCTCTCGATATGCAAAAAGGAACTCTTCATAATAATAACTTTTTAACGGTACTTTTTGTTTTGACAAAAACGATACGATCTACGCTCGTAAAACCGCTGCAAAAGTTTTGGACTAACTTGGGAATTTCAATCCGGTATATACTTCGTATACTTTCGTGAGTTGTATGAGATTGTTTCGGGCCGGCTTATCAAACGATCCAAATCAACTATATACGTTTTATACAGGTCGCGTTCGATCCAACTTTTTAACGTTTTTGGCCTGATTTCGTTGTGCCAGATACTGATCATTTATCTAGATTATATGCTTTAAAGCGAGGAATGGAACGGATTGCAACAAATTCAATTTTTCGTCCACGCGAAATGGATATGGAGACGTAAAATCGTGCATTCCCGATCGCGATTT
Organism: Temnothorax nylanderi; assembly: GCF_030848795.1. NCBI lineage: Eukaryota > Metazoa > Arthropoda > Insecta > Hymenoptera > Formicidae > Temnothorax > Temnothorax nylanderi. Next base: position 1,479,412 of record NW_027249083.1, read on the forward strand.
ACGTTAAAAAATTGGATGGCGCCGACGCAATTATGCGGATGCGCTACGTACACCCTACGTTTATTTACATCTATGTATAATAATTTTCACTCTAGAGTGACGTCAATATTGTTTCGTTGGATTCCTGGAAATAGTTTTCTTTTTGTACATCGCAACAATATTTACAGATATTTTACAAATTACGTTACACGTTTACGCTAACTAGGCGATATTGGTTAGTCATAAATTGTAGGGGTAGGAAGTTAAAATTTCGAAGTCGAAAATGCTCTCTAAAACTATGGTATCTGTTATTCATTAATAAGCGATATGTCCGTCGAGTGGTGTCAATTTCTTTCGATCCTTATCAGCCTCTGTAGTTCGAATGATATAAAATATTTGATACCATCTTAGCTTTCTCGTTCGGTTAATGCGATTGGCTCTCTCGTTTCATTAAATTTTTATTCTGTCTAAAATACAGATTTAAAGTATTCTGTGAATAAATATTGCTCGTCAACAGTACCAAATACACAGGAAGCGTATCATTATTATATTAATAATAACAAGAAAAATATCTATCATTATTTTCGAAGTAATTTTTACATTGACAAATCATAATTAACGAATCCAATTACACATGGGATAAAAGGGAAATAGTATAACAGGAAATGCCGCAAATTCTATTAACCATATTTTCTAATATCGACAGAAGATATCGAAGATTGACCAAAATTATTATTTATATAAGAATTTAATATCAACTATATAAATTATTGGAACTGTTATAAAATAAGACATTGTTTTTAAGATATATGTTTTAATAATCATTCGAGCCATCTTTTGACCGAGCCGTTAGATTTATAGAAAAACACCTTCTCGTTGTTCGATATGTATCGTTTCTTAACTAATGCGATCATCGGTGATCGTTGCAAGATAGTTGTCTTAGATTTTTGCACTGTTTTGCCTGATTCCTTACGAAATTGTCGACTTTAACTCCGACGAAAATGATGATGCCGCGTGCGGCTCTTTTTTCCTTTTTCCACCGCAAAAAGGAGCAAAAGAGAAACAGAGCTACAAGCAAGTCGAATTCGCGGAGGCAATGTACGTACGCCGATGCGATCATTATCCGATATTGTTTATGCGGTGGTTATCCGGATAATTATTCAGATGCGGTCGCATATACTAATTCCCTAGATCGTACAGTATCTCCGCGAAGGCCACGATCCACGTCATTCTCGTCGGAGTTTACATCTCGTAGCACTATTTGCCGTTTGACGAAAGCAGCGGACTGGCAGCGGCTGAATATCCTTGATTGCAGGTGGGCAACATAAATGGGTTCATGTTGAACGGTGATCCAACCATCTCTCCTAGTCCTGCAACATGCCCACTGTCGGTTATACATTAGTAGTGCGATATTGCTTAAACGCTATCACACAATCAATAAATAAAAAATAAATAGCGGAAATCATAACAACTTTATATTTATAATAATAAAATTGATTAAATAAAACAGGATGTCTCATAAAGCAATGATAAAGTATTCATGTGAGAAGTAAAGAGAGAAGTATCTAATTGTTAATTCTATAACAAAATTAGAAATAATCGCTCGTTTCTTACAGGACCATTATACATTAATCTGTTTATTTAATAAATAATCCGTTTTAATAATTCTATTTAATTGAAGCTTTTAATTCTCGAGCGATTGATGATCTAAAAATGTGCGATCGGCGGCGAGGATTTGTGAAGCCTTCTGATAACCCGTGCGGATAGATGCAGTAGGGTAGTGAACAGCATATGTCAAAATTTCGCAGATATGAATTGAGAGAATATGTGCACAGAAAAGATTCTAGCCATTTTTCGATTGCTGTATGATATACGCGTACACGTACCATGTTAGTGCTACACACACACACACACACACACACACACACACACACACACACACACACACACACACACACATACACACAATTTCATTCCAACAAAATTACTTTTCCCTGATGCTACGATCGCAACATTTGTAATTTATTAAACTAATTACAGAAAGCTTTGTAGCGAATATCATGGAAAAAGCAAACACTTAAATTTAAGTTGAAAATTGGCAATTATATTAAGATTACTATCGCGTTGTAAATAAGTGTACGTACATTCTCAAATGTCGTCTCTCATAACTCTTTAATCGCAGTGCATAGGGTGGTGGTGGTGATGATGGTGGTGTTGGTGGTGATGGTGGACGGTTAGCGGTTACTGGGCGGCTGTGGCGAGGTGGTGCTGTGTGGGCCAGTGCGGTGGGACTGAGGTGGTCGGTGGTCGTACTACGGGGGCGAACGCACTCCCGTCCCCGGATGTATAGAATATGCCATATTGTTCGTGCGCTAAAACGAAAATTCCACATAAGGGAAAATCATAAGTGCGTGCATCGAGAGGTTAAATAGAAGAAGAGCCATGCGTGCTGGATACGTGAACGAATATGAGTGTTAGGTTTCTTCGTTTACAGTTGTGCCGAAGAAATCGACGTTTTTGAAAAAAAAAAAAAAAAACTTTGGTCATAAAGTACATATTATAATAAAATGTTTGTTAAGCGTATATAAATATATAACAAGGCTAATGATTTAACGAATAATTTTAAATCTTGCATCATTCAGCATTTGTAGTATTTGTAGTATTTTCTTTATCGCACTGCAATATGATTTACGCCTTTATGCTGTTATCGTATTTATCGATTTTACAACACACGAATTGTAAAAGTTGCCGAATGTAAAAAAAAAAGTTACATTTCATCCCGGCACAACTTGGATTTTGCAGCGACACTGCACAGACATGGGTCGTCTGCGGGAGCATAGAGAAAGAGAAAGAGAGAGCCGACTTACGCGAAGTGTAGAGAGTCGGGCTGCCGGTGTACGGATTGGCGACGGAATAACTTCCGTTAGTACTGTGACTGTGTGGTGTGCTGGCTGAACTACCGCAATAACCACCACCGGTTACGACACCACGTGGACTTGCGCTGCTGCTTTGTCTGTAGGCGTCGGCGTTGCCGCCGACGTTGGCTCCGACACTACCACCGCTGCCGCCACTGCCGCCGCCGCCGCCGCCGCCTCCACCGTCAGCAGCAGCTCCTGTCGTCACGGAACTACCGTCTAGAAATAGAAACCTGCCCGTCAGACGAACTCGTCAGTATTTCAGGTCGTGAGTGGTTGCCTAATAAATTTAACTCAGGGACATCTGCGTCTTGATTGGTACGAGTCTCTATCTAGAGAAGAGATCGCGAGGCATTTTATATATATACTTTTTAAGTTATACAATAAACATCTAATATCTATGAAGATGGTATGAGCGAGAGTATTTTGTCTACATTGCAGAGAAACACACATACACACATCGTACGTACCGTCTGTCCATTTTGCCGCGCTACCATTTTCCTGCACCGTCACTGCAAGTTGCCCCGTATACGAATTAAATGCCGTTGCCGAACTGGATGTGGGAGGTGCGGGTGCGTGCACTGAACCCGGACTTCTCGGTGCCCCCGCGATCCCCATGTTTCCGCTTTTGGGCATACTGTAAATGGCTTCCGCTAGATCCGCCGCCCTCTTCAATACTATCTCCTTCGGAAGCTTTTCAGGGTCACCGGGGTGCCGCGGTACGAGTTTCTGTAACCTTTGGAAGCCGTAGTCGATCGTGGGTTCGTTTACCGCTGGAAAATTCAGCAAAGGTTCGTTCGCTCTTACTGCGTGATCGGGCAGGGTCCGACGTAATCTCATAATCTCTCCGCGATAATTATTATTCGCGTAGATCTCTCGCGATAGGTACCAGACCTTCTCTTCGTACTTACAAACATAGACAAATCTGCCGGGCGCTCCTTTACAGAATTGTTTGCTTTTGTAATGTAACGTGACGTCGACGACGCCGGGTATTTGCCGCGCTGGTGCCTGCACCTTGATTGCGTGTGGAGTGATAAACTGTAATGAAAAAGATGAATACATTTTTTATATTTACCCGCAGCAAAATTAGTGCTAGAGATTTCCAGTGTTACTGACCTCGCTCCAAACTAGCATCGATCCGAAAACCACCTGCAATCCGTCGAAGAAATTTTCACCGATGATTATGACGGTGGATCCACCCGACGTCCAACCTTCATTAGGCGATATCGCCTTTATGCACGGCGTTTGGAGGGGTATCGGCGGGTATAAACCTAGGGTTCATAACATAAAAATACTACTATATTTTCTATATTTGATTTCATTAGCTTAGCATTTAATTGGATTTATATTTGCGTGAAATGCGTTGAAATTTCCTGTCAGCTTGAGAGATAATCACATTGAGTCTTAAAGCGTTAAACGATCAGTTTTCCCATAATGAAGAAAATTAAGAGTAACGAAATAAAAAATTACAAGTCGAGAATTAGACAAAACCAAGCGGTATATCTTGAAAATAACTCGCGACTGACGAGAGGGAAGAGAGAAATAGGATATGGAAAATTATCTGAATATTCTGTTTATTCGGTTGAGGCCGAGTGGCAGATATATTTTCCGGCGTGCAAGTTTTCGAGGTCGTGGGACTCGTGAAAGTGGGAAAGAGGCGGAAAATGAAAGAGAAACTATGAAGGAGAACGGCGGAAAGAGAATGAGGCGGCGAGAGAAAGAGAGAGAGAGAGAGAGAGAGAGAGAGAGAGAGAGAGTACGAGGAAGAGAGGGTCGGAGATGCTCGGAGAAGGGTTGTAACAAGAAGAAAGGGGAGGGGACGATCGGGCCGCCGGTGTGTCTCTGCTTGGAATTTATAACCCAATGATATCATTTTGTACCCCGGCGAAGCCAAGCCACCCCCGGCACCGACCCTGGGCGAAGCGGAGCCACGGCAGAGTGGCTGACATCATGGTATATTGCTCTCAGTGATGCTCAAACACTTTCCACTTCGAGTGCTTATGTGCCGTCACATCGATAAATCTCGGCGGCTTGAAAGATCGCGACGTTGTTTATATCTGACCGTATTTAAAGAATATTCTTTAGGCATTGTCGAGAGGCAAGATATTTCTTCGCAGTTAACGGTTATCCACTTTTGCGATTGTCTTCAGGTTAATAATAAAATAACTGTCGCATCAATGAAGTGTAAAATCGACGAAATACTTCGAATACAAATTCTAGAATAAAAATTTGTAATAAAATTGTACCGTATGGTACAATTGGAGAGATTATATAACATATTTGTACAATTTTATTCATCGGACAAAAATGAAGTCAACAAGTGACTATTACGGCGGAAGCGTTAAAGAGTTGCAAGAGTGTGGTCCCTACGTAAATGGGAATTCCTCAATGGGACATTGGTATTTATTGCGTTCAATGTACGAGAAAGTCGTTAAAGAGAGCCGGCCGTGTTGGCAACCATCCTGGTAGAGAATTGTCGAGCGGCGTGGTGCGGGCCGCCGCGAGGGTGGTAGAGAGGAGGAGGAGGAGGAGAAGAGGTGGAGGGTTGAAAAGAGGGATTCAGTGGAGGAGGCCAAGGAACAAGCGTACCAACCCGGAATAAATAAAATCCTCCGCACCACTGAATGGTAAGGGGTGTTATTCCCCAACCCTCCCGGCCCCCCTCGTTTGCCACCGAACTATCGTCGAAGTCGAAGAGCCGTACTCCGACACGTTCGGCCCGATTCCCTTTGATCACTGCGAGATCGCGCGATAACTTCGTTCGCCGTGGTAAAGACTCGAGAAATTTGCCAGAAAAAACCCGGGTTTTATCCCGGCGCAAGCAAGTATCATTACAACGGTGTCGCGCAATTATATCTTTAATATTCAGCCAGAACGGCGAATACTTTTCCGATTCGGCGAATCGTTTCATTGAATGTCGGTGATTAAATTTTTGGCTTGTTACTTTTAATATATCTGATATAAACAAAAATAGCATCCTATACTCCGTTATATGAGAAACGAGTTTGGAATTTTTACAAAATTTATAATCCTTTCTCTCTCTCGTGTCACAAATTAAATTTAAAAAACGAGGCGAGGTATGAAGCGTAAAATGAAAATAGCAACAACGTTTCTGTCAAATAAGAAACGCGTTGTAAAAACGGCGTATCGGGAAAGATAGATCGTAAGCAAGCGTTTCAAATTTCATGGACAATCAAGATTTGATTTGTACAGCAACCGAGAGAATTCGTTCACAATGACAGCAAAATCCACGAGATACCGGCGTGGCGTTCTACGTTCTTCCCCTTTCTCTCGTGTTTCCTGTCTCATTGGTATGCTCGTTTCGGCGTTTCGGGGGATAGCTTGCGGGGGGATTTGGAAAGAGTGGATGTGTTGGTACCTTCATTGGCGTCGCGGAGGCTTCAGGAGGGCGGCGGCGGCGGCGGCGGCGGCGGGGCGCGAGATAGCTTAAACTTAGCATTCACAAACCAACGCACCGCGGCAACCACCACGGGGAAGTGGAGAGCGCCGAGAACGACAGAGGCGGAAACTGAATGAGAGAAGCAGAGATCGAGATGAGAGAAGCGGGCCAATTCCGCTCTCTTTCTTTCCGTGTCTTTGCCGCTCCGCGCGGCAGCCAACCAGGTAAAAAGAAGAAACTGACGCGGGTGGAGACGAGAATCTTGGAACCCTCGGCGAGAAGAAGGGGGAGGGGGGGGACAGGCACTCGGGCGAATTTCGAGCGAGCGCAGAGTGGAGGGAAATAAGACCGAGGAACAAGGAGCGCGGAACGGAGCCGTGGATCCTTCGTTTTCCCCGCATCCCATTGATTTACATCTTGTCTTGGCATAGGTAGGAAGAAAAGACGGAGGAAGAAGCCTGCGCGAGAGAGGAGCGAATAGAGACGAGGGGGGAAAGAGGGAGGGGTGGCCGTGCGATATCAGCCGTTTGTATGCGCGGCCGACGCCAAACTTTGCTGAATTGCCCTATGACTCCATATATCCCATTCTACCGGTGCGCCCTCCTGCAACCCTCTTACGATTCCGTCCCGCCGCCCCGGCTCCCGAGTCGTTATGCCGATCTCGAAGAAAACTGACCCCCCCATCCCCATCCCTCGCCCGAAGGAGCGCCGCACGAGAGAAACAACACGCCGCGAGCATTCGAATTGGCAATGCCTCGAAACGTGAATCGCTCGGGAAGTCGATTTTGATCGACAAGCGTTGAAAGCGCTAACGCGCGTGAATCATATCATCCGTGAAAAATCGATGGGTTGAATAAATGAGGACGTTTAATGTGCGCACCGGGCTTTTTAATTATCGTCCGTTAATTAATTATCATATTTTCTGCGAGTGCTTTGTTAGCACGGCGAAGGCCGGCTGCAAATTACTGTCGGGGAATATAGCAGCTGACTGCAAAATTAAATAACGAAAAACTGTACGCCGGGCCAATTGGTGTTTATGGGCAAATCGAATTATCGTGTAAATGCTCGTGCAGTTTCGCGCATTAAATATGCAGGCGTTATCGATGCTCCGCTCCGCATAAATTATCTCTTCGACGATACTGATTAATTGATAGTATTTATGGATTATACTTACTATTATACTCGCCAGGATCACTGGGGTCCAAGCGTTTCGCTCTGCGCCCGTGCTTACTGTTGTTGTGGACGAACATATTGTCCGAAACCGCTAGTAATGGTCCTTCCACTCCCACTTGCGTAGATATAACCACCTGTTAGGCAGAATGGAAATTTGCCGATGAAAGATAATGTAAGACAGTGATAATTAATGTACAAATGTAATAAACTAATAATAAAATTATCCTCTACACACATTTATGTGTTGATAAAATTTCAAGTTCTTATATTCGAAAACATTTTCATGAAAATTATTCAACGACAGACTCCCAGAGCATGTGAGACTCTTTGAGAAACATATGAAGTTACATTACGGCATGATAAATGTTTGAATTCAATAAATGTTTGAAAAGAAATTACTAAATTAAAATGTTATGTACTTCCGTAAAATTTATGTTTGTATCTGTTTATATCTGACTTAATAGCGCGTAGAAAAATGCGCCGCGCAATAGACGCTACCGTGAATAATACTGCATTTCTCTCATGCGCGTCATATATCGAACCAAGTTCATCATATCTTCCGTGAACGAACATGCACAACTCGATTTGCCGCACTGGATACCGCGGCATGCAATTCGCAACTTGCACGTACGACGTATGACGTCGATGTAATCGCGCAAGTACAGGAATATAGTCGTATTAAGATATACGATTATCCTTCCTCACAATTAACAATAAAACACACGACGTGAATTATTTATTAGAGATGTCTAACAAGCGGAACAAAATTACTTGCTTAAGCGTTTACGCCGTTCTCCGCACACGCTACGAGGCGTTGAAAAGATTTTCGCGGTGAAGCAGGAAGAACGTTTATAAAATCGAGCGAGCGGCTGGAAAATGCCCGAAAGTTTTGTCCTTCGCAACTTCGCAACTTTCTCGCGTGCCGGTGATATTACTCGGCGAGTAACACCACCGCCAACTTAGAGTAAAGCGACGATAACCTACGCTCCTCCGCTTGCCCCACGGCGGCAGAGAGATTTCCGTGAAGACTGCACTAAAATTTTAATTCACAACTTTCGGCAGTAAGCAATTCAGAAACAAATTCGGGAGTACGATGAGTATTCTAATCTTCAGTTTGTCGTTGTGCCGACGCATGAAAAGAAGAAAACTAAAAAGGGTCGAATACAAAAAGAGATGAGTCACGTAAAGGATGAACCGTTGGGGTTCTTTCACCGCCGTTCTTTGATAATTTATTTTTTAATTCTGTTTTTCGTTTTGGCGGAAGGGAAACGGGAAGAGGGATAGATGCAGGTATATTTTCGGTAAGCGAGAGTGGTAATGTTGGAAAGGATAAGGGACGAATATGAGAGTGAGTTGGGGATTAGATTGCGCCGAGAGTTAATTGTCGCGACTTTTGAATTATGCCGACCGTCGAGAAATCGTTACCTAATCAGAACCATCGTCTTTATTCGTTTATAGAAGTTGATTGACTTTTAATAGTGTAGATATATGGAATAATAATAGTAAAGTGCTGTAAATACACGGAAATTTTACGCGAAGAACAATGCTCCCTGTGACGATAGGCGTCGCACGATGTTGCGGCGCGGAATTTCGGCGTTCTCGTCTCCGTCTGTCCGCCCCTATAATTTCGCGAATCGTGACTCGAATGACGGAAGTGTCTCGCGTAGTGTGCATTTCAGCATTGCGACACGACCCGGAACGTCTTTGAATCAAGTGGGTGGAAAGCCGGAAGCGATTAACTGTATCTCAAGCAGAGCCGTAAATCGCGCCATGTGAATCGTCAGATAAATTACGTTATGAATATGAGATTGTTTTCGTATCTATGGACGAATCCATTAATCCTGAGTAATGCAGATATATTCGTCTTCTTGATAAATATTTTAAGTTCTAAAAATTTTACGGAAATTCTTAATGTATAGAAACAAAATCGAATTCATTAAACATGAATCGTGCATTTATATTTAAGGTAGATAGACTACACACACGAGCACGGGCAACTTACCTGGAAGCGTCTCATATCACGTGGATTGCCGGCGTTCTTCAGGCAGTTTTGGTTACACTTGAGAAAGAACTTGAGGAAGAATCTGCAAGTACACAGAGGGGACCAGAGTTAAACGGTTGACAAGGTGCTTAACGCTCTTCAACGCCGGGAACTTAATTAGAACGCGAACTTGGCCGGAAAGCAAGACTGAATATTGTATAAGCCAATCGCGAGCCCCGTTCCACACCCCTCTATTATTCAGTATTTCTCTAGATTAAACTCCCGACTACGTGCTTCTCGACCTTTAGGCCCGCGTACGGCATTGTGTACCGCGCGAAATATGCGGCTACTTCATTGTCCTGTCACAATGTCAAAGGACATTCTCGTAATACATTTTTACGATGAAAATACTATAATACGGTTTTTTTTCTATTTTATATCTTATAATTATTTTTGTAAATATATCCGAAACGTGATATAAGAAGATCGCATAATTCTTGAAAATATTAAATACAAAATAATCTTTTAATGCAATTTGGTATATTAAAGTACATACAATTACTGAGAAAAATTTATATTGTACATAATATATTCTTCACTATTAATTATAACCAAGAAATAAGATTAATAAGCACATATCTCTAAAAATAATGACATATTATATACTTTATTACGTAGGAGTCGCATATAATATAGGATTTTGGGACACGAAGATACATATATATGCGAGACAATTCTATAACCAAAAAGCCGTCGGCTCAATTTTCATGAATTATGCAAAACGCCGAGAATATTGAATTTCAGGAATATTTTTTTTTTTGAGACGCATCTCACCTATTGGTTTGTGCCTACAGAGATGGGAGGAGTTGACTGAGGAGCGAGAGGAGAGTTTAGAGATCAGGTAGTTGAATGCCAGACCGAGAAGGATCGAGAAAGCGAAGGAAACGCGTAGGAAACAATCAGGAGGGCCGAGACGACGTCGACGACGACACTGGCAAGAAAGAGGGGTAGTTTCCTACGTAGGCTTTTTGTCCCATGGGACGCCATTGTCATTCTCCCCGAAGAGTGCGTCCATGGGTACTGGGGACTTCATGGAAAAATCAAACGCATACCTTAGAATAACGCCTTTTTGTCTTCTACTTTTTGTCTCTCATGCAGAGATTGCCAAAATTGCGGAAAGATCACGACTGATACTTCTTGCTCCAGTAAACAGATTTTAATTATTTTTTATTTAGTGTAATTTTCGTGTTGAATGCGTACCTGGCGTGGCTTAAATGTAAGAGAAGATACAAGATATCAAACGATTTCTTTGAAAAACATCAAAGAAGATTTTAATCACGATATAGTTTATGAGACTTTGAACTGAGACAATATTTTTATTGTTATCCACGACGGTCGTCGAAAGTATCTAATCCACTTGCTAAAAATACATAAAACTCGAAAGTGAAAGGTAAAAAACGAAACGTATTCACCGCGGGAGTGTGGAAGAGAACCATCGGCTGAGTGAAGCGAAGGACGAAGGGCGAGACGGCGCGGCGTACGGGAGGATGGGAAATTCGGCGATACGGAAAGAGAAAGGAAAAGAAATGTATCGATCTCGCGTTACACGCGTTTTCGCAACCAGTCGTGGAACTTAGGTAGATAGATATCCGAGAGAGAGTTCAGTCTAATGTCGCGCGCGCGCGTTTCTGCGCGCTCGCGCGAATTTAATTTCGTTTACTCTTAGAGAACGTTAAGATGTTATCGCGATGCTGGATGGGTATTCAAAGCATTGTACTTTGGCTTATCGCGGCCGTGGATCTTGCTCTAAACACGATATCTACGTCGCGCCTGAGGCGTCGCTCGACAACGCTACCTCTAGTCGTTTACAGATAGGAATACCATCGACCCGTACTTGCACCTACGATATTGCGAGAATGGCGCGAAGACGCCCCTTTAACGACGCCGACGACAACGGAAACGAGTCGGTAACCGCCTTCGAATCGAGAACGTTTCACTTTGTATCTATATTGAAATCGTGTGTCACCGTCATTTAATAAAATGCACCAACGGCCGAACATCTACATCCCGTTTGCTCTGCTCGTTTGATACAGACTTATGTATATTTTCAAATTATTTAAATCTACTATCTACCTATCTACTATCTAGCGAAACCACTGCCAAGGGAACGGGCTTGGAAAAATTAGCGGGGAAAGAAGACCCTGTTGAGCTTGACTCTAGTCTGGCAAATATCTTGTCAAAGCGTCTTACATACCTACTAATCAAATACAAACTACGGAGAAATAAAATTGAAAAAGAAGAAAGAGGGATAATACTTTTAAAAATTTAATAAAACTGTAATAAAAATTAGATAAAAAGAAATTATACATTTCTGAATAAAAAGTCCGAGGTAATTGAAATATTCCCATCAACGTTTCGCGGCCGCCACTTCCACAGCAAAGAAATCGGGCGATCCGCTTTCAGAATTTGACGCTAACAAAATGACTCTACTTACGCGGGAGAGTTCTATGAAGAGGGAGGAAGGGCGCGCTTGCCAGGATCGGCAAAGGAAAGATAGGTGAGCTATAGATCTTCGCTTTTTTTTTATGGGATTCGTTCATCGGCAACACTAATCATTTACGACGCTCCCGTCGCGCCATCGCCGTGCCACTTTATTCCTCTTTCTTTTTTCCCTTACACAAGGTCGTTTCCTTCCGCGCGTACTCGAAGTATTGGCTGTTAGGGGCTAATGGATTGCGTTACCGACTGATTCAAATGCGAACTGGATTTCATTCCGGGCTCGATGGGGCGGCAGTATCGATGGTGTCGTAACGCGAACGCGTGCAAGGAGAAGGGCTAGTTTCTTACAGGGGATCAAATTCGATTCCGATAGTCTATTAGATTTTTCTCTTCCGTTGGCGGCCTTCGCGAGCTCGTGTCAGCCTCCTTCGGAAAAATCTATTCCGAATCGCCGCTCAGGGCACCCAATAGATACACTTCACACCATTGAAACATTAATGCAACTTATCTGCCTTATGTTCCAATTGCAAAATACTTGTGCATATATAAGTTCTTGATTATAAAAATATATCATTAATATAAATATACATATTTTAGCAATTTTTAATTATTTCGATGTAATTTAATTTTTTAGTTATTGTAATAGTTGTATAAAAGAAAAATTTTTATTTATTTCTTATTTAAATCAATACTATATAAGCTAGCAAATTTCATCAATAATTTATTAAATTTTACTTTCAAATGTAATTAGAATTATATTATGCGTTATTACAAAGATATGTAATTTTCATCAAAAATGTTATTTATACACGGAAAGAGAAATTATTGTTTTAATATACCAATATTGGTGATTTGAAGTTAAAATCATTTGAAAGCAGTTTGTTTAAAGTCTTCCGACTGTTCGCATTCGCTAACGAATTGGCACGGGAGAAAATATATACAGAGGTTCGATTGCGAAATCATACCTAGTCTACCCTCCGCTCGCATACTTTTCCATTTTCTCGAATCAAATAGAATAAAACGAAGCAGTAGGCGGCGAAGTGAGGATTGGAGGTTGCAACGGGGATGACAGGGGAGGAGTGGTGGCTCGTAGCAGGAAACGTTCGTATCGTTCGCTGTTTCCCAGTTTTACAGCGAGCAACTTTGCAACGTCGGAGCGGATGAACGAGCGGGTGAGGAAAAAATCAACGGTATAAATAAATAAATAAAAAAAGCTAAACATCGGAGGCCCGCGAAGGGCGAGAGTTGTACGAGGCAGCAAGCGGGTAAACAGAGTCGAATGAATTCAATCAAACCTTGCAGTAAATCATCGGCATTCGCACGGCAGTTTTGTTTATATTTTCCATGTACCAATTAGCGATTTTTCTCGCCGTACCGTATGACGCGCCGATGTTCTTTTCTCCGCGGAAACCGTCGACAACGACCGAAAATAATTTTCACGCTTTACATAATGGACGTGATTTATAGGTATAGTTCCTTGCCACAATATATATTAATTATAAATATATTTATAGATACGTGTCTATGCGAGAAATATGCGAAATTAGTATATCTGAGGAAAAAATAAGCGAATTTTATACAAAGATTCTCTCTTCTCCTTGTTTACATGCCACCCGGTACGGCATTCGTGGGTGCCAAGTCGCAAGTAAGTACCTTCTGATCTAGTAAATATATTTCCAGCAGGGGCTGAATGGATATAGAGGGCTTACTTGGGGACTCACGCGTAATAGTTCCAAATAGGGTGGCATTACGCGTATCAGAAATCCATTTTCTCCCACATCGGAGAATCTTTAATCATGTTTTCGGTTCGCGCTGTACGCCCCTCTTCTTTGCCACCATAAAAGAGCGCGGATATAACGTGACGAAAATTCAACGAAGAGATCAGTGAACAAAGACGATGACGTTTCCTTTCATACTTATCAATCTTATTAATGGTATGTCGTGTTATATAAAAGAATAGGAGTCATTATCGGCACAACTCGTTGTTTTTAACCGTATCCTGCTTTTTGTATAACGTATGTGAACAGAAAAAGATCACGTACAGAAAAGGATCTGCTGACAGGATAGAATCTTGTGCCGAACAGGCGTGTCCAATAGTGTGCTAATCACCGTGCTAATGTGACTGACCCGTCGGCTATTCCACTAATATTATGTCTTGGCGAATAGTGCCAGGGGACCATCAGTTCTTTACCTATAGCTCCATTACCATTTTTTGGTTTCTAGTATTATAACGAGAACCGTTAACATCTTTTCAAGAGAGTGAAAGATACCAATAACACAAAATAATAAAAAAAATGTTTGTTTTCTATTAGAATGTTAAATACTCAATTAGAGATTATGAATTTCGCAAGCAATAAATAATGAAAAGAATCGCCTTTGTTTGTTCATATGAGAAAATTATCTGTATTTTATTAACAAAAAAAAAAGATTAAGTAAAAAATTCCTTATATTGTAAAAAAGAATTTATATCTATCTGTTACGTAATCGGAAAGACTAGCACATCGGTGGCGCAACAAGCGCAACGCTTCCAGCTCGAAACAACTTTTGTAAGCAATACCGATAATTTCCACTCGATCGGATATATTTAAGCAAGAGAATGCTCGGGAGTAATCACGAGTGCATAATGCAGACGAGCAAGACGTCAATTAGTAAGAATGTGTACGAAGGTCCGTAAGGTATAGGAAACCACCTAGAGCTGTATACCTTGCATACACCTTAACCAGGGTTAGTAAGGGGTTAGCAAGGTATCAGGGGATGCTTAATGTTTAACTAGCCTCCATTACTGCCTCCCCAGCACCTTCCCTCGCCCCTTTCTGCACTGCCATCATCTAGCGTCTACCGACTCGTTCCTTCGGATTCTCTTCTCAGGAAGTATTATAGAGACGGCTAAGAAGGATCGCGCGTAACTATCGGTTAATACAGGAAATCATTTTCCAGGAGTAAAGGCATTCTGTATTAACAGGAGATTGTCTCATCGCTCTGATTTGAGGAACAGCGATTAGGATAATAATGTTATAAATTTCGGTTAACGTCACGGGAGTAATTTTCAAGTCAAAAAGCTTCATTCTTTATTCAAGAACAAAATCTCAAAATTAATCAGACGTCTTAAAATTAATCAAGTTATTAATAAAATTTTAATTGCATAATTGTATAATTAAATTTTGAAAATTATGTCCCGCAAGACGGAATGTTTCCACAATGAGCACCGATTAAACACAGATAAATTTAATTTATACAGAACGCAGCGGGTCAGGAAAGCTGGGAAAATATAACGACGTATGAAACGTCCCGTTGGAAAGGAAGACATTGTTTAACATCCTCTTATCAGAATGTAAATAGTTGTCCAACCAAGGAATCGGCAGTAGAATAAATTTATGTGCAATCGTGCGCGAAGGATGAGTTAATATGTTCACCGTTTTATGGTTTTTACAGTTATAGATCGAATTTTCTTTTCCGACAGAGAAACGCCGTAAATAATTTTTATCGATCGATATAATAACATGGATGAGAGTATTGCGTTTTAATTATAACGCGTATATATATGCATTTTCTGTATTTGTCAACTTGTAATTACATCTTCCCTAACCGGAACATTCGATAGCCAATAGCGATATATTATATCATTACATAATCTTGCGCTTGCCTTCAGCTGTGTTCCGAGAGTGTCTTGTATCTCGTGTGGATGCCATCGCGTGTTTACGAAAGGAAATCAGGCGACCCAGACTACGTGTGTAAAGACGGATATCTTAACCAAATTCCTGCCGATAGGGAGGATACCGTTTGCCTAAGTTCTAAGACGGCTGAGAGCTAAGGCTATTCGGCACAGGCATTGCCGAGGTATTGCATAATTCATACCTAAGTAATACGTCTTACTACGTAGCACGGCCCCGAACTAACGTATCCTGTCGTAGCCCCAGCGTTGTGTAGCCGCTCACTCGCCTGCCTCCCTCCCTCCCTCCCTCCCCCCGCTTTCCACCCCATGTTACGTCGACCCCTTGCCACGACAGCGAGATACCCCTAATGGCAGTCTATCACATTAGCCGCAAGACGGCTTGAGAGGCCGGCTACCATAACTAGATTTGCCTTGCACGTACGGCGCATCAACCGACGATTTACCACGTATCGCATAGTTGGTCGTAGCTATTAACTGGCGTAAGCTCCAACTTAGCTTATGTCGACAACGTGACTGTGCTTAACACCGCGTGCCCAAGGAAGGATAAATCACGCGGCATCCGAGATAAGCAAAAGGAAGGCCACAGATCCTACATATCAATTCTATTTCTTATCCATAATGTTTACAAGTGTTATACTTTGTAAAGCATCACTATACGTATAAATTATGAAAAATATATATACATGTACTTTTTTTTTACTATTCGCTTATTTATGCTTTTATACAGAAATTAAAATTAGTGTAATTTCAAGATGCGAAAGAAATTTCTATACATTTCTCTAACGATGGTAGCTCGAGTATGAATTCATATTTTTTCATATTTATAATGTCGAAAATTAAACTCGAAATTATACCAATGTTAATTCCTGCCCTTTATCTATTAATTTAATAAAAATAGAGAGAAATTTGTGAGGATCGTTAATGTGAGTGTAATATAATTATTCTTGCTATTCAGGACAGTTTCAAGATTATTTCTGGTGGATTACGTCGAATTTTCATCGTGTCTGGCGCTGGATAGTCGAGTAACTGTAGCGTGACGTGCGAACTGCGAAAATTGTTGAATTATCTCTCTGTGCCTTGGGCATACAGCGCTCGGACAAGGAGCGGGGCATTTCCATAAATGCATCAGAACCTCCAACCGCGTAAACTAACTTAACGCCGACGACGATTCCCGCGTCGGTATATACGAGTGTACGCACGATTTATTAATGCCTGCATTTAGATACGGAGTCCCCCGGGAGCGCAGTAGGGGCGGTTAGGAGTCTCTCAAGTTACCGCTGTCAAATATCGACAAAAACGACCGTAAGTCGCGCATGCTCCCGTACGTCATGTGGCTGCGGAAGACAGAGAGGCAGCACGCGTATCACAACATCCTGCTGCATGATATGTTGGAGAAACATGTAAAACGTACATATCCATCTCTCTTTTTTCTCAAAGTGAAAGAACACAGTTTAGTGCGCCTTTTGCAATCGCGCCTCTGCTTTAAAGCACCAATGCTCTGCACGCGGAACAGTAAATTTAATGTTGAAATTACATTTACGATACAATTTTAATTACTATTATAAATGTTACAATAACGCTACAAAACACAGCAGCAGCAGTGGGATAAGTTAATGAAGCGGTATTTTATTTCGCTGTGAATTAAAACGAACGAAATTTCATGCTCAAAGATAACTTGACAGTTGGACAAGGTAAGCAGTGCATATACTAAATAGATAATGCGACTAAAAATACCTGGTAATTCGGCAAGACATAATTTAAAACTCAGAAGAAGCGTTTATAGTCTTTTATTTTCATTAGTTAGGAGATGATATACGCTCAATCAATTTCCGCGATACACCGTGAGAATTTCTCGCTTGCAGACAGTTTAGAGCGGCGCGTGTCAGTGTACACGGTAATAACACACCGTAAGTTTGTCAACGGAAGCTCGCTTAATCCCGGCTCACCTCGTTGCCTGCTCGCGGAGTTTGTCGTCAAACTAGGGGAGCTAAAATGTGATTTTAATATTCGCGGCTCCTTTGAGGAAACTCGCGAATCCTTCCTTAACAGACTTACCAAGGGAGCGCCTATCCCCTCCCGAGGGGGGTCAGCAACCTGCTTTGAGGAGTGCACTTACTTCGAAACTCGGCACAATCTCTCATTCCTCTACTAACTTTCAAGCGTTTCATTCTTATTTCCACCATTACCAGGAAGTCCTTTTCTTTCTGGTTACCGTAAATTTATATATTTTTGTAATCTCTATGTCACATTAGGAATTTACTGTCTCACCGAATATTTGCGAAATCACCACAATTTGGTAAATTTCGTACTATTAAAATTTGGCATTTGTACATGACGATTTTTTGATAATTGAGAAACAATATATTTATAAAGCGTTGAACATTTTTTATAATTTTTGTTTCAATTTTTTTCTCCCGCAGAAGGTACTCTTTTATAATCCCGCGACAATTTTTCGGTTAACGTAATTACCCTGGTGGAACTCGCGCTTACCGAGAGAAAAAGTCACCTCAATAAACGTGATCTCTATCGGGCTTTATTAAAAAATATGTCTTAATTCCGCCCGGGGCCACGTTTTTAATTTCTCCCTATGGACGCTCCTCTATGCCGATGAGCGCCGGTATAAAGAATCGCTGAACGAATGGACTTGGCAAGCGAAGCTAATTACTTTTGCAATGAAGAATCGTCACTTCAATAAATTTGATCCATTTGCGAATACGGAAAGAAGAAATGTATCTTGAAATTAGATCCACCTACTTGATTTCAAACTTTATAAATGCTTCCTTGATCGTAATGAAGTGCATCTTTATTTCTGCATTTATACACACACGCACACACGCACAAAAAATAATCTTGCTTATATTCAAAAACGTAATTGCACATAATACGTTGGAATGCTTTTTGCAAATTATATGTATAAAAAATTGTCTGTGTGACTATGTTACCTACTTTCGAACGTAAGCGCAGCGACCGTTGATGCAAGTTGATGACAAGAAAAATCGCGAATTATCGTTCTTCGCTCGAGGTCTTTGGGAGGTTAGCAGTCGCCATGCTGGCAGGACATAGAAGCACGCAGGACACGACGCCGTGGCGGGCCGTGTAGGGGTTGCCATGGTGATCTCATGGGGAGGGCATTCGCCCTCTCTCACCCTCACCGAGAAGATAATGCTGCCTGCCTGCCTTTCTACCGATGTTGCTACCAACCGCCACGATATCAGAAGCTCCGGCAATAAAGCAAACGTCCATGCTTGCACGAAAGTTTATGAGACAGACCCGGTTTTCGAGTCGCGCGATTACGAGGCGACAAGCCAACCGACGGTACCTTCTTGTCTCGCATATTCCGCTCATCGTTGCACATATCTTGAAAATTATTCTAGAATAATGTGAAAAAGTAGGTACTAGTGACTTCTTCAATTTTTATATCAAAAATAGTAAAAAAAATGTTTCACATT
Source organism: Temnothorax nylanderi (assembly GCF_030848795.1). Classification (NCBI taxonomy): domain Eukaryota; kingdom Metazoa; phylum Arthropoda; class Insecta; order Hymenoptera; family Formicidae; genus Temnothorax; species Temnothorax nylanderi. The sequence continues at coordinate 1,498,481 of NW_027249083.1, forward strand.
TAATAACTCTTTATTTTTTATAAGTTCTACGCTTTTGAAAGACAGTAGATTTTCTGATAATGTTTGATCTTGCAGGTTTGATCTTGCTTGCAACATTGTTGCGCTAAAAAACGCTGCTGTGTTATATCTCTTCTATATCTTCTTTTCACAACAATTAAAAGAAGTTATATAAAATATATTTTGTATACTTATAAGCATTAAATAGGCTGTTGAAACTCTTGAAACTTTTGAAACTCTTCACATTCTCATTTAATATATCAAATCTGACATTTGTTGTATATCGGAACTCGGAACGTTTTATCGAGCGACAGTATATACGCAACATTCTCCGTAAATGTCATGATTGCGAACAAATGAGAGAAAATGATGAGCTTCCCTTGATAATACATGCTGACGTTCCCGATTGAAAATGTGTGGGCAACTGTATGAAAAATGACATATAGTACTTTGGAGGAGTGTTTATTAGTTATTACTTAACTACAAAACCATAAATGCGTCATGTGTCACGAGATTAAACGACCTTAAACCGCAAGGACGATATCAGTATATCCAAGACTTAAAGGCTTTAGCCGCGCGGACGGCGCGCGCCCGACTAACGACTCTTCGCTACCTCCCGTGCTTCCTTTTTAGAGAAGCCAAGACGGACGAGACGCGGACGCTTCGACAAAGTGTCGTCGTATTTTTGGTTTACGGCGTCTGAGGGTTTCCGGCACACCGAGGGACGGACGGACGCGACGGTGAGAGAGCAGGCGAGAGAAAGAGAGAGAGAAAGAGAGAGCAGGCGAGAACGGGCGAGCGCGCGAGGGCCGCCTGAGCGCTTCAACGATCATGAGGGTGGAAAGTGGGTGGTTTGGTGGGTATACGGGGAGTGATACCGGTCCCAAAGGTGTCGTTACAATTAGACAGCACTGCCAACTGCTACGACCTCAACCGCTAAATAACTTACTGGTGCTGACAACTCGACCGCCACACCGTTACCGTTCATCGCATGCCGCATGTAACCCAACCGTGAGTCTACTCGTCAACCGGTGAAAGTGCTTTGCGTATAATTCGGCCGTCTCGCTCACCAAATTTCTTGTAAGAGGACGCACTTCCGCTTTTATATATGCCGTTTTACTTCAACTTGCAAGCTCGCGTGATATTGAACGTCTTGAAGAACACAGAAAGAATGTCGCAAGGGAAACATTTCTATTTTTAGAAAAAAAAATTAATTCGATCAGATAACGTTTTTAGATCGAAAGAACTTTCTCCGTATTATTCGTTCATTCTCTTTTTCTTTCGCTATTTCTCTCTCTTTATCTCTAGTATATTTTAAAATATTGTGAAATCTGAAATAGAATTCTCTTCTATCCGATTGCTAGTTGGAAATTACACAAAAGCTCCTTTCAGAAGATTACTGATCTTTTTAGAAAGCGCATATACATATATATAGTGGTGTGCCACAGATACAACGTGCATTTTCTCTTATCTATTAATTTTGCAGCCAATTTCTTTTTTCTTAGATAAAATTTGATTGCGTCCTTTTATCTTTAATATATAATTTTATTTTATGGTTTATGGTTGACCATTAAATTAAAATGTTACGCTTATTTTGAAGCAGAAAAGAAGAAATAAAATGCAGTTAAATATTTTTATTAAGAAGAGAAAATATTAATGCAGCGAAGAATTTATGTGTAAAAGAAAGTGGAGACACCCTATGTATATAGGAACGTTTGCGTCGAGACGAAGTATAAAGAGCGAAGCCAATGTCGAGGACGTCGCGCTGTCTTGCGCTTGCGCCGAGTGTTTAGAACTCGAATGCTGGTAGAAAGAGGTGACGAGGAGGTGAGGAGGAAGAGGGCGAACTTCCGAAGGAAGAGAACGGGGTGTCCCTGGAGTATCGACTTGCCCCACGGGACTCGGCAGTCGATAGTCCCGTGGGACTCGCTGTCTCTTTCCCGAAGTCGCCGTTCCCGATGCTCCTTCCTCGTCTTCCTCCATTTTCCGTTTTCTTCCCGCTTTTCCTCAAGCGTCTCCTTGTTCCGCCTGTGCACCATCGTGGGTCACGAAAGCAGAATGGCCGAACAGGTGGAGGGGGTTGCAGAGACAATTTGGACGATGAGACGAGATGAGATTTTGTTTTAGAAATTGCTTAACCGTTATCCGAAACACAGATCACGAATATGTGACAAGTTATCGTGGTAGGTTTCGAATCGACAGCGTCCAAACTAGATATCGGATGACATTTGATTGGTATTAATGATGTAGATTATTATACATTTTTTAACAGTGAGACTGTCGTTACTTATATATCTTGTATTGAAGCTTTTCGCATAAGAATCGTTGACATTTATTCCGAAACGTAGGCCGAAATGGAATTACGCACTGTAACGCGAAACTTGGTTGAATGATAATAAGAAAATGCGCGCGGCGTAGTGATTAAATTGCGAACGGAACGCGCCGGATAAATACAGTCGCAGGGCGAAGCGAAACGCCTCGAAGGAAGGGAAAGGCTCCTCTAAGTTTATATGAAATTCCACGCCTTGTACAGGCGGCACTTTTCTCCCTCCGCGCTCTTCCGTGATCGCGAACCTTCTTGCCTGGCCTACCACCCTCGCACAAAAGGTATAATATTGCCCGCCCGTGCTTCTCGGCCTCCGCCTCCGCCAAGAATTATCCGCGCAACTTACAACCCCCATTTTTTCAACCTACCACGGATTCCCTGCTTCCTCGGCGTACGTACACCCACCTCGGATATCGAGCTCCGCATACTGAGGCGGAAAATGAAAGTGAATCTTGAAGCACGTTATTCGGCATTGTGCTCCATATCTTGTTCCCGGGCACTCCGCGACACGACTTTTTAAATAATCGAGCGGCCTCGACGTAGGTCGCATGAAGCGTGCTTTCGCGTTTCTCACACGCGCACAACCGCCTTGTACTTGATGTTTTATGGTCGCCGAGAAAGTTATAGACCTATGGTCTTCGCAAAGAGATGTCTGCATTGTCTGCAATCACTTATACAGTTTCCTCCCAAATCGTCTGATGGACGATTAACAAGAATGACGATGTTTAACAAGAATGGTGTGTGCGATACAATCAATTTCTCAATAAATACTAATATTCACCTAAAATTACTATAATATATTTTGCATGGATACATATAGATTTTTCTGATTTTTTTAGATCAACTTACATGCATTCTGTTGTCTTCAAAGTTTCGACAATATTGATCTTCTTAATCTGCGGTTTCGCGTGCACAAACATCATATCTTATTTAACGAAGAGCCTCCCCCGCTCTTTAACAACTCCCGGTTTCTGGTTCACGGTGACAAACGCCGTTCGGTAGACACGTGCGTTTTCGTCGTTTCGTGTGGATATCCGTTTCCGTCGAGCGGACAAAAATCGAAAGCCATCACCGGGCGTAGTATCCGCGCGCGTATAGCGAGTTGTAGAGATATTGGCACGTCTATATACGTACGCGTGTGGTCGTCGAAAAGAAAAGGGGATGCCTCCCGCGGAGGGTCTCCCTCACTCTTCTTAGTCTCCGAGGGAAGATTCGAAGGGTGAGCGACGTGCCCCTCGCGAACCCTCGCGCGTCCCCGGCCCCGCGCGACCCTCCGCGTGCGAGAGAGCCCGGGCTACCGAAATTCGCCGAGTGTCCTCCCCGTTCGGTAATACGTTACGCGACTGCGAAAGTATCGTCCGCAGCCACCCTCGGTCCGGCCTAACCTGGAGCTACTGCGATGAAACTTCCACCGTTCCCCCGAAGGAAGCAGGGGGGGGTCTCCGGAGACTTCCATTTTGACTCTGGGGATTAGGCGTGACCCCGCCCATCCGTGGGTAAAGTTTTGTCCCTTTCGATGGCCAGGAACGAAAAGCCGTCGCTATATTGATGACTTCTTTCTCCGCACCCGGGGAGGGAGTGAGAAAGGCGAGGGGCAGCGCGAGCAGAAAGTCGAGATGCGGGAAGCCGCGGAGGATGCGAGGAAAAAAGGACGTTGGAGCAAGCGCGCTTACACAATTCCCGATAGTTGCGGCTTTGTCTGCTAATGCTAACTAGATACGTTGGGCAATATGATTTTAGTGGGCTCTTATTGCCATTATTTGAAAAAATTCGGTTTTCCCGCAATCTGTACTTTAATTAACTTATCGTTGCTCATCGTTCATCATAATTACCAAAGATTGGCCATGCCTCTTCATAGGTAATCGATAAAAAGGAAGAGCCGAAAGATTGAAGATTATAACTTGAGAAACCTTTCAAGAGTAAGAGTGTGAATATTGTCTTTTTTAACATTATTCTTGTTAACGTTGAGACAATTATTTATTACAGATATTACAATAAACATAGATCGTGTCACAATATATATTTGACTCGTATTTAATACTTTTCTATAATAATATGTTTTGCTTTTAGAACTGTTCCAAGCTGAAAACTTTTGATCGACAATGAATTTGGCTGAGAAACTTTGGAATAATTTGCGCTAATATTTATATTTATATTGAATTATACAAATATAATATGTAACAATCACAATTGTTATATGTATATTATCACAAAATCTATCAGAAATTCATGCAACACAATTGGTTTAGCAGCGGACACATGCTTTCTTTATTCACAAGAGCTTTGTGTGTAAACCTCGCACAAGGAGTGGCGTGAGGTTTGGGGGGTTGGTCGGACAACGGCATCATAAGTCGGGAGTGGTTTGAGGGTTGGGTGGGTTGTTGGGGTGGCGTGGGTCCCTGGAGGCGGCGGGCTAAATATATCCACCCCCGACAACCCTCGAGGGAGAATGTCAAGACAACATGGCCGACGCCCGTCATCCCGTTAGCTCTATGTATATAGTGGTTCGTGTTCGGCTATGCTGGCAGAGACCAAGGACATCCAAAGATTACGACATCACGCCGTTGAATCCATATACAAGTTAAGCAATTACAAATTCTCAAACTCACTTCCGCAAACTAGGGTGCAATTTCTTGACGCAAGGTCGCGTAGCGTTTTCTCTTTTCTTTTTCACTATAAATCAAAGCGGAAGTATTTATTTTGATCGATGATGAGCGCGTTTCATTCGCGAGCGACGTTAAACGCTTTTTCCTTCTTGCCGATAGCTCCGCGAGATTATGTTCTCGAGTCACGGATGAGTCGCAATCGCGAGGCGGAGGCTCGTAAAAAAAACCCCCGTCGGCAAAATTTACATTATTGCCCTCGAGACCATTTAGGTAATCTCGGAATTCATCGCTCGCAATCGGATTTCAAAATAAAAAGATACGCGAGCGAAAGGGGACAGGACGGGAGAAGCCCGCCAACGAAGTTACGTTTCGCCTTTTCGGGAACGCACCTGCTGCTCGATTGTACGTCGTCGTCGTCGCCGTCGTCGCGTACAAGCGTATATCGTGTATATCACCGTTGTTCCACGTTGTCAGCGCGAACGGACGGCGGATGTGCGAAGGGCAAAGGAGGGAACAAAGAAATATAACAGAGATTAAAAGTCATAGTAGAAGAGTCTGCGTCGTACAGGCGGAGAGAGTGAGAGAGAGTGAGAGAGAGAGAGAGAGAGGTCGAGCAGAGCGCGTCGCGCGGCAGCGATTGTGACCGCGCGGCAGCGAGAGGAGGACGCTCGGGGTCGAAATTAGCCACCCTCAGGATTACCCTGAATTAACAAATTGAAAAAAAGTCACCTTCCCCTCGGGCACGGGTTCTCTTAAAGGTGCCCGTCCCGGCGCTCGTGTTCACCGCGCGCGCATCGAGCGTCGCTCTCGGGCTTCTTCGGGCTTAAAGCACGATCTTCGCCGGGGATATCGGACCAACAAATTCATGCAAATGCTACTTGACTCCGCCGCGGTCGCGATACGTACGTCCCCGTGTATATCTGTGTTGGTATAGCCGCTGGTACAGCGATAACGCCGCGTATACAGCGCCGGCATTATATACACGATACCTACGCGGCGATGCGCTTAAGCACGAGCGACACGAACAAATTCTCCGTGACGATTTTGATAGGAGTCTTTCCGCGTATTATTGAAACGCTTTAAATTTTACGGTGCGTGCGATCGGACAATACACTTGACGATGTTTAATCCAATACATGATCTTTAAATCGGGAGAGAGAAGAAGCTGAAAATGAAATTAATGTTAACGAGAAAAATTAAAAGTTTATTCTCTATAGAAAAAGAGAAAGCAATATTGTTGACTCAGGATTGCATCAGTTAATCTTTTTTTCTTTCTTAAATAATTCAGTGTAGATTTAAATTGCTTAACAAGAGGAACATTTAGTAATTCAAAGTTAATAATAGGGTAAAAATTACATTCTAGTGACAATGTTTATTATCTTGATTATTATTATGTGTATTTAACGTTTAAAATTTTATTTCACAAAGCACTAACGAGAGAGAAAGCGTCCATGCTACCATGAATATTATGCCGCGGACATATCTTACATTGCGCAGTAATATTTTGCTCGATATATTACAAAGACATATGTACAAGGTTGTGAATGGGCACCTACAATGCAGACACGTGTATATATGTCTCCCAGCAATAGTCCGTGTTTCGGAGCCACTTAACGTTTTACTGCCTCCTTCTCAGTATCTATCGTTATCGCAACGCGACCATGGAAATGCTAACGAGTACGCGGGCACTTAGCGGATCTTGTGTTGTCGTAAAAACTAGCACCGTCTTCATCGATCTCTTTTCCGGATAGAAACAATGTTAACTGCATTTCACATTTTATGACGTTTCTAAGAATTCAGAGACATGTGTTTTTCTTCAATCAGATATCGTAAGTATTAGTAGGCTTGCAGGAAAATAAAATGTCGTCCCTGGATTTTTCTCCTTATAATTTTGTTTTGACTCCTTGTATATTCAAATAAGTGTGACCAAACAACGGTGCGCTACAACGTTGTACACCGGGCCTTTCCGCGATACGTGCCACGACTGCGGAATCTTTTTCGTAGGACCGGCATGAAATAACTGCATCGGCGAATTGTCTGCATTAAGTATTCAAAGGGAGGTGAGGGACCAACGAGATGGCTACGCGTGCGTATATATTACGTACACCCTAAGCCGTTATCTCTCTCCGTTCCAGAAAGTGGCGAGAGGCCGGGTTTTGTTCTCTTTCGATTTCCTCTTTCGTTTCGCAGTCACTCGAGCCGGCGATACGCCGATCGATTCCAGCCGGACAGAGACAAATGCCGGATCTAAAATTCGATGGGCAGGCACACACTTCGGAAACTGGAATTTCCATGCGCGCGAAGTAACGTTTTGCGTGTGCATGCGCATTCATAGTATTTTAATCATCGGAGCTTGAACCTCTACCGGAAACTGGATGGAGTGCATAAATGAATATTGTATAACTAAAAATGTATTCTATATATTTATTATTAAAAATGCGAACAGAGGCTATTAAAAAAAATACTAAGAATACAAAATGTTAAAAATATTTAGCTTTAATTCTCTCGTGACACAAAAAGTATATGTTGGAAAAGGATGGAAAGAAAATCTTGTTTCGCAATGAATTGATTTGCGAGTAATCCACCGATTGTTGTATCACATAAAATTAACACGGAAACATGTCGGAAACTCTGATACGATTTCGATCTGTAAAGGAGTGAAGCAACCAGGTTCGCGAGGCGTGTTGAAGTATACGTGAAATCGTCCACCGAATCGTGAGAGAAACAGAGAGAGAGAGAGAGAGAGAGAGACGAGCGATGGAGGTGGAAAACGAGTGAGTGGCCATAAACTCGGGTGTCGTTTGCGTTTTCTATTTAGCCATTTCAGTTCACCCCACCCACCGTTCCTTTTACAGTCTTTTTCCGTTGCTCTCTTGGTGTCGTCCCAACAGACGAGCGACTCGAATTGAATTCCATACGATTCGGGTAGTTGGATTTACGTTGATACTGAACGCGCACGCCATTTCTCGTCATTGAACTCATCTGGCATAAGCCGGCGAAAGGCGTGCGTCGATGCTTCGATTGATACCATTCGATACGATATAAATGAGTCATACGACCGTACATTTCAACGTGCGTTTTACGCGCCGTGCAGCGCAACGCGCAACGCCATTTACAAGAAAATAAATCGACGACGACGCCGACGACGTCGTTTTGCTCGTTGACTAAAATGTCGTAGAATTTTTTAATCGATTTATTTCCGACTTTATTTACAAAATTGTAAGAAGCGACGAAAAAAAAAGTCAGACAGCTCGCGCTGGTCCTTTTTCAGACGTAGCGGTGTAGAGTCTTCGATTGGTACCTATTTTCGTGGGACGAGCATGTACGCAAGAGTGCCTATCGGGAGAGCGCCGTTTGCCGTACATTTATTGCCTCCGCCAACCCTCCGCGCTTGCTCCGGGTTACGACGTTATATTTGATATTGGATAGACTCCGTATACGTATCATTGGCGTCGTAAAACTTGCCGTAAATAATATTAAATAAATGTAATACGCACGGTAAAATGCCGCTTAGCCCCCGGACTCCGTGGATGTCGTCGTACGGCGCGACGTATCTCACATATGGAAAGTTTAATATTCCCGTTTCTAAGGAGAAAGTAAGGAGAAAGTTTTATTATATCGTATATAAAAAAAACCCTAGTGGACTACGTTTTACGCATGGACAACGCGTCTCGCCCGCGCCCCGATACTCTCGTGCGGGTCTAAAAAATACTCTTGCCCCGTTTCTTCCGCCGTACAAGTCTACTTTCATTTCGAGATGGAAGATAGATGACAAGTACAGAATATAGCTACATTATTCCTTACGTGTACCTCGCGTACTTACTACAATAAATACGTGGTACATTTATTTTACAGTATTGTAAGATCTTTCTCATGGAGTAGAATGGTGATATAAATTAAATAATGACATTACGATTAAGCAATTAAGCCTAATATTGTAAAATAACTAAAAGAGTAGTAATGTAATTTTAATTTTGCAGTAAAGATATATAGAAATCAAAGTCAATTAAAATACAAATTAAACAAATAATGCTTTATATATTATTTAAATAACTTTTATATATATAGAAAAATAGATATTGTAAGAATATATAAATTTTTATCAATTTTACTAATACTTTGAATAAGTGATGGAAAGTCACGAGCGCGATAATCTCTAAAAGTGAACGAGGCGAAACATGGACACATTTATAACCATCGTAAAACTTGTCAGTTAATTGAGCGTTAAAGCAAGTGTGATATAATGTCTCAAAAGGTGATTTAAGTACTGCATATTCTTTATTTAATATATTTTAATGTTTATATTGTATAATAATTTATATTACACATTGTAACAAATTGGAGATTTTGTTCTATAGAGCACTGACAATTTTTTGTATAGATAAACGGCCATTCACAAATAGAATATCTCAAACATTCTCTGTTTCTTTCCCCGATCGCTATTTAATTTCAGAGATGGTGGGCCGTCACTCACATCCTCAGACTTCCCGCCGAGCGAAGACCCGTTGCAATTTTCAAGACACAATCGTACATTTCCATTTTCTCTGGGATCCCTCGCTACAAGGCACACACCAAGTCGCGGAGCTCGCCGCGCCGGTCCGCGCGGAAAGTTACGCCACTACATCTTCGTATGAGGTAGCGCACGCTTAAGGGCACGTACTGCCATAGCGGTAGTGGAGTCGCGAAAAAAATCATGTATCTTCAAAACGAACTGTGTCGGAGAACTCCGCGGATAAGTTTCTTCATACATGAACGTCGACGAGAATATCGGCATTAGCCACAAATACGTCGTCATTCTCCTCGCCGTGGAAGGATCGTACAAGCTTAGAGCTCGTTGTTAATTGCCAGTATAATTTGTAATTCGAGAGGCAGTAAGAGAAAGAAAGGGAGATGTGTATATATATATATATATATATATATACGTGAAGCTAGAGAGTGGAACGTGTACGGATAGATAAAGAGAGGCGTAGCCGAGAGGTAGAGAGATGCTCTTCTCGCGAAAGGAAACGAGCGTCGTGAACGGCCCTCGAAAGGAAATGTCTTTTGAGTGAACGAGAACCAGATCACGAGAACGAGCGGAGCGCCTGGCGTTTGCCTCTGACCTGTTGACCCGCCAGAGGACTGTATTTTACTGGCGGTCGCATTTGTCAGGAGGCGTCAAAATCTCGTGACAACTAAATGTTCTGTCGGCGCTCTCGCTTCGCACTAAGCCCACAGCAGATCGCTTGCCTGTGTACGAGGGAGGCATCGTCACCCGCTGGGAAATTAGCCGTTAAGTGTTTTATGTATCCGGCAATGAAAGGCACGCACAGGATCAGTGTCACGTGGCTGGGTTTTGTGCAAAGGTCGCAGGATTCGAGCCGAAAATGGTCCTCGTTATAATAGAAATATTGCGAAAGATTAATGACAGATAAGTGGATAATAGCATTTTTGTTTTGCAAAGAATTCATAATCCGTAACAAATTAATGTTTCAAAAAAAAAAAAAAAGAAAGATTTTATTAAAGTCAACATAGCGATCACAAAATTTTACACAAACTGTCGTGCAGTGCTTCGTATTTTCACAATCCAATTATCACGCAGTAACATCGCCACGCAATAACATTTCACTGCTCCAAGTTTCTCCGGCTAATTTTTTTCCCTTTCTTTCTCCGCTCTGCAATGTGCGTCTGGCAGCCACGGGCGACCAGATCTCGTCACCAGATGCCATCTGAGTCGCCCACCTCGATAACGGGCGATAGTTAAATGCCTCATAACTAACTCAATCTGGGGCTTCCTAATTAAATATCTATCGTTTAATTAGGAATGATTTACGGGCGGCAGTCAGTCAAGCAGTCAGTCAGCGAGTCGGCCAGCCGGCCGGGCTGCTAGCCGCACAAGCACTGCTTGTACTATTCCATACCTTGGCAATCAATGCAGGAATTATCCTCATTAGGTCGATCCTCGGTCCGCGTTCTCCGGGCTCGCTTCTACTCGCTACCAACTTCTGTTCGCGAGGATCGGAGACGGAGAGGCGCTCGGAAGAAAAAGGAACGGAGGTAAGGAGCGGGCAAGAAAACGAAAGAGAAAAGCTGCGGAGAAGTCGGAGGCGAGGAGAAGGACGGGGCGAGCTATTAGATCGAGAGCTGGTTGCGTGCAGCTCGAAGAAAAACTGGAAATCTGTGGCTCTTGACCGGCCGGATGATCTCAGGAGGGGAGGGATCGAGAAGAGGCAGCTCCTGGGGTACCGTAGAACCCTCCATGTCCTTCCTTCCTCCCTCCGTCCCGCTTCCTCCTTTCTCCGTCTCTCTTCCTTCTCTCGCTCGCAAAAAGGAGTCGCCGACTGCGAGTGACAACTTAGCGAGCCGGAGCTCACCTCGCCGTCCAGTTGCCCGGCCACACACAGACTGTCCCAGCTCAGTTATGACACGTCTTTCCCTTGCGATGGAATTCCGCGAAGGACTACTCGAGACAAGGATCTCTTTCGTTGAAACCGCTATGCGCATTGATTATTAATGCGAGATATATAATTTACTTCGACAGTGTTACAGAAACTGATTTTCGATTTCTGAAGGTTCGATGTATTCCCCGTTTATAACAAATTTTCTATCTTCTTCGTATCACGATGCTTATCATGGGAAGAATTCGGGAAAACTTATAAACCTTTAAATAACTGCCTCAACCAAACTTAACAAAGAAATTGCTTTATAAATCTTTAATATTTTTAAAACTGCATGAAGGGCGAAACATAGTCAAGCTAAACGATTGATCGCGAGTGATGGGTATCCCTCTATCGAGGATGCGCGAATACTCAATGTACGCGCGCCTCTATCAGTCATATGGCCACACAAAAATATAGGTAAGAGCAGCTAACACGGCCATATGTCGGGCGCGGAGAAGCTTGCGTTCACGTTACGATGTACAGTCGCCCTGGGCGACAGGGGTAGCGGTTGAAATGCGCTTTATACCCTCCGAATTTCGGTCCCTAGCACTCTCCTTCTCTCTTCTTCCACTCTCCTGTCCTTTCTTTCACTCTACGTACGGACGAGGGTGCGCGAGTGAACAATGCATACACATATATAGCCTCGTTATGTGGATACATATGTATATAGATACACACACATATATATATACACATCATATATATGCGTTGGTTTGCCTCTCTCTCTCTCTCTCTCTCTCTCTCTCTCTCTCTCTCTCTCTCTCTCTCTCTCTCTCTCTCTCTCTCTCTCTCTCTCTCTCTCTCTCTCTTTTTCTGCACACTTTTGTCCCACTACCGCCGCAAGAGCAGCGGATAATGTTATTTCGATTTACATATATGCGTCCGACCGTCCCCGGCTCTCTCGATACAGACGATGCAGGATACCAGCGATACCGTGCGACATTTTGGCATCGCTTCACGAATTTTTCCTCCCGGCTCATGTTTATTCGATAAGGTAATCGCACTATGATATTTCGGCGAATTCAATACAACTTTCTGAGCGGGAACACAAATGCGCGCTTCATCTTAGGCGAAATTTCTAAATCCTGATACCGGCAAATAAATGAAGACGAAGATAGCTCGAGATAGTGCTCGTGACATATAAAACTCCGCTCGTTTTATCCCGAAGCTAAACCGCTTGCTGCGATATTTTATTCAATATCTCCACTTTTCTTTTCGAGAAGTTCGACCAATCTTTATCGACTTAGTTTACGAACGTCTTCGAACGCTACGGGGACACTGTGGGATTGAGTGGTTACTGCGGTGCGTAAATAGACGTAACGCGTAAAAGTTTACCAGATGGGATTCTGGTTAGTCTGATCCATCTAAGTCCGTCGAGGGGGTTTCGCGCGGAATGTCCTGTAATTGATAGCGAGCACACTGGGCTCGATGAGCCGTAGGAAAATAATAAGCCGTCGTAGTGGCTCGGCGGTACGTGGTATTATTGGCTCTTTGGGGGTGTTACTCGGGCGTCGTTGCACGAGAGGGGTGGCACGGCACAATGTATGCACCCTCGCATGCACCGCCGTGCTCGGATATCTCGGTCTTAGGGTGTGTCGGATGTCTATATTCGCGCAAGTACAACATCTCGGTTCGATAAACTTTCTCCTATTCTCCCTGCTTCTCCCTCCCTCTGTCTCTCTAACAAGCAAATGGCCAGTGGAGTGTTAACATCAACGATTTTACGACAATCACGTGGATGTACAAAATGGGCATTACTGTCAGAGAGTCGGTTTTCAAGTAATTTATTTTGCATTTGTATGCGGTTGCTTATTTTCAATCTTTTCAATCTGTAATGTATTTTTAATACTACTTTAGAATAGGCAGTATATAATATGTAATTTATGTAAAAAATTGTTTTGATTATTATGCTTTATAATAGAATTATCACGAAATTTCACAAATTCTCGTGCTTTACAAGAACATTGATTGAGTGTTTTCGTCTCTGTGGCATCAAGAGTAGGTACGTCAGCCATCCTAAATGTAGCGTAGATGCAGAGGCGCTCTGGGGAGTGATCTTGTGCAAGCGGAATCAGGACTAAATTACTCGACGAGACGTGATTAAATAACGTGACTATATCGTGAATTATGCATCCGTACGTGCGTCTACGAGAGTCAGCTAATGGAGAACGTAGTGCGGCTCCGATAGGAAAAGAATAATTTCAATTATTCGAAAGGGAATTAATATGACTAATCTCACGTCTTTCACCCATTCATCGAGAAAGCGAAATCAAGGATAATTTATCGCACGACGAACACGCGGGGCTCCCGATATTTTCCAAGTTAGGGTTGCTAAACCAGCGTATGCCAAGCGAGCAAAAGTCCCGATGCAATAGGAAACCGGTTTCGTATAGCACATTATTTTTTCGCCCCTCGCATCGCGGATGCGTCTTGTCACTATTATAGTTAACTGATTGATTGCGTGCCTTGTTCGAAGTACTACGTTGAGATTATCGAGTGTCGTGGACAATAGTAAGTAAATTAGAAATTAATTAGGTTTAAAGAAAAAAGTGTCCAGTCGATATCATATCAAATTTAAATCAATGAAAGAGAAAACGTTAGATTTGTTACTGACATTCGAAACCTGTCGTTAGCCTTACGGTTACGGCGAAACTTAATAATTCAAAATATTATAACTTCGTTGAATCAATGAGTTATTAATAAGTATATAGAATTTGCTAATATACCGTTGAAATTTTTTTAGCATAGTGCATCTTATGACAAGGCGATCATAAGATCCTACCTCGTAATTGAATCCTGGCAGGTCCGAACGAGAGAATAGGAACGTTGCGTGGACTGTGGGGATGGGGCGCGCTCGATTAGATTTGGGCGGATTAGCCAATCAAAAACTCCAATACGACAACCCCTCCACAACTAGCAGTGACATTTGATGCTGCAGGCACTCTATTAGATTTGCGCCGTCGCTAACGTGATACGGAATCGAATGATCCGTGCTCTCTCGAAACGATTGTCAGTACGAGCAATCCGGTGTTCTTCGATAAGTTTCGATTTTTGAGCGTATGGATTTTATGAATGGTAGAAGAGCTCAGAAATTACGTTAAATATTAAACGGTCGAGGTATTTCTCGTAGCAAATAACAAATTAATGATTAATCATAAACGTTCGTAATCGTTTTAAAGAATTATTTTCATTAACTTGTTATTAAAGTAATGAGAGAAATTTTTAATATAATAACCGATTTTTAATAATCAATGATTCAAGAAGAAACAAATATTAAAAATTGCATGACATATAACTCTCAAATAATTGAATTCAGATCAATGCGTAGCTGCTTTCAAATTCATTTGCTTGTTGCAAAACAAACCGAACGCGTACAAATGCGCTGATAACAACTGAGCCATATCACACTATTATTTAAACATGTTATTACATTTTTCATAACTATACCCAGCAATTGTCACATGGTACAATTGACAAATCTAATTCCAGGTCTGACGGTATACGTCGTATGTACGCGCATCGCGCCACTATCAAAGATGGGCAGGGAAGGTGCGTGAAAGCGCGCGTGTCACGCGAGGTGCGCGTTCGTTTACACGGGTGTGGCGAGAATGAGTGGTCGCGCGCAATTAGCTTCTTATCTTTCTCTCGGGGGGTGGAGTGTAGGGATGTACGGGCCGCCACGCGCGCGCGAGCCACCGTGGTGCCGCTCGAGCGACTCGTTTGCGCCTCTGTTTTTTTGCGGAATGTGCCTCGTTTCTCGGTTCTCGGTACAGCGGCGCTTTAGCGGCGTCGGATCGCCGTCGAAACTTCGGCTGGCTTTCCGATTAGCATGCTAATTGGCACGGCAACCCTTTAAACGGCCACTTAAAAAATTAGGGGCTGCGATCGTTCGCCGCCGCCGCCGCCGCTACGTGCAACGAGCGTCGAGCGCGGTTGCGGACTGATTTTAATTGGCCGAAGCTTTCGATTCGCTTTTACTTGCTTGGCCTAATTAGCTGCAGATACAAAGAGTGAATTTGCAATCGTGAAAGAATACGTTTTTGCATTATTGAGAAAATTACATTTCCGTATGACATATATATTTTAGTGAATATAAAGAAGTGAAACACGAATATATAATTTGTTTTCCGTATCACGGAACATTATTGAATTTTTAACATCAAAAATTATAAAATTAACGAACGGAAGACGGCATTTGTTTTAAACGTGCATTAGTAATAGGGGGGGAATGTTAAATAAATCTATGCCATCTGCTATAAATATACGACGTCTCGTTGTCAGTCGCGTTCATCGTTCGTCAGTACCACATATACAAGGAAACTCGATCTCGCCGTAAGATACCCAACACCAACCCCCGTCCCGTAGCATCCGCCCTGTGGGTAACAAAAGGGCAAAAAGCGCTACTGGTCCCTTTCAGTCTCTCCCCGTCTTCCTCCTCGAGGAGGAACAATTAACCGAATTTGCATTATATCTCTATCGAATTACCAGATCCGTATTATCGATAAAATTGGCAATTTGGGGTAGAGTGTGCGAGATCTAGGATCAGAGACGCCTGTTCATTTCGCGTCGATATTATTCTCTTCACCCTCTTCCGCTCGAGCAATCATTATGGTTTCTCTATCGCTATTAATATAATATTTATTTATCCGCATACAGAGTACAACTTTTTAACACATCACTTTGCATTATTCTCATTATATTTCATAAATATTTAATAAATTATACTTTTACAAAAGATTTATTTGTTACATGTGCTAAATTGTCATCAGCTTAATGTGTCTGTTGTTTTACACATTACTATCATTGGGCTAATTAACATTTTATCGATTAAAAAGAAACGATCGACAGAGTGCGGGGAGAGGGCTTTCAGAGATTGTAAAAAATTATTTCGCGTTTCATGCGTAGGGGCAATTCTACGGGACTGAGTTGGGTCTCGATAACGATAGCCGACAGCACTGACGATGCGAGAGGGACTCTACCGGGGGTGACAGAACGATTGTAGCGTCACCAAGCCGTAGTGGTGTAACTTGACACCCGGGGTATACGCCCCTCTCGCACACGCCGCGCCGCCGCGCCGGACAAGCGCGGCGCTATCGCGGTAGCGAGACACGGTCGTTCGACACCGCGTGCTCGTGAACGCGTGTGTCCGTACGCAGCATGTTAGTCATGGCCAGGCCATTACAGATAATAATGTAAGAGACGCGTATAACGCGACTCTATCGCCGTAACTAGCGTCGCGAAATTATCGCGGCCAGCCTGGCCACGCGGCTTATCGCGGGGCGATTTCTCGCGATTCTTTCTACCATTGTTTTCCCGTGCGCGACGGAGCGACGATCGATATCGCCGGTTAATTAGTCACGATTGGTGTCCACGTAAGTTACGATGTGGCCGCGCGGAGATAAAGATCGCTACTCCCGCCACGAACGACGAGTCTTTGCGGTTGGAACGAATGTGAGGAATTAGTTTGAATAATGTAACGCCACCCGAACACGCGGGCGCTTAATGCGAGCAAGTAAAACTCACGCATTTGATAGAAAGTACAACGTATGTAAAATATATGGATTAAAATCGTATATATGTGTAAAATAATATAATATAGAGGTAACCATGTGTAGCATTCGCACACAAAGCAGGCATTACCGCGCAAAAGTAGCATCGTAAGAAACGTACTAACGAGCAAACGATAACTGGTTTTTCGCAAGCACATAATTTTCCCCAATTTCGCTTCTTTTGTTCGAGCCGGTGCTATTTGACCATTTACGTGTTCCCGCTGAAGACGCGTGTTCTAGCGACCTAGCCCGGCACATTAGCGATAATGTATGCGCGTAGCTGCAACAAATGCCGCATAAACGGTAGCGCAATCCACGTGGCGGCGGCGTAGGCGCAGAAGGGCACAGATGGTCGCCCCAGGCACTTACCAGTTACCACCCCGGCACGCTGCCCCCTCCGGTCAAAGGGATCTAAGGGCCTTGGCTGGCCACTAACCGTATTTATTCACGGGGATGGTTGTGAATTTACCGAGCTACTGGTGGATAAGTCGTTGCCCTAGCTCCGGGACTGTCTTAGTAGCGCGAACGCTTTTAGTAGTTCGAAGAATGTTAATCGATTAGCGAACAGCGACCTATTTGCAACTTTGACGAATTAAAATCTAATGTGCCTTTTCAAAATCATTTTATTCTGTGATATGATTATCAAAAATTCGTTAAATTTGTCTGAGCTTTAAAATCGTTATCTCCAATTTTAATAAAAGAAATATTAAGAATTGCCGTACTAGTTATTTCGTTATTTGTATTATCGTATCTCGCTCTTGGCTGTCGAGATATCGAGTGCTTGAGAATTTCGAGGCCGCACAAAGTTGTGACAAAGCTCGTTATTTACTAAGGTAGGACAGCTACGAGAAATACTAAAGGAAATATCTGTATACCGACGGGTCTATCGCGTGCTGTTTAGTCTCACGCGTCTGTATACGAATGTACGTGAACGCACACGAGTGCAGGGGGCCACCTTCATGGACTAGACGGTACACGCGTACACGCATACACGCGCCAGATCACCGGCAAGTGGTCCGAGCAACAGATAAGTTTGATTTATTTTAATTTCTCACCGGCAACGCGCGCGGGGCTGTTAGTGTGGATTCTCTGCGCTCGGGTGAATTATTGCGAAGTTATTTTCGAGTTCGTATTGATTTACGAGCGGCTTTTGGGAGCATCGTGCGCACTTTATCGTTGTTAAAGGTAGGGCGAATAGGTACGCGGAAATACAAAAGAATTCGTCAAAATTTCATACCGAACTTAATCGAACGTTTTATCGCGGATTGTTAACAGATATCCCTTTTCTAATAGAAGATAAATTTATATGCGACCAATCGCGTCGGTGTACTAATTTACTTATCAATAAATCGGTTTGTATTTTTAATTTAGCATCCATTTCACTTCTTTTACTTCTGCACGCGCGCAAATCATTACAAAGTTATTGTTAACTTGGAGTCATATACAACGCGAGAAGTTACTTATCCGAGCCAGCAAGACCGAGAGCGAGCAGCTCTGAAGGAAAAGGAGGAGGAGGAGGAGGAGGAGGACGATGTGTTAGTTGTATCGTTGTTTGTAACATTAATCATGGAATCACCCCTCGCCCGCGGTCCATGGGTTCGGTCGACGAATGAGGCTGCGTTGCTATCGTTTACTACAGGTTTAGCCGCCGGCCGTGCTCGCGCAACCAAACTTGGCAAGTACTCGATCCGTATACAGTACGCGATAAAAATGAACATTCTAGAGATCACATACAGTAGCCCGGTTATACGTTGGCTAGGGAGATGCATCATGCGTTAGCATTTTGATGCAGCACATTTTGGTAAAATTTTGTCAAACAATAACTTCCACATTGCATTTAAAGGACTATAGCTATCGATTCTTATTTGAAGTCTGACGTGTTTACTTGCGTTATATACACAAGACTACTAAGGTACCAATAAGATTACAGTCTTGTGAGGAGATTCCTTTTGATGAGGTAATTTATACCTGCTTGTTTGTGGTTGAATCGATTGTGCGCATTCGTATATAGGAGACAGCAGAAGCATCGGATCGCGAATATTATTATGGCTCAACGACTTGGCTATGTCCCTCGCGTATCAGCAACGATTCCGTCAGAATACGATCAATCTCTCAAGAGGTTCTCAGTCCGCGCGTTATGTTCCTGTCGTTGGCAACTTTTCTTCCAATTCCACGACCTTAATTTCTCTCGCAGTCGGCTTTAGTCGCGCGCCATTTGGCAGGCAAAGTAAGCGGAGAATTAATCGGAACTTAATTACCAGGTTAGGCGGATACTTGTTGCAGTGAAGCGAAGGCGCCTACCAGTGTAGGAGGCGCGTGAGGGTGCCGTCGTAGCGTAATAAGATTCTCTTTAATGGCATTACACGCCTCATTGGGACTTGCCAAGTCCGAAGTTCGCGCGACTTTACGCCGTGTTTGACTTAACCGGAAGTTACAACCTGCCCGCCCAACTGACTGCATGGTCGAGCAAAGTCGAACATCGGTTTCAAGCCTCTCGAAGGATTAAGAATTACGGCGAAAATAAGTCATTAAAGTGTCTTTTACTATTACTTTTAATTATATCTAATTAATTACTTTTACTAATTACGGGCAGAGTTTCAGAAAATTCCTGTAATTATAATCAAGCTTTGTCCATATTTTATAAACTCAATATACATATATGTATAATGATTTAATATTATATATTTTTTATAAGAACGTATTAACTTTTCCAGACTCTCAGATTTTTCTACAAAAATATAATATATTATCTCTTAAATTGTTAAATTATATGTATAATTACTTATGACTACTTACTAGTCACGTGTGATAAATCTTTTTACTCATCATTTTAGTGAGTGCTATCAAAACTTTTTTTTACCTGGGCGATCGACCTCAAAGATAACAAGTCTTTCAGTACCGTCTGTTACATACGGAGAGGAAAATAAAACGAAAATCCCTTTTGGACAATCGGAAAAAGGATGTCGGCGCCCTAATTAATTACACTATCGCATCGGAGCATCTTAGAGCGACCCGCGACGCGACGCCTGCAAGAAGTGGCCGTTTCTTCATCGGTCGGCCATTAATTACGGCGTCACTTGAATTTCCAACGATCGTGCCCACCAAGGAAGGAGATCCAACACTCATCTCGACATCGCGATCTTCTAAGCGGCTGTCGGTAAGCGCGAAGAAGCTTTGCACCCCCTGAGTCTCTTTCGTTAATATAAAAAGACGTTTCGGAGGAAATCCAGGTGTCGAATCGAGCAGGAGAACAGTCAGACACCCTGACCCATAAACGAGGATGGGTCTAAACGAGGTCAGCAACCATCTCTGCAATCTTCGTAGGAAGTATATCGAGCTCGCGCAAGAAACATTCGATATATATAATAGCTTAATTTACAATTCCGTGACGCAAAAAAAAATTTCATAAAAGATCTCGAAACAAGAACAGAATGGATAAGGACGAGGAAGGACTGAGTATACGAAAGAGGAAGAAACCGGGATAAGTGAAAGGCAAAAGAAGAAATGACAAGTGGAAGATGATGAAAAACGGGTGCGGAAGAAGAAGATCAGACGCAGAGGAATAGAGAAAGAAAGGCGGAGGGATGTAATGAATACCGGGATCGCGTGCGTCTAAGAAGAAGAAAAAGGCGGAGAAGAAGAAGAAGAAGAAGAATAAGGAGCCAGCAGAAAGAAGCTCAAACGGAAGGAATGCAGACGCTGCCGCCTGCGCGGATGGCAATGATTCGACAATGCGGTTCGCGGGGACGCTTTATATGGAGCGTTGTCCCCGTGGGTGGTCCCCCGTAGGACGTCTCGCCAGGCGTCATCCTGGATTCTCCCGGTTGATCGGCCGCCGCGTTGAGAACCATTGATAGCGAACCTAGAGAAGACGGCGGAGAGTGAGATCAAGCCGAGACGCGCGTTGAATCACTCATCGTGCTTATAGTCGTACTCGCCAGCGCCATCGTTGTCATCGAACGGTGTGCACGAGCTCTCTTCCAGAGGCCGGCTATTAACTCGCTAGCATGGTACGTCCCGTCGTTTTACAAGATTACATTATCTACTACAACATGTCCAGACCGAATTATTGTCGTTTTATAAGATTATATTATCTACTACAATCTGTCTAGACTGAATTGTTATTGCATATTATACCGAGCGTGTATTACTTGAAGCATCGCTTTCGTTAATACATTGTGTTTACCTAGTGTCCTACAGAACGTGGGTTTCTTTTCTAAACTTGTTAATTTTAAACCGATAAAAATTGATAATTCACAATAACTGTGATTGACTTAAAAATAACATAAAAATCCAAAGACATCTAAATAGCATCTACAAATATTTTATTATCAAACTTTTGTTATCTGAATTAAGATCCAATTTATATTTAATATTTTTAATCTTCTTACTCTTAAATAAACAAATGAAATGCACAAACAATGAAACGTTTTTGCAAGAGAAAGAATCAAAGCGAATATAGTAATAATTATTATGTGATACGAATTGATCCTAAGTCTTTTCATTTTTTCCTGAGAAAGCATAAGCCACCGGTACGGTACGCAGAGGCCCGAGGAAGGAAGAAGGAGAGAACGAAGGAAGAAGGAACGAGAAAAGAAACTCAACGAGCGCTGGCCAAAGCTATTCTCTGAAATCCGGCGATTCTTTCGGGCGTCTTCGGAGATGATATTTGCTCGGATCAATCCATAAGGTCGCCATGGCAACCGGTCAGCCTGGTTTGTCCACCCCACGGCCGAAGTCTGGAAAGCCAGTCGGCCCAACGAATGGGCGAATGTACCCGGGGGTGCGGTACTGATGGCTGGTTGTCCGAGCGAACTTGCGAAGGGCGGACAGTAGGTCCTGGTATACTTGCCTCTCGCACCGGTGGAACTGTTTTGTTTGTATCGCCAATCCGGAACGTATAAGGAACGTATATAAGAAGACCACCGCGGTTTTCCTACATACAATTCTCAATTTTCACGCAGTATTTGCATATTCGAACCACAAAATCCTGGCACGGACAACATATTCATGAGGTTTACCCACGAAACTGTCCACGCAGTCCCTTTTCTTGCACAGTCAACCTTTGCTCCATTCCTCGTTCGAAAAACCATAGATTTGCATCTCTTGGCGTGATTTTGTTTGTATCAAAAAAGAATTTGAAATTCGAAATAAAATATTTCCAAATTCCTAGCATATCTCCTCTTTTCGAATAATATATTGATATGTTTTGTGTAATTGATTTCTTCCAAATGCGCGTGAAAATACTAAGATCGACGGGAAGCAAGTGGCTCGCTCCTTTCCAAAGCTTCTCGAATTTCGTGTAAAGTAACGGCTTCTGGCTCTTGTCAAAATGAAATTAGGCGACGCAGGCGTTCGGGAGAAGCGGAAAGCGCTCCACGAGACGCGCGACGACAGATGCGACAGGCTATCCTCCGCACCTATCGTTCGTGAGAATATCCGCAAGTATTCTACATGCAAATTTATAGAGATCCTTCGGACACCGGCGCTTCGAAGGGAGATGTATTCCCGGAGGAGCGGAGACACCAGGACTAAGAGCGCTTCCTTGTACTGTCACTCCGCTCCGTTCGAATCAATCGCATAAATCTCGACGCCTCGATCGTCCCATTCGGTAACACAGTCGGACGCCCACGAAAAATTTTCTCCGTCCCGCCTTCCGTACGCCGGCGAAATGATACCGTTCTAGTTTTGTCATTCTGTATCTGAAAGCGCGAGAAGTTCGACGCAGAAGAAAAATGATAAATAAATTCTCTGGTGAAAGTATTTTTAAAATCTGCTTGAATAAGCATATCTTTCCCAAAGGTAACAAATCCTATAAAATGCGAGCGCACTTATAGAATGTTAGAAATACTAATATATGAAAAAATATATTGATTTTGAGAAGATAAATGTAAAAATACAATATTTTGTTGTTACGTTAAATTTTTTATGTAATATTCATAACTTTCTAAAGAAGCTATATATTAATATAAAAAAATAATATTAATCAGCAACAGGATGTTTATATTATTAATATCCGAAATAAATTTTTTAGATTCGCTTAAAAAGTGATGCAGTAATTGACATCTTGATTGATTTACGGAGTGAGCGTTATGAATTCGTTGTTATCCTCTCGTTGCAATGGTATATCGAGTATGAAACATCACTACGTGATGAATCGACGGTAGACGGCAGGTGATCTGGAAAAAAGTTTTCGAGGCCGTCTGGAAGATTCCAACGATTCAAAGTCCCGCGATATACGTTCCACCGCGACAATCGTGCCTACTATTTTCATCGCGCCGTGTTAGGGGATGGCAGGCGCTCGCGATTCCAACGAGATAGAGCAGTGGATCATCATTAACCAGATGGGCGCAAAACCGCGGACGTCTGATTGACAGGCTCGCAAAGACTTCCCGTTTTTCCTAAACCCGCCGTTTAGTTCCCGGTACGACAGGACCCCTCCGCATTGCCGAAGAGCGATACACAACGGCCGATGAGGAAATGGTAGAGAAGCGAGAGAGGGAGGGAGGGAGGGGTAACGACAGGCGAGGACAGGGCGAGGACAGGACGCTCCAGGTAGGAGAAAGGGTTCTCGCTGGTTCTTCGGGGTCTGACGGATAGCCGAGAGGCGCCAAGCTATGCGAACTATTTGGCTTTTGTGTCAAGCTACCTGCTCGTATACATCGATGCAGCTTCTGCGAGCTGCGATCTATATGAAAGCAAACGAGTGCGTGCACGCGCGCGCAAAACGTACGAAGTATGCGATGTCTGTGTGCTACCGATAAACCGAGTCGAATTCCAAGGTGTCAATCCACTATTCCGTTGTGTCTTCCACGTACGACTTTAAGATTCTTTCTCCTCTGCACTCAGACTACTTCGTAAAGAAGAGAATATAATTTTCTTCTTTTTTTTTTGCGAACTGCCTTCTAGAATATTTATTAATCAGATAATGGGGAAAAGGTCTTGATTTCTGCGGAAAGCTAGGCAAAAGGGTCTAACACGAATTGATGCGGTCACAAGACTGAGAAGCTTTGTAATCGTTTACCCGCAGATCCCTTACAGCGGTCGCACGCAAGTCACCTACTGATCGATGCTGAGGTTATGGTATAAACCGAGAGATTCTTCCCTCTACTTATGTACGTATAATGCAAATTCAATTCATTTAATCTGCACGAGCGGAAATTTCTTATTTTACAATATTATTTTACATCTTCAATATATACTTAATTTTCCTATTCTATAAATAATGTTTTTAATTAATGTAATAATCAATTTTTATTATTCTTACTTTTTCAAAGAATAAAGAACTAATCGAAAATAAAACATGCTTCAAGATTATAAGCTTCTATCAACAGAATATACCTAACTGTTATTTAAATACCGTATAGAAAAAGTATATTGTAATTTTGTGAATTATAATATAATATAATTATAAATAAATAATATAAATTTTCACATCAGTGATGGTTACGCAGACTGTAGGATTGAAACAATGAAATGGCACTCTTTACTTTATTGCCTCGCGCACGATCATGCCCACAGCAATCCGGGTATTGGTACGTGCCCGATGTTTAGAGGCTCTAGAAAGTAATTGAGTGGCCACGCGACTCTTCAAGTGGCCTCCCCTATCTACATCGCGCACTGGGTCCCTTCTAGTTCGCTTTCGTTGTTGGTAACCACCTGTTCTGAGTGGAGAAC
Organism: Temnothorax nylanderi; assembly: GCF_030848795.1. NCBI lineage: Eukaryota > Metazoa > Arthropoda > Insecta > Hymenoptera > Formicidae > Temnothorax > Temnothorax nylanderi. The sequence continues at coordinate 1,523,055 of NW_027249083.1, forward strand.
CTGGCTCCCTTTCTCACTCATTTTTCTCACTCACGCACACGCGCGCGCGCGGCAAAAAAAAAAGGAAAAAGAAAACACGCACCACTACCATATCGCTCTAAATTTGCGTCGTGCGATTCGTCGAGGGATTGACATACGGCCGATGGGCGCCACCGTTTTTAAACCCCCCTCGAAAGGACCCATCCGCTGCCATTGATCGCCGTCGCCGACGTTGTCATTCTACGACCCCGTGTATGCGGATGCGCCCCTCGGATCTGTTTGCTCACGTCCTTCATCGAGACAAACGAGTCCTTCTTTGCGCTCGTGCAATTCTCTCGCTGAATCGTAACCCATTAATGATGGTGTTATGATTATTACTTATCTACCCATTGTTCTGTAATTTTATTTGAACGGGAAATAAAAGTCTTCAACGTTATTTTGTCTGTTCAATATGTTAATGTTAATGTTGTAAAATTAGGATTAATTTGTATAAAATAAGCGTAGCGACATGGATGGTTTCGGGCTTTAAAAAAATTGAAGTAAAGCGCTCTTTAGACAAAGTGCCGTAAACTCTGGCCAAGAATAATAGGAGAAAGAAGAAGATAAGAACAGAGATCGATTTCGTAAGACACGGCAGAGCGCTGAGCGAGAGGGATCGTGGGAGGGAGAGAATGCAGAGGACCGAATGCCATTTAGAGTCATCCACCGTGTCTCAATCTAGAGGCACCCTTCCAGCCATCGGCGAGCCGTGACGCTTGGCATCTGTTCCGCGGGCCGGGACCCCAACGAGGCTGGTAGAAGCAACGTCGGTGGAAGCGTATAATGCCGCATTGGTGCCGCTACAAAATGCCAAGGGTCTACCAACATGACGCCTAGACGATGCACCATCAAAAACGAGTTCGCGCGAATCGAGCCACAGGCCGTTTCTCGAACGGTTTCATCCTCCAATCGGCTGGAAATAATTGTCTCACATGTGGAGAATCACGGAAAGCGTTAAGTGATTCTAACGTCAAATTGCATTAAGCTAATAAATTTTTGAGTCATTTAATTCTGCAACTTTGTTTTTTTTATCTAGAAGAACGAAATTATAACTATCCCCAATATTCCAAAAATAAAATTATAAGATCGATTTAATTTAAAAAAACTGATGTAATATTAAGTTGATAGAAAAAAAAAATACTAACTCATTTTCATGATTCGGCCAAAGAATAAAATACGTTTAGAAGAATTGTGATAGTCTGACTTAAATACAAATTAAAATGCACGGGTACGTGGCTTGATTCATTTGGTATAGAAGCCGGAAGGAGAAGACGAAATAAGCTTGGCTTTGTCGACGAGCAAGTAGATGGAAGACCGCTCGTGGAAGAGAGAGAGAAAGAGAGCGAGAGAGAGAATATTTCTATCTTTCCGGAAGGTAGATCGATGGCGATTTTTCACTCACTTAACTCGGCGCGCATCAATATGCATTAAGCTGATCGGTTCTCCCTATTGGCTTCTTCTCCTCCGGAGTAAAAGAGACGGGATTCCGTGGCGGTGAGAGGAGGGAGTTAGATCGAAAGAGCGCCGTGAAGACGCTAGCTGGATACGCTCCGCGCTTTTTCGCCCTTCCATTTTACCCCTTTCCTCGGCAATGTAAGGAGAGAATAGCAGACGCTGTGCGGGAAGCTGTTAAGATATTCTTCGAAAATAAGGATACCGTATCGGGGTAATTCTCGGCAGGTGGAATAACCGTAAGAGAATCGAGCCGAAGTCCGGGAGTACGGCAGAGATTTCGTGGCGTCACGAGACTCCAGGGTACATTTTGGTATCTGACTAGGCTCTCGCATCGCCACGGCGTAGCTGCACTTATTACTTTTTGTACAGACGGGGTAGGCCAATCAGCGTCCACTTGCTCGACGACTTTTGGAAAGTCTTCGAGCTCTTCTCATTGTACGCGACGCGTCCTACTTTTACAGCCACGAGCTTTGTTTCCATTCTGTGCTTAATATTAAGCTATTCTGTTTATACGTTTTTGGAATAAAATAATATTGATTGTGATAGATTTTTATCAAATAGCACTATTTAAATAAATTTTTTAATTACATAAATATAAAAAATTTAAGTTAGTACAAATGTGTCTACAATTGTCAACGAAGCAAAAAAATAAAAGTTGTTAGAAAATCTTGTTATTGATAAATTAATAGAGAGATGCAGTTAATCAAATTTTATTGATTCTCATTGAATATATTGCTATTTGTATGCAATAATTTTTTCCCATATTGAAAGCTTTCGGAAAACTCGAGAAATGTAATGTTCAAAGAATTCCGCAGTTGTTTACATATACTAATCATTAGTTATGCTAGAAAATCTATTTAGCGAGGATGGCGATAAGAGGAAAGTATCGGAATCAGAGTGCAAATGATTTTTCTGGGCAGGGTAGTACGAAAAAAACGTACCAAATAGTATACTCAAACAATTCCAGAACCGATTCCGTTGATACATAATGGATTGACGGGGTTAACTTAGCATAAGTTTTCCATTAGCTGACTGAATAGATCGAAAAATCGATAATATCCAATATAGATTCCAGATGTATATCGCGATTGGAACGAGTATTTTAGGCGTATTCTAACCATTGCGGTTGGCCAGAAATCCTCCCCATCTCGTATATTCGTTTAACGGCATTAGAGAGAGAGAGAGAGATATATATATATATATACTTCTAAGTTTTTCGTGAATCTACTAATTGGACGAATTTATGACTTTACATTGCAGCCAAGCTGCTTTTAGCTCCGGAATATTCTCTTTTTTCTCTTCATAATAAAAAACGTTCACGATTTCTATATTTCGCAGAAGATAAAATTCCCCACTAAGTAGATATTAATAAAATTTTATATTCTTATGCAAATCATCAAGAGAAACTTTATAAAATTGATTTTTAGTAACTAATACATTGTAGCGCATGTTGGGATAATTCGTAAATTTTGTAGTTTCTGTTTCAGTTTTAAAAAAATTACTTGCCGTTGTTTATTGTTGTTCAGCCAATTCATTAAACGATTCGCCGAAAAATAATTAGTAGAGCAAATACCGGGATATTTAATCGCCGATTTCGCGCTCGAACGATCAGCCGTTTTCGTTTTAATACAGAAGCGTGCACGCGCACTCTCGTCCATTTATTTTAGGGGTATGTCGAGAACGGAGGGTGTGATACCCCGCCAACTATAGAGACCCATATGCTCGGCAAGAGAGAGAGAGAGAGAAAGAGAAAGATAGGGACAGACAGAAAGAGAGAATGTACCCGTACGTTACTACTTAATATGTTTTGATTTCCCTAATAGTCACGTCACAAAAAAAAAGTTCTTCCGAGATTAATCGAACCAAAGATGCTGATGCAATTTAATTTCACTTGATTATTAAAATATTTTAATTAATTTACAAAAATCGATGTAATTATATAGAATTTATTTTATTGCGAGATAATGTTAAACTTAACATTGCAAATGAGTTTATCGACAAATCGATAGCGCTGTACTATACTGATACAAAAAGTAATTTCGCGATATAAACCGACTTTTGGTGTACAGTCGATTGTCGCGTGGAAAAATTGAAAAAGCAAGAACGGTTCTCTAGTTAACAATGATAATCGGGTGAGATTTCCCACTGGAACGCTTGGCTCGACCAATGAATAGACGGTCCATGCATCGCGTCGCGTCGTTCGCTTAATAAGTTTTCCTTATCAATGTGTGTCATCTACGGTGGGTAGTCGAAACCTGTTATTATCGGTGCTATCTTTGTCGATCGTTCCCGATTATTTGTGTGAAAAGTCGCCCCCGATACACGTACTTGTTACGTAAAGCAGAATCAATGCTGATCTGACATATGTTGCCCGTTCGCCGCGCTTTCACCTAATTAGGTCCTACCAGACCACCAAACCATTTCCGGTCGCTTGTTACGCATAACCGGTATTTTGCAGTGTTGCTCTTGGAAAGTGTAAACATCATACAGCAATTATCCTGTTGATCATGAGTAGAAAAACAAATGTACCGATTTTTAGATTCAGCTGTTTTCCATAACGCGGCTGATACATATGCGCATAAATAAAATATTTTATTATACTTTAATACATTATAATATGCATTATAATATCGATATAAATATTTAATAAAAAGAAATTAAAAATCCTGCTATTTCCTGCCATCGTACCGCGACGCGATCGTCCAAAACGTTCGTCAACGAGTGTCAACTTTTGCTGTAAACAAAAGTAAAGAGGTACAAAATGAACTGGCGAAACACGGAGAAACGAACAATTACGGTTGAATAAAATATCGCGACATTCGCGTAGAAAGACTTTTCAGCGAGCGCATAGAAAACGGCATGACCGGCCTTGATATCGAATCCATATTGATGGAGATTCGCTGCAAGGGTGTGAGACAACGTGCCACGATTCGACCAGATTTGCATGCATTAACGCCACAAGCGAGACTGATTGACAATCCGTATGTCATTGTGACGTCAGTCAAATCGCCCGAGCGTCCTCCATCAATCGCAATCAATTAAGGTAACGATTGATTGTTACGCGTTTGGACTCGGAGAAGAGAATATCGTGAGCCGGTATTTATGTGGAGCATAAACGGAAAACGTTGCGCCAGCTACAGCGCAGTGGGAGTGAAAAATGTGTTTAATACTTGGCATCATTTATTCTTTATTCAAATCATTTCATACTAATTTTCTCTCTCTTTAATTCCGAAATTTCAGTAAAAAGACATTTATTTAATTATAAAACTTGGCATTTGAATGTCGAAATGTTATCGACTTATTTCGATATAAAATTTCGTGTTTAAATAATTTCAAAAGTTTATCATAAATTTTGTCTTTTATACTTCTTTTTGTAATCTTCATGCACTTTTTTATTTACAAGTAAAACAATGATAATATTCATAAATTTCGCGTTTATATATTTCCAATTTTTTATCAAATTTAATTTTTATATGGACATTTATATTTTCCTCGCTCAGGAAGTTTTGCTAAGAAAATTTATGTTTATAACAACACTGAATATTAGTTTTTTAAAATCATTTTCGAACTTTTGGGGCCTCCATTGAACGTTTAACGTAGCGCTTCGACGTTTGAGCGATTAGAACGATCTGAAATCTGCTTGGCTCAGGCCTGGCCACGGGCGGATTAACTTTTATCGCGGCGCTGACCGGCCTCGCAGTATTTTTTTTCCGTGCGAAATTTCGCCGTTGCGTCTCCCCTCGGAGAGGCCGCGCGTAGGCACGGGGGAACCGAAACGATCGTCGTCGCTCGGGATCCGAAATGGAATCCATCAAATTGACGGAGGGAATGGCAGAGAGGTGCGTCACGGTACTGAGGGTCATCGCGCGACTGGTATAAACGCGCGTGGAGGAGAGAATGAGAGGAAGCGGCGCAGGAGGAAGAGCGCCGTTGCAGCGCGCGAAGGGCGCACACGAGGGCTATGATCGATGCCCCGAAATTAAGGGCTTGCCCACTGAGCGAAATAAAGTTAGCCAATCGCGCCGGCGACCGGCCTGTTCGAACGTTATTGGCTGTGGCAGCGCTCGGGGTGCGTTGTTCGTCGCACACCGACCCGATGCCCGATTTTTTCTCGCGTTTCCACCCTCCTTTTCCTGTTTTCGGGAGAGGGATAGGGAGGGAGGGAGGGAGGGAGGCAGGGAGGGGGAGGGAGAGCTTCTGGATACCGGCAATTGGAGAAAGAGAGTGACACCGGAACGCGTGGGCGGAGGAGGCAATGGAGGTGGGTGGATTTTCGTAATTATGAAACGCCGTTAGCCCCCGGGGATCCGTCAGTCGGCGGGGAAGCCCGTGGCGCTGGCCGGCCACGACAATGCCATTTTAATTATGCATGTTAATTGGTTTCCGAGTCCAGCGTAATACCAGCTTCTCTAGGACTGTTCTCGCAATCCGCCTATCGTCGATCGATGCCATCACGTGTCGATCGATCGACGGACCGATTATATCAAACTGCTATTCCGCGTATAGAAGGGAGTTAAAACCTCTGCAACTTTTATGAATCTGCATCTGTATTTGTCGATCGACGGAATATATGCGTGGTACCGAAACATTTTGTAATTTCCCAAATTAAATTAAATATCGTGTAATAAAAAATTGAAGCTAAGAAGGAAATGTGTGTGTAATTTTTTGCGAAAATTCTAGTATAAAATAAAACAGATTATTGCGATGAATTAAAAGTAAAAGATTTGGATAATTCATCTCCGCAAATCTCTGATAATAAATATAATATACGTCAAACGTATAAGCGCATAATTAATGCAACGAGTGCTGACATTGGTATTAGCAGCGAAAATTACGATCGGATATTGCGTAGAAAGTGGCGAGAAGGGATGACAAAATGATCACGCTTAGGAATACAAACGCTTTGTTTTTCCCTTCAGTCAGGTATACCAAATTGATGGGGGGCGCGTTGTACTTTCTGCACAGCTGAGTGAGCATGTCACAATCGACCAGGACCGCCTCAATCAAAGTGGCATTGATACCCTTCGCTTACTCTCTCGATCAGCCTCTCGCGTTCTCCATTGTGGTTTTGTGCGAGACTGATAATCTATTAGCCTTCCAATATAAATATATATATATATATTTCCTGTGAGCCATATATATATAGACACAGACCTATATATTGAGAAGGAAATATCTTGTGAATATACGCATTTATGTTTGTTTGCAAGAATATGAGAATAAAAATTAGTAATAAACAGAAAGACGTGACATTTTGAATCTCAAATTATACAATATCTTATGTAGCTAAATTTAGCGACTAAATTAACGCATGATTATGCATCAGTGTACGATTAATGTGTCATAAATAAAATCAATGTTGACGTTGCATAAAGCAAGATTATTCTGATTAGTAAATGGTAAAGACGGTTATATAGCGAAGATTTAATCCTGTAATTTTGCGGAAGTTACCCATTTATTTTACTCTCGTTACGATCCACCGCGTCTACGGAACGAACTCGAGGGTGGCGTTCATCACGACACGCGACCGCTTCGCGGTTGCATTCACGTACAACGCCGTTGTTACGAGTGCGTGCGTGCCGTGTGCCGAACGAGCATTTTCGAGATTAATTCTTCTATCGTCTCACCGATCAGCCCAACCTACGAGATTGCATAATCTTTACAGGAGAAGGTAGTTATTAGTCTTTCAACTCCGGCAATATGCAGTTTATCATTGTGGCCGCATCAATATGATCCGACATTAATATCGCGCTGATATCACGAGAGCATTATTAACATCGTTAATTTATTTCACCCCGAGATTCTGAAAAAAAAAACTTGCAGCCATATTTTAAAGACCGCCAAGATTAAGTTTAGAATATCTTCTTACAATTCACGTTCAGAGTTACTGTGCAATTTGATCCATTTTGCCATCAAGCTACTTTCGACCATCGGCAAATAAAACACGACTGTCACACGGCGTCGGGGTTAAACCCAACAGGTGCAGACGTCGAGAGAGACTCGAAGGCGCAGAAAAATAGTTACGCGCGAGCCTACCAGGCTTTGCCTGTCAGCGACGTGTAACACATATCCCTTCGAATACGGATGAAAGCTCGAAGCCGCCGCCAGGCCGTATCGAAGCCCGAGGGTTGAGCACCTCTGAGCGCAAGATGTCCTCCTGAAGACTATCTCGGCCTGGGTCCCGCGGGAAACCTCTTCCTTCCTGCCGTTCCTATCTCAGGATACTCTATAGCCTATTCAGATACCAGGCTCACCCTGCTACACCCCCGTGTTAGCCACGCCACGGAATAGAGACCGAGCGAGTGCGGAGGGAAGAAGAGGGAGCGAGCGAGTAGGTGTATAAGGTGTAGGGGAGTCTATGTTACCATGGACGAGCAGCACCGTGTACAAGGTGGAAGGCGTATAAGTACGTCCTAGTATTCGAGTACTCTTCTACCCGGCTATCCCGCCGCACCTCGTAGGAAACGTATTTTGCAAGCCTAAATGTTCTAGGAAGCCAAGTCGCGACGGTAGAAGGAGCTCTATCTCATAGGTGGGTCCTTCGAGAAGGACTTATCTGGACCTTTATTTCGCTAGATCGTTGAAAACGACGATAGCACCGGACGAGCCGGCTGATAGAGGCGGGTTCTACGAAATCGACGCCTCTGTCGTTACGTTCGCCGTTGTCAAGTCGAGATTCCGTCGTGTGCGCGCCTCGATATCGCGTAACGCGCTCGTTACGCAACGCACGCGAGATAAATTCGCGCGTTTAAGCAGATCATGGCCGCCGCGATATACCGGCACGTTCGTTCCGCGAAAGTTAGATAACGGTTAGATTCCACTCACCGGTCGATGATGACAGGATCACTGGGCGTTTCGTTCCTGTTGCCGCAGCTCTTCTTATCGCAGCATCGGCTGTAAATAGACAGTGCGTTTCATCTGATTACACATTTTTTCTGCGGCAAAATTTATCCTTATAAAAAAAAAAGCCCCGAATAAGAGCTCTCGCGCGGTGTTAGAAGTTTTAAGTCTAAAATCGGCCTGAAAAGTATCGAAACCCATGGGATTCGGGAAGTAGGCAGCGGAAACTAGTGGTAGTACGTTCCCGAAGTCCCATGGGTCACAATGAGTCAGCTACCCCCGAAAGAAGGACTACATCCCCATACGCCTCGTTACGTTTATGCCACAAGGGTAGCAGAGAAGAGGGACACTTTTCTAAACGCAAATAACATAAGTCGACGTGTATGAAATAGCTTTATATTATGAAAAATATCAGTAAAAAAATTTGCTCGTAAATTAACTCAGAAATAATTATGCAGGCAAACGAAGACACGATATGAGAAACACGTACCTGCACATGACTTCATGCGTTAGAAGAACACGGCACATTTCCGGATTCTTGTCTTGTCCCTCATACATGATTGCCTATAACAGAAAAGTGATATTAAATCATTAATATGGTTCTTTGCTATATCAATAAATAACTGTTAAAATAATCCGTAAATAACTTGTAAGATTCTTACATATATATAAATAATTGACGCGATATTGAGAGAAATTATTATCTAATTTATCTCTTGCTAACTTTGAATTGGTCGTAAAAACAACTATTGCCATTTACGAAATTATTTATTTAAATTTCTCGCAATATCGCGTCACAATTCTGCTTCTTATATATATACTTTCTATATGTACATATCGAAAGACTTCTTTCGGTAACAGATTTTATTTGGAAGAAAAAAGTGCTAATTAGCGCGGACGCGGACGACGTGAGAGTAATTCAGTTCGACAGATAATTCAACCATCGATGGGAAATATGTAACGTATTAAGCAAGCTCGTATGTGGATGCGAGTTGAGAAGGGGCTACTTTCCCCGCAGGACTACTAAGCCATGGGCGGCGCAGGCAAATCCGTTAAGCCTCCTTCACGACCACGCGATTGATTTTTATTTAATGACAACACGTCGTTATCCTGTATTCGTGCACTTACCGATGGGGACCTTCGCGCGGATTAACCGTAGAATAACAAAGCGCGAACAGATAGGCTTGCTTTGATCTCTCGCGTGTATAGCTCTATAAAACAGAAAAGTAACTCATTTCTCAACAAAATGTCGCTTTTATCAAAATCGTTTATATACAAAATTAAATTTGTGTATTATATACATCTTTTTAACGATAAAAAGATATATATGTGTATATATATGCGACAACTTTTACGTTTCATGTAACTTAAATTTTTCGTGTAATTTCGGTAACGATTGCGTCAGTGTTTTGATTTGAGAAATGAGTTATTTCCTCGTTTTGAATGTCTCTTTGCAACGTCCCGATCGAAGCCTTTGATGAAGCGAAACTTCGAGGAACGAACGTGTACAATTGCATTGATTGTACGTGCGATTTTTACGCAATTTCGTGGTTTGCATAACAGCCCTGAATCGCTGGAGTTCACGACGAGGAGCGATAAAATGTAAATATTGTGAAATACAGTGTCCCAGGGAATTCGTCGAGTTGACGGCGCACCACCCACCGCCGTGCTTGGCCGGTTAAATGTCGGTGTACGACCGACAGTAATGGTATCAGATACACTTGGGTCGCCGGCGTGTAGGTGCGACTTCCAGAATGGCGTCAAATATTTATGCGGACGAAATAACCGAATTGCAACGTAAACGAACCGCCCGCGCCGTGGCTGTATATATACATCGCAGTAGGTAAATCAGAGAGGGATCCGAAGCGTCGAAACGGAGATGTCAGGATGGAAAATAGGGAGGCAAGAATAAACATGGCGGAAAGGGGAAGATACTCGGGGTATCACGGATGATGGCAGGGGAAAAGTACATGTTCTTGGGTAAGAGCAAAGGAAGGAGTCATAGAACGTTACGTGCCGTTCAGCTATTACGAGTCTTAATAGTAAGAAGACATGCAAACTTATTTATACTCGGAATAATTAACATAAGTATGTACTTTGTACATTGTATTAACTTCTGTCGCGAGATAAGGATAGCGCTTACTTACACCTAGCCAATTAAGTTTTGTGCGAACTATCGCTTGTTGAATCAAGATTTTCCATTATAGTTGACAGAACAACGGAAAGCGCGATATACATAATTGTTATAAAGATTCTTTACTGACATTATATCTTCATTTTTATTATGTGAGAGCAAAATATTTTCTTTTACCTATGTATAAATGTAATTTGTCTGTATTAAAATACATAAAATATAGAAAGATGCAAGAAATTCTATTGCTCTATCAGCCATTTGAATTTGATAAATAATTATGCATAAAAATGAGATATAACTCTTCTCTGACGCGAATAAATCGGGGAATATATAAATTCTTATCAACATTTCGTCGTTTGTTTATGTAATATGTAAATATGTAAAGATGTAAATGTGTGTGTGTGTGTGTTAAATAAAATGATTTTTCCAAGCTACGTTGTATTTGATCAGTTGCAAATTCTTTCATCTTTTAGCATCTTACGAAAATTGTATACATAGACAATTACTTTGATCATTTTTTTCGAATTATCACATTAACACAAATGTGAGAGAGACTTTAATAATCCCTTTGTTGCTTTGAAAATAGTTAAAATTAGTCTTTACGTCGAAACATCAAGATTTCTGACGAAATTTAAGCAATCGCCGGATGCAATTATCTTTAGTATTACGCACATATATAATAATTGGCGGTTAAACACAACGATGGTCAGGTAGGTCGTGTAGAGCGTACGACGTGGCATGCAATATTATTTGCTCAACGATTATTACGTGGGCTAGTGCTTCCGCGTTTTGTTTATTCTGCGATACGTACGGACAATTTGTAAGCAATTACTTTCATCACATGGTGTTATCTCGAAAAATGATCCGTTTATTTTCGTCATTATCGAGAATACTATCCTCTGGCGGTGTAGTCAACATTTGACTGAATAATTGGAAGAAATTATGTGTTAATATTATGATTAATATAGAACGATTCAATTAATATATAAAGTATCAAATTGGACAATTTTCATTGTAGCAACAGTGTCTTAAAGGCCTAAGTCATTGCAATATCATAAGTTTAAATTCATATTGCTACATGTGCTGATCCCAGAAGAGGCTCCACTGTCTTTCTTCCGCTCGTCGGTTCATTGGATATGGCGGTGTTATGTCGTATAGAATGTCTCAAGGGTGAATGGCTGAAGTAGGCGAAGGGTGGTCGGAGGCAACGACATCAAACAGAGGGTCCTGGGGGTGCGACCAGTCAGTATGATCCCCTCGGGGGCCTTTCTTCCGTTGCCTCCTGGTCCCACCAGGAAAATGCTTGGGCCCCCGCCGCAGCTTAATTCCCACGGGAATTACTTACTAAGGACTTATAGCGAAAAGTCCTTCGGAATCTCCGATCATAATCAATTCATACAGCACTATATCGTAAAGTTCAGCATTAAAATAAAAATTTTCAAAGTTGAAATTATATATTACCGCAAGAAGGCAATTTCTTTATATTGCTATCAGAAGTATAATAACTATGGAAGTTTAATTATAAAAATTAATCTTTCATGATATCTGTAAAGAGATCAGTTTCGATAAAATCACATAGTTATATCACCATGTGACTTTTATCAGTCTCACTAGTCTAACAATCAGGCAATAATCAAGGCCAGCGAAAATAATATCATTATCGATATATGTATATCTTATGTTTGCCATAGGATATTATATCGTTTGATATCAACGGACAACAGACTGATATCGCTCAGTGGAGAAAGAACCGGCGTGTACGATAATAAAACCGTAACGTCGTTCTTTCGGTGCCCTCGAAGATGGCAGCGGTACGAGGAGGAAAGCAAGTACTGAAGGGAGCAGATAAATTCGAAGATAGTCATTCAAATCTGCCGTAATGATTTCCATCCTAAATCGATTCCAAAAGTCCCCTGGGAATATCCCCATCTATATCGGCCGGGCAGCCCCCGCAGCCTCCCCGTACATACGCTGAACAACATACATACAACGTTACCCTCGCCCCTAGAAGAATGTCCACCGCCCGAGGGGAACGCCGACCTCTCTTTCTCTCCTTATCTATCTGGGATTAACTTTATCTCGAACTTATTATTTCCTTAATCTATGGTTAAATACTCATATTTCAGTATTAGCTACAGGCATTTTATATTCTAGATCTAGACTGACGTCGGCTCGATTCGATAATTTAAATTGTAGAATTATGAACGCTACATTAAAAAAAACGCAAAAAATCTTAGATGAAAAGATAAAGATAAATGGTTATTGCATAATGCGATCAAACACGCCGCTTTTTGGCTTTCCTCGCGAATACCGACCAGTCGACATTGCGGTGAGAAAAACAGCCTGACGGCTGACTATCTCCAACGTCGGATGGAGTTTAAAAAGGTTAGATACAATTTCCTGTTGTTCATTCATTTAGAATAATGGCGCCGCGCGGTTCTCTGCTTGCTCCATACACACGTCCTGTAAATGCTTTTTTTTATCCCCGGAACTAATTACCATTTAGCATTTTTAATCCCGCGAAAAAACGCATTCTGGGCTCTCGTTCGTCCCCCTCTCGCCGGGCGGAAGTTCGTTCCCGAGCGCTTAAAAGCGTACGTTGTTAGCGCCATTCAGCCACGCTGCACGAAACTCGTTTCTTTCTCGGGAAGCAGCTCGTATTTTTCTGGAAATTTCACCGAGAAACGGACGGTTCTCAACATCCTGCACCTTTTTTTCTTCATTTTTCCATTCCTCCCCTCTCCTTCCTTCCTCCTTCTCTCTCTCCCTCCCCCTCTCTTTCTCTATCTCTCTCTTTCATTCGCATCTCGTTGCACAGATACTTTGCTCGCTGGAATTCCAGGAAGCGAACGTTGATATAGATACCTACCTTGGCGAAGGAGCGAAGAAATTGAAGAAAAGCTTAAGGGTCGGGGGTTTCACCACGAGCTCAGCAGCCGACTCGGTGTAGCCAATTATTGCGGATTTATAACCGAGCACCTGATTCGGTCTCGAGAAAAGTTGGCGCGTTTCCGAATCGTAATTTGCAAGCCATAACTCGGCTTGGGAGAACTCACTGGGAAAGTGGAACGCATACGAATAGCGCTCTCTCAAGCTTTCCGATGTAAAAATAATGATGATAATTCTACTAGCTACTACTAACAAATACGTACTACACGCATCCATTTTTCCAAAAAGTAAATTACACGTGTTTTTAAATTACAAATATCAAGTTGAAAAATTTCATGAATACCATTGTAAAATTAGTCTACGATCTTTTATAATATACAAAAAATGTATCAGATAGTTATTTTGAAAAGATAAGCCTAACTATATTTTAAAGCTACCATCGGAACTGTCGTACAATATATCGAAAGAGGAATTCATGTAATTCCTTCTTAAATTAACGAATCATTTTTTGATTCAACGAGTTTGTAATCGGGCTGCGATGCATGCTGTAAACAGTTCTTTTATCTTCCACATTTTAATCACGGATAAGCTTATCCGGATTTGTCAATTTTCTAAAGTACAATGGACAGGGGGGATACGTCGACCTGGATTTCCTAAACACTTCGCGCAAGTTGTCGCACGTAGCGGCCGCGCACATCGACACGGTGAATATACATCGATTCCTCCTGCCTGTATCTCTTTCTCTCGCTTTGGCAGGACGGCGGAGACGCGTTCAATCGAAGCTTTGATGTATAAATTGCAGCTTTCTCGTTTTCGATCCTTTCCCCGTCCAACTTTCTACTCCCTTTACCAGCATGATTCTGAGGAGGGTGTCTCGGCATCTATCTATCACTTCCGCTTTTCTTTTCCTCGCAGACAATCGTTCTCGAACACTCTCGACCTCTTTTTTTTTTCTTTTTCGCATTCCCAATCTACTCCTCTTTTCTCTAGCATAGTTTCTACGAGTTAAGATTGTTACAGACGTGATTGTATATTTTAAACATTTGCGCGCACTTTCGCGATATCGCGTATACAACTGAAAAATTATGAGACAAACGTGGCATTTCACGAGTCAGCTAAACAGTTTGCTCTAGCTGCCAGTCTGCCTCGTCGATGTGATCTTTTTAATTCACTTGTTCTTATTTCACCAATTGCTTCGAAAGATAATACACATATCGATCTCCCTCTATTCTAACCATTCAACCCTATGACATCCCGGATCCGATTAATAAAAGGAATGGATCGCGAATTGAGGACCGGTCTCTGCCGGTGCAAGGCCACTACGGCTTAGTAATTTAATCAGCTAAAACTAACATCAGCTCTGTTTCCCCAACCCTCCTCGCGTTCCTTCCTCTCCGCTTCCTTCTTCACTCCTACCACCACCCTCTTCTTACCTCCGCAACCGACCAGCCCCAAGATGATTTAATTTGCTAAAATGGTGCGCATATCTCTAGGAACTTGTTGGAAGCTCAGGTCACGACACGAAACAAAATAATTCCAAGCGGTATATGTTTGTTTTATATTGGCATGATGAAATGGATAATTTTTGCGTTTCATTTACAAATTAATAACGTTTTTGTTTAAAAAATACAACATTTTAACATTCTTTGAACTATTGCTTTTCTTCAGAAATTAATAAAGTTGCGGTGTATGCAAGAAGTAAAACCATTTTATTTCGTTTCTCTCAAATTACGATTCATACTATGTGATTATGCCTAAGGCTTAATTTAACTGTTGAAAATTGCTCACATCCGTCCACTTATTTTGTCCACATACTCTCCCTAACTTTTACGGCACGGTCGTTTCTCTACATGTCGTGACATTTCCGTAGGTGTGAAACATACCTTTCATGAAGGTGTCGCAGCCTAAAAGTTACCCTCGAACGAACATAAAAGGACTTATCGCGCTCGTGATCGCACACGGTGTATTTGCGTTTGCACGAAGGTTGTGATCCTTCTTTGCGCCTTATCGGCGAGTCGGGATCTACGGTCCTGGGTGCAGGATCACAACACGTGGTTCGCGGGTCGCGCGCAGAGTTCGCCACGTGGCGCAGATAACAGGATGGGACAGCCGCGCGGCGGCGGTGTGTCTGCTTTCCCGGAGGGGTAAGAATCAACCCCCCGGAAAATTAAGTGCTTGTAGCCGAGATGATAACACCCCCCGTCCACGTGCGCGCGTCGCTACGACGATTTCGCACGAGTCCCAACGCGTAAAAACGGCGAAAGGAGGCTGACATGCAAGAGTTGCTCGGCAATGAGACAATTGGCATGCTTTTCTAAATTACTATCTGATTTTTTACACGAGAGATATATTATGCGTTTATATTTTAACTAATTTGATTTGGATATTTGACATCTAGACCGAAAGGAAGGAAAAGAATGCTTTGTCCTTTTCGATATTATAATAATTATTAAGAAGTTATGGAAAGATATTTAATAATAATAATATTGCGTGTTAAAAGAAATTTGAAAAACCCCCAATTATAATTAAAACGATATATTAATCCTTCCTGATATGTATACTTATATACAAAAAATTATTTAGAACGCTTTATATTGGATTAATTAGAAACAGAGATTGTACTTACTTGTTTTGTCGCGGAGTCTATAAGCCTAACGTAGATATCCTGCACTTGTCTGACACCTGAAATAAATAAAATATCAAATTATCAGAGATTAATAAACCACCTTTTCTTTGTAAATACGTGTTAAAAAATATATTAGTTATTTCGAATAAATTGATAACAAGTCAAATTAATACTATCGTTATGCAGTTTGCTTCGTTCGCGTATCTCGATAAAAAGCCTCATTAAGCAAAGAAGCGTTCCGCGCAGGAATTTGCAACGCTCACGAGAGAAATACGACGAATACGGAAACGTGTCCAAATTCTGCCAAGCATACCGCTACCGAAAGGATATATTTAAGAAAAAGTTGCATATTAAGGAGTATTTAAAGTCGATGGCGATACAAAGCGGCTCGTTCTTGTGCCTCAATGCGTATGCACAATCATCCTTCTTCTTTATCCCGTCGTTCTTGATCTCGCTTTGGAACACCGAATACCGGCTCTCCACTGCGCGTATCGTAATGCAACGATCCACGATAGGAAACGAAACGCACGTACGTGTAAATACGTTAATTATGCCCCTGTTCCTTCGAAATACAAATTCGAACCTGAAGAAATCGTCGCGTTCATGCACGATACGCTTTAAAGTAAACGCGATTTCCAATTTGAGAAGACCAAAGACGTTTTCGTCTTAATTGCCGTATACATATGGTAAAAATTAAAAGAATATATTCAAGTCTGCAATTTTTTGTTTCTTCCGTTTCATAGCTGTCAGAAAACGCGTCTGCCTCGCGGAAAAGCTACATTACGGAAATTACATATCGGCATGCATTATTATCGCGCCCTATCAGAATCGTAAGCACTGTTCGCTGCGCGCGTTCTCGGCGTTGCAAGTTTTCGAAACTGTTCCTTCCTTCCTGGGGGAGCAGCGGGTAATCCTGGGGTGTATTTCGGACAGACACCCCCGTGGCTTCCGGCTTCGCGTGCCCGGTAAGCCAAGTAATCCCGACATAAGACTCCCAGACCCGGCGGGCGCCCCGGCCCGGGCTCACGCCGCATAACGTTATTGCGGATTACGATACTCTGCTCGAAACTAGCTCACAAATTACCTCGAGAAACCGTCGCGGCTTTACCGGAAGTTACGTACGCAGTCGACCGGTTTACCGTATCCGTGGCCATGTCAGGATTTGCAAATACGGGTCGACGCTAAACTGACCGAATAACTGCTATGAGCTTCCGCCGGAATATCTGGTTTTCTCCGTTACAGAAGTTCTAATCGATAACGCGATCCAATACGAAAATAGATAATGATTATACTTCATTTTTTTACATACTGTAGATTATAATAAGAAAATTTCATTGTCAGATAAATTACGGCTCATGTGATATTTCTTAAGAATCTATGAAACGTTTATGCTCTCTTTGGTTACAAAAAATTATACATGACGCATATTCAAGTCTATAAGTACTTCGAATTAAATTTTAATAAGATATCATCCGGCTTTCTATTCACAAAATAATGTTACTTACACTTGAAAAAATTTTAAAAGATTAACATTTCTCTTTTACAATTAATTACATGCCTTGCAGCGTTTACCGCGTTAATTCCTAGAAAACTATAATGAAGTTAATCGAAGTTAGAAGTGAAAAAGAGAAACAATCTTTTCTTTGTAAATCGATTCATTTTGTATCGGTTAAGGGACATGAAATGTAATTATGAACGCGCGGAATGCCGCGCGTCAACCTTATCGCCGGCGGCGCGGCACTTCGCAATTCGAAGCGACGACGATAAAGGGAAGAGATGAAAAACATAGTGCATAAGAAAGAAGACTCGCGTGCCATGTCCCGCTGAGCGGAGGCAAATAAGTCTAGATCAGTCGGCATTAGCATAACTAGGCGACCAGGTTCGAAGGGGGGAGGGGGGGGGGGGCAAAAACGATCTCTCGAAAAAGCCGATACCGCCCATTCTATCGTTCTGATCGGCGATCCTTGATCAGCGGCGCTTTTATTATGCACCGCGATATTCCGTCGGCTCTGCACAGCCTCTCACATGTATTTCGTCTCTGTCTCTATTCTACCGAGTATACGTGTTGTATGTACCTATTGCGTACTTTCCTTATCGCGCATGTGTGCGACGAATGGCTCGAGAAACGTGTGCAAGAAAAGGGTCGACGCTGGCGGAGGAAGGTGGAGAAGTGGAAAGAGGATGAAGAGGAAACGGAGCACGCGAAGATGCAGGAGGAATGAGCGATGACAAAAAGGAGTACGACCCGATATGGGCGAGAGCCCGTCGTCACTCAGACGGCAGGGAGAGAACGCTCCTTATTTATTATTTAATTACAGATTTATTGCCTGGTCGAGCGATCGGTGACGCCACGACGTGTACAGGAACACCTGATGTGGATCTGCCAGTAGTATAACGGCGGGCTCGGAGAGAGGAGAGAGGAGAGAGAAAGAGAGAGACGGGGCAACGTGCACCAATTTGTCTCCAGGGCATAACAGTCGCGCACGCGTGAGCGCGCGGCAAAGTATTTCGTGCATGAAACTTTTATAAACGGCGATACGACACGACAGTTCGATCTACGGCGCATAAATCAAAGTCGAGTTAATGTACCGATCGGCTGTAAAGGGTATAACTAGCGATGTAACACTCGCGTACGACAATGTGTAAACTATGTTACATCGTCGTATTTAATAACTAATACTTCTTTTTCTTTAAGGATAATTTGTTTCAAAATTTCTTTTACAATGTCAGCAATGCGTTTATATCTTAACGTTCGATAAAATTTTGACTGTTTCTTTTTCTATTTAGATCCCGATTTAGATATATGGTCCTTATTTGGTATAAGAGAAGAGAGCTTTCATTTCTTAAATAAAAATTTAAACAAAAATTTAATTTGCGAATGTATAAAAATGTAAATTAAATCTTTTAATTTTGTTAAGAGAAAGCAACGTGATTAAAATCGCACAACTTCAATTCTAAAAGAACTACCGACAAAAGATGCGTTTCCAGTTAGATTTAGAAGCAGAATGCATAGTTTACGATTTATCAAATTCAAATGTTCCTTCGATTGCTTCTGTTTTGCCAGATAAGCCTGTTTCATGTCTGATCGTGCGATCAGAATTCTGATACGCAAAGCCACCAGCTGCAGGCGACAAGACGCAGACATCGGATGGCATCGCGTTCAAGAGAAAGTATGGATAAAATTACATGACGATAAGGACAGGCAAGGACACAAGTATTCTCTCGTAGAGCGGACGAAGGCGTTGAGGCAGAAAACCAGAATATGGCAAAAGAAGGCGCGAGAGAGACAAAGAACACGGTTGACGGTGCCGAGAGGTGCGCGTTGGTATTCTTTAGTTTGCAACAGTTAGTTGCTTCTTGTTCGCGATGTTGGCGACACGTTTTAGTGCCCATAGATGGGAGCGCGGTCCCTCAGTCAAGCCGGTCAACGTAAAAATCTTGCATTGATTGATCGAGCCCCGGCAATGGAGACGGAGGGAAGCACCGTAATACGAGCCCCGGAAAAAAAAAGAAGGATAGAAAAGGGCAAAGGAGAAGGAAAGGGTTGGTTTCGTAGCAGGGACGGAATGGAGCTGATGGTTAAGACGAGGGATAAAGAGACGACCGCGGTTTGTTGACGTTACTCGTGACATACATGGAACGAAAAACTATCGGGCCGAGAGCCTGCGTACAGCGCCTTGCGGTTTTTTCTAATGTGTTCATAATGCGAGCGCGTTTTTGGGGGGTCTGCTGGTCGGACCACCTTCAAAACGTTTGCTTCTTCTGCTCTCTTTCCCCGTCGTTCCTCATCCCTCTTTGCGCCCCGTCTCCGTGCGCGCACATTCGTGCGCTTCTTCAAGACGGAAGAGGGACCCTTTTTGCCACGCCTGGGCCAGCGACGTAAAATATGTCTCTGTTGCGCCCGGGCCTCGAAAGTCCCTGGGCTTTTTAGCGGCCTTAAGAGACCGGGTGTCCGTGTGGAATGTCGATGGCCCATCATCATCGCTACGGATGGGGCTATTACGTGGCCCCACTGCCTGGGCACACGAATACAGATCGATTCGAGACTCTATCCGATCGTCTTATAAATGTAATTGGGAATACTCATTTCACGCACACACACATACACACACGTAATTTCATTGAAATAGATACTGAATACTCGAAAAAACAAATTATTAAATCAACTAGAATTTGCTGATAATTGAAATTAATGTACGCGCGTCGTTTAAGCAATCGATAATTGCTTTAATTACTTAATTTAAAAAAAGGATTGAATTATTCAAGTAAGGGAAGGAATTAAATTTTTGTTACTTACCATTGGAGTAGAGCAGATGTAGACTGTACTGAATACCATTGTTCGTCTTTTGACCTTCAGACTCCTGCAACAAAAGACAAGATATCTATATACCTCTGATCACAATGAGTAAGTTACATATCGTTTAAAATCGATTATACTATTAAGTTACCTACAACTTCTATCTATTTGACACGAAGAGCCTACGGTAGCTATTGTTCGAACGCGCGGTCTCGCGCGTTCTTCGCACTCTATTCTATTTTAATTAAGTGCACCGTGACGCAACGCCTGTGTGTTGCCCCGGCCTGTTCCACCTCACGCTAATTATTAATTTCTTGATGCGCCGGTAAGAGCCATGCCATTACGTATGGCGTGCGATGCATAATTATCATCCTGCCCCGTTGACGAGTCATGCGTGCACTGTGCCATATGCCGCGACCACGGTAATGCATTTTCAACTATCTACCCCCGGAACATCATGGTCGGTGGTACACCCACGACCGCCCCCTCCGTCCCACGACCACGACTTTTAGTTGTGTAACATGACCTTTCGACTCGAGGATAAACGTTGGCAGCCCGATCGATTCTACGTCAAATTAACGTAATTACGCGCATAAATGTGTGGCAAAACTTCGTTGGCTCATTTTGTTGTTCCATCGTATATGCAAATGATATTTTACACGATTATTTGCAATTTCCCTGGTAGGTTAAATTAATTTTTCGTATATTTCATATGGTTTTCACAACTAATTAATTAACATAATTTGATCACCGCTATTTTACGGCCGGGTGCATTCGACAGATGTTACAACAGAACAGAGATTCTTAATGTAAGATTATATTCGACCGAATCAATTATCGTGAAGAAAACAAAGTCCAATTAGCTAATTACAAATAATAAAAGCTATAAAAGTAATAATTTTTAAGTATATATAAAATCTGTGTGTAAGAATATGTTATATTGTATAATAAAATATATGTAATAATTTTTTAAATACTAAATAATATAATTTATAAAATATGTGAAATGAAAAAGATTTATATCATACACTTTTAATTTTCTATTTACGTTTGTCGTAAAATGGACAATCTCATACTCTTGAAGGGTCTTATTTCTCAAGCCTGACTGTCCCGCTCCATTTCGATGAGTACGAGTTCCACAGAAGATATCAAGATTATGGCTTATCAGCTTAAGCACGAGAATAGTCGACGCGGATAAAAAAAACCGCATAAATCCATCGCAAGATTTCTCCGCGAATGAACGGGAAGTGATCATTTTTCTAACGGAATAACCTCCCTCCATCCACATCCCGCGCTCGATTCATCGGATAATCGGCCCTGCTTCGCCGATCGGCGTCTGACCGGCGACGTCTTTCTTCCCTTTTTTCCGTCGCGCGCGCGCGCGCGCGGACCGAGCGTACGCATTAAGCTCTCTCTCCTGTCGTCGACGTTCGTCGCGACCATTAATCTCTAAATTCGTCCGACGCACGATGGACGTTAATCAGATATATACGCGGATAGGTCGAGCTATTCGCTCTCTCTTTCTCTCCCTTTCTTTCTGTTTCTTCGTCTGCTCTGACTACTTTTTAATTAAACACGAACAAAAAGCGGACGGAACCGGGAGACGCTATGTATTTACCTATAGCGTCCATTTCCCCAGAATGGTGCGTGGCATCAAGCGTGGCGTCGTATCGAGCTTAGTGAGACTCAACTCGCATGCTTCTGTGTTGCTATTATTGCGATAAGCGTATTAACACCACTTATGCGCAAACTTTATATACCGATTTTCATATATATTTTTATTCTAGATGAATATTATAAAGATGAAATTATTGACTTAACTCTTATGAATTAATTTTAGAACGTTATTAATTATTGAACGCTGAATAATGACCGATATCTTTAATGGAATTTTAAATATACGTCATATTTCTATTCTCGTTGCTTTGATATAATTTGTAGCTATTGAAATTTTTCATAATTAGAACAGAATCATTAAGATGCAGCAACACGTGCAAATATTTCTACGTTATATTTATAACAGAATACGATAATTTCGATTAAGACCAGCAATGGACCAGAAGAGGAGATGCGTGGATCGAGGTACAAACTCGACACGGAGTTGATGCATATCCGCGGTGCATGACCCTAATTAATAGGGAGGCCACGCGATGCAACTGTTCCGACAACGTGAATTATGCATGTATTATAAGGTCGGGATAGGAGGCTGAGAGAGGAATGAGCGAAAACCAAGCGGAACGTTATAGATTCACGAAAAGATGGAGGGACAGAGACATTGAAAAGACGCCAAGTGAGATACTAATATTCATCACGATGTGAATAATTAAACGGACGCGTTTGCACATTATGTATAAAACTTGATATAGCTGAATTATCGCGCGCAATCTAATTCAATTAAGTTAAATTCGACATTACGTTAAAGATGAGAGTTAAATATGCATTGCGTCAAATTATAGATCAGATGCCCATTGGAAATCGCTAAGAAGTAAATATAAAATTTTGAGTTCAATATTTATTACATAAATATTGAAAGTATTAGTCAGATTAATATAGATTACGATTATTTTATCGTATTATATATAATATTGAAGAGTCATTAATCATTTTCTCTTATTACACACGCTACAGATTGATGAAGCGATCGATTCGCAAAACTTCGCAACTTTCCGAGTCGCAGATCGCGAGTCACTCCGCACCTTACATTCTTAAATCTACGACGTTACATCCTACACCGCGATCTAACTGTATGTCTTCCTGTGTCGAATTAGCCGACGATTTATGGCGGATAGATTTATTAGGGGGTGTACCTCGTTACCCCGGGGCGTAGAAGTAGAGAAAGGGGAGGGCGGAGGAGTGAGAGAGGGCGACGGGAGCGGGAGTGGGAGAGGAGAGGAAAGAGAGACAGAGAGAGACGTCCGACAGAACATCGTCGTTGCACGAAGCGAGGCTCGCTAGAATTCCAGAGGTTACGGACGGGATTACGTTTCGATAATTTATACGCCCGTGGACCTTGGTCCTCGTCCTCGTGCCGTGCATCTAGATTTCCGCCGTTTGTTTGGCGTGTATCGTGTGTGCCTTGCGCCACACGGCCCACACGTATGTACATAGCACATCGTGTATTTACGTAGATCCGATCAATCGATCCGCGATCGTAAAGCGCCATAAAGCGCACCGGTGTGGTACACCGGTTCTTATGCGCGTACATACCGAAGATGTGTTATACCTGTGCAAATCCGCATTCATTTTATCCGGCGCGGTCTCCCAACGTAACCGATTTCTCTTGCGCAAGAATGGACGCTGCGTCGCACGGCACGGCGGTAGTTAACTTTTCCTTAAACAGCTATACTAATTGACCAATAGAAAGTGGAGCTCTAACGATGACCGAGCGCTGACAATCGCGTACCGTTTGAGAGCACTCTTTCGGGGTCGCGATCGTTCCTCGCGATAATTCCATCAGCGCAACTTAGATTCACAGCTGTCGACGGTTTCTATCGTGATGAGATATCGCGTTATTCGACGTCGATTCGGGAAGTATAATAATAATAGAATTATTCAGTATGCTGTCAATTAATTTCTGTATAGAATCACCACAATTTATGCGATTTAATTGCCGTGTCCTTACATTTTATCTATATTCCTTGGTGCAATTATAACTATATTAATTTATAAAATAGTTCTATTGATGACCAAACAATTGTTCAAACGCGATCTTTATAATAATACTGCTCCCTCCGTGAGCTGCCATTATGACTGACAGCTGTGATATCCAGAACAATGAAATTGAACGTAAAAGAAATAACTCCGTCACGTTTTCATAACCGTGAAGTGATAGGTCTTAAAGGCGTACGAGCATAGTGGCCTTTTGTATTGTATATTTTGTACGTTAACGCGTCGCGCGATAAAGTGTATTAAGCATGATAGAATTCATTCTACTGCTGTATAATTAGTTGCAGACTGTATCATCGGCAATTACGGTAATTTCTCGTGGAAGCCTCGATATTTCGCGCACGAGTGCCCGGTTAACAAACGCCCGGCAGAATGTAATCTCCAATCGAAGGTACGGCGAACGCGTGGGTGGAAGGCGGCTCGAAGGGCGCTCTTTATTATTCGTAGGTCATTCGCTTCGCGTGACCATTCCCGTGATCCTGCATCGCGCCCGTCCATTTCTCACGCGGGGCCGATGGATTTTCGCCTGTCCAGCTAATTGCCGGAAAAGAGGCGCCGCGCTATGGATTCTACGGATCATCGATACGCGTATACGCGCGTACACGCGTAGGCGTTGCTGTTTAATATTTGACGCCGGCCCCGATGGAAACGGCAATTATCGAGATAAGCGCGCGCTCGCACGATATTCCCCCGGCGTCATAAAGGGTCTCCTCTCCTCCTTTTTTTTTCTATCCGGTCTCCCCGGAGAGTGGCGGTTAGCGCGAAGCATTGAAATTCCGAACTTAATCATCCGCTATCGTCGCTCATTTTCACCGGCAAACTCGGCCGCGTTCATTCGCCCACCATTCTTTAACTTCGCGCGCCGTTTTCGAAAGAGAAATGTCTCGACGCGATCGGGTTTTCCGAGTTTGCGGTCGTTTCTTGCGACGCTATGTTTTAGGACAGTAACTTGCATCGTGATCATAGCGTTGGTGGATCAATCGGCTCGGATTGGTTCGAAAATTCTAAGAACGGTTGCGAGGAATGTAATAGTAGAAATCATTACCTGATCCTTCTCGACGAAGCCCATGAACGACGTCCTCTCAATCTCGATCGGTTGGCCGTGTCGATCGTAAAGGGCGATCACGAAATGGAAAAAATTGCTCTTCCTCAGATTACTCGGCGGTTGTTTCTCGAAATGTGCCCGGCCCACGCCAACCCTATAATCAATTAGATATCGCATTTTAGAGAATCGTCCATTAACTGTATTACTTACATTACGATGTAAATGTCGTAGCCGTATCTTTCATTGCCATATAAACATATTATTGTACTAATTAATGTAATAACGTACTTCCAAAATTGAAATACTTGGAAATGATATTAATATCGAATAATTTACAACACTGATTTTATCTTTTATCATTGCACATGTAAATATGACTGTTTACGACTTACAATTAGTAAATCTCTTACACATATCAATTTATACGTATATATAGTATAAAGATAACAGTGTGCACACTGAAAAAAAAATATTTTGATCCAAAAAAATATTACTTTATTCAAGAAAATTATTTATTTGGTGGGTACCAATGACATATTTACTTGGATTAAAATATTTTTTTTCTCAGTGCAGTTATTTTTATTTTAACAAGTGCGAATAATCTTTGAATTTCGGCGAAATGTTAAACGACATTCTCTCTGTCGCGGAATCAGAGAGGTGTATCAGTCCATGCACTCCTTGGATGCAATAAGAATGCCCGAACCGGCGGAGAGGTAAAGACAAACGAGGTCGACCGTGGGGAAGCGCGCAGGTGGTCTCGACGCCTTAAAATCCTATTAAGGTCTCATGTGCCGAGATTAGGCCGCTGGACTCCAATGCCATCTTTGAGTAATGGCACGGAAAGTCCCCTTTTCGAGCTTCGCATAACCCGCACGTTGATCTCAGATTCGAATTGATCTTGTAAAACTCGGATCTTGTAAAACTCTTTTTCATCATTACTGTTATTTGATGGTTATTTCTTCATGTCACATCATGTTAATAGTTAGAGAATACATTGAAATAATTATTCTATATATTATCTCAGAATTTTATAAATCTCTAAATATAGATATAACTATTCATATAGTTATTACTAGTATGTTTTTCTTCTCAATGATATGAAAAATATGGATTTTGTCAAATTTCTTACAAATTCCAACGGCAAATCTCTATCAAATATAATTAACATAATTGTAATGTATTGTATATAATAAACGACTTTTAAATTTACCGTATAACGTATATTGCACTCGGCTGTTAAAAATCACCGCCGAGAAATCGCATTATCGGCGCTGGTCTGTGCGATCGTGCCGTCGCGAAACGATAAAACCATCGCACGACTGCACAGAGCCGCATGCACGGCCATCAGGGCGGACCCTCGGAGCGGAAAACTGAATCGACTGGACCGAAAATGAATAGCGGCAGTTTTGCAGCACATTTGCGAAATAAATGATGGTATCGGCGGTGCGTTTGTCACGCCAGGTGGTGGGATGCCGAGCCGCCGGCAGGTAGGGGGAGGGGGGAAGGGAGGGGAGTGGAAGCACAGGGTCGGCAAGGGGTCGGTTGCAAGGGGTTGCAACGCGGGCGGCTTTCGGGAACGAACGAGGGACGGCGGATCGCGCGGCGGAGGACCGAGGGAGGACGCGCTGGGAGAGGAAGGGTAGTGATGTACTGCCCGTGTCGATAATTATCGGTGGCTGATTAACCGGTCGCCGGTTCGCGCCCCATAACTCTCGACGTCCGATTATTTTGCCCCGTTTGCCATGCACCAATTCCTATATAACGCGTAGGCACGTTCTGCCGCACCGTTATATTATCACCCAAAATTCACTGCTGCACACCACCACCCACGCCTTTTCGAGGATTGCGGAAAACCGCGCATATACGCGCGCAGTACGTATCGCGCTAATATGACAATAATGCGTATGTGGTTATCAGTGTCTACAACCTCACATACAAATTACTTTAGAAGGAAAACAGTTTTATTAGGTTTAAATAACAATTGATTATTATTAATTGGATTTCCACGCCTTTCTAGTCTATTTTAAAATTCAAATTAAAAATTTTGAATTTCAGAACAGATTCATGACTAGAAAAGCGTGAAATCCAATCAGTATAATATGTTATAATGTAATATATTATATAATATGTTATATAATATATTAAAATATATATTATAATATTATATTATATATTATATATACATAACGTGTTATAATATAGAATGCCATAGATGGCACAAATTGTAAAAAAAATTAAAATTTATAATAATACAAACATAATTTTCTATACTTTAATCCCTAATATTGAAAATAACTAAGTAAAAATGACAAATCCGAGAAAAGCGGCATGTAAAGGTTGCGTGAGCAAAAAATTTGCAATTAGTCAATTTTGTCACAATCTTAGAGTGTTGTTGCAGAGTGAAAATAATCCATATATATTATTTTTATTAATATTCCTCTTTTAAACGGCTACTTTTCATACAGTTCTTCATTTCCTGAATTGCACGATCCTCAGCGTTCATGAGTTATGTTTCACAGATACATGCGGATAACGCGGTGCGCTTTATGCGCTTATGTTGACGACCGTGTCGCTCATCCTACCGACCGATGCCGAGGTGATAATTACGGGCTCCATTCGCGTTTACTGTATTCGTGCGTGCAATTTGCCACGTGCGCGCTTTCGGTCTCGCAGATAACGCAGCTCGTTCCGGCACCTGGCGAATCATTCGACCCTCCGCCACCGCTAATCCACCGCGCGATCATTCTTTCACATTCGGTTAAAGTGCCCGTGCAGTTTTGATTTGATTCCGATTGGATTCCGATCGATCCCGATAATGGTATCGGGCTAAAACGCGACGTGCATTCAAATGCGCGAATAAAGATATGAAATGTAGGAATTCCACACGATCCTTAATGGCGCGTTCTCGGTCACGGGAATAATTGTCACAGCATTGCGAGATCGTCGCGTATATCGCGCAATTATACGGCGAATAAAAAGCGACGCATATACGCACGCGGTTTACGAACCGTGCGAGTAGATGAAGTTACGGAGGGAATCGCGCTTTATATCGCGTTAGACAATTGCGACGGAACTTTTTCATTTCTGCGTGAAATCTGTGCCATCACTTTCTCGTATTCCGTAACGACGTAATCGACATTTAAACGATGACGAGGCTGCACGATCTCCGACGCGTTTGGAGAAGCAACGGATTGCCGGACAAGCCGATCGATACTGCTTATACTTTATACACAAGAGATGCGACCTATGCCATTTGTGCGCCATGCATTACGGACGAAATATATGCGGATAATACGAATCCACCGATATGGTTACGAATTCACGGATAAAGCAATCGTAGAGAATTACAATAAATCCGCGGGTAATACGCACCGTCGGGCGTTAGTTATTGCGAGTTACCCGAAGCGCGCTCTGTTTACGCTCGCGCCCAACGCGCGATTCATAATGCGCGCGGAGATAATGAGCAATTTGTAATATATCCGAATGTAATTTGCTACCAGGGCGCGTTACTGCGAACGTTGTTCAATTTAGCGCCGTGTTTCACCGTACCTTTTGCTGCATAAAAATCTATTAGTCATTAACACGCTGTAATATGCATATACACTTCGCAAATAATTCGCAAGAGAATTCGCAAGAGAATGGTATAATAAATAATTTTCAGATATTTTAATCAAGAATTGAATATAATATAATTTATGTTATATATATTAAAACATGTTAACTATTACGTGGTACATTAAACGTTAAATTAACTTTACAGTCGTCTTTAAATTATGACAGACGTGATATTTAATTGATTATTTTAGGGACCATGCAGGATTAACCCTTAAATGCCACACCTCTCAAGAATCTCGTAAATGACACATGGGGTCTAAAAGACCCCAGCATGAAAATTGTCTCCTTACTTATTGATTTTTTGATATTTAGTTATGAAAATTATTTTCAAAGTTGTTCAAGGCTTAGAAAAGAGAATAAAATGCTTATATTGTTAAAATTTCAATTTTAACATAGTATAAAAAATTAAGATCGCCAACAGTTAAAATGTTGGCTCCAAAATAAAAAAAATAAAAAATAATAAATAAATAAATATGAGCTCCATATTTGGCGGGAACATTTGAAAATATATCATTCTAAAGGGTCTGGGGTCCGCTGGACCCCGGGTGGCATTTAAGGGTTAATATTTTTATAGAACGCAAACAGTGTGTATATCTAATAATAAAGTTCATGTACTACAGTGCGTCGTCGCCGAGATTTTGTTGAAGCGACTACAGTTTCAAAGATCGATAGCAATTTTTCTCTCTCTCTCTCTCTCTCTTTCACGCTCTTTTTCCTTTGTCTGTTATTCATACGAAAGGTCATCGTTTTTCGCTGCGCGACAGCCCCTTCCCTCGAGTGCGGTGGTTTACTGCTTCATTAGGTGGATAACTTTTTTAGGGGTTTTTAAAAAGCGCGAGAGTTTATGCCTGTGCTTCGCGAGAGTTTTAAAACAGTTTCGCACACCCTCCCTCCTAGTTGATCTCGGTGTAACGCAGTTGTGTGGTACAACTGTTCTTAGTAGCGGAAAACGAAACTTTCCAGCTCGAGTTTCCATGAAGGCGAAAGTTGACGTTTAACATTTTGCGACTCTTAAACTCCTGTAAAACAATTATCCAGACTGCCGCAACATTGATTCAATTAAATTTGACAAACGTTTATATTCCGTAATTTTGCATTCGATCAAACATCAATCGCGTAATAACTCGAGTCGCGACGGGTTCTTCCATCAATAGTCACATCATGGTTACATGATGATGTTTAATGATTTTCAATTTGTAGAAATACACAATTTTCTAAAGATTTTAATTCGTAAGTCTTCTAAAACATTATATCATAATTTGCGTTTGGTGAAATCTTTCAGTAAGCAGCGTTTTTTAATTTTTCTTTAGCTTTAATAAAATTCTTCAAGTTTTGATTTTTCAAATGTCGGGCAAAAATATTGATCTATTTTGCAGAGAGATTAGTTTCGATAGTCTGAAGAAGAAACGATTGGATAAACGAGAAAGAAAGTACGGGGAAAGCAGGGAAAGTCCGGGACAAAGCGATGAGCAAAAGGCGCTAAAATTCTCAATTACATTAACTCGATTCCAGTCGGTCCCCGTGTCACAGTGCTTGGAAAAAGGGATTAGTTAGAGAGCCGCTATTGGATTAGTAAATCCGTCGGCTCATCCGATTTACGTTCTCAATTCTTCTAGACAAGTATCTTTATTATTGTCGCATCATTAAAATTCTGACGTTGCAATAAAGCACGGTTCATTGTTTATTATTGTTCGAACATAGGTACACACGATGATTTGAAACGGTAAAAATATAAAACAAAAATTTGTTTTTGTAAGATAAAAGTCACAATTGTAGTCGCGCCGACAAAGAACACCAGTCTTTATTAACATAGGTACACACGATGATTTGAAACGGTAAAAATATAAAGTAAAAATTTGTTTTTGTGAGATAAAAGTCACAATATTGTAGTCGCGCCGACAAAGAACACCAGTCTTTATTATAGTAGCTGTCTCTTGTGTGTGATGGTATTAATGTAAGATGATTTAGACAACTTATTTGACATGTCCTGTGGCGAGAAAAATGATATGTTAAAAAAGGAAAAAAAATCCGCTTTGGAATAGCTTACACACACAAGCTGTTTATCTCTTCTTTTAGTAAAGACACGATTACCTGTTCCTTTAACAAATTTATAATTTGCATATTTATGCAAAGTCAATTTTTCTTGCGTATATACAATACTAAAAATTATTACAATTTTAATGGATATCGTATGATTAACGTTGTTACGCAGGGATATAGCTCGCCGTGCGATCCGACGGCAAATACTATAACAGCAGCACGAACATATTTCTATACAGTTCGTATTAACCCTTTGAGTGCCAAGCTGATTTCGGTAGTAAACTTAATAAATCTCATATATTATTTTAATATTTTATTATTTTTTTAATATCTTAACAATATTTATATTATTTCTTTAATATCTTAAGTATTTAATAAAATCGAGTAAATAAGACCATCACTCACAAATGGATGACGGGGTCTTTGCGGAAACGCATCACCCGGATATGGGTGACATGGCATTCAAAGTGTTAAGATCCTTTTTTAACATATCATTTTTCTCGCCACAGGACATGTCAGTAGTGTCTAAATTATCTTAGATTAATTTATCGTTAATATTATACAATTAAGGCCATTGCACGTAAAAATGTTTTAGTCATAATTGTAAGGCCGTAAGAAAATAAATCAATCACAGTCGATTACTCTCCTCGCGCTTGAAGAATAATCAAGTGTGATTGGTTTATTTTCTTACGGCCTTACAATTATCACTAAAACATTTTTACGTGCAATGGCCTTTATTGTCACGTTTTACAAGAAACTGTTGCTAATAAAAACTGTCATTCTTTGTCGGCGCGATTACAA
Organism: Temnothorax nylanderi; assembly: GCF_030848795.1. Taxonomy (NCBI): domain Eukaryota; kingdom Metazoa; phylum Arthropoda; class Insecta; order Hymenoptera; family Formicidae; genus Temnothorax; species Temnothorax nylanderi. The sequence goes on from NW_027249083.1 coordinate 1,554,481, forward strand.
TTGTAACTTTCATCTCACAGAAACAAATTTTTGCTTTATATCTTTAAACATTCCGTTTCAAATCATCGTGTACCTGTCTTTGAACAATAAATAAATTTTTGCATTTTAATGTTATCACGTTTCTTGTATTTAATTAATTGTTTGAATGGATTAAAAACTAAAACTCAGCGCGATAATTTTCATTCTATACAATTTTCATTCTATACATTCTGTAAATGTTTTGTTTTGGTCAAGCAAATGAGATGAAATCATGTATAATGTGATTTTAAATATATTTATATATTTTAAAATATAAATATCATTAAAATACAGACGCGACGTGATAGTAAGGAAATTTTTTCACTCAATTATAAATATATTCTTCGTCGATTAGCAGAAATAATGTCGCATAAAATGTTTTCTCTTTTATTGTTCTTTTTAAATCGTTCTTCATAGAAATAGATAAATTATGAGATGTCATATTATGTTGTTAGTTTCAAGAAATAATCCAATTTACATTCAGACGTATTATACTACGTAAAACTTTCTTGCAATGACACGACTATACAAATATATCTTCAATAAAATGAAATTGATTGTTACGCCAATGATAAAATTGAATAGTGATTATTAAAACAAGATATTCCTCTGACAACATACATAAATTTTATCTACTGCATTTCCGTCGGCAGATACAATCTCATATCTCGATCACTCTTCATTTCTTGTCAAATGTGAAGATTACAGCATTTTTATGTACTCACGTTCCGTTGTCGGCGAGCGCGGGCTGCGGCCAAGCACGTGGCACAGGTTCCTCCTTCAGTATCTGCCTCATATCTTGAGGCGCGAAAACCAACGGCGCCCGCGGATGATGATGGGGCGGCGGGGGCGGCGGTGCCACACTCGCGCTGTACAGCTTACGTCCCCAGTGGCCTTCGAGCTCGACGGGACTTCCGCCCCCTGTGGTGGCCCCGGTACCACCCCCTCCGAGTCCGAGCCATGGTGACCCCCCAGCACCCACGATTGTGGAGCTGGGCAGGAGACTGCTCCACTCGTCGGACCGCGTGGTGAGGCCGTACGGACTCTCTTGGGGCAACAGGCTTCCTCCTTCGCGTTGCCAATCTTTGCAGAAACCTTCGTCGCCCCCTCGTTCGCCCCTTCGCGTCTCCGCGGGAGACTCCACCGGTTGTCTCTCCGTCAGAGCGGGTACGCCCGGTGCCACGTTTCTTTAGGAATGCGCATGAATCATTATCACTGGAACGTTAGCGGCCGGCGGCCCGTGGCGGTGCATGAAAACGTCCGCTCACCACTGACGGTGTCGCGTCTTTCCGGACTGCACCGTCAAGCCGGGCGCACCGACCGCGTGCCGGTGCACATGCGTCCGAACGTGCGTGCCACGAGTTCGCGATACGAGTTCGCGCACTAAGGGCCACGTTGGAGTTAGGTGTCTCACAATACACTGTTCTCACTCGCTCGCGCAGAATTTCGTGTCCCTTGTCCTTCGTCGGTCCGCGTTCGCGGCTCTTTATCACTGACGTATCACTCTCTATACGACGCGACGAATGTTCGTAGACCTCGTGAGGGATGTCATCGGCTGTCCCTTGAACGCTTTGCCAAAGATGCACGTCTTCGAAATCGTTCTACGATCCCCGTACCAGATGATGATGCCTGAGACACGAAAGTGTATAGCGAAAGTGGTAATCTGAGCACTTGCCGGTAGCACCCTGGTGCGTATTATCGTCGCCGCCAAAATGTTGCAAACGTGTCTCGTGACCAGCGGAGAGGTCCTTCGAGGTCCCTAGTCGCACGTTGCTTCCCGTTACGGTGCCGCTTGTCGAATGTGTCAGGGCCGGCACAAGCGGCGTGCCAGCAGGTCCCAGTGGGGTCGGGTCTGGAGAATCGTGGTGGGCGCGGCCACGAGTGATATCGCGCATCGACCAGCCCGTCTGGTAGGTCTTGCCCATTTTCCACCGTGCACCAATCCACTGCGAGTCGCGCGACCAATGGGTGAAGCTGCCCATACCCATATCGACGCCCATCTGGGACACCAAGGACTGTGGCGCCCTGGCGGCAACATCAAGAGACTATCATTCCGGCGCGAGCCGCTCACGAATAAGGTCCATGCTGTGATGCTCCTTTCCTTTGAGTAAAAGTTGAAGGGATAAATATTTCAAAACTGTTGCAAAAGTTGAATTTCTGTTTTTTAGATAAGTACCTTTCACGATGTATATCATAGTTATTGATTATCATAATTCTGTCTTTGATGCGTTATTTGTTTTTATTAAATCTTTGTAAAATGAGTAAAAAATATATATTTATTATCAGTATGTTGGAATTCATTTCAATAGGTTGAGATTAATATTTTTTATATCTACTTGTTCAATTTTTGCTGCTGCTTTATTTTAAAACGCGACTATTTATTGATGAATCATGCATGCTGGTTGAAATACATTTTATTCTACTCTAGATTTAATCTGTTACAGATTTTATTAAAATTTATCTCAGGATAAATCTGTAATCTTTTTTTTTAATCTACTGAGTCGATAGTGGCCCCCGTTATTAATTGGACATACTATATTTCTTCATCGCTTTTTCAATCTGCTGTTAAATTGATTTGAATACAAACTAGTCAATTAAATCGTATCTCATATGTTATTTTCATACTTTTATTCTTTATGGTAAAGATTTCTTCATTTTTTAGTTTAATCAAATCCTGGTTGATATCTTTCGTAAGAAAATCTACATATACTTATCATTACTTGTTTTTATATTTAAAAAACTTCTTAATATACAATACAAATATATTCTGAATAACAAATGTTGAATTATCGACACAAAACGCTTGTGTTTCCAGAAATATTTTTAGTTTTATTACAATTTATATTTTAACTTAGTTTCATTTTAGAAAAATTGAGCTTTACGTAAAACTATAAGATTCATTTTATATAAATTATAAAAACATTGAGCGTTACCAGGTAATCGAGTATATAAATCTTAGCTCGAGTGGCAGTTGGGTCGAAAAAGTAATTATAGAATTTGTTTGAATAAATTTATGTGATGGAGGGAATAAAAGCAATCGCGAAGTTAGAAGGGAAAGAAGAAAGAAGAGACTTGCAGTGTTTCGCAATCTTCTTACTAGTACAAGATTGCAAAGAAAATCTAATTCTTCTCGTGATTTCATTCAAACGATGTACGTTGGAGAGCCACTGCTTCAAGGGTATGGGGCCTATCAAGTGGAGATAATGTGTTCTGTGCCGGGTAATTTGGCTCTCCTCCCTTCTTTCCACTTCAACCGTCTTGAATCTACTTCTTTGACTGTTTTGCATTTGCAAGCGTTTCTGAATATTCTGTTGTTGCTAAACGTCGTGCTACCAACTAAACACGATCGTAGGCAATCCAATATCAATATTAATACTTTACATGGTATGTTATAAAATATATTTATATGTATTTGCGTTTGAAGAAATGTTAGAACATTTAAACTAAATTGAAATGTTCATCTATATGTTAGTAATGTACTAATTGTGAAATCAAATTTAGCAGTGAGTAATTGTTGAACCTACTTAACCTACACCCATCGCGTACGAAAAGTGTCAAGGGTCGCCGATTAATGTTTATCACATGGCAAGATAATGAAGCTTAATGAGGGTCTGCAAGGCATCATTACGAAACACTCGACATGCGCGCGTGCCAAACCGGTTTCAATCTCCTTTTTTCTGAGGCTCGTCTTCTCTTTCAGTGTCGTGATTCATGAGATCCCTCTCGGCTGCCCAACGGCCTGTAACATTGCCACCTTATGGCAATGACGCGGCTCCGGGAGTATGAGAAGCTATTTAGAAATGGAGGTGCTACTTTTTGCTACGTTATGCTTCGGTCCTTAAAAAGAAAGATTTCAGTTCGCAATGATAAATTATTTCGAAAGAGCGGACTGTTGAAATTAAATCTACGAAATTTTACGTGTTTCTCTGAATAGAACCGTTCTTCATGCTTTATAAGTTTCCATTATTTTGCATTATTCTAAATTCATTTATCATTTAGTAGAAACGTGACAAAGTAAAACCGGAAAAAACGCACATTGAGATAGATTTTATGTAGACACTCCTTAAATATTCCAGTAATCCAATAGCAAGCGGTGTCGACGTACCTAAATGTCCCAATGATGTCAAATGAACATCACCGCACCGACCAAATCCAATTACCAATTGGGAGGGTTGTACGACTCAGTATTGCTACGGTTTGCGTAGGTATACCCTGCACTATAGCTAGCTTACCTTTTAAGCCTATTATTATTCGGCTATGATAATATTTCGATTCTGGTTTTCTTGTTTGTTCCGCAGAACTCGTCCCTACATACGTCAGCTTAAGGGGTCGCGCCTACGGATAAAACTGTCAAACGGATTTTCGATTTAGTTACCTAGCTCGATAGTCTGTGTATATTAGATAGTTAAGAAACCTTCATTGATGTGCATTGAAATATATGCATCGATGGAAAAAATGTTACACTATGGATAAAAAGAATTCGATATAAGAAATTAAGAACAGATAATAATAATATATATGTGTGAAATAATAAACATATAATAAATTATTTTTATATACTGAAGAAACTGTGTATTATCTAATAATCGTTTCTTCATCATCTATCTCATAGACATAGTACGTAATTCTCTTTATTAAAGCAACTAACAAAATATTGCTTTCGTAGAGTTAAGATAATAATAAATGCATCATTTATTTTCGGGAAAGTTTTAAGAACGCTTGCTGTTCTACCTGTGAACGTGCATTGTGCAGGTACTGTCAGGCAAAAATGTGAATTTTGCGCGTTCGGGTCGAGCATGAGTCTGCAAAATCTAAAATAGGCGGGCGTGTTGAATAGAGAACCGCACTTGCCCTACGGTAATAGTATCCGTGCACCCTACGGCTGGTGAAGTATCAAGGTACTGCTAGTATGCAATGGTACATCATGGGATGGTAAAAAGGGTCCTGCGCCGGAGAGACCTCGACATATGTGACGCTCATATGGGGTGGCATCCCTCAGCTTCGCGAATTCGGAACATGTGTGCGGGGTAGAAGTGTCTAGAATTCTATGATAAAGTGTGTGTTTGCACTTGCACTTGCGATTCGTGAAGTGGTCTTCTGATTATTTTCGCCTGCGCTAAATCGAGACGTCCCCCACTTGTCAATCGTCCGGACTGTAAGTTTTCGCCAAAAAATATCATACTAAATTGACAAAAGAAAGGAGATGCAAGCTCTTCTGTTGCGTAGGGTTCTTTTTTGGTGTTACTCAAACAAAATACTATTTAAAATGATTATTCTAGAATAATTTGTCACGCTACAGTTTTCAAACGCAATTATTCAAGTAATTTTAATAAGAAAATAAATAATTTCCTTTATCAAAAACTTCTCATCTCTGATTCAAACAAGAACAGCCGTTCGATTAGCAATCTTGGGACAAATCTAAGTCACAGAGAGAGAGACGTCGTCTCTCGGGATCACGCGTTTCGCAAAAAGACGACGCTAAAAACCACGGTAGCACGTCCCGCATTGTATTTGCCCGCGCTTCCTCGAGTTCAGCATTTGGTATGACAATACACGCTGATCAGCGCATCGATGCGTGATTATAATGATAATGCCGCCTCCTGTTTCGCAGGGGGGTGAGCGCGGGTGTGCGCGCGGCGGCCCCCTAAGGGGCGCTCGAGTTTTTCGGGTAAAGTTTTTCCTACGCAGATGCGCCATCGGACGGGGCTATTTATTAGCGCGGCCACATCCTCTGTTCGTGTGCTCCAATTCAAAAGGGCTTGGACAACAGGTTGCCGCGTCAACGTCATTAGCCGTTGCGTTTTTGTTCCTGGCCCATTGGGGGTTTACCTCTATGCCGATAAGAGGCACGCCGGTCGTTAATCCTTTCCTCGACGAGATAAGCTGTAAGGCGTGATTTCGAGCGGAAAACGACCGTCGCCTTTACCGTCGCGTCCGCAGAACGGATTTTCGGAGCTAACCGGGGAGGATTTTTATTACATTTTCATTCCGCGTAGAAAATTGCTCGCATCGGGTGGAAATCGCACCCGACGTAAGATCAATGAAAAATAAGAAATTGCCTACATTACAGAAATTTTTTATGCCTTACGAAACTTCCGTATATTCCGGTCGAAACTTGGAGAGATCGCTTCATGATTTATTCCGCGGGCTCCGCATGGTCACGGTAGTCGTAACCACCACTAAACTCCGTCTACCCGAATCGAGGACGCGTCTGTTTCCATAAACCAAATTATTTTTATATCCAGGGATCTACGTTCTCTTGAATTAGTGATAAGCAAGGATGGCCACTCGATACGTCGCTGACCGCCCATACGACCCCTATGATATATCTAACGGATAGAACCTAGCGAATCGCAATAGCGATTTCTCCATCCGTTGCCCATAATATGAGGGATTTGTTTCACTTTTTCTATCCCACGACAAATTCGCGCGTATCACGTTTAGTACGCTGAGGCTGAGGCATATCTTATCACGCAGAAATTCATCTACGAATATGAATGGAATAAAATTTAAGCGCTTGTCCATTTAAAAAATTATCCAAAATTTAAATTGTTCCACGCACGCTTATTGTTAATTGTTAATTTCGGCGAAGTTTGCGCGCACCGTAGAACTTATGTCTCGCTAGAGATTCTAAGAGAGAACGATCAACATCACCGCTAAGTACTACGAATTACCGTCGACCGTGTATATCGTCGGTTTCATCGCTGATTCGCGGGAGGGTCGACAATGTTCGTGCGCACGGTCGTTAGTCGATCGTTTTGGGGATGGACATGGGAAATTCGGCCAGTTAGCCAAAACGTAACGATGCATCCAAGTCGAGAAATCGTTCCGGCGAGAGGCGAGATAGCGCGATTCGTGGAGGGTGCGTCGTCGAAGATAGGATACCCTCGAGAGCCGTAGGGGCCGTACACGACTTCGACCGGTGCGTGCTCGTCAAGGGTTACCGTATCCGAAAATGTAACTTATTTTACGAAGACTGTCTATCGGAATGACATGATAATTTTCCGTCGCATTAAAAATTTCTAAAACAGTCTCTCCGAACGTTAAAAATAAATTACAATAAGATCTGAAAATTTCTGTCCTCATCGTTATTCTAATCAGTAGTCACAATTCCGTGATAATTATTACGCGCAGGGAGTACATAATCCTATAAAATATAAAATAACTATGAAAAGTTGCTTAATTCGTAAATTGATATCACGTATCACCGCGTATTGGGGACGATATCGGTTCAATTCACGTTATTGGAATAGAAATGGCCGTGTGTTTCCGTTAATTAATTTCGACACGCTACGCGCGTCTCGATTTCCCGCTAATGACTTAAATGGATTACCGGCTAATTCCCGCGGACGGCTACCACTCTCTGATCTGCCGGGTCGGCTCGCGTGCACGCGTGCATCGCATGAACTTTTCAGACCCGTGCGTCGGTGCGGTCTATACGGGGAGAAAATTTTGCGGGGAGACACGAGGCTACGCTGCCAAACGTAGCTAAGCCACGCACGAAGTGGACAAGGAGGAACGGGGGCGAGCACGCGGAAAGGGGGATAAGGAGGAGACGTAGAAGTGAAACGGAGGTTTCCAGCGTCGTCGACGGGACGTGTATCCGTTGGATTGCGGCCTCGTTCGGGAATCCTCATGGGAGACCGCCATCTTGTTCTCCTACGTATCCGCTGCCCGCCAGCCCGATGTCCTGCCACTCCTTTGCATAAACTTAGGAACGGACGATGACGTTAGGGGGCAAAGGCATTTATATCCTGGCCGTTCAATCGATTTGTTATGTGCATCGTAGAAAGCGAATCTAATGAAACGCCGGATTGTCCTGCGCTCAAATTTGCCTGTTAATCTTGCGTATCCTCGAGTTTTTAAGTTCGTAAAATTTATAAGTAATATTAATTGAAAAATATATTTATCTCAGTTTTATCATGGTAATACTCTGGTAATACTCTCGTTTGTATTGTTCAGCCCTTATTTGTCAGCAAGGAAAGATTTAGATATATATGTAGCGAATCACTATTTATTATAGATGTATCGCAAATGAGTCGTTTATAAATTCCACTGCGGTAAACACGCGGGGGTTTATGCGGTAAATGCGATATTTGTCCCACTTTTCCTCGTAGAGAAGAATTGCAGCAATCAAATTATGCTTATTGTATACACGATATTTTATGTATTAGAGCAAATGAGGTTCTTTCCGTTCATTGCGCCGTACAATGTATACATTTTATCGGCTTTAATTGGATGCTACCGCATATTCCCGGTTAATTAATACGAAAAATTGCCAATGTTAATAACGCATGCATTACCTGTTTGGTACGGTCTGTTGCATCGGCACACGGACCGATGCACCGCGGTATAGGGTCACTTGACCCAGGGTTCATATAGAGTGGGTGATATTAGCGTATTTTGTTGTAATTACCGAGCAGTCATTCGCGCTAACTGCACCGCGATTCTCATTCGAATGCTTTATATCATACGGACAAATTTCCGCTCCGTTCCTTTGAAACATTTATTCGCGGCACCGCCCGCGCCGCCGCGCCGGCGAAAATTTACGATTATGGGCGCGGGTTTGACGATTTTTCGTTACACGAGCGCAAAACTTTTATTCCCGCGATGACACTTTCCACGATATTCGTTTCGGCTTCGCGGCCAGTTAGCCGATACTCGAATCAGCGATCCGATTAAACTGCGCAGAATCACTTCTTCCATTTGAGAACCCCGCCGAGGGCAGGTAAATAACGAATTGAAAATCAATGGTATTACGAGATTATGCGTTTATTGGTAAAGAGCTAGCAGAGTTACCGATGCCCAGAGCAGTAATATCGAGTAATTGCGTAAACGCACCCGTATCCCACTGCGCGTAACCTCTCCCTCTAACAAAATCCCGCGGATACGTCCACCCTTTCGTATCCGGATATCCACCGCTGCTAACGGTGGCGTTTAAAATAATTATTGCGGCACTTTTTTTTACCGCGCGCGCTTGCGGCAATTGCTTATTATTCCCTTAAAAAATGGCCTGCAAAATTCAATGAGATTTAACTTTCATATTTGATGTTATTAGCGTTATTTCTTGCGCCACATCGAGCTAAATCATTTAAATGGCAATTATACACGTCGTAAATTACGAACGAGCGGTAGTGTAATATCTTAGTCAAGTCCCGACTATAATAAAACTACCATTTCTTTCGGCGGGAATGCGCATTAAGGGTCTTGTCCAACAGCGTTCTCGCAATATTAGCCGCGGCAGGATGTGTGTATTTCGCACATTAACGTGTTTGCAGAGGACTGATTCTGGATCCAGGCGCGACACATTGCGTGCAATATCCACTGTTTGTTTCACGCTGGCTTGATTCGGCCCGCCACGCTTCCATGTTTTCTCTGTAAATCCATTATTACACCGGCGGCTTTCGAAACGTCGCGTAAACATCGCTGTCATTCATTTAAAATCATTCGCTCGTCCTGCGCGCTGTTATCCCGATACAAACTAAATCTCTGCTAATGTTAATTAAACGTCTGTTGTTTTATCGTTGGCAAACAGATGGGTCAAATATATCGCAGTATCTATACTAAAATATTAAAAAGACCGGAACAATTGTTACGTAATGTAATATTATGAAAAACAATCAACGGAAGATAAAGCCTGTTACGTTGATAAGTTGTTATATTCGCGCTGATGAATCTGTAACTTCATAATGTCTTTCGCGGCATAATTACACGCATAGGAATAAGGATTAAATCAGTGGCAAGGTTGAAGACAGTGGCTGGTCGTCGTTGGTTCGTTCGACGGATAGCGGTAATTCCGTCACGTCGTAAAGGTTTTTATCGTCCTTGCCCTGTACGCTCATCCACTAGGATCTTTCGGTTCTAGCTAGACGCAAAGGCATTCTGTGTTTTCTCGTGTATCCTCACGCTTCGCTTTACCGACCCCGCGTCTTACACGTGCCGCTTGATTGTTCAGGTTTTATTATCACTCGGTACTCCCCGAGTCCTCGTTCATCCTAGCTATGTACATCACCCGTCGCGGGAACGACTTGCTATCGTCGAACACGGTGCCAGAAGATAATTGACCAGCAGTTTATTCTGTTAGTATCCGAGCGTTGTATTGTCGCATTCAAATAGAAAAAATTCGGAAGATTTGATTGGAACAGCGTACGTTAATGGACTTTATACATTGGCATCGACTATTTTGTAGTGTAATTACTAAACATTTTGTTATATTTTATACTGCATGTACCGTTCACTTATAACCGATTGTATCCAGAAGTCTATGATCACTTTTTATTATATGTTTAAAGTAATATGGCTTAATATATATAGAATATATAAATACACACGTGAATATTCCTCTGCATGTTTCTTTTACTTTGGTCAGAAAACACGTGCGAAGAAGTACAGAATTGTAAGGTGCGTATTTATGATTATAGCGCCGCATGTTTGCACGGCGGATGCATACGCACCCCATTTTCGCTCCATGGCAAATGGAATTAGCGGGCGGTTTAGTTCGGCGGAGTCGCGAAATAGAGGTTGCATTTTTACGGGCGTATTAATACAGCCGGAAACGTACTATGATCGGGCTTGTAATGCAGCCCTAGGGGCCCGTGTGATATGATACATTTGCTTCGCATACAGGACAGCGAGCGAGCGAGCGAGCGAGCCCGTCGGAAGAGGAGAGAGCGCGAGCGGGTGGCAAAGAGGGGTAAAGCGAGAGGGATCGAGAGGAACGAAGCGGGTGGTGTGCTTCGCGTATAAGCGTGCTTGCATTTCATAACAAGGTACAAACAACACGCGGAAACGCGAGCAACAGCGTCACGGGGGGGCATTCGCCGATAGTACTTGTCTGTACCTATCGAGGCGGTATTCAACCAATTATGTCTGTTTATTGTCAAACGCCCAGTTTGTTTACGCAGCTACGGTGCCGGGTCCTGTTACGTTAACAATATTGCTTGTTCATTTCGAAAGATTTAGTTACGCTACCGATATTTCAGCGATCAAACGTATTAAATAAGATTAATATAAAAATGATTTTTTTGTGTCATCTTAATCACGTATTATAATAAGAGAAATAAAATATAAAAACTAAAATATTCCTTTAATGTAAAGATATAACAAGTTATATTAATTGAAATTCTTGGCTTGCTCGGGGCACTTTCTCGAATGCCTGCCATGCGATTTTTTATTGATTTGACACGAATCATGGCATAGGCGATATAACGCAGTGTCGATGTTTCCAAACAAACATTCGGGAAGTACAACCGGATTAATTGCAGAAATTGCTCATTGAACATTTCTTCCGCCAGGTGCCATTTTGAACGTCCAATGTCGCGCTCGAGAGGGGCACAATAGTCGTCCAACCGGTCCGGTTGGCCAGGACAATAGTACTTGATACGAAGGCAATGAGATGTCACCGACTATGAATTAGCGTCGTGGTCGAACTCGAGCAGGGGTTCGAGGGTACCGAAAGGGGTTTCGGAAAGGGGTGATACGGCGGAGAGGCGGAATTCTTTTTGCGCGATCGGGTGTAAATGCGTTTTCCGAGACACATGGTATATAGCTCGTGCCTGCTTGATGGTGCAGTCAAACTTAAGATTTATGTGCTGTCAAACTGGTATTATTAATGTTCGATGACAGAAACAACAAAGGGACGAATCTCACTTTTCTCAGGTTTAAACAGCCTAAAATAACCTGAAATATTTGTGAAGGTATTTTGTGGTAGAAAAGGAACCTGAGATGTTTTTGTCATCTTGTGAACATAAAAACTACAAAGCGAACATCATAAGTCAAATAATAAATTGTCATCACACTCATAAATTGACTTAAACTTATTTAGAAATAGAAATCTTTATATATATATATATATATATATATATATATACAATCGAATCTGGTTTTTTCTGTACATTTAACAATTAAGTATATTTAATTATTTTTATTGATACCTTAGAATAAATACTAATTCATTTTTCAACAACAATTATTTACATAAAATAGAGCAATATCAACATATTGCACATAATACAAAGAAACTTACTGCTTAAATGTACAGAAAAAAAAACTAGATTTGATTTCTTAGCCAACTATCTCTGATTTCTAATAGAAACATTAAAAATATCTCACGTTAATGTCTTTTGAAGAAAGATGAATCTCGGAAAATCTGCGCACTCCCGTTGACAGGCGTTTACTAGAATATCCGGAAGGTAGGTAGGTATCCGTAAACGAACACATGGCTGATGGTTACGGTGAGTGAATACGGCACCCTCTGTTTGGATTATGGACTCGTAGTCTGGTGTCTATAAACAGAGAGGTACGGAATAGAAGAGGAATAGTACAGAGAGACAAGGCTTTGCGGCCGCTATGACAGATTGAGAGAGAAAGAGAGAGGCGTCCTTTTGTGGCCAACGAGGCGTTTCGATGCCTATACCCCATACCGAGCACAAAGGCTCTTTCCCTCGTTCTCTCGTTTGTATGTCGTCGTTCCTCTTACCATGTAGTACCTCACTGCGAGTTGGACGTCTTCATCATTTATGTAAAGTTTTCTGTCAGTGGCAGCGAGACACCTGTTACAAAAGCAAGAGTTAGAATGTCCATTGGATTGATTCGTAACATTCTTTTTACCAGAATCTCTGGCACATTATTTTTGTCTTCTCCACAATAATCGCATATTTTGATTAACAAATTTTCGATATAAATGGATATGATTATCAAGAAATTTATCGTTTTAATTAATGTCTAAATTTAAATGTGCAGGATACGAAAATATTTCAGATTAACTTTCAAACATATAAAATATGCAATTTACTAACATAATAAAGTTTATAGACAAATGTGGATATACTGCTTTTATGTTGCAAATTGTAAACGCAACTAGTGTATAGCAACATATTCCATAAAATATAATAAAAGTGATCATGTAAAGATATTCATATCGTATATCGCGTATACATAAAAGTAAAAGAACCATACAAGATATTCGCGGTACTGTTACGAACGAGGGTCGTTCAGATACGGGAATGACAATGCCTGGAGGCCAAAATGCACGTTAGAGACGCCTAACTGCCGTCTCTTATTGAAACATCATATCTGCTTACCTGTATGGAAACGGCCACTAACATTTATCCATAAAGAGAATGGTTCTGGTATGGCAACCATGTTCTATCCCCCGCTTCACCACAAAAGATGATTTTATTCTTTATTTCATAGTCAATAGACCGTCTACATGGAGCGATTATATTGTCTTAAATTCCGAGTGCGTTGAGTACCGAGAGGTTACTCGCTTTCCCTCAATTCCCTTCCTATCTAAAGAAAGGCATGTTAGATCGATACTCGCACCTCTCGAAGTCTTCTCGAAAGTCTCGAAGTTTATTGCTGACGTTGCTGACTCTTTTCCGCGATGCCGATTGGTTCTCTCGCTGCGCTTACTTCATGAGCGGCTGTCATGGCATATTTTGATTTTTGATAGTTGTGTGTATCTGTTGTGTGTAACAGTAACAGATATAATATTATTAAAGCTAAATAGCGCGCGCGTAGCCCGCGTCTGTAATGTCTAGTATTATAAACTTTATAAACTATATTATAAACTATACTTTTTATTATAAACTTTATGTTAAATTAAATTGTATTAAATTAAATTAACAAATTTTTGTACTATTTATGTATTTACTATGCAATAAATATTCCATGTAGCAGAGAAGCTTTTAAATTTTTTGGAGGCTTTTTTAGTTTCTCTGGCTACCTTTCTTCTGCAATTTAGAGAAGCAATGATTGTGTAATAATAATATAACTAAAATAAAATAAAATAAAATAAGATGAGCATTAGTTCGCAAGATATAATTTTGTTTGCATAAGTATATGATATTATATTCGATGGAGCAAAACTTTTACGTCAGTAGAAGACTTTTATCGATCTTTAACGATTATTGAGTAAATAAAGCGTCATTGCACAAACGTTAATTGGTGAAACCACATAATCACAAAAATCGAGCCACTTGCTTCAATTGCAAACAGATGTGGTCATCCCATCATGAGTAAACTCCCCTCTCCTCTCGTGGCACGTTCACCCTTCTCTGTCATTTTCGCGGCTATCTCTCAAACTTGTTCAACAGAGAGATACTGCATCCACTTTGAGGGGCAACAGGGCCATCAGCGAGGGTGCTATCGGTATCCGTAGGGAGCATCAGATTTTAGACCGCAGTAGAACGGACAAGTGCATACTCTCTCCATTATAAACGTGCCTCCCGGCTTTACTTTCGAGTGCAACGAGCCATAAAGACCGCGTCATATGTGCATTTCCTATTATTGCTTTTGATCAGCGTATCGATTTCTCCTCTGACACCTTACTTTTGTCCGTAGCAACATAATATTCCTTTTTTTTCCATACACTACCGGTGTTTCTTTCCTCTTCAATCATCGTTTTTTCACCCTCGTTTTATATTTATTAACTGTTATTATCATACCATTAAAAGAATTGTTATTGCAAAACTGTTAATATGCTTGTGTCGTCGCAAATTATAAATTACCCATGAATCGAAAATTGTTAATTCACACATGATGCTTACTGCTCTCGTGGGAGCTTGTTTAGTAATATGAAAATGTTTAATGATCGTCATTAATAACAATACGTAATGGGATTAAGTCAAGCGAATTAGCAATATCATATTTTTTCCGTAGATATAGAAAGCGTGACATCTATTATTGTCACTTCCCATCCCCTTGTTATTCACGCTATTATACTGAAAATTATGAAAGATGTGACAACGACAACTATTTTAAAATAATTTATAATCTTAAACCGACGGATCAACAGACTAATCCTCAAATACCACCATAAAATTTCGATATAATAAGACGATCTTACCGACTGTGATTCAGAAAAAGATAAATGTAGTCAAACAAAAGAGAAAAGATATGCCAAGAAGCATGCAAGATAGGATTTTGCGAGAATCGTCGGTTTATAACAAGATGCAGGCCTAAGGTGAAATGAATACAAATGACTTTGGATACTAGAACCGTATTTGGATGATCTTTCGTTCCGAGGATTATCTACTGTTACACTCCCTGCCCTTACCTATAGCCGTACCCGTCCATCGTTGACCTTCCTCTCGATCTTTTCTCGAAAAAATTTTACTCAGGAAGAAACTGTCAAGGAATAGATAAAGAAAAGGGTTTAAAATAGGGGTTTTTGAAAGCTGAACAAAAAGAAACCATAAATCATAACTAGTAGCATTTCTCTAACGATTAATCGTTTAAAATCACAAATAATATTCGTTTGAAGGAAATAAGCATCATTCAAATATTAGAGAATCATTCAAGAAATCATGTTCACAATCCTTTTAAACGGAGAACAAGTTTATTTTCCGAACGTCTTTCTATGGCTTAGGCGATTTAACAAAGAGAAGAAAAATTTTTGCGAAAAATTCTCAAAGAATCGGCAATTAAATACTTTATCCGTTTATTTTATTATAAATTCTCTTTGCAGCTTGAAAAAGGAAAAAATGCTTTTGGAAATATTTCTTGCATAGTTGCTGCTACATCTGCAAAATCATAGTTACTACCAATTTAATAGCTGCATGTTAATTAATTTTTCGTTTATTTATTAATTTATCTATAATTACTTACATAAATAATTACTTTGCAAATGTCTCTTACCATATAAACTCGTTATACTACAAAGTAATCAAAATTTTATTTTATTCTTAAATTATTTTTCATGTTCTATCTTTCTCTCAGCGATAATATGTATACTATTTGTATAGGTACCTGTACTATTTTTTAAGTAATCAGCAATCGTATATGGAAATCTCACAAAACAACGAGCAACGTCAACAGATTGGTGATATATCCTATAGAGTAGTCTCTCGGGTTTTGATAAATTTTCAGGCAAGCTCTGCTTGTGTGTGTGTAGATGATTGGGGGAAGAGCGTATAAATAAATCTTATCATGATCGCGACTTTTAGCATATTTCGCCAATTAAAATACCCGGCGACGTTTTACGAGCTGGCGTAAGCCAGTCTCCCACACTTCGTTTGTGTTCCCAATGGTGTCCTTGTTTCGTGCTACGCGAGGTGAATTTACTTCGTTGCTTTAAATGCAAATCTGACATTGGCGGGGAAATCTACCTTGAGCGATGCCCAGCAATGGTATTTAGATCGTCGGTCGGTTGAGTAACCATTGATTTTGACCAAGAATTATTAAACATAGAAATACAAATATTAGTTTTATCATTTTAAAATAGATCTAGTAAAATAATGAATTATAATTGTGTAATTACTATGATAAAGAAGGTAGACGTTGGGATAAAAAGTTTATTAAAAAGTCACGGAAAGTTTATTAGATTTTATCGTTTTAATAAGTTTAGTACTTGAAGAAACTCTCAGGAGACGCCGATTATAATTAAAAGTGAATCGCTTGACAAAGGAAATTACATCACAGGTAATTTTCTTCGTCAGCAAAGAACTTGCGCTCTTACCTACAAGCGCGAAATGTGCTACTTTTCTTTTTATTAATATCGAAAGTCTTCACAAATTTTTAAAAGTTATTGTCAATATCACAATTGTAACAATTTATATATATTATTTTTAGTTATAAATTATATCAACATAATAAGTTATGTAAATTTGAATTGTGAATTATACGTTATTTAATCTGAAATGATTCTTTATCGCAATCTTACCTCGTATATATTCTTCTTTGAATGTATAAACTTTATCTCGCTTTTATCAGCAAAATTTCACTATTTTATAAAGAAGTTGCTTAAAAAAAGATATACTGCCAACTCGCTCAAATGACGTACGCACACAGATCAAACTTAAAACACTGCCGGGAGGCATTCGGCATATCGTCTCCAGCATTAAGCAGGACACAGTGAGAGGAGTGAAGAGAGAAAACCGTTTTCAAAAGTCGGATCCAAGCCACGGTGGTGGTGATGTGACCTACCCGTAGGAGGGTGGAGGGACGTTTCCAGAGCGTGGTTTAGGGTAGATAGGGGCGAAAGTCACTGCACAGCCCCTGTGGGGGCCACTAGCCGGCTTCGTGCCTTCGTCGCGACTTCAGGAACTCCTGTTGCCGACTCTGCTGAAAGCTGTACACTTGGAGAACCGGCGGTGCGGGATGACGGGGCAGGAAAGTGGACAATGTCCTGTGAAAAAATAGAACGCTTCGACCATCCGTCGTAAATCTCAATTTTTCATGGATATTTTTGAAAATTTACACACACACACGATCAGCGTAGCCTAACTTTATACACATATATTTATGTATATGTTACGTTTGAAAATCAATAACAATTTCTGTAACAATTTTTATAAGATGATATATCAGGAGAAGAAAATGTACTTATGTTATAACATAAAATCTTTAAGATAATCACATTCATGAGGGGCATACAGGGAGTATGATGTTAAGGGATGTTGGACGTCCCGAAGGTGTCCGAACTTCGTTCTCTTTGCCTATAGACGCATTGCCCTATCTCCCTCTTTGTGCGCTGTCGGTATCGCGCGAGTGCCATGGGTGTTAAACTTTATTAATATCCTTATCAAAAACAGCGACGTGGATAACTGCGGTAGTTGCAGTTCGCGGGATTCGGAAGTTCCGCTGCTCCTCTCTGTTCGAGAATAGTTCCTGGGGTTTCTCCCGTGGGCGCCGTGGCCAGCCGTTGGGTTTGCGAGTCCTGAAGGACTCGTCCGTATCTCTGGCAAACTATCGTTCGGGACGTGTACAAGAGGCGGGACGTAGTAGTCGACGTAGTTATATACTGTTCCGTGCGTGTACTCTTGTCGAGATCTGGAATTAAAGTTTCGCGAAGAAATCCGTAAGTATCAGATGACAATTTTTAAATGGCAAGTTAAAACGGATTCTCTACTTAAAATATTACATATATTTTTATATCTACTGATATGAAATAGATAAGTAATTTTGTGCGGGTGTTTATGTGTGTGTGTTCTACTTTTGTATTAAATAATTAAAAGTGTATAATTACTTTAAAAATATAACATTTACCTGTTAGTATATTAACATTAATTCTCTGTTGCATATACATATAGTTACGATATATATCTTTCTAATATTTTCCTAGTGCAATAGATGCATGTAAATTAAAGTAAGAAACATAATATGGAACAGTAATAGTAAACATCTCACGTTTGTGCTTGACTAATGACAGTGGTGACATGACGACGCGTTAACATATTACGACTTTTGAGAACATTAGGGCCTTTAAAGCCCTTTACGATCTCGTAAACGATGTAAATGAGGAAAATGGATTCTCGATGCCGTCGACAAAGACTTTTAGTTGATGCATTTTCGAAAAATCAATCATAGTCAGCAAAGATAATTCTTGTAACTTTGCACATTTAACTTTTACTAAATATATAAATTACTCTAATTGTAAATTATAGATTTTAATATACCGTAGCATATAATAAATATACTTTTTTAAAGTATGCAAAGATAACATTAGTATTTTAATTCCATTTAATTAAATTATCGAATCAACTTCAGTATAATAATGGAGCACAATTTTTTATGCGTTGTTTTACGTTAAACTGATTTAATGTTCAAGCTTTGGAAAGAATAGTCCCAATAGAGAAGAAAACAATTCTACAACTTGAAGACCTGTAATCCCGCAGCATGAAAAATGCATTAAAAAAATAAAACTTTATTATGCTTATATTTAGTACTCCTGATATGTATGTAAAATGATATGCTTGCGTATTTTTCCAAGCGATCTTTGTAAATTGTGAAACAAATCAGCGACGTTTAAAAAGGAGTTAATTGCTTACATCCAATTACACACTATCTTGAATACGCGGTAGTCTCTGCGGATGTCTCAAACTAATCTTGTTATAAACATGAAAGAGAAACATTCTGCTGAATTATCGACAAAAATATAACAGGAAAAATCTGATAATATAAGAAAGCTTTATTCGATCGTTAATCCTGCGTTATGGATTATCAAATTTCTACAGTTTTTTTACATTTTTTTATTAACATTACCAATTATTAAATATTTTATTTTTTATATAATATATTATTTCTGTTACAGCTATTTATTATTTTATAAAGAAACACTTTGACGATGAATCACGGTTGACCACTTGCGAGAATTTAGTTAATTCTAATCACCCATTGGCGACGAAAGGCTAGTGCGCTTTGCATGATGGTAGGGAGTAGGTAACGAGGACTGTCCTGTAACCCACGCCAGTAAAGTTATGATGGTTTATGAATACTAGCGTAACGAATGCTATGGTAACCCCACGCACCCTACTGAATGGCGCGCCGTTATGCCATAATACGAAACTATAACGCGTGATTTTCTATGCTGAAAATTGTTTTACGCCTATAAATAGAACCTGCTGTGCAGCGACAGTTGGCGCATAAAAGTATAATGACTACCGATATGCCCTTCTTTTTCTTGTGCAATCGGAGCAAATAAATAAAATACGATTAATTAAAGTTAACAAGATGCATTTTCATATATTGAAGTCTTTTCCGTGTCGCAATACGTGAACTTAAGAATTTAAGATAATGTATAAAATACCAAGAAGATAATTGTAAGATGTAACTTGACAAAATTATGTGGTAATGTATTTTGATGTAAGAATTATGATGAATTAAATTAATATTTGGACGATATCTTCTTATCTTATCTTGAGTTAATTTAACGAGTTTATCTAAACACGTTAATTATTATATATGCTTATCTCTTGCATTGTATTTGAAATTAAATAGTCATTCTTTTAAGGTAGAAATCTGGTTTTTTAAGAATGATAGTAATCTGTTATTTTAAGAATGATAGTAATCTGTTCTTTTTTTTAAACAGATCAACGATTATTGTTGCAAACCAGTAGATGAGTATCAAGTATAATATACGAGCTTTAGCAGGTACAGCAGTACAATGCGTTCTAATGCCGAATTCGCTAGTCAAGCATTCAGAGACATGACGTATCGTTGACACAGCTACGGGGGGTACGATAGCTGGCAATTTGTAAGAGGAACCCCCGTGGAGGGGATGTTACAGAGTCGCATTTAGCTTAGGGCGCAATATGCTATGGCACTTGATTAAAACGCCATGGTGCAGTCTTTGCAGTATAAAACACTTCTAAGTGGCGATGCAAGGGGATGACTCCGCAGAGGTTAATTTATCCTTTGAATTGAAAGGAAAAATGTTAGAAGTAGATGCTATTTACATTTTAAACTTTTATCTCTTGCCTGTAAGTTATGCAAAATTTGTCAAACAATCTTTTACATGTGAAAATGAAATATTAATATTTTAGATAGTAAGTTTAACAAAATTGAACAATTTTTATGAAATAAGAAAATTAAGAATATTTAGAAAAATTAATCAATATTGCTACATAATTCTTTGTATATCTTTAGCTATATATATATGCTTACGTTACTTTCTCTTAGAATGCACTATTTACGGGCCATACGGTCAGTCGTAGCATCATGTAATATGATGTAGCAACGTATTATACAGCATCGAGAGAGCTCTAACAGGATACACCGACAGATGGAAGTGTTAATAATAGATGGTTGCGCCCCTCGCGCTGATGGTTGGTGAATCGTATTATTAAAGACGAACATTATTTTGTAAGAAAAGGAAATTTGTGCACAGCGTACTTAATTAACTTGGAAATTATCACGGTTCTCTATATCTGATTAAGATATATTATAGACACACAGCAGTAAATCCTTGTAAGCCAACTTAACAAAAGACAAAATCCGCGCGGTTAAAGGTAGTCTTAAAATTCCGTCCAGCTAATAAAATGATCGTATTAACATCTTAAGACATTACTTAAGATGGTCTTGAAATAAGATCCGACTATGAATACCGGTCAAAGATACTTTAATCTTTTGGAGTCAACACAAGAAATATGTGGTTGGACTGGTTGGCCATAATACAGGCCTTTAAAGATCGGTAATGGTAATACTTAGGTATTGACCAAAGTCGATCGTTAGCTTAGGTATATAGGAAAGGATTGAGATAATATGGGCTATAATTGTATAATCCAACGTTTCTGTCATATTGTGGTCAGGACGGAAGCGGAAAATGAGCGAACCGCGGGAGGCAACGAAGGAACAGGAAGGACGGGAGGAGGATTTGAGGGTCCGGTGCGAAGCTGGGCCGAGGGCAGGACGACATAATGGACACATTAGTGCCTGGCCTCCAGTTTAATTAGTTTACATTACCGTGGCATCGTCACCACCGCGAAGGGGTTGGCCGCGGACGAGAAGGAGAGAACAAGAGTGAGAGCGGTAACGAGAGAGAGCGCGCACGCGGCACCGTAGGGGCAGGCCAGGTTGATTAATCGGGAAAGTTTGATGCGAGTTGACGGAGACGCTAATCACGCCTCGTAACCGAATAATACTGCGCGCTCTAACTTGCAATATTCATGAACCGCTCGACGTACACGTAGCAAACGGAATTCATTATCAACGACACTCGTTAAATATCGTTGCTCGGGTAGAAGCGTGGAGGCGCGCTTCACTCTACAAATCCCCTCTTTCGATTCTGCACTTCTGCCTATAAATCACCCCGGTATAGAAAAGTGAAGTTCTTCAAAGGAATATCTGTGTCATTCAAGAGTTAAGAGCGATAAATCGAGTCCTTTGCGTCGTTTTATTTGTTTCTGTAAGACAGTAATAAACGGATATGTGGAAAGTTGTTCAAACCTTTTTATGTTAAAAGTACACGGGAAGCATTTTAGGCGCATCGCAGTTCTCGAAAGCACGTTGACCTAGTTCGCGTTGTCGGTGCGAACGCGATGCTAACCAACGGATTACACCGTGTCACCACGTTGCGCGGCACAAATAAACGCGCGGAGATTGAAAGGATTACGACGTCCGCGGGTGAAGCGAGGGGCGCGGATCCGCGTGCACCACGCAAACGAGCGAGACGAGAAAGAGGCGCGGCATAGTTCATTTAATTACAAATTCCATTAAAATGAATGCCAGTTCAGAAACAAACTCCACATATCTGCATTAAGCCGCGGGGCAACATGTCTTAATCAGGTTAATATAAATATGAAATATGCAGCGAGTGTTAGCCACGGGTTGCTCGCGGGTAAAGGGTTGCGTGGACGTAGCCCGGGCATACGTGGTGCCACCACCTTACGACTCCTGGGGGGCGCCTTCATATTAACCCTTGCATATTAAGCGCGCGATAACCGGATTCTCTAATATTAACGTTGTCACTCGACGCTCGCCGTGGCGTCAACTTACTCGGCGGTCCTTACCAAATGCCATTTACCCGAAGACGGATCCATCTCGCTGACGAAATAATGCACGAGCCGCGTGCCATTGCTCGCCCGCGGGTAAATCTTGACGGCTTGCGGTCGCTTTTGGCACGAGGATGACGCGAACGTTTATACATAGAAACGAAATAAAACCGTGTCAATGTGCATAACGTAAATTGTATCTGTACAATTGTTCGTGTAACCTAAAGATCTTTTGCTAGAAGGAATAAAATACGTATTTCGTATTAATGCGTGCGCTGTCTCAATCTTTGAAAATCTTTCAAGTACAATCATTTCCGAAGAAGGTATCCTATCAGCGCGCGGCAAAATTACGTGGCACAAGGTATTTGTCGACGCGTGCAGTGTAAACTTTAATCAAGCCGTGCCCGGGTCAGAGAGCAAAAAATGCCCGAGAGAAAAAGTGCGCAGGAGTGAAAAACCAAAGGAATGCAAACATTTCGCTCGGCTCGATATTTTTCAATATAGCAGCGACGCCGTTAGTCTGACCACCAGGGGAAATCTGGCACGGTCTCCGAGACTGGACGATATTATAAATATTAGATCAATTAAGAATTAACAAACGGTCACCGTCCCACCTTTGAGTAACGAAAAGTAACGACTTTATAAGTCACATATGGTTTCGCGTGTTCGTATGTGCAAGTGTCAACCATCGTGGCACGTATAGGATAGATAGGAGAGAGAGAGAGAGAGAGAGAGAGAGAGAAAAAGAGAGAGAGAGAGAGAGAAAGAGAGAACAGCCGCGAGAGAAAGAGGGTGACATGGAAGAACGGCAGAATGCGACAGAGAGAAAGAGAGAACGGAGAACGAGAGAAAGAACGTTCGTGCGTAGTCCCAAAGTCCCAGAGCCGATCCTGCCAAGTTATTTAAATTCAAATTCGAAATATCGTCGGGGGTTGCTAACATATTGTTTGTTTCGTTTGGACCGCGGCGATAGTGAGAGGGTGAAGGCTATCTCGCGGCCAAAAATATCCCCCTCCTCGAGCCCCATGTCCGATTGTCACACAAGTTCTGCACCGATAAAAACACCTCTCGACGATTTATATTCGTCTCATTATAACCGCTCGTAAATCCCAGTCGTGTTTTGTGCAGTAATTTAAGGGAAAAAAAGAGAGAGAGGAAAATTACTCCGTCAAAATTGTCGATATAAGTAAAATATCGTATAACAGAACCCTTTTTAATCTGATATTCGTAGTACGTTTCACGTCTTTTACGTTTCATGTCTTTCGCGCCTGTCCAGACCTTATTTGCATACGTAAACGAACGCAATACGCTACGTACGTTGTCGGAGTTTCAGCACGGCACCGATGTCATGTTCGCGTACACGGTATATTCCCTATCCCTTAACAATTTGCTGCTAACATGCCGAGGAAACCCGCTCGCGACCGTTCTACGACCCTGTACAGATCTACAGGCCTCTTCAAAGTTTCAGATCCTCCACGTCCGTCGGACAGCGAATGTAGATTGCCGTGCGGTATCCTGCGCTTCATATTCATACCTTGTTCCGACGACCTTCATTATTGCGTTCATCGCGATCGTAGATTATAATATTGCTCGAAATATATATAACGCGACAAAGACGTTCAAAGAGTGAGCTGAGAGTCATATGTTTCGTCTATTAAAAGAAAAAGTGAACAAATACGCCGCCCCCTAATATTGTCAAGTATCAGACGGCAGGGAAGATGATATAGTCGTACGGGTGAGATAGAGGTCCGGAAGCTTTTTAAGCTTTCGTTGCCACTTGTGCGGGTCAGTCTGCAAAAAGACTTAATTAATGACCAGCCTCTCCCTAAGGACGTCCATGGGACAGCGCGGAGGAGAGACGAGGTGAGCGAGAAGTAGTGAGATGACGGAGTGCCCTCCGAGGAACGACCCTCGATGCAAACTCCTCGTATGAATATGTCTCTGCTAATTCAAACTTCGTCCCAGAGGTAGATGCCGCCTGTTTACGGGGAATATTAAAAACTTTAACGTCGTCTGCTTGACCGGCTCCGTCGAAAGCGCCGTTGCGACATCAGACATGTGCGTACTCATAGATATGCATAAGTCTTCGCTGCTAAATGTACATCGCGAAGCAGATCGTTACTGACCAACTCTCGTTTTTATCGCGAAATCTTCTCACGATGTTTCGAAGCTTATCTTTTGAGCTTGGAAAGCATTTGAGAACGAAGTTTTCCTACTGACGGCTCCATCACAATTTAACGCGGTCATTCCGTACTTTCTTTCCGCGTTTACTGCTACTCGGTAATTTTACGAGCCGTCTTTTTTCCGCCAAGATGCGATCGTATAAGGGTGCCGTCGAGACATGTACAATTCAGTTAGAGGTGCCGTAAGGGCGGTTTTACGTCATATCGTACCACCTTGGTCCTCGTTCCCGCCGCCTTCTCCGGCCGATATTTTATTTAGGCGATAATTGAAAATTCCACGGAATACGACCGATGGATTTGTCACCAAGGAAGGTTTTACACCTACCTTGAATTTCCCATAGCACCTCCTGCACCGTCGAGCGACGCTTCTTCCCTCCGTCGTGCTATGGTGTGAAGTACGGCGGAAAGTGAGAGGGATTGTCCAAGGAGATGGCGATATCACGGCTTTATTGACCGCCTCACGATGCTGTTTCGGTAATCATGCATCTGCTTCAAAAATCTGTACATTAACATTCGTTTAACATTTAGTTTTAATAAATAATTCCAATTACACATACACATTATACTGCCATATTAAAAAAATGTAAAAATAATGTTAAAATAGGATAAACATAAATGTCCTCTGTAACCGTATAGTTACTTAAAAAAAAAAAAGATGCGAACATATCTATTATTTAATATTTATTTATCTCCGCATTTGCACAAAATATTTATTCGTTATACCCTGCAACAAGGATATTCTATCTTTTGGAAGAGATGTTTATTTCGGAATCGAATTCATCTTTTCGACGTTTTCCCGCTCGTTGGCGTTCGTCAGAGACCGATACATCTTAGCGGGTGGCCCAGTAACGCGCGGTAGAAGCGACGAAAATTTGGCGGTCGGTCTGATGTGGAAGCGAAGAAAGACACCCCGCACTTACCGCGGCGAACGTGAGCGGATACGTGGAAACGTGAAAACGTGTGGAGGAAAAGCGCGTGGAGGTTGGAACGAGAGTGAGGTCAGGGGTGAGGGCGAGTGTGGATTGAGGGGACCCCATGGAGTCGTGAAATCCATCAGGCCAGGCCTCGAGCCCCGTTTGCTGGCGCTACTTACGGCGGTGCGGCAGGAACGGCATCAACGGGACTGAGGAGACTTGGAAGATGTCGAGGTGGCGGAGGGGCTTGAGGGCCAAGAATAAAATATCATCCACGGTATGTCCCCTTTGAGAACGCAACATCTTTCTCCATCCTCTCCGGTTTTTGCTCTTTCGCATCTCTCGAAGGTCTCTCTCTCTCCGGATCTCTCACCTATTCCTTCTTCTTCCTTCTACCGCGCATTCTTAGCGCGAGTCTGCCGGGAAGTGCACAAGTTGTCATTCGTATTCTTAAATTCGACGGCACCGCGCGCCGGTGACGCGCGGTGCCATGCACGCGCATCCAGGATTCCGTCATCGAGTTTTCAAAGGAACGCTGATGGAGTGCATTGGCACGTTGGAGATGCAGAATCGTCGCGAGCGCATCTTGAAATTTGCACGATATCTCATCAGGCATTCAGGGATCTCAGGGCTATAAATATCGTGACAGGATGTGTTAAAGTATGCCTCGAAATACATACGGTTTTGGGATTGAATTACGTACCATTCAAATCGTATTTAATGAGAATGACTGACAAAGAAATATTAAAATTAATTTCTGTTAATATCACAGGCAAATTATACGTTTGTTACAATAGTAGAGAAGTGCATTCGTTCTTCTTACTTGCTTTTTCTCGCCATTTCGGACCAATCCAAAAACTATAAAATCGCGTGTCCCCGAGCTTCTTCGGCGAAATTCTTCGCCCGGGGAATCGCGCGAAGACAAGGACGCGAAAGAAGAGGCGGTCCTTAAATCTGAAAAATTAAATTATATCGCCGTAAAGAACGATGCCCGAGGGTTTAGTGTCTCGTAGATGGGGCCGACTGACGTGTATACGGCGCGGAGATCGTTGAATAAAAACAGCATTAGTCCGTGCATAATGTATGGATGATGGCGACGTGTCTTGTACCAGCGCGACTCGTACGGCGAGGAGGAGAGGGGGTTGGAAAGCTCAGACCAAGTAGCCGACTAGCTAAGGGAGCTATACGAGAATGCTGGGAGTCGTAAAGCTCGCGACTGCTCGCACCTCGCCCGTTATAATAATTTAGTTCATGAAATTCATCCCGGTACTTCCTCTCGTTCCAAGTAGTTGTCGCACTGCACTGTCCAAGGATGCACAAGCAACAATATCAATTACACTTAACAAAAAGATACATTATGTATAAGAAACAAATGCTTAAGTATACAATAAAAGTATATAATAAAAGACAATTATCAGCCAAGTGTCTTGGGATAAAGATGCAACCGATAAGATTCTTTTCTGATTCGGTGGAGATTTCAATTCTAGCCCTGAAGAAATCCTGGCGCGGTGAAAGAATCTTTCAATGAGCGCGGCGGTGAAAGAAATCACAGATATATATATCTGCCATACAGAATCACGCGGAAGACATCGCCGACGAAGAATTTCGATATAAAATCAACGAAAAGAGCAGGCGGGCGCGGTGGTAGGGCACCTACCGCGGACAAAAAAATGTATTATTACAGGGCGGCACGAAATACCGATTTGATTTATCAAACGGGAAATCCTATCATCTCCATACTACAGGACTTTTCACTCCGGGTCTTTGATTAAAATGCGAGCTTAATCATCGCACTCTGCAGCCACCTGGGGACTTTGCTCGTCGCTCGCTATCTCCTACCTCCCCCCTCCCCATGTCCTTCACCCTCCGATACAGGGCCTCTCTACCTTTTCTTTCCCTACTACGTCTCAACGAAAGCTGGAAAACCTGAAGGATAATGCATGACGCGGTCTTTTGTTGCTCCGCGGTGACAGAGAGGCGAGGTATGACGAGGAGAAATAAGCAGAGAGTCTTCCTGCCTTCCTGTTTTAAGATATTAAAATGTGTCATCAGCTGATGCCTTCGTTACTGCATTGTGATGGATTCCGCTCGCCATCTCTTTCTCGCGACGTGTTTCTGCGTTCCTCACTTCTGCTCCGGTATACTTCTACTTTAATTATGAGAATGCTACTCAGTTTAGATGGAAAGAGTGTATATTGTCCCGTGTATTTTCTCAGACTCATTGCAATATCTTTGAGAAACACATGAATGTGATTAATATTTAATATATTTTGTCTCATATTGTGTACACCAATAATTCTTTATATATATTTATAATTTATGTCATACGTTTTTAAAATAATGTTTATTGACGAAAGTCAGAAACCGATTGTATAACCAATTTTGCGTTCGTTTAATATGTATGCTACGTCTCTGGTAATAAACCTACTGTAATGGTGAGGGTGAAAATTTACCGTGCAAGAGAATAGAGTCACAAGCCTTATGGTTTCTGTGTGGAAGAAGGGGTGACGATTGACAATCGTCAGTTTTCCAATTTTCGATAAATCATCTCGAGACGACCGCACAAGGGCATCAATAGATCCGCGACGATATCAGGATGTAAGGCGTCGGCGAGAATGTAGGGTGAGTAGGGGGATGGGGAAGTTGGTGGCGAAGGTAGAGGGTGCAGGAAAACGGAGAGGAGAGAAGGGGTGGTTCTCGGGGCTTCGTGAGAGGATGGGTAGGCGAAGTAAGGGAAGGGGATGGGGAGGGGGTGCAATTTCCGCGGCTCGTGATTGGGGCAGCCTCCTCGGGGAGCAAAAACTCCATCTACAAATGAACAGCCGTGACAAGAGCCATAATTTCTCGGGGCTGAGCCGCAGCTACCGTGGCTTCTGCCAGCCGCAACCTTCCTTTTCGTTTCTGACATGATCTTATACACAGAAGATGGCATACGGCCATGTCGAAGAACTCAAGAATTCAGATCCTAAAGAACCGCTCGTTGTCGAAATGCTATACTTGTTCAGAGTTTTTAGCATATACTCGTAGACCTTTTGACACAAATTTGTATATGTCTTACAATATAGATTTCCTATGAAGAGTCATTAGGCGGAGCGTGACATATTTTATTTTATATTAAAGATAGTAACCTTCTATCTTCTAAAATTTATTAACATTAAAGATACCGTGATTGTGTTAGACACAAATCACTTAAAAAATAAAAAGTATAAAGTCTTTAAAAAAATTGTAAATTATTTTATTTAAATATTTTTTGGATAGGTTGGCTTTGCTTGGTGTGCGGGTCTAATGGATAACTTTGCGTATCCGTGTCAGGTGTCATTTCAATTTGCCGCAGTCGGGCTCGATCGAGAGATACCGATATCGTGACACGGGGCGTCAGACTAGATAGAAACGACTTTCTGAAAAGTTTCTTTCGACGGCACCTCTCACGTCGATCCTGGCGTCGAGCTTCACTTATATTTCAGGAGTATTCCGAGCTATCCTCTCGCTCGATTTAAAACTGCACGATGTTATACGTAGCGACCTCGGCAGCACAGTTTCGCCGAGCGACCGGCACACGGTCGATCTATCAGTGGCAATTCCGGGCTTGCAACGGCGAACACGGTTATTCGCGCGAGGAGGAGGACGGGACGCCATTTTCCGGTGAATTTCTCGGTTGGTAATCCTACCACGTCTGTGGAAGCGAGCCCGACCCTCCGATCCTAACCGGATCACGCCTCAAGGATGATGTATGATTGTGCCCACGAAAAAATTAAACGTACTTGATAAATAGAGTTGGCGGCAGTGACTGCGCCCGCGGTAGAGCGAAGGGGGGCAGGAAGTGAAAAGGTCGGTTATAGACCACGCTACAACTGTGTGCCGTCAGCTATAGCGCTAACTCGACCTACCGCGCCTTTCGGTTTTCCTCCGAAATTCAGCGTCCCGCGGGACGGCCCACGCTCGGTGGTTCCGCGCTGGAGATCGCGTTCGTTCGATCACACTTTCCGTAAATCATTAAGCCTTTTAGCACGTTCAGCTCCGCCGGTGAGGAGACCGTATCATCGCGCTTCTCTGATCGAGCCAACGCAAGCGAAAAACGCTTGTGTCGAAATTTACACGCAATCAAACAAATACTTTTCGAGATAAGAAGAATATAGTGTGACACATGAGAAATATTGTTTTTTATAAAGTCTAAATATTCTGTGAAACATATTTGTCATGTTTTGAAAAATTTAGAAAGCATTGCTACTGTATTTATAAAATATTCTCATTCAGTATTGCGAATAAAAATTTGATATTTATCATCGGAATGTAATATATGATATATTTAATGCTGCTACTAGATAACTTAGTTGTGTTTTACCAAATCAAAGTTGCAATCCATAGTGAAACGATTCGAAGCTGATGCGAACTCTTCCGAGAGGGTAGACCAGTTTCCAAAGTCCAAGTTTTGGCCCCGAAGGAACTGACCTCTATTACGCGGGGTTAACCGCTTGGCATTCTCACTTCCGGCAAGACTTTGATTGGTCTTCCAATCCTATTAGTCTTAGATACCAAACCTTTATGACATTTTGGTTTTGTGTCACGACCGAAAAGTTACTTTTAAGATAACGTTTTTATAACAACAGCGAGAAGCAATTGCGATACTTTCATTTATCTCATAAAATATTACTCTCTAATGACAATTAAAATAATAAAAAGTTTAACAAAATATTTAATTTATTTATTATTTGTATTTTTTAATGTAAAAGAATGATGCAAAATTAATAATTATACAACTATTTCAAGCATTAGTTTATTTGGTTCAAAATAGGATGTATAATAATATTCAGCGACAATGAAATATAACAGATTTTATATTTAGTAATTCTAAATTTTAGTCGTATATGTTATTCCAACAATCCAAAGAAATTTCCTCGTTCTATAAGAGAAACTGTCGCGTTCGGATGCGTTATTTGTAAAATATTCGTCGCCATTCGAGATATTTTTCATCGCGTACCGATTTTCACGTTTACCCGATTTCGAAGTAGGAAAACGTATAGATCAGATCCATGTAGGGTACCACCTTCTTCGTGCATTCCACGTTTCAAAGCATATGCAGATGGATAGATGGAAACCTGTGACGTCGGTTCCCGCCTTGCCGTGGAGTCTCCGGAGACACCGTGTGTCGCGACCCTAAATAATACACGAGCATATTTTTCTATCGCACATACGATGTCGTTGGCACCGTTGAAAATACACGATTGTCAGAATCCCAATTTATTTTCAAGTTTTAAAAGACAAAAAACGTCTTATAAATTTGAATTATTACGAAGAAGCGAATGCTCGATGGAATAATGTTTCATAAACCTTCCAAAATTGTGCAAAGTTCTACGGAAAAATTATTTCCAGTTAACGCTATTTCGATATTGTAGGACAATTCATAAATTTTATAAATCTATTTAATTATATGTATTATAAATGTTTTAGAATTTCTATCTTTATGTGTATACATTGCAAATTAAAATTAATATATCTCTCTCTCCTTATATCTCGTAAAATTTTTCAGTTTTTGAAACTATTCTTATATAGAATATGTCCATTAATTAACAGCATCTTTGATATTAACCAATTTCAGTGGTAGAATAATATCTTCTGTAAAATAATATAATGTAATTAAATAATCTAGTAATATAATAGATATTACTTGACAGAAAAGAATATAACGTATAAAAATTGTTATATATTGATTTTCATATTATTTGTAGTTGGTAACGAAGAAAGAGATAAATTTACCGTTTTAATATAATAAATTTTATCTCAATTATATATTATACACGACATTTAACAAATTTCAATGAACAATAATTTCAAGAAGAAATTTTATTTTATAGAAGTGCCATGTTGTGGATTGAAATAGAAGACGTAGAGATTCTCGCGTTTATGAGAGAAAGCGGCGAACAGTGAGCGGCGGTTTTTGCAGGCGATATTAAAACTGTATGAAGATAAATATCGTCTTGGCTCAGAACTTGAAGAACTAAGTATTAAGTTATGAATCATAAAGATACGTCGTTGAATTACGATCGCGTTTCATGTTACATAATAACTGAGAGTCCTTCAGAGTGGTTTAATTTTTAACTGTAACATATTATGATATTTTAAATAACTTATATTATTATAGATAAAATGTGCTAATAAAATGTACAGGTAATTACGTTCTAGCACCACATATGCGTAATAAGTCATATCTTAAATGACTGCATGTGTTATTAGTAAAGTCACGTCTTGTCCACGTTATGCCTTTTGTTACGCGAATCTTCATTTTGCAAAGTGAATCGCACGAAGCCCTTTGCCTTGCAAAATTAATCTGAAAGCGATTGGGGTTTGCTTAACGCGACGTTAGAAAGTCGATGGCCTTACGGATGGCCGCAGTCACGCGTTCTCATCGCGCAGGTGCAGGAGGTTGGAGTTGTGCTCCGCAATTAAGAGCGAGGTCCCTGCAAATTAAGAGTTAAGGTGCATAGGTGGCCCCGTCGGAGTGGGGGCCCAGGCGGCTGGCGGATTTCACGGGGGTTGAAAGCTGCGAAGGCGGTACCGGACACGCCCCTGGTGGCCGTACGCGCAACCACTGTGCGCCTTTCCTTGCGATATTCCACCTATATACCTCTGAAAACCCTAGTACACCCCGGCTGTCTCTCTATTCCTACTCACTCCACCCCCTTCGCACTCGGCGTCGGCAAGACGGCCGGGCTGTGCACAGGGATCGGCGCGGAGGGCGCGAACCCACGGTGCACCGCCGTGCACCGCGCATCTTTCGATATCTTTTTATTATTGTACCGAAAGTACGGCCGCCATTAATCCTCGTACCCCCGATGCTTTCAAATCGGAGATGCGGTCGGGGGTAAAGTAGCTATACACTCTCTTCAGCATAGTATAATAATATATGCGTTTCTAGGTGAGCGTAGTCATATGATTTCGTGATGTTTCGCAATACATGATTTTCTACGGTTTACATCTTAGATGTTTTGTTTTCTGTAATTTTAACTTTTACGATACATTCATTAATTCATGTAATCTATTAATTTATTAACGTGTACCTCAAAAAGAGAACGGAAAACTTGATTAATATTATTCTTAAAGAAATTATTAATAATTGAAACTCTTTGTGATCTTTAATACTTATAATTTTTTTAAAAGAAAGCTCCTCTCTTTATCGCTTCTTGAAAAGGCCATGATTGCAAATGAAAGGTCGGATGCCTTGTTGGGATTTATGTCTTAAGCATTAAGCTTGATGAAAGATTGAGTTACATGGCGAAATTGTCGGCGATACGGGTCGACGGTAGATTAGCTGCCAATCTCTACTATATTTTGGGAATGATGCTATGTGCACACGCGCGCGAGGTTTCCCAATACTTTTGGGACGAATTCGGGAGGGCACGAGCGTAGAACGGTAATTACGGGAGTCGGAAAGTCGTCAGCCTCGGTCATAACTTCGTAGGATTCCCAGGAGGGCACGGGTGCAATTTGTCGGTAGGCTCGGTAGCACGGCGGGTGAAAAGGACCGGCCGCGATTATTTGGGGCGTTGGATGCAGGATGCAAACAACGACGAGGGACGTCGAACAAATGACGTGCGTCTGTTTGTGCATTCGTCTCATCCCGTCGATCGTATGTCCCCGTCTGTTCTGAATTCGTTCGGTGTACAAAATCGCGGCTGGCCTGTCACGTTGTCGGGAAAGCAAAAGGTCGTTTGCAATGATAAGACGTGCCAATTTGTTACGCGGATACGTACAGAACTAGTACAAATTATTTCGATCTATTATAAACTCCTGTTATGTATCATTTTACGTTTTCTTCAGTTATTGCCGCGTAATCGGCGTAATATGTATGTGTATATATGTCATATATATGTGATATATATAAAGATTATACTATAAATATTTCTAATAATAATATGTGTAATGTTACTAATCTAATAAGTTTCTCTACTATTTTCTGTCCAATTTAATTACCCGTAAAAGCATATGGTGTATTGCATATTAAGATAATTTGCCTATTTCTCAGAATCGCGAAACACATCTCGGAAGAATATGATATTATATTCAACAATTATACTTTGTATTAATTATAACACAAATTTTTTCGTAGATATCAAAGAAATATGCAAAAAACAAAGAAGTAAAAAATGTTTTCAGTGTGAAGCAAATAATATCCGTCGTACCCGGACGATGATTCGCGTTGCGAAAAATCGCAGTCGTCGCCTTCGGTACTTGTGGCTCGCGCATCCCGAGAGCTACGGCATCGGCCGCGTGGGCGGTTTATCAATGATTCAAGCGCAATCTCATTTCGTATGATAATCCACGGACCCGGAGAAATATTCATCGTGGCGGTTCGGCGGTCCTCATGAAATTCCGTGGCTCTCGCGGCTTCTGCGCGCCTTAGGAAGCCACCAGGGGCCCCGTTGCTGCTTTGCGGGATTTTCGTATTCTCCGGCGAGATGATGTTGCCCGTGCGCGGGACACCGTGATACATGCAAGAACATTCCGGCCTTCTTTTGCCAGAACGGACGAGAAGAAACAACGACACCAGCGGTCGGATGTCCGCGGCCGCGGACGAGAAAGCGGGGGTTCTAAGTAGGAACGGAGGAAAAAACCAGAGTTTTTCCGCGAAAGTTTGACGCTGGCCCCGAGATGCGGGGAAGCCGCGGGATTACCGCCGATAGGGGATGATACTTTTGTGAGTCGGACACGGGTAAATGATGGATCGTCCTGGTCGTGTCGAGGAATGTAAAACTCACGTAAATCTCAGGCTTTCGCGTGGCGAACTGACGCACGGCATAGCTCACGTACTTTGCACTTTGTTCGCTCGCAAGTTTCACCGCTATCTTTTTCGTGACAGTCATGCTGATGAGAACTGACGCGCGTTTCCGAGAGTTTCGAACGAATCGTTGCACGTCATGCGAGTATGCAATTTTATCATGCGTTTAATTACATTTAAAATAATTACACATAAAATAGCGGACTTGAAATTATATCAATGTAATATATGCAATGTAAGAGATTTGTTCGCTAAATAAATATTATATTAATCGTCAGAAGAAGTGGTTAATCTTATTCTAATTTACCCCAAAAAGGTCTAAAAGGATGTATCAAAATAACGTAGTATGTAAACAAAGTATCGTTTAGACGACAGATCGCAATGATCTGATCTCTCTGGAGAATTTCAACGAGCGCGTACCTGACCAAGATCCAACCCGACATTCTTCCGAGACCACGAAAAGTCAAATATTTGGACCGATCGCAGAGTCATCGAAGGCCTCACGCGCGTGGCTTTTCTTTCACGAGAAAATCGGTGGTTTTCACGCGATTCACTAGCGACCACGCAGTTCGAAGGAAAGAAACATTGTTCGAGTTTCGTTGTATCCTCAGGGACGTGCTCTCCTCCGCCTCGCCAACAGCTGATTAATCGTTCTGCTCTTCCCCGGGGGACCAGGGAGACGCATCGAGCGGCTTCTTTGTCGTTGTGAATGGCGTTTCGTACTGACTATTTTTCGTTTACCGTTATAAGAAGCAGACCGTCTTGAGGAATATAGCGTTTCTTATGGCATACCTCTCCCCCGTCTCCTCGTTGCATGTTTCTATCGCGGATGATTTCTGAATGGCAACGAATTTTCGCTTTGTATTCATAAATAACCGTTTCTATCCTCTACGTTGAGAACAAGAACGACAAAAGTTTGTTCATACAGCTTAGAATATTTATAAATATGAAGTATATTGCATAGATGTAATTTTTAATTTGAATGTACGGACGACCATTGATATTCTAATCTTGCGAAGTAAAATAGCAATGACTCGAAGAGTGAAAATACCAGTTACAAAGAGGACATGCGGGGCAGTTTGTTAAGCACCGAAGTCGCCCCTGCAGTGCGGTATATCCGGTGCAGCTTAATTTGTTTATTTGGTAGGGGGAGGGGGCGTGGTAGGAGATATTCGTAGGAGGGTGAATTGCAGCGCGATACAATGTTTTATTTAAATACGTCGCTGCGATCCAGCTCGCGCCCCATGGGTGTCCTGGACGGTAGCTGCCTACACTTAATATGGGAAGCGACAGACTCATTTTTATTTCTCAGTCCCATGGAAACCGACGTGGAGGACCTCTTTCGTTTTCCGCCCGTCGCGATTTTATGAGTTTCGTATACATTCGCGTCGTAAACCAGTATTCTGCATTTCGTAGTGCGTGCTATTTTATAGTTGACATTTATAGCTGGAAAAATCGACGTATTATTATGATGCTCAATTTATTTATTTTACTTCATATTAACATTTTATTTAAACAATAAAGTAATTAATTCTTTATTAACAGAATATTTTTGTACATATAATATGTATATGACGTTTACATATACATATTATAAGTAAATATTTTTTGCAAAATCTATATGTATTTTAAAGAAAGTGACTTATTATTTAGTCGAAAATTAAATGAAATTATTACTTATTACGTGTAGTTAACCCTTTTTTAAACGTAATTATACAATTTATTTCATAATTATCAGCAATGTGCGATAATGGCGTAACATTTGTGTTCATATCTTTACGAGTAAAGTAAGTGTAATAAAGAGAAAATCTTTTAAAACACTGAAAATCCGTATAATGCTGGTTGTCGTTATACTACCCTTACACCGTGCACAATGGAGATTTTTTGAAAAGACTGCATGAATTCTAAATCGACATTGGGAGCACGATATCGTGCAGTATAATTTGAGTTAATTCCGCTGCAGGGAACAGGAGACTCGATTAAAAACCTCGGCTCATTGTCTTCTGTTTGCTCCTGGTGCACGTTCGACACTGGCCAATTTCCTCGCATCTTCCTCGGTAAGTTAAGCGCATAAAGGCGTACCGGGAAGTTCCGTACATTATTTACCCTATCTTACCTTATAATTTTCAATTGATCATTTATGATCTATACACACTTTGTGGCGACATAGCGTGTACCTTGAGTTAGATAAAGCTCTGATCACTTGACTACGAAATTACCTTACTACCGAACCCGAAAGCACTCGACCATCGAAGATTCTCCGTGAAGATAATTATGAATTCTCTTTCAAGATTACGTCGAAATCCCAGTGGGTTATCACAGTCAATGAAAGACGGTCCAAAGTTAAGGATGTCACGTTGAACGATCGAACCAAGAACAGAAAGTTTTGTCCCTTGCATAGTCGAGTAAAGAGTTATAAAAATTGTTGAAATATTACAATTTTATATCAAAAATAACTGAAAATTTCGATCCTAGTTTTTCGGAATAGAGATGAAATGGTAAAATTTTCATTCCTCGGTCGTAAACGTGAAATTTTAATATCTTCTGGGCGACGAGTGAAGACATTAGATCGCCAAGGACGTAGGCAAATACGGTTAACGCTGTTTGCTCTGGTTTGAATGGTAGTTACATGTGTGGAACCTGTGCACCGCGAGTGAGAGATCTTCCTACCCTGTGACCTTCCTTCGGCTCAGTGCGTAACGGTCCCTCAAGTTAAATAGTATAATGGCCAATTTAAAATGTCCCGGAGTATCTAAGATTTGTGTTTGCCCGTGGTCGAGATGTGTTTGAACGACATCTCGTCTCTGAGAACCGAGAATGGAGAAAGAACATAGTTACGACCGCGAAAAACCCCATGGGCCTCGGACACATATTGGACTTTTAGAACCGCTTACGTGCGAAATGCAAGTTATAACTCTTTTCTGTCATGATTAAATATAGAAATATTAACTACTTAAATCATATATATATAGCTTATTATGTACACACAGCTTACGTAATGTGTTTGTAATAAAGATTCCCGATATCGATAAAATGTCTTGTTATCAAAGAGGATATAAGTAATTCAAATGTAAATCATCCTCTTCTATAACTATCGTTGAAAAATCGATGTATACGGAATACTGAAACGAGTAGGATCAAAAAAATATGTTTTCGGCGCTGCGTTTCACGTCTGCCAATCCAGTATCGCGAAACTAAACGTATCACGCGTTTCCTGCCGAACACGATCCCGCGGGATGGAGCACCCAGCACGCCTATTTTTCACGTGATAACCGTAGGGCGGTGGAAAGGGGGCGACGCATTATTGCATTGTCCAGTTTGATAGAATCCCAAAATCCTTCAGGTTCTGCGACGCGGCCACGCGAGGTGCCTAGCAATGCGCCTTGTGGCCATTTTCCCCAGGGTACGCGGTAACCCATCAAACTTTTAGCCGGACATCCCCCACCCTGGCCTCCGGTAGTTCTTCTTCTTTTGCTGGAACGTGCCAGCAGCCGGCACTACGGCGGGTTGTGCGGGGGATCTTCTCTCGTGATGAATATTGCAGGGGGCGCTTATTGTTTCCACTCACAAATCATCCGCCGATGTCTCGCGGGGGGCGAGCCGCAATGTTTTATTCTCCTTCGGTCGACAGGGTCGACACCGGTAGATCTCTAGCTGGCTTGTGTGTGCGCGCGCGCGCGAGAAGCCGTGTCCTTTCCGAAAGGACCGTCCTCGCCCGATGGCAAGACATATCGCTGCCATTATGTGCCGGAAATCTTGTTTGATTGAAGCAAATGGTCGTTGTAAAGGATTTCCGAGAATAATCATGAATGTCGAGGTAGCACGCAATAAAATAAATCAATTGCACGTGAACTCTACAACATTTTTATCTTCCATCTAGAAAAGAGTAAAATCGACTTGTATCTTGTATCCTGATACTTCAATATACTTTTGCATTTTATACGTGAATAAATATATTACAGAAAACAAGAAGCTCTAATTTTTTAATGTAATTAAGTTATAATGTTTGTAATCAAATTGATTGTGTATATTAATTATAATGTTAAGTAAAATATATGTAAGCTTTGTTATATTTTTTTTCGCGCAATTGTTTCACGGTATCCAGTCTTGCGAAAGAAATGCGCGTTACTAGGAGTATATGTTCCAGTTCTTTACGAGGGAAGCTAAATGGAGGTTGGGAAAAAGAACGTGAACTCGTTTCTTTTGGTGGCTCGAACGCCACCCTCGTCCCAATTCCGTAACAATAATTTTGCAAATAGCCGGCGGAAGCCGCTACTAAATAATCAAGTATCCTGTC
The DNA here is from genome assembly GCF_030848795.1 of Temnothorax nylanderi. Classification (NCBI taxonomy): domain Eukaryota; kingdom Metazoa; phylum Arthropoda; class Insecta; order Hymenoptera; family Formicidae; genus Temnothorax; species Temnothorax nylanderi. The sequence goes on from NW_027249083.1 coordinate 1,592,877, forward strand.
GGGAAGATTCAATTTGCGGCAACGCATTGGATGAACCAAAGTAGAAGAAAAAGAAATTTGATCATAAACTTACTACGTTTCTCGAAAAATATCTTTAACGTCAAACGCATTTTCGCTTCTACATGTGTGTAACAGATTACTTGTTCGACTTTCATCAAGTTTGCTTTCGCCATTATCGTGAACTTTACGTTACTATCATATTCTGTGACCAAAGTATTCTGTGAATACTATATATAATTACTTTAATAAATTATGACAAGTAGATATTATTATCGTTGTGTGCAAAAGTTTGAGCTGTTATTTGCTGTGACTAGAACTCACCATAAGTCATAACATATTTTAAGCGAAACTGAGAGAGAGATGGTCAGCGTAAAATATTCAAATATAATATTCAAATGCCGACCGCAAACCGGAAACTTGATTTTCGACACGTATGAATCAACGTCAGTACGTTTTCTTTAGATGCTGATTCTTGGATATAGACAGAAATCGTATTAGGGTCTGGCAAGGGCTGAGAGGTATACAAAATGCACGATCTATGAGTAGAGACCATGCAAATACATATTCAGTAGATGTAAAAATAAAGCAATATTCACAATAATTGAAAAATTGACAAGTTACTCAAAATAAAATGTTTCTAATAAATATCGGTGAAAATAGAAAGTTTTGCTCATATAATGTAAAGAAATTTACATTATAATTTTCTATTATAAAAATTTTGTGAAAGATATTGTTATCCAGTCGATAATAAGATTTATATTATTTATTTCATTTTTCTTGACCATTACTTTTTAATATTCAAATTTTATTTATAATCAAGAAATTTGCATGTAAATAGAAAAGAAAATAGAAAAGTTATTGTATAAAAAATTAGAAAGCAATCGGAATAACACATCAACATTTCTGAACAATGCATACCAATTGCATTGTAAAATTTTACAAGCTCTCGATCATTTTCAGGTAGGGCGAGAAGTTGCGGATTTCTGCACGTCGGGAAGGGGACAGCTCACCAGAACGTGTTTACTCCCGGCGAAACTAATTGCGCGTGCACGATTTTATTAAATTTGTCCACAACGTTACCTCGTTTGCATTCGTTAATGAGTTTTCGGTCTGGCGGTCCGGGCCATGGACGTAACGAGGTTTGGACGGACGGAAAGGGGGCGGGTGTACTCGAGCAAGCGGGATGAGGCCGGGGAGCGGAGTGTGCCGGTTCGGTTTTTGCCCGAATTTGCATACTTTTCGCGGTGGTTTAATTTCTACGGCCCGCAAAATCGGACGCCCCTTTTTTGCCTTTACACCACGAATAGCGTCGGACTGGTCCAGGCGCGCTCCGATACGGTATAAGTACACGAAGGATGTGATAGGCCATCGTAGATCACTCTGCGGTCTGGCATCTCAAGGGTCGCATTATCCCTACCCCAACCCCCTTTCGTGGGAGCAACCCTTTTTGGTCGGTCCTTCTTCTACAAATTACACTCGACCTTCTATTGCACCGACCGCGAAAGAGTTTAATCGACCCCGCGGAAAAAAGATGGGCACCTAAGCGTTCTTCGTCCGCTCCGAAGGAGGATAGTTTCCTTTCGCGTGCTTCAAGAAATACGGTGCAATTTCGATAGCGTTTTCCCGGAGCTCTATTCGACCAATTACATTAACCCATCACACGATATTTCGCGTGTCAACGTGTATCTAGAAATATGCTCTAAATACACATTTGAGAAATTTACGACATTTTTCCGGATGTCTGTTAGACGTGTATTTGAACGTATCCTCCTTAAAGCACATTAAAAACTTTCCCGAAGCGTGCTTCTTATAACGGCGGTTCCTCGACGACGATACGGACTCCCACGGGGTTTGAACCACTTGGAATATTTACGATAAATACTTACACATACTTTTGCGTGCGGATAACGAAGGGTGCCGACCGATAAGAATATTATTCAAATTTGCTATATGTATATGTAAGCAGGCATTACATTATCGAAGTTAAGTCATAAGCATCGAAAAACAAATCTTTTAAAATTAACTGTCATTTCAAATAATGCAACTAAAATCATATTAATGTTGTATATGCTAAAACTCAAGCGTTAGTGCATTGGAAAATGCAATATTAATTATCATTGACTTTTTATTATCAAAATATCGTATTAAATTTAAATATAACGTATTAAAGTAATGTATTGTAATAAATGTATAGATATCTTAAATTTTTATGTAAATTCATATGTTATTTGTACTTTTATCATGTTATCAATATTTTGAAAGTTATAAATGAAGAAAAATCTGCAACAGAAAAATAGATATCTACAGTTCGGTGACTCGAGCTACGAAGGTGTGGTGTAGCTTGATGTCTGAGCAATATCACGGGGACATGGTCATCTTAATAGACTCGTCGGTCGCTCGGCGCGAAGCCTGGAAACCGAAAAGCACGCACCAATGATTTTAATGAGATTCACAAGTCGGAAAGCCCGTCTGAAGTTATGACACGCTTATAGTGCCGGACTTTGTGGCGGAGGAAGTTTGCATCACTCTACCCTCGTCGTATGCAATATGGCGAAACAAGAAATCTAATGCGTGATGAAATCCGATGGCGAGATGAATGAGATACTGATATTCTCTGTTCCCTAAGGGTCGTCAAGAAAAAAAATGTTATAAGACATTTTACCGGCCCGGCTAAATTTTCAAGATCGTCAGGTTCCGTGAAAAATTGACATTTACGTTCCGACCGTTTTGTAAGTTTTCAGCGCGCGGTTACGTACACGACGCGTGATGAGAACGAAGTGGAAGTGGTTGAATTTCAGTTTCGCTTTACCGGATGGTCCGTTGTGCCGAGAGCGTGGATGGGGAAAGCACGAAGGGGTGAGAATGAGGAGAAACTGGCGGGATTGCGTTCATGTTGGTCATGAGTTTCGGACTTGGGAATTTCGGCCGGTGGCTCGTTCGCGGGGCACAAAGCGGTCTGCCGGACTTAACGTGATTAGCAGAGATACCCCGGCAGTTTCCTATTATCCGCGGTCCAGACGCCGCCGCACAACCGAGCGGTCTTCTCCTCCTTTTTCGACCCCCCGTCAACCCCTTCGGCTTGATTTTACTCTACAATTGAAACACACAGATTATCAATGTCCTCAATTCACTATAAACGTGCGAGTAAATATTGAGCGAATTACTATTTTATAATATACCTATGTATAATGTTTTTGCTACATATTAATGAGAAGTACTTTATATAAACAATTTTTTTTTGCAAATTCTGCTCTTGCAAACTGTTAAACAAAACGCAAAATAATGTAATACATAGAAGATCCTTTATCACTGAATTAATAGTTTTTCGGTTAATTTCTTGTAACGATTTAACTAAAGGATAAAATAAGATCTATGCATATTTTCCGGATCGCTGCTGAATTTCTATTCCAAGTATCTCAATCTCGTAGGATCGACGCGACACGTACTGACGTTAAAATGCCTATACAAAGCGGGGGGAAAGATCAGACGCCTGGAGCCGGCCGATTCTAAAATCAGAAGTGCGGAGCGATACGAGAGAGTGTATACCGGGGAGCATGAGCTTACGGACAGTATACAGAGTGAGAGTCCCTGCGAGTATGAAACTCAATTTGATTCCTGCTTCCCCTCGACCCCCGTCGTCGGAACCGGAGGTGAGTGGGACGAGAGGGACCCGGGGGTGGTGTGGTGGTCCGCCACCCCAGAAAAGGGGGTGCTCCCAGGGGCGCGCGACTGACCCGACATCCTGCAGGATCCAGCCACTCATATTGCCAATTACCAACTCTACGACCCTCTCGCTCTTCGCTCGCTTTGGACTTCGGATGATTCCAGCCACTTCCAGGCTGTTCCAGTTACATCGGCGCCGGTGTACGTTCTCATAGCCGTCATAGCCAGAAAAGGCCGTTGGCTAGACGCACGCCAAGTAAGCGTAATCTCTAGCGAATATTAAAGGATTTATGTTTCCTCTTACCGCCCCTGTGTACTGAGTGCACTTTGCGTGTGATCATTTCAAGAACAGGGCGGGTGCGTTAATGGTAATAGATTGCCCATCTCATCTTACTTAAATGAGCCTTGCAAATGTTGGAATTAAATCTTAAGATATATTTCTATGCATATTTGTATAACATATGTCATTTAGGCTAGATTTTGAAGCTGCGCGATTTAAAAGTGAATTATTAATTATTATCGATAACTTAATTGATATTTTTATATAATTAGGAAAAGAATATATTTGTGCATACATCTAAATGCGGATTACAAACATAAAAAAGTTTATCTTTCAGCAGATGTAAGAAATGCGTAGTTTCTATCTATATAATTTTAATACTTATAAAGATTTTAGAAATACATTGTGATCACGAAGAAAAGGAATAAGCCCGAATGAGGTAAAATAGTAAACGTCTCTTTTAACGGGAATTTGTAAGGATCTGAAGAATACCGGAACTTTATAGCCGCGCACAATCGAAATGAAACCACGAAAATACGATCGCAAAATCACTTAGGTTTATTGGATCGGATGAGAAGCGGTGGTGCATTTGGAGGTAATCGTATATAAAATCTATATGTCACACGTATATGTCCCTATATCCCGGAGTTTATGCGTTATAAAAGAGGGGTTGCCCCGTGGCACGCGGATAGAGGACAAGCTGGCGAGGGGGAAGGCGGCATCGAAAGGTGGAAGAGTGTTGGTGTGGGGTGGAACGGTGAGTTTAACAAATATTGAAGTCTCGGAGACGTCAGCTCGCCCGCGGGCTCCCTTCGTCGCGGTTCAAGGAAAGAAAGTTCCGAGTTTAAACTTGTCTAAATGTTTATACTTTTCCCTCGCCTCGATATTTCCACGAGACCCGCGGCCGATCTCTCTCCGCTATATGCCCCTAACGCCGCTATCTGTCTGACGTGTCCTCAAAACGACAACCTCGCCCATTCGCCTTTCAATATTTTCCCGTGCGCACCGACACTTCCGCGTTCGCACTACTCTCGTCTCCTTCGTACATTTCTTATACGCCCGTAGCTCGGACTCACGGACTTACTGTCCCCCTGTTCTTCTGCCATCCCCCAACGCGTGCCCACCTTTGATGTACTCGCACGAGCACACGGCTCCTTGAGCTTCGCGTCACGAAAACGCCGCGGTTATTATGCATGTATGCCGGGATTCGATGTCGCGGGGGATGGGGCATTCTCTTTTTCACTTGAATCCCCCGTGGTGTTGCCCCGGCGCCCTTGAATACTTCGGGAGCATTTCGCATTCCCGTTTAAATTATATAACGGTCTCATGTTTTTGCGAGCTTCCGGAGTTCTTCGTAACCGCAAGACGCCGAATGCGCCTATTTTATCAACATCACAACCGTGAAGTGATCAAAAGAGTTTTACTCACGAAAGTCCGTGGTACTGAGTTTAGCTTTACTCTGCGAAACGTAGTGTTAGAGTAAGAATGTAAGTTCGGCGGTAATAAAAATGAAATAAATCGCAATTTCCATTAGTCTGGTAGATTTTTGTAACTATTCGGCATATAATGCACTTCCGATGGCGTACGCATTGCTGAAAGCGTTCCGGAAACAGGCGAGAAGCATCGGTATCGAGAAAGAGAGTACACCGTATTGAACTTCGATGCAGAAACGATTGTGGCCGATTATAAACGCATCGTGGCAATGCTCGCAGGTAGCGTGGGGAGGGCTGATTCGCGAAGGGTGGGCGGCGGTGGGTGGCTTACGGTAGAGTAAGATGTAATTTTCAATACCCCGGCCCGGGGTCTCTGGAGGCGCAAGGGGAGCCACAATTCCGGGGGTTTACCGTGCGCTGTCGACGTAAACTCTCCTCAGTCGCACCCCCGTCGGCCGAAGTCAGCCACGGAGAGCACCACTTATTCGAACCCCCAGTGACTGTCAATACCAGGTCGTATACTGTCTCTGCCCGTGTATGAAACGGATAAATAAATCTCATTGCGTGCTTGGTCCATCAAAATTCGACTGCATTTAACATGATTCGCGGATATATCCACGAGCACGCGTAATATAATGGAAGCGTTCAGATAATTTTATGGAAGAATTATATACTACTTTCTTATACACCTATATACATATCTGATTAACTAAAGTACAGATTTATCATATAAAAACGAAAATAATAAAATTAAGTATATATAATACAATAACTCAAAATGAGTACCTATTTGTTTTATCCCACGTAAAATAAATTATAGTTAATAAACGATATGAATATAATTAATTCATGCCGCAAACATTTTTTTAGTATTTTGAGGATTTAATAATGCTTTTAATTGATCTATTATATGAATATTAATAACACGTGAAAGTTTTTATATTTCTATGACGTGCACTTTTTATCTCGAATTCGTGATATACTGCATGGTATCAGGATAAAATTCTGCTTTTATGTAAGAAATATGGCATTGGAACTATCAGATGTTCCTACATTATTGACAGCTGTCGAAGATTTTCTATGATACGTAGAAAATCTTCTACTAACTGTACGCACACGATGAAGAAAGGCACGTTTCTCCGCTTGGATCTTTCTCAATGACTAACCTCGTTTTGAAGTTGCGACCATGACGTTCGCCAAAGCAAGGTGAGAACCACATGTGAGAACCTTGTTCGCAGCCCAGGGGAAAGCTGAGAGTCACACTGATCTTGCTCTTTGTCGCGGGACCCATTGGAGTGCATCCTCCACCTTCGCAGCACGCTCCCCTACTGCATTCCCCTCTGCCTCGCCACGGTCCTCCCGGCATCCTCTGGTACCTTCCTTCCGGAGTCGCGAGGTACATAGCGTGGCTTTTGAAACCCTCTCGAGAGGGTACATTGACTTCGATATTCCGTATCGAGTTACGCTCGTTTCGTGTACCAAACTGTTGGTGGAAGGTGCACGGGTGCTGCAACAAAACGTGGCACGCAAGAACGTAAGATACGTGTCGTGTATTAGCTCGTTAAGTTTTGTATCACTATTTTGTTATACGTGTAATGTATATGACTTATTTCTACAAATTATAGTGATATATCTAGAGAGCAAGTTTTTCTTACTCTATTTTGCGACAGTTTCCGAAATAATATAACTGTACAGATACAATCTAATATATTGCTGGAATAATAAGAATATGTAGAAATTTAAATTTTTTTGAAATATTATGTTTCTCAAATTTACATGATAGACAACATCACATTTCAACATCTAGGGTGCATTCCGTTTCACGCATGATGCGCATAATGCATCATTTATCCTTGTTGTTCACCGAATGTTAAACTACAAGGATAAATAATGCATTATGCGCATCATGCACGAAACGGAATGCACCTCTAAATACGACTTTGCATTCGAAATCATTTAGAAATAAAATGTGGCAATTCCCATCGACGATAAGATCGAGCGTGATAATCAGCATAAAACACTTGTGACGATTGCGACTTTCGCGCGGATAACGATCTCGGAGTCAGAGAAATCCCCCAAACGCCGTGAATTAGTGTCCGTTTGATTTACCCATGGGAGAATGAGGTAAGTCGGCAATCGACCGTTCGTCTCAGGTACACGCAAAAACGTCTTCTGACTCTGCCACTGGAAATGCGATCGTCATCTAATTGGAACTCGATACCCAGTAACGAGGGTTACAAACTTTTCCGTTTTCTGTCTGCCTCAGCTCTCTCTCCCTACTGCGCCCTACGCCTTACGTCCTCCCTCTTGTTCGTTCACCTCCGTTTCCTTGTGGGCGCGTCCCCGCAAGTAACGGCGCTAGGAGGGGATGAAAAATTGTTATCTTATTTATGAGCACAAGATTAGACCAGCGGTAGAGCGTTTCGCGCCGCTAACAGGCGTCGGAATGATGAATGTCCCTTGAACCGAGCGTGCTTCGGCTTACCTCGCGAGTCGCGGTGTCCATTTAAAAGGGCGTCATTAATTAACTAATTAAACGAATGCATTGTAGCATCCACGGATTGACTGTGTCACGCCATGATAGCCGTGAAGAGATTAGAATGCGCGAAACTGTGGAGGGTCGACACGAAATACAAACGAGGCACTTGACACTTATGTGTGACGTAAATATATATAGTAAATTAACGAGGCGTTTCCTTGTCAGTTCAGGACTTAGGAAAATCTTCCTTTTTGTTTATTCATATCACAGAAAATGTATGCATGGATTATAAAAGTTACAATTATTATGACGGTTGTTTTCGATTTTGTTTATCACGCTTGGCTTACAAAAGTCGCTTTTAATTATCGCTCTGTTAATTCGAAAATACGTAATTCTTTTATGCGACAGATTTCGAATATTACGCGCAGAGAGAAAGAGAGAGAAAGAGAAAAATTTCTGAAAATATCTTATATAAGTTTTTTGAACAAATTCTAAATTTCTCACGGAACAGCGTTGGATACGGGGAATTACTCTTGCGCCATTACGAGCTGTGGTTCGTTTGCAGAGCTTCTCAACGATGCAGACAGTGCATTCGACTGCAACCGGCCACGAGTCCCCTGGAGGGATGCAACACCAGCTTATCTACGCGCCAGTTTGGAAATCTCAGCGTGGAGATGCGATACGTCTAGAGGGAAGGCTGGTAGACGTCACGTGAGGAAAGAGTGAGAGAGAGAGAGAGAGAGAGAGGGGGGGGGAGGAAGCGCGAGAAGCAGGGATATACACGAGCTGAAGCTGGAGGAGAACCAAAAGGACGGGGGAGAGAGGGAGAGGATAAGGTCGCTTCAACCTCTCGGCATCCCACGAGGCCTCCGGTGTAATTAAGCGAGTGCACCCTCACATGTCTACGTACGTTCGCATCATGTCTATCCATCTAACCGTGGTAGGGTTGTTCTCTTCGTCGACTCGTCGTCCCTTACGCCAAGGGTCGAGAGATAAGGCCGCAAAAACCTTTGAAACCTCAGTACGTCCTCCGTGCCTACATCTTGTAGTCCCACACCAGCGAATTTAAAAACGTGCGTGTTGAGAAATATACATTATATACAACGTATCCGCGGGGAGCTCTGATGGCCGCTTCCATCAGCATATTGTTAGATTGCGCATTACGGCGTGCCTCTTTGTTTCGCGGTAATTACATGTGAGACCACGTGCGACTTGCGAAAGCGAGTTAGTTCACTATTGGAATTTCGATAAAACCATCGTTTTATGAATCTGCGAAGATCTTAAGAAACGCTTGTAACATAAGAGCAAAGAATGACCGAATAAAAATTTAAATATTGCGTATACTCTTCTGAAGATTTTCTCCTTCGACATGTCATTCGAAAACTATGATTGAGGCAAAGGCAATGAACGATATGTATTACGGAGGACCGTGTACATGTTCGCGTGTACGTTATATGGTAATGGAGGGCCAATCATGCGGTAACTAGCCACCCTGGGGAGACGGTCAGAACTGCCACCCGGCGGTCAGCTCCCGTCAATGTGTCACTTACGTAGCCGGAATAGCGAACCCTCCCGATAGAGCATTACCGCTGAACGTGTTTTCCCCTCGATTGCAAGTACTGTCAGTTTCCTGTCTGGACCATTCTGTCCACGCGTTTTAAAAAGCTGTGAGGTCGCTCCAAGTTTTTATAAACTGCCAAGAAATTCAATTTCTTTATCTTTTCTATATAATTTTAAAATCGTAGTTTTTAAAATATAGTATTTTCTAACGATGTATAGAATATCATAACTAAAGTATCAGCGCAGATATTGTACCTCTGCTACGCATATTTTAGAACTCAGAAATAAGATTATGATTTTTTCACGAAAACTATCGAAGAGCGACCGATATTGTCCGGGGGGGTCTCGCTCGACGGAGCGGATGAAAGGTTCGTCGAGGCGCAAAACTGCGTTAGAACTCGCATTAAAAGTTGGCGGACACGACGAGGAGGAGTCGGACGAATCGAAGGGTCGAGAAAGCACAAAGCGATGCGAGTGTGGCGGCCAATTCTTGATTCGTTGTCGTGAGCAACTTGACGAAGGTGTGCGCAAAACTGCCGCAACCCCACCACCACCATCGCGATCAACAACAGCGGCAACAGCAACGCAAACGTTCACGTTCTATCACCGATGATACGGATACGCAATACCACCTTCGCCATCGGTCGAGCCAAGGGTGTATGGAGCCGCGAGCGAGCGAGAGAGACCAGGAAACAGGGCGATAAATAACTACAGGATGAAAAAGGGGGCGCGGTACCCTCCCGGGGCCCCTAAACCTAGACTACACACCCCTCGCCATCCCTTGCCGTCCCGCGCCGCACCAGCTTCGTATAAACCGCGTGCACGGGCCCGACCCCGACAATTATACCCTCGCACGCGAAATGTTTTATTACCCTGACGTAGAATGCTTTCGTACGACGAGAGTGGTTGGTCGTCTGTGTGTGTGTGTGTGTGTGTATCGATGCATTTGTTCGTGTGCGAGCATGCATGGTCCGATGTACGGAACAGTACGGAAATGCCTAACAGTACGTGTCCTACTTTTCTAACTTCAAAATCTCTGTATAGCGATATTTCCCGCTAAAGAGATTTAAACACAATAATCATAAAATTTATTTTATCTCGGGCAGACTTTAAGCTCTAAGAACCATACAATATACCTGCGTTGTTTCGATGAAACGCATTCATGCACTAATAGTGAAATAATGTAGTCCCGCGCTCTCTTGAGAGAGACACGAGCCTTTGAGAGTGAAACCGGCTAATTACGAAGCAAGCACCCGGTAAAGTCTTCTACCTTGGACGGCCTCGGAGGGATATACGAGGTTGGCAGTGCTTGAGGGGATCCACTACTCCCAAAACGTGCACCGGATGACGCTTGATCTTTCGGCTAATTCTGTAATCCGGGCCGGCACTACCTGCTAACTGCTCACTAAATCGAGGATCCAATCTTCTCCGCTATCTTCGCTCTTTACCACGACAAATGGTCAGCGACAGTATCTAAGTGATACTTCAACTAAAACACGATTTTAGGAAAATTAAGTTTCTTACTCTTGTATTACAATGCAAAATTAATAAAAATAGTTTTCATTTACAAAATAAAACTCTTTTCAGATGCGCGAAAACTAAATAAAATTCCGTAAATAAAAATGACAAAATTGAAGTACAATTTTTCTGATTACTATACTAATGATGCTTTGACAAGTCCTGTATACCTTTATTCATTATTTTTCTAAATATGCATCAATACAATAGCGTGATGTTATCATAAAATTTCGAAGACATGTCCCGCGTGTAAATTGACCGTTAATTACTGAAAAATGAGCAAGCTGACAGCGCAGCTATTTACCTTCCCTGCATTCATCCCACGAGCCAAGTCAGCCCTTAGTCTTTGGTTAATCGGGTTAAATTAACTCAGTTAGAGCGCACGGCTGTTATGCCCTCGTAGTTAGCGACTTGTTATCCCGAATCAGGCTTCTCGTCAGAAACATTCATGTGAAGCTCATTGCGTCATAGTAATATCATCTATAAAACATGAAAATAAATTATTGTAAAAACTGCGGATGTTAAATTGACATTTTTAGATAGAATTGATAATTTTATTATTGAGAAATTATGAGAAAGTTCAATCAATACGGAACTTCAAATCCGGATAATAAAAGTTACGTTTCACTTGTCATGTAAGACTTATGTTTATAAGTAAAATATTACAATGCTTTGTAGAAATATATTTCTAATAGCTCAGGACTTATACGAGGAACAATACAGAACTTTGCTGCTCCTCATTTATCGGTTCGAATCGCAGCATCGATTTTTAAATTGCGTAATAAATAAAATTAGCAGCGAGGGTGACTTCCGTGGTGGGCAAAGGGGCCGTAATTGTAACTTCATCAGAGCAACTTCCCTCAACTTAATAAAGCTGTCTCAATTTTCGCCTCATTACCAAAACTCGTGCGAAATTTTCTTGTTCAATTTATATATACAATTTATATATATGCGATAAATGCAATATAATTGCTTATTATTTTCGTAAACAAATGTAAATTTTAAAAATTTATGTCTATTGTAATATTATTTCCGATTTATTTTCGCGTTCAGCGTTACTACTCTTTTTGTTTCGGACCAACGTTTCATTATTTCACGAAAAATTACGACTGCGCTGCGTAATAGGACCAGTACATCACACAGCTTGCAAACGCGCGAAAAAATAACATTGGCTCTCTAGATTTATGGACTTTGTCAATGTGTGGCGCAAACATCGATAGAAAAAAATAATTCTAACTTCAAGACTAGGTAAATCTGTAAAGAAACAGTGGAATATTTGTTTGGAATGTTGTTCCCATTACGTAACATTATTATAGATATCTAAATGCGAGGAAGCAAATTATGATTAGATGCTTACGTTAACAAACTTCGATTTTTTATATTTATATTTATTTTTACTTTTATATTTAACGGCTATTGCAATGGTTTTTTGAGCTGCTTTTATAAGCTATAATCAAGAAATGTTTTCAACACATACACACATGCACACTTTAAAAGAAAATAATTTAATCTTTATAATCACACGAGCATTGTTGCGTTGATTAACAATTCGATTGACACTGTATAATCGTCCCTTTCATCTTCAATGTACGGAATCCTAGCGTGCTTGTTGTTAGTGTGTGCCTTGCACTCAACTTAAACACGTTCCCATAAACCGCGCGTAACGTCACGCATAATGTAACATGATTGCGTTGTGTACGTTTAGACATACCATTAGCATGGCGATTGACATATGCATCCCACTGACGACGCTTGGGTTCGAGGCGAACGTACTCGTGCGGCATCGCACAGGTAGAAGTGAGGGCAGAATAGTGGTATCCACTCTCATGTAACTAATCAACCGGCTGTCGAGCCAAATCGTCCCCAACTGGATCCCTCGGAAACAGGGAAATCCGAACATACTGGTCCAAGCAGAACGGCAAAGAAGCTACCTATAAATGTATGCGATAGTGCGATGCAGCTTTATTACGTATAAGAATCAAGAAAACTTTCGTGCCCCGTCATATTTAAAAGCGGCGATAAAAAAGCGTACGGAAAATGAAAATAAGAGAATTGTGTCGAACGAAGTAATTATGGAGCACGCTTTCCTAAGGAAAAGGAAACGCTTGGTCGCACTGTCGAGCATTCCGCGAAGTAGAAGGCGAGGGTCGGAGTTGATAAAGAAATAAAGAATCGTGAAAGTTCGCGTCGAACCCCGCGTTCCCGTGAGGCCTTATGACTTAAAGTCTCCTTACTCCGTTAATTCCGAACATTAACAAAAGTCCCGCTAAAACTCGCCGCCAACTTTCCCGACCTCTAGGGACCGAGCCGGACTTGTTAATGAAAAAAATACAATAAAACTCTTTCACGACGAAACTCGTCTCGAATTCTCGAGACTAGCCTGCTCATACTCTGCAAAGAGATCTCCCTCTTCCTTCTGCGTTCCTTTGGACAAAAATAACCGGTAGTCATAATCGAATAATGTGACCCACACGTCAAATTTTCAAGCAAAATAAGTGTTTCGCACGAATACCAAAAAGATCATTTCTATAAATTTTGTCGGTAATTTACTGCCAATATAAACATTAATTATACAAAAACTTGCCGAAAATATTAATGAAAATAATATTCATAATTAATTAAAAAAGTAGCGACAATATATTATTAAACGGCAAAACTCTTTTGTGGTCGTGTACGCACTTTCTGAAGTTTTAGCAAATTTCTGAACCAATTCGATGAATTATGAAAAATGAATAGCTGGATCATCCACGATTAATGAATCGCGAATTATATCAGAACAAAGAGAAACAAAGAATCTTCTTAAAAATTAAAATTACAAGAAGCAAGAAAGGACACCGTCTTATACGCGCGCGCGTGTTTTCAATAAAAAGTAAATGCTCCAATGCCCATTTTTCCCCCAACCACCCCCAGACTGTTTCGCGAGTAGATTTAAACTGCATATTCTTTCCGAAGGGCGCCAGGCTTAATACCGAAGTGTCGGTGTAAACCGCTTTATGCTGCCGCTTTATACCAACCGACCCCTTCGTTCCGCCACGAACGAGACCTCTTACTTATTCATTTATTCTGGCGAGATGAACTTTACGGAGATTTTAATGGCACTCTGACTTTCTTGATATTCGCGCGTAGGTAGACCTTTTAAATTTCGTTGCCGGCGAATGATGTACGCGAGGTGTGAAACAGCCGTTTTGGTCGACGATTTGACGCCATTTTTGCATACATACCGTTGCTCAACAGATTCGGTGAATATCACGTGATTTACAAAACGGATTACCCTAATGAAAATCAGATCCTGTTTCACGTTTGTCGCGAGAATACAAAGGTAAACGTCTCACTGACTGGCATATGCGATTAATTATCCGCTGCTGTAATTACTCCTATAGCAGGGTTCACAGAAGGAACAGATTCGATACGAGAAATCTTAATGTACATAAGATTTGTTAATTTACTTGTGTCAAATATATTTAAATCGATGTTAATGCCAAGAAAATTCGATCAAATTTTCATTTACCAGATTAGATTTCATGGATATATTCGATCGAAATATTTCAATATATAAAGATTTAGCAGAATCTCCTTGTTATTATTTGACAGAAAATAGCATACAACATGCTAGCAATTTATAACTATAAATTATCACCCACATCTTCCTGTCATTCCTGGGATATTCGACGATAAATGGTTCTCCGTGTCATTAATCGTGGATCACCAGCTATTCATTTTTCATAATTCATCGAATTGGTTGTTCAGAAATTTGCTAAAACTTCAGAAAGTGTATACACGACAAACAAAAGAGGTTTACCGTTTAATAATATATTGTCGCTACTTTTTTAATTAATTACGATGAATATTATGTACTACACATAGCGTAAAGCAAATAGAAATATGAATAGAAATAAAAATAGAGAAATTATCGGTTTCTCTAATCTAAAAGATAAAAAAAATACATTATTACGGTTCTCCTTAGAAGAAATAGGTTTTAAATTTTTTACAGAGATTTCTTTCCAATGCTTTGTATTTTTCTTACTTGCCGCTCGTAAATTGCTCTTTGCAGACGCTCGTCTATTCTGCCAACCTCGCTTACCGATCGAGATTCGATCTTTCTCCTCCGGGACGCAGCACGTGGCCTCGGAACACGAAGATAGACCTGGCCCAGAGGTGGCACACACCTAGTTTTGATTCACCTCATGGTATCCTGCCGGTCACGGGGCTGACGGCGCGTAATTGTTCTCTTGTCTGGTTCTCGCAGGGCATCCAACACCCGCCATCCCCGCGATTGCCTTCGCGCCAAGAATGCATAAACAGCCTCTTTTACCAATCCGCAATGCTGTAAGCCTTCGTCCGCTTACTCTGTTTCTGATACTGCTTCTGATCCGTCGCTTTCGTAAAAACCTAAAAAAAAAACGCATACAAATCAATGAATTACTGCTCTTTTCTTAGAATCGCTATTATTTAAATATGTATATATCATAATAGCGTTATGCTTTATCGCCTTTATTTAGAATCACATTTTCCTCGAATCATGCACATTCAGTTAAATTTAAATTGTTATCGTTCTAACGCTTTTTGTAATTTTACATTAACAAATGAGTTCCACAAGTCTGACAAAGTGAGCTAAATCTGTCGTTTCTTTCTTCAATAATTAAAAACTCACAATCTCCGGATTGTTACTTCCGCATTTAACATCGCAATATCGCATCCACTCCCGTCTCTGGAGTTTTATACGCATAAAGTATGGACGTAGCGCGACACGGCTCAGGAACCAATCAGCAGCAATCCGGGAAATTGACAAACGATCTCCTTTTTTCTCCCCTATCGCTCGGTCGCATCGTTATCGGGCGTTCCTGCAAATCGAAGCGTCCAATACCGTTAATGGATTATTAATGATCGGCAGAAATGTCGCGCGGCTGCTGGCGAACCGAGCCTGCCTAGCGCGGCCTCGATTTTGCCGACGCGCACATCGCGCACATGTATCGGGCCAGGATTCGGGATTCGGGATTCGGCATCGTTCGGTCGCATAATTTCCCGCACTGGCAATCATACCGCGCGACGATAATTGGCACACGACCGACAATCGTCGTAATTTCGCGTTCCCGCTGCGCAAATTCTGACGTGTGACACGCGACGGATCGGCGCTCCTGGGAGGCACCTCATTCAATTAGCCACTCAGTTACTCGCATCACATCGCATTTACCCATCAGACTCCCGCCCGGTGAACTCTCTGACGACCCTCGCCGAATCTCTCCTCCGTCTGCGCGCCCCGCGCCCGTAGAGAGGGGCCGGGCCGCCACGAATTCGGTCTCTCTTTCTCTCTCACTCTCTCTCCCCGCGAATTCGTGATTTAAACTTTTCGCGAACGACGACGCGAGGGGGTGACTTCCTCGGGCGAGAGACTCTCACGTACCGGCAAGGAGGATCTCACGAAGCTGTCATGCAGCAAAACGGCTTTAGTTCGCGTGTCAGGACGTTGGCGGTTTTGTCTCTCTCCGCCACGCTTCGTCTGCGGAAACTTGGTTAGTTTTCCTATCCGCGTGTCTCTTTCAGCGACGCTTTATCAAGCGCTTGTTAAATCAGCGGGAGAAATTGCTTTCGCAACGGCGACTCGCGAACCTCCATCTTGCAGGAAGAAACTAAACAACTTAGCACTACATACATAGCATTAAACATAAGATGTTATTACAGATGATTTTTACAATTTATTTATTGTGTAACAGTATTTGCTACCTCTTTGCTGTCTTTTTGCTGTAGATTTAACCAGAAACGTGGATTTATGAACACTTGAAATAAATACGGATGGATGAAGTCTCACGTATTACAAGTTACAATCTTCTTAATTATAATACAAGTTTCTATACGTCGAGGATAACAGACAACAGCCCTTTTTCTCAGGGCTCAGGGCTAAAGTAAATGATCGCCAAGTCGCCAACCTATCGGCGAAGGTGGCGGAAGTCGCGCCGCCCGCGGAGCCGCAGAAGTTTCTACGAATCCGCGGCTGGTTGCAAACTTGCCGAAGGGTCGAAACCGCCGGCGCCGTGAAATTACTCGACGGGTACCTCCCACGGGGCCGAACTTGTCCGCGACAATTTCAAACTTATTTTAACATTCATATAAGCCCCGTGCTCTCGCCTCGTGTGCGAGGCGCCCCTGAACCGTCGTCGTCTACGCATCCCTTTCGCTGCGTAACCCGAGAAGCGACCCATGTACATACGAACGATACGAACGCTCCTTCCTTCGATGTAAGGACGTGCAAGCATAAGGGCGGCTTGGGATTTACATAAGATTATGCGTAAGCCTTCGTACGCCTCGGCCTCGGCGGTAAGGGGATCGACGAAATGGTGTCGCGGTGAAACAACGCTCCGGGGTGCGCTCATCCCGCATTGATAATTATAATAAAGTGGCGTTGTATGACGTACGAGCGGCGCGATAAGCGTCATTGTCGATTCCGCCGTGGTACAGGCGATCAGATGTGATTTTAGATTCTTTTATCGGTCTTGCATTGCGATCTGACTTCGAATCTTCTAGGAAGTTACGCAGCGGTATCATTCGGAATACCTATGAGAAGAAAAACTTGATTGAGAATAATTGTCTCTATCTCCACTGCAATCTCATTTTATATATTAAATAATTAAATGTTTTATATATTGTTCAACTATTTTTTTATTTATAATTTTATAACTAGTTCAAACATATTTTTTTTACAATTACATATTTATATAGATTCATGTAAATATATTATAAATAACTAAATGTGTATACATAACTACAAAATAAATATAAATAAATAAC
This sequence comes from Temnothorax nylanderi, assembly GCF_030848795.1. NCBI lineage: Eukaryota > Metazoa > Arthropoda > Insecta > Hymenoptera > Formicidae > Temnothorax > Temnothorax nylanderi. The sequence continues at coordinate 1,610,593 of NW_027249083.1, forward strand.
TAATATATATACATGTGTAATAAATAATTAAATATATAAATAAATGTTAATATATAACTGAAGTATTTTAGTTAAAATAAGTATGTAAAGCAATACAAATACAAACAAATTAAGAATAATATGCAATATTGCATGAATATAAAATTGAATTCAGCATAAATTACAATAATTAATTTGTTTAAATAAAATATATAAATATAATAAATAATTCTTTTTCTACGCGCGATACGGAGATCGCTCTGTACATGCCGATAAAAATCGATTTTTGTTAGGTTAGGTTAGGTTAAGTTAGATTTACAAACTACTTTATATTTCAATGAGCCAACGGGATTTATTATCACGTACATGCCGTTCTTTGCCTCGTGGCGTTGTTAAATCTTACCACCCACCCCGTGATGCGTTTTATATTCATAGTCTGTGCGAAAATTGCTCCTAGAGCACAATAAAGATTATACGAGCCATAAAGTAAATTCAGCCTACCCTGCCGATGTTTATTTAAGCGTGGGAGATATGCTACGGGGGGGGCTTCCTTTTTTAATTTCGTCTCTACCCTTATCCTTACCCTCTTTTTTATATTATTCTTCTTTCCTGGTATACCTGCTATCCCTGCAGCTTATGAACCAAGCAACCGCGGCCAAGTTGAAACAAACCGACGGTGGTTACGGCGAGACCGTCGTATCGACCGGGTGAGAGATTTCCTCTGCTCGACATCGAGGGCACTGACTAGGATTCCGAATAAACCTGCACTCTCATGAAAATGGCTTGAACTACACATTCACCATTCATCACGAAGCACGGTTAACAAAGAAGGTTCCTGTTCCTGTTCCTTTCTGTAGAAAGGCTATTGGAAACAAGTCACGCTCGCGATCTTGAATCGCGACAGATAATTCTAATTATTTACCGAAATTGTGTGCTAACACTCCGTGGTGTGACGTGAAAAAATATGTTACACGTTAATGTCTGATTAATAAAATCAAAATTTTCCCATTCTCCTTGGAAGAAATATGTTACAACCACGAATGGCATCCTTCTTGCGGCGTGATACTCCTTTGATACGTGATTTTATATCTGCGCTTTACAATAACCTTCACACGTCACAAATTTCTACAGGAATAAATAAAATAAAACGAAATAAAAGCTGTGAATCTACACCCGTAGCTGTAGTAAGTATCATAGTATTATACAATAATAAATAATAATACGTTTTTTTTTTTAGTATAAACTTTCTTTTAGACAAGAAAAATAAAAATATTTGCATGAAGTTATGAATGTAATTTTTGCAAAAATATTCGCTAAATTATTATCTATTAATTGCGTATTAATTTATGTATAATTTATCTACTTAAATAATATCATACATTTTAATATGTGCTTTTGAAATATTGGCTTATTTAAAGTATCTTGCAGGATATTCTATTAATCTGAAAGTTTATTTCATACATGTCCGTTTTTTGTGAAAGTCATCTACAAGTATAAAAATTATACTTTTAATATAAACTAATCTCAAACATACATGACGTTATTTCGTTATAAAATTATTTAACATCTGAGAGAAAAATATTCGGTATTAGATAATCGTTGTAATTCCTAGTTTAATATCCAGTTTAAGCGAGTTTAAGATATAATTGCTCGCTTGGGATTCATAACACTATGTCAGTACTATTAAAAACTTTTTCCTCATATGATTCTGCATATACGAGTTAAAAGTGATGTCGGTATTCTATACTTTCGCAGCATGACGTAACGCAGCGTTTCATCGGTGCTTACTGTGGTTAAAATTTTTCTGTGAAAAAGAATTACCGCAAGAAAATGTACCGGTAGTCGTTACTCCCAAGCTATTAAATTTTTGTGGTGATAATATATCTTTATAGCGCGAATGTGCGAGACGTGTGTTTATGATATTATTTTAGTACACCTCGTCGCCTGCGTGCGTGAAAAGACTTATCACGTGTTTTTATGAATTTATGATTTCCGATTTTTGTACATCTATACTTGATTAGATCGCTATACGTTAGTTTTCAGCAATTATAAATCTTTATAATTTAAACATGAAAAACTGATAGTTAATAACATTTTTAATATTTAATAATTTTTGGCAATACATTTTGTTCTCTTTAGATATTATGCGGATGTGGCCGACTTGATGGCACTGAAATTTCGGAAGCAATTTCAACAGCCATACATTTACGGCATAAAAATTTGAAGCCGCTATTTTATGCTCCGGACATCGAGATTTCCGGCGTAGTCAATCATCTTACCAGAAAGATAGATACTACATGTCGTAGAAATGCTCTCGTTGAAGGTGCCAGATTAGCAAGAGCATGCATAAAACCTCTAACTGAATGCGAAGTTTGTACACATGGCGCCCTTATTATACCTGGAGGATTTGGTGCTGCACGCACTTTGTACGTATTGAAATGATAATTGCAGGATAATTGGACAATGTGTAGAAGTAGACAGTAAAATGAAATAAGTAGAATAATTTATCTATCTTATTAAAGTAGTAAATGTAATAGATGTCAACATCATAGATTTTGAAGACATAGATTTCGATATTAAAACACAATAAGAATTTAAGCAAATTTCTAATTATTTCCCTTAACTCTTTCTTTTATAAAGGAGTAATTTTGGCGAAAAAGGTACTGATTGCACCGTTCTACCCGACTTAGAGAAGCTCATCGTGGACTTTTACTGTGAGAAAAAACCGATCGGTACTATGTGCATAGCTAGTGCGCTTGTTGCTAAAGTATTGAAGGGTGTGACAGTTACTCTTGGCAAGGAATGTGAGTCAGATCGTATTACCATTAATATCCTTATTTCGTAATATTTGAAAATTATATCTTATAGCACCTAAAGAAGACTGGCCATACGCTGACGCTATCAAGAAGGTCAAGGCTATGGGTGCTAAGATAGAAATGAAAGATGTTAAAGGAGTAACGTTAGATAAGAATTATGGCGTTCTTAGTACGCCAGCCTGGTTGTACGAACCAGCTACTTATTCAGAAGTTTACGACGGTATTGGTAAACTTGTCGCAATGTTAAAAAAATGCATTAATAAGTTATAATATGTATGCAAATCTCTCTGGAAATCATTCTGTGTATAATACCACGTTAATACTTTGTATAGCCGAACAAATTTTTGTTACATTAATCCATATATTATTTTTGTAATTCGAATATTTTTTATTCCGTGCAAATTATTCTTAAAGATATTAAAATTATTGTTACCTACCTTGCGAATGCGTATTTTTCATAAAATTAACATGGGATTATGGGACAGGAACGTTATTTTCGAAAAAATATAATTTATTTAATTTTTTTATCGCGCCCTTTCGAAATGAAGTGAGTTGAATGAGGCGCACATGTTTAGAATATGTTAAGCAGATTAATAAGTCTAATGATACAGTTAAAATAATCAACAACAAGTAAAATAACAATGAATCGAGATCTGTGGCAAAAAATTTTCGTCGATTTAGAATTGTCTTTTTGTTTGTTAGACAACGCGACAATCTTCGCCACGAATTTCAACCGTATTGAAAGTCGTTCTAGAGTTCTACGGTAATTCTGGTACAACTTTTTTACTCTAATTCTTTTTATTCCATAATCATTGCAACAAATGGCAAGAAATGTATTTAGAAATTTTTTTCCTAAAGTTCTTTGAAATTTTGAGATTTTTTCTTACGATTTTATCATAAATTTTGAACCTAAACAGCACGGAGAGAAATATATTAACGTATTTTTATAACCAACAGCGAATACAAAATGGGCAGTCTTTATTATTTTACTGAATATGTATATATATATGTGTGTGTGTGTGTGAATCTTCACGTACTTAAAGTATAACCAATTAAGATTAATTTTGCTGATGCACGCAAAGTTACATGTGTTTAATTAATATTTCACGGAAAAACGCGATGGCAATCTGTTTCCGCTGAAACATTGAAATATAAAAGAGTGAAGTAAAAATAATTTATTTATAATAATACCGAAGTTTTTCGCAAGTCAATTCGGCGCGGTCAATAATTTCGTTACATGTATTTTCGTAGATCTGCATCTTCTTGTTTTTCATTTTTACACTTTTAACACCTGGAATAAAATTACGGCGCGTTTCAAAGAAAGAAGACCAACAAATGCAAATTGAAAACTGTTACTAACAATAAGAAGAAACAGATCTCATGCATATTCTGAAGTATATCCTATGTGTTTACGCGTTTCGCATAATTATAGGATAACGAGACCGCGCGCACGAGCGCCTCGTGGTTTTACCCCGAACACAAGTGTCGTTGGTAAGAGTTATACCGATTCCGGAATCGTGGCTTACTCGAGCGTAACGTTCACGTACGAGCAAGTGAATTCAATCAACGTAAAAGGTCTCCGTGAATAATCGTTGCTACTAGTTAGCTTTGCAAGCGCCTTGCCGAAATGGGAACGTATCTCCAGAAGGTGTTTGTACGACCGCGGCGGAACATATATAGCACCACGTGGAATTTCTTAATCGACGCACTGTAGACTCGAAAAATCTTATATTTAGGATCTTTCAAACACGTGCGGTTACCACCTAACTTAGAGAATAATTTAAACGTTAAGGCCACATGCGTTTTAAATCTAACGACGATTGGCTGATAAAACAGGAACGGCAGTGCCTTGTACCCTTAATGCTATTACCTTAAAATCTATTAATTAATCCAATTTTTCGCATCGCTCAGGAAATGATATTGAAGTTTTCGGTGCTGAAAAACCTATGAACTGAATGTTTTCGCTTATCTCCGTATCGATACAGAGCGTCGTCGGAATTCCAATGGTAGGAATTGTATACCGTCTAACCGGCGACGCGCGACGTCGCGCGTCAATTTCGAAATATCGATTCTCCAGTCGGCAGCTTTTCGGTTTGATCGAAAAGTTCATATGCGCGCACAGTATCGTTCGCACATGAACGAAGATGCGAACCTTTTCTGTTCCTGTCGCACGTTTTCAGTACATTCTCCTCCAATAATAGAAAAACGACGCTTTTCAGACTTTGGTTCTGATCTCGAGGCCAAATTTCGCGTTTGGGAGAAATCCCGAGGTTTGCGTCCACGTTAACGTACACTTTAGCGACATTCTTCTACGCTCAGCTGAGAGCGAGCAGCGGCTCGACGGACATACGAGATCTTCTGGCCTTGTCCTCTTCGTACTGTTTCATCTTCATGAGCTTCCACTTGCCCTTACTCTGCTTTTTCCTCGGTACTTCCGTAGTGGACACCTCCTCCGCGCTAGACCGTTCCTCTTCTTCCAACATCCTCAGAGTCTCGATGATATTCCTGGGTTCCGTGACACGCCCAGTGGAACTGCCGTTCTTGTTGGCATATACCACGGAAAGATGTGAGAAACTGGACTTTGGCGGCGCCGTAATGTCGGCGAAATCGCGGAAGTTCGCAAAGAAGTCACCGCCACGGATCGGTTGTGGTTTTGGGTTTCTATAATATTGCGCACGGCCACGACCGTGATAGTACGGATTGTAGAGACTCTCGTCTATCGCGTACTCGTCGTTTTCTTTGTCCTCCGGATAATAAGTACCGCCACGGATCACGCCGAAGTTACCCGATCCCAGTATAGAATGTTGATCCTTGGTCGCGGCGGTCTGATAATTGCGATCGCGTTGGAAATAGCCGAGGAATCTGTTAGGACGATATCGCTGCTGCTGTTCTGCGAACGAAAGTCTATGGTTGAAGAGTTCCGCGAAAGACGGGAAGAAATTCTGACTTTCGGTTGCCAAACTTCTGCCTCCTGCATCGGTAAACTGCGCGACGGCGGTATGATCCGTGTTCTTCGCCTGCTGATCTTTAGAAGATTCAGGTTTCTCTTTTGCAGCTTCAGCTTCAGTTGATTTCTCATTACTCTTATCGGTAGTATCGGTTGACGTCTCGCGTTGATTAGTCTTTTGCGTGCTTTCCTCTGCGCGATCCGGTTGCGAGGTCGTCTCGGATTCATCCGGCTCCATATACATGTCGGAGTCGTCGTACTCTTCGCCTACCTCCGACGCCGACGCCACGGAGTCCTGAAACAGAGAGAAAAAAGTTTCCCCACAATTATATACTGGAAATTAACGTCGCTTTTCGAACAATAAACATCGATGCGAGCGGGAGAAAGTCGACGATGCAATCGATAAACTAACAGAAAAATGTTTTATGACTCGCTAAAACGTGTACTCTCCTAAATTCAACAACTTGTAATTCATAAACTTTCTTCGCTTTCAAACGCCCGGTTACGCACATCGAAGATCTGAGTAATGAGCGGAACAGTTGGTCAGCTTTAATAATCGGGAAATTGATTTCAAACCGTCAGGAATTATTGCCAGTGATCGTTCATGATGCGAGCGTGATAGAAGAATATTAAATCTGTTATGTAATTTTCAGTGGTCTAATATTTATTTTAAAACGGCGTTTCTCTCTCTCTCTCTCTCTACGATTGATTTCAACACTAATTCAATGTTACGTGATAATCATGGATTACGCATTAATGGAGAACTTAAACAAGAATTCTAGAAAATTAGTTTAATTTTTCTTATAATCTTCATACAATTTTCCTATCGTATTTTTGAATAAATTTCCTGAATCGAGAAAATGTAAAAAAAAATAAAAAAAATAAATAGCCACTACACTGGAACCATCACTTTCTACACCATTTATCTCAGAATTATTTCATAGTATCTACAATGCAGTGGCGGCTGCAGTGATTAGAGCTTATTCAAGCCTGACAGGAAAGGTTTCAATGAATGTGAGGTGCAACAGTTCCTTTCGCGAAGTGCATCAGCCGAGCGTGCAGGCCGAAGAGAGACGGTTTGCGTGTTCGAGCAGTCCCATCGTGTCCTCGCCTTGACATTTAAGGCATCTTCGTGCCAGCGACCGCCTGTGCAAGACCAGTTACCATAAGTACGTCATGATCCGTGCGTTGGTATACTGTCTGTACATACCGTTCCACAATAGCGCGTTTCGATTGTGCACGGTGCACGCGTATGCTCACGCGTCGCGACGGTATAATGCGAACGAAACGCATAGACGGTCGTTGAAATCGGTTGCAACACGTCGGCGACACGCCTAGCATTGTTACGAATATGTCAGGTCGGCACTCCGACATAACTGTGTCTACCTTCGCGATGTTAGCATAATACCTCGCTGCTGTATTGAAATTACGTCTACACACGCGATATTGCGAATGTAGTTTTATCGCGAACTAAGATTTGCTTCTTATGCACGTCTCAACTCAAAATTCGTTAAAATGCTAGTAAAATTTTTAATCTAATGACGACAAGCAATCGTTTTCAAGTAATGAATGATGAGAGATGTGTATTTTTTGTACTATGCATAAATGTTCCATAATACTACTCGAATTAGTAGAACAAACACGTAAAGTTTTGCAATAAAGTGGTCATAAATCAATGGTTCGTGAAAAATGTTCCGGTAAAAAAGAATAGCGTAGTAACCTATGGCCATTCGGAATGTTACATGAACTTGTAGACAATAAATTCAACATGCACTGGTGAACGTGAGTATGATGGATGCCTCATCTCGGTTTATAATGAGAAATGAGCGATAGACTTGGCGAGCGAGATAAGTACTGTGCATGAAGTTTTGATCATATCAGGAACAAAGCGTAACGTGTCGCAGTTAATCATTCCGGTATAATTATTCGCCTTCTTCAACTAATGTAATTAGGTGGCACTATCATCTTTATAGCAGGACAAATTGAAAGACTACCTTTACAACATCATATATTATGTGAAATGATGTGAATATTTCATATTATATTAATAAATGTAATTAAATAAAATGAAATTAAATTTTTTAATCCTAATGTTCATTAATCTCTGTTGGTACGTAATGCAATAATAATTTAAATATCCATATTATTAATAACAGGGAGTAATAAGTGTAATCGTTAATTTTAATTAAAAACAAATTAAAAACAAATTTGCAATAATAATTTATTTTTAATAAAAATCTTTTAAAATTATATCACATGATATAATGAGGGTAATCTGTGAAATAATATAGATATAAATGAGAATATTTTTTTTGTCATCGAAAGCGATAGAGAAGAGGAAACATAAAAGTAAACTGTGCACATCATTATACAATATAAAAAAATCGAGTACGAGGAGAAAAATCTTTTCTTTTGATAGATATAAATCTGAATGTTTCACCATATGCATATTCATTAAAATCCTTTGAAATATATTATTATTTCCTAAGAAATATTACACGAACATAAGCTTTATTATATTTTAATAAAATGAATAGAAAGAGTGTGTTATAATTGTGGATATATGTAAGAATATGTATTTATTAGATACTGTTTAAATGAAAAGATTTATACCCTCCGAGAATCTCGAGACATACATACTCGATTAGTAATAATATGAAAGTTATAGAACAGAAAGACGTATTACAATTGTTATACATGATTACAGAGAGTAATTATTCCGCGATTTGCACCTGATAGATATGCTGGGCGAAATGATTATAAACTAAGGAATTAAAGTGTTACGGTAAGATAGCATGCGCGTTTGATTAGAAAATTCTTACAGCTGTTTACGTGATCACAATGAACGTAATATTATCTCTTTCGCCATTTTATTTCAACATTTTGATGTGTAATATTCAAACAGGATTTTAAGCATGAGAGGTTCAATATTTTCTATAACGATCGAAATTGATTGAGAAGGAAAAGGGAGAGAGGAAAGGAAGAATATGTTATTATTGCCCGATTACAGGACGCAAATTAGTATCGCAACGTTCTCGTATTATGTGAACAAAATGCACGCGATATACACCTGCAAATTATTATATTATCTCGACGATGTGCATATGCTATTCAATTAGCAAGAGCGTCTCTTCTCTACTTCCCTTTGGTATGAATTATATGTGAATTAGGGACAATCTCAGCACAAGCAGCCGCGGGCTGATCACGATAGACGATCCGTAATTCTTAGCGCAACGCCGAATCATTGTACTATGAAGAAACTTAAACTCCATTATCGAAGCATATGTTGTGATACGCGAAAGTGCGCCACTACAGAAATCCTGATGCGAAATCGACGACGTTGATCGGCTGATCGTAAAATACAAGCTAATAATTTTATAATGCCTTTTTTTATTCTCTTAAAGTTCATCACTTTTCCTTCTTGTTTAAAGAGATTAACCCGGGAGTCACCTGGGAGATGATTTTTACGCTGCAGCGAGAAAATAAAACTTATAAGACACAATAGTTTTCTTTACTGATCGAGAATCTATATCTATGTCTATATTTTTCAAATTTTTCTTTATTTTCTTTAGAAACTATTGAGTAAATTTATACACATAATGATCTCAAATATTAACAAATTGTAGAACTTAATAATATGTAGTTAATAATTAGTTAATAAATAAGTTATTTTTATTATAATTGGGATGTAAAAAACACTTTAGGTGATTTGTTTACTGGTAACAAAAACAACTAGGTGACTATTTCTGGGTTAAAAAAGCTTAGACAATCTTAAGTAAGATTACTGAAAAATTAATATACTAGAGGATCATACTAATTATTATTAAAATACTAAAAATCAGTATTATTAACTATTTTTTATTTTGTTTATTTTTTGTGCTTATAAGTTCATTAATTAAAAATAATTACGAGAAACAATACATTAATAACAAGAAGGAAAAATTAATATATCTGGCGATCGTACCGTCACTCAAGTATAAATCGAATAATGGTTGGCGTTAATAATTGTACAGATAGCTATCTTAATTTATATAAACTAATGTGAAAGGAGAACACGAAGATTTTTCTTAAATGAGATGATATCTGTTTGAATCTACCGATAATCCGTGTAAAATATTCATATATGACTACGCAATTGTTCGATTGAACACATAGGATATGCCACAAATACCGTACAATATTTTAATTTAATACTTTATAGATTAATTAAAATAAAAAATCATATAAAAATATCGGGGTCACTACAGTTTTCGAGTCATAAGCAATCAGAGCTGGCAAAAAAAAATTGTAATTGTGCTTATACACGCAATTACAATTGTACATGTATTAAAATCTGTCATCTGTTATTAATTTTTAAATCTCAGATTATATTACTTTTAACTATCTTTTAAGGTCTTTATTTTAGATCTGTATTTTAGATCATATAATTTTTATAAAAGAATTATTACCGCCTGTGAATATAATATTTTTTACAAAGTAATAATTTTTAATTGTTATTTTGTATCGCTTCAATAATTATCTCGAACAAATAAAGTTACTCATACGAATATCTGCTTCGATGAATACTCTCGGTATATTTACGAATCGTTAAGTGAGAGTTAATTAATCGTCGCTGGTCGATGATCGAGTTAATTAATTGCAGATCGGCCGTAGAGATTGCATCTTCCTTGATACTCGTCGCGAGTCGCGATCATGTTTTAAAGAATAACGTTACACACATGGAGAGAAGCGCGCCACTATCTGTCGCCTCGAGTCTCATTGTATGAATGATAAGCGTGCGTACAGTAGGTCGTATTTACGCCAAAGCTAAGGTAAATGCCGCGTAAATAATGAACGCCACACACCGTGTATTCCGGCAAAATATCTAACACGTTATAAAAGAAAAAGATATGCATACGAATATTTTATTCCTTATGCTTTTCAAAATCGATAAATGGGCTTTTGTCACAATATTAAGTTGAAGATCAAATATATAAGTAAGCGCGAACAAATACGATATAACTCGTTTCGATAAAAGTTGCAAATGATTAGTACGGCGACATAGCAATCAGTTGATAAGACAAGTACGTTAATAAAGCCTATCTTAAACAATTATAATTTGCGTTATATTTTAAAATAAAAATAGTATATTTTTATTTATAATTTATGCCGTATATATTTTGATGTATGTATGCAGTTTAATATATATTTTATATATATATTTTGATTATTCTCAAAATTACTTTTCTCAATCGTATATTATACGGCACGCAGAATTCTATCTTATATTATAATGCGAATTATAAGTCTAAAGTGGATTTAGAAAGAAATGTTTAAAGAATGAAATATATATAAAATATACATTAAACTGCAGATACATATATACAGCATATAAAATTAAAAATCTCATCCCGGTAATTATAAAATTCTATTCTAAATTATAGATCGCGTCTACAAATGAGTTTTATTCTTCCATTCAATTTTCATTCTTTCATTTCTCACACATTAATACCACGCGCACCATAGCAATTAATTCATACTAACAAGTTAATTATTTATTATCCAATTTGAAAACTATCACGTGCGAATTATTTAATCAATTTTTAAATAAGAACGCTAATTAAAAATCGCATTTAAAAAGCGGAACGCGTAATATGCGAGAGACCGTTTATTTAATTAATATCGCAAGGAACACGGAATATTTGTTCGTAGGTTTTATAACGCGTTGAATTTGGTGCGTCATTTGAAAAGCGAAACGCGTAAACTCGTAAAGTGCGAGAGATCGTTTATTTAATTAATATCGCAAGCAACGAGCAAGGAGCACAGATTATTCCTTCGTATATTCGTAGGTTTTACAACGCGTTGAATTTAGCGCGTAGCAATACCGAAATGCGGCCGCGAGTTCTCGGCAACGTGATATGCGGGGATGGAAGGAGGAATAAAGTGACGAGGCACGGCGCGCGTTCGTTCTGCGTAGTCAGCTGAGTCAGCTTACCCCCACTCCACCCCTCCCATTCGTGTTGACGAGAAGCCGCGGCTCGCCGGCGCGGGCGCCGCGCCGCGCCGCGCCGGCGCGGTTTACTTCGTCGTTGGCCTTGGCCTTGGAGAGTCGTACGACCTACCGTAAACACGCACCCGTCCTGTTATCGTTCGCACGAGAGAGAGAGATTCGAGCCGGAAGATAGTGGCGTGACGCGTTCCGCGAATTGTAGCGTTATTTTCCTTCGAGACGCAATCACGATGAGTTGTTACTGCGACGAGGGAGTACGGAATTATATCAAACGAATGATTAACAAGCCGGATTAATTAGTGGCTTCTGTTCATGAATACGTTACGCGATAGAAGAAAAGACGGCGATGGTCAATCAATTGCTCGCTCTTTCGAGCTCTAAAAGCGATGGAGTTGATTGGCCGCCGTGTCGCTTCTTGCCGCGCGTAATGCATTGCTATGTTCAGGAAAACGGAGCCATAACGCCCATAACTCATTGTCGACGTCGACGATTCGCAAGCCGTATCGAGGTACCGAGGTTTTTTGTCGAGGGAGGTATTCCGCGCAATAGGTATCACCCGCTCGAGATGAAAGCGGTATGGATACAGAGCAATTCTTATATCGCGTTTGAAACCTTCGTATCGATTTAAGTGAACTTTGCTCGATCTAAATACGATTATTAAGTACCGGAGTTGAATAACACGCGAACCGGCGCGGGCGCACGGAGCGATCCAAGTAATGAAAGAAGTAAAATATCTGTCGTTGGCTAATAACGCGTGTAGTTTGCGACTCATTTGGGAGTCGCGTGTTCTAAATGCGTACGTGCGACGCCAAATCGTAACCGTATATTTTCGAACGGTCCATCGCACCTTGGCTTCTTGACCAGTCGTTAACCTGATTGGCGGCATTGGCGCTGTGTCGCGCGTTATGAGTGAAGTTGCCGCTGCTTTCGCACAGAGTTCCTTTTCGTGTTCGTCCGCCATTACCGTTACGGAGTACGTTACGTGGTGCGAGACGAGTCCGAATCAAGTGGCATCGCGACGCCGTCGACGTGTGATCGATAATTACGGCCGTGATTGACTTCGCATTTCAATTTGGTCGATCGCGCGACACAAGTTTCGTGCATCGGCGATTCGTTAAGGTCTATATCACCGTCTCGAGTCTCGCTCGCGATCTCGTCAGTTTTCGGAGCGTCGCGTCGGTATGCCGTACGATGAACACGGGTGTCGAGCGAATCGCGGCGAATCGTTCTATCGTTTTTTTGCTTACTTTCTTCGCGTACTTATTTCCGTCGCGATGTGATAAGCGAGTAAGTCGCGTGTTATTAATACCGAAAGTGCCGTGCTAAGTGACGCGCGATTATTTCGGTCGTTTTACTCCGATAATTCGCGCGAGTGTTAATTAATCCGGTTTCCGCGAGTGTTAATTAGTCCGGTTTCCGCGAGTGTGTGGCGACTTCGTGGGAACCCGAGGCGGGGAGGAGGCCTGGGGGGCATCGGGCGACGGCGGAGCAACCGTGAGGTGAGAAAGAATCCTTATTTCCTATTTATTCCGATCGTTCATTGGGATGATTTATTACAATAAAAGACTTTTGCTTTTAAATTTGTTAAATTTATATTTGAGAAACTAAAATTAAACTTTTTTTTTCGAGAATTATATAATTATTTTATGAAATATTTATACTTGAAAGGCAAATAAAAGATTCAATTCGCGCAAACAATTATTTTTAAGATATTGTAGTTATTTTGAATGTAAATTTAATTTGGATTTTGTATTCGCATGTTACAGATGAACGCAGTTACAACTCCGCTGTTGCGCATCGTATCGGTGAGTCATAATAATCTTTTATTTAATCCGAGAGATAATAAATCTGTGAATATTAGAGATATCTGTGAAACCTCATAGATCTATTATCTTGAAATATGGCCTGGGATCTATTAGCGTAAATGTTTATGCCTAGAACATGTATAATCGTCTCTCTGTCAAAGTAATTGCATATACGAGAGTAAGAGAATCTCTCTGATTATTAACAATTTAATCACAAGATTACCGAGAGTTTATTAACGTGTTTTATAAAAAAGAACATTAAAAAAATGTAAACGTTAGACGTTACAAATAGATATTTTTGATTATTTTCTCTATCTATAGCTCAAAGTTCGCTATCAAAGTTCGTGATAATAGAAGAGACAGTAGATAAAAGAAAATTATATAATACATTTACATCTAATTTATTTTAAAAAATGTAGGAAGAATAAGAAAGAGAAAGTTTCTTTATGATATATATGTATATATGCAATACATAACATCAAACAATTTATGTTTCTGAATTAAAATTGCTGTTAATAAAAAAATGAATTACGGACTTAAGTATGAAAATTCTACGCGATACCATTAATCGACTTTTAGAAAATTATTATTTTTAATAATATTTTTGTTTTATTAGGATTTTCGGTTCAGACAGCCTTCAGAATACGCTATGAAAAATATCGTACAGTAATTGTAGAATATCTTGTGTATGTATATCGCGAGTAATAATTTCAATCGGGCTTTAGATATGCGAATTGTATTACGATAAGGCAATTATATGGGGAAAAAAGGAAACTTCTTCTTCTTGTTCTTCAAAAATTTTTCTTACCTCGTGTACGACTGTGTCCTCGGGAACCGGTGCTCCATCTTAAACAAAGAACAGGTCTTTGTGAGAAAGGTTGCATCCTGCAGGTAAGCTTACATGCGACATATACGCAACATGGTTAAATTGCGGGTACCGATATTTACGACTCAGTTATGCACCGTGGGCAAAGAGCGAGATATTTCTCGAGAGAAAAAACATACAGCCAAGAACATGTAGAAGCGACTTCAATATTCGATATCGGGGAACTCGATAAAATACGCGATTTATTAATTGCAATTCACTAATGATCACCCTCGATAATAGCGCGCGTAGATTATCGAATCGGCCGCACGCAGCTGTGGCTGCATATTAAATCGCGATTTCCAAGGAGCTTCGTGGAACACCTTGAAACCGCCACATAGATTTATTATATTGGCAGTTACAGAAACATACCGTGCAGATTATACCGTACGAATCGATTATTCGCGCTTTCATTTCTTATGGAATTAAGAAGCATTTGAATTTCATGCAATCGATGTTTATTTTTTTACACAAGCCGCTCTATAACGATGTCTGAATTATAGTACAATGCTTTAAATTATTCCTGTAAACCCAATTACCCATAGTCTTCGATAAACTGATACATTTTAGCATCGCAACGCGAAAGGGATACGTTTCTACGGAATGTAAATTGGAATTAACGACTATTTTGTCCGCGAAACCAGCTATTCTTTGTCCTTGAAACAAATTCGATCGTATTCGCCGATTTTAATAATCGTAAACGTTTAAATGTTAAATTATGTCCACGTGTTTTTCGTAAATTATCTGTCGCGTATAGTGAGAGTCATTTCAAGACGTGTGTTATGTAAAAGATAAGAAAAAGGATGATCGCGCGCGTTGTTCCGGGACATCCGGTCAGGCCGTTATTAATTAGCCCGCGGACATCGGACTTCCTTAATTAGTTCGTACTTTATCAACCGGCGATCTTGCCAGGTTTCTTTCATCCTCGACACAAGAGAAAGTCAATTACGTCGATGACAAGTCGACGGTCGACGCTTACCGAGGGTTTAGTGCGTCTCCAGAGATCCTTGCGCGGAGCGTGTATAAAGTTAAGACCCTCGTTCCCTCGGCTCCGCTTGTCAACCGGTGTCTGAGACACATAGCACCGGGTCGACAACGCTTCCGACATTCCCGTCTTTTTTTTTTATCGTCCGCCACAAATCTCGGGAGCGCGCTGACCACAGACGGTTAACGTTATAAGCGAATTATACCAGAAGTAATCGTTTTTAATGAGATATGCGATATTTACGTAATACGACTAAGCAACGACTGCTGCAAGAAAATCGCCCGCAACGCATTTCTGATTAGTTCTGCGAATAGTGCGAATACGCGTATTCATTCTCGCGGTGACTGCCCGAGCTTTTCATATTTCGTTTTTTTTTCTTTTAATGCACTATCTCGATTTATCGAATCGCTCGCTCGCTCGCTGCACGATCCGATTTTTGGATCGCATCGAATGGAATTAGCTCAATGGACTTGTTAAATCGCGGTCCGTCGACGGTATTTCACCACGCCAATTACGGCTCGCCGCAATGTAATGAGGCACCAACCGGCAATTTGTTGGTGTGATTCCACGGGATTCTCGTAATTTATCGTGCCGCGTATCGCGATTAGGAATCACGGGCCTTGACCACCTTCCGCTTAGATTGTAAAAGAAAGATATGGCACCTTTGATATATACATACATATATAAAAAGAGAAATTTTTAATAGAATATTAGTAAAAAGTATTTTATACAGCATTAATATGTGGTTGTGTTTTAAAACAAACTGAACTTGAGTTGTTAATAAAACGATATAGTACTACGGTATTTATACTGAATAATGTAAAAATAATAAAAATATCGTATTTTATTTATATTTAAATAAATATTAATAGGCTTTTATTTAGTACAGAAAATATGATATATGATATTACTTGAAATAAAATTTACATAGGTGTATTTTTATATCATTATTTATTGAACATAAAGTAAATCATTTTGCGCGCGATTGTAAAATTAGTGGAATTGGCGAGAACAATTAAAAATAATTGACATAATATTCATAAGGCGAAAGTAAAAAGTAATATGTTCTAAGCAGCAATAAAATATAAGACTTACTTTGATACGCGTCGGTTCTTTCAAGTTGTACCGAGCATGAAAATGTCAAGTAATTAATCGCTAATATAGTCTATACATTCACACTCGGTTTCGTTTGCTCCATTTATTTTCGTAGAAGAGATCTGTATTGAGTTCAGCGAGGAAGCGTTGCACGATGACACGGCAATCGGTCTTCCTTAAACACGCATGACGTACTTTACTTTCTAGCGACGAACCGCGAGCGCTTTCTGCATAATAGAACAATCAAGTCCGAATGACGAAAGGTACGCAGGCTCCGTACTTCGTACGTAATATAATTCTTGAGTAATAGTTCAGCCGGCTGTTACTTTCGACAATGCCGCGAGTTGCCGGATCCGAGAACTATATCACCGTGCATTTCAAATAAAGTATTTCGTGCATTTTATTCGAAAATTAGATTTTGTACGAAAACGCAGGGCTGACAATGCTATTCGTCATCTGTAATCGTGTATTAATAGATTCATTGTCTATAGTCTATACTGACAGAAATTCAGCCGGTTAATTATTTTTTCACTTACTAACTACAAATATGTATTCTAAGAACATCAACGCGTACATAATTTTATCAAAAATATGTCACGCTAGGAAAAAAAACCCGTTCTAAACAAAATAAATACTTCTTTTGTAGGAATAATCATACGTCTCGATATTTCCGCCTTCCATTAGAGAAGCTCACGTGTCACTTATTATTAAACATTAATTTGCCGGCTGCATGGCCCCATTTCTCAATGACATTCCATCTAGTAACAATAGGGATGACACCAATGCGGGAACTCCATTTTCTCGCGTGCGGCATCGTCACACTCTCAACATTGTCCCGGCGACACTATTTGCGACACAGCCGGAGATGACGCTTTACTATTGCGCTCGCCTCGCGTGAAAAAAATATTGCGCGATCATAACTTGATGAGAGTCGATAAACTTCGCAACACCTACATGTCGCTTCACGGTTTATGGCGATTATTTCATCCATCGAAACTCCTAATTAACCGGAATTTACGTTATGTATTTAAGAGAATGTTCTCCCGCGAAGAATAAAACGGTTGTCACAGCAGCACCGTTCGCAATGCAGTGTAATTTAAAGCCTGACATCCGCATCCTCAATAAAAATAACGACGTGATTAAGCGAATATGATTATAGAGATTACAGAGATTACGCATCGCGAAGGCATTAAAAAGTAGATTTTACGATAATAAAAATTGATTTAATAAAAAAAAAGCGATTTTATTGCTACTGTCCAGATTGGCAAGCTTTTCTTTTATTCGTAGAGTGCTTCTCTCTCTAGGTGTTTATTATCTGTTCTGAGCTTGTTATTCTGTAGATTTCTTTCAGCTAATTTCTAGCTAATTGGTAATGATACGTTTCAGTGTAATGATTTCAGCATATTTATAATTTGTAATGATTATGTAGGAAATAACATTATATAATATAAGTTTAGCACGGATGTTAGAAACAGCCGTCAAACTATATAAATGGCAATGTTAATTTCTCATATTATTTTAAATATTTTCATATTATTTTTAAAATATAACATTTTTTAAAATATATAAACGATCAAGTATTTTTATTTACGAAAAATTAAAATTTTTACACGTTTTAATGAATTAATTTATATTTTTTGGTAGTCTAATGTACACAATTTATAAATTTTATATTAAATTAGAAAGATGTGCAGTTATCTTGATCCATGTAAACGCTTATTGTTAACAAGTGCTCGCTCTAAAATGCTATAAGTTATTCAGTATATTATAATTTGAAATTTACGATAAAATTTCTGCTATGTCGTAAAGCGAATGAAGGAATTTGTAACATTTCTTTCGTACAACATTCGTGGGATTACATATCGGACGACATACTGATACTGATGAAAAAACGAGACGTGGTACAGCCTGCCGTTTTCCACTTGGGTGTAGTCGCGCACTACTTAGAAATTGTAATGGGTACGCGAACGACATAATCAAATCGCAAATCAGGGGTTTCAAGATTCTTACGGGTGCACTGACAAGGAAGTGATTACCATCGACTGAAGTACGTTATTCCTCTTGTTCCTTTTTTCGCCTTCGGACGCGACAGGGAAAGACGCGGATTGTTACGTGAGACGAGAGGAAAATTTCGTGCTGTGTGGATGGAAATTAGGGAACAAGTGATGCTTCCTGCTTTCAAATTTTTCGAAAAATTAATGACGGTGGCCGGTGCCGCTGGCTATTAATGTATAACCAAATACCCCATAAGATATGAAAAAGACGCGTTTTCGTAATTTATCAACTTTTCGGATCTGAATGAGTAATGAAAAAACAAATAAAATGTTTAATTATTTAGTGTCGAGTGGAATAGATTTCAAACTAATGTTTCTTTAGTCATTAGTGTAATAAGCATGTTATCAAATAATCGAAGTAACTACAATATGATATAATAACGATTTGCAAATGTAATTGATTTGATCATATGTATGAGAGTTAAATGGTGATAAATATTCCATAAAAGCATCTAAAAATGAGCGACACACTTCTGTTCCTTGTAAGAAACGGTCTTCGCATCAATAATCATTAATGAGACAGGCGTTCGGTTTTATATTCTCATAAATTTCTTGGTGATTTCGACATAAGATTTACTCTAAATGAGTCTCCTTTCTCATGACGAATCTGGCGTCTTCTAAGGAACAACGTTACCACGCGCGAGCTATCTCATTAATCGATCCCGTAATCACGATTCTTGTGTACCGACATTTGCATCTTGAATCAACGTTACGATGTCGATAATTGAAAGAATAAGTTACAGAGCTATAGCATTTCTGAGATTGTTGCATCAAGTATGAATATAATCTTATGTAGTTTTTCGCATTCAAAATGCTCCATGGTCTCCAGAAATATAGAAAAATAGAAGGTTAATTGTTTATTTAATATATTGCATTGCAAAATTCTTTTTGGCCTTTACTTTTGAATTTATTGGAAACATTCAGATATATGTGCATAAATAAGTGTATTATATCTGTCGTACGTATTAACATAATTATCGGTTGTTATTTTACTACCATTATTATAAATTAAAAGCATAATGTTGATACAGCTCCAAAAATACTTTGATTGACATTGCTCGTATGTTATTAACTTATACTGTAGAAAAATCAAGTAGGAAAAATTAGATATCGAGATGCAGATATCGATGCATGCGTTATAATCAAAGGTATCATGGAAATCTCACGGTATAGAACGTGGGAGTTCGAAACTGGCCACGCCTTTATCTTCGTTGAAAGATTAGAGGAGAAAGAGAGATAGAGAGAAGAGCACTTGTCTCTCGAAAATATTTCTCGAGAGTGAAAGCATCCGGCTCGCTATATACTTTCGAAGCAGCCCCAGTCGGTGCTGCACGTTATACGTATAGTAGCAATAGCCTCGCAGGGGGAAACGTGACGACTTTAAACTTTCGTTTAATTTATCGCAGCGTTGGCGAGAATTCAATCACGAACTTTCTCCCGAAGGGAAGTCTCTCGATGAGATCGGCAAACTGTTTAACGCGATACTTCCTCTTTACGCGAACTCTCTTCTCTCTTATCCTATGTTATTTTATATCGGACATTTAGCGACAAGATTTCACCGCAGTAGTTTCATCAGATTTCCGATAATACGAAAATAAGTGGAAATGGGATAAACGGCGAAAATGTACCTAACGGTTGTTGTCCAGTTAAAATAAATGCGACGATAATGATTGGTGGTAGACTTGAATGATATATTCCTCGTGTCTCTCTCTCTCGTCATGCCCGACTTTGATCAAGACACATACTCCTATCGATTTGTCCGAAGTCGTTTAAAAAGAATTCCTTTTATCCGGAGGACAGAGAGATATTGCAAGAGCAGTACTGGCGTTAAATTGAGAGTACAATGTTTTTTTGTGATACACACCGCATAATCAACGGCCGTTATACCGCGTCGTAACGTCCGAGACACGACGCTTGAGCAATGCTTTGTCATAGGTTGACATGCTACTATATTTAGAGATCGGATCAAACGTCTCTTTGCGATTCGTCGCACGGATAAGAATTTCGAGTTTCGGCATTTATAGAAGAGATAAGGATCTCATGGAATTTTTTTAGTCACGGATATTAATTTTTTTGCTCACGTATTACGAGAACTCAGGTATGTGAATCGCATATGCATTTGACGATATAATAGCATGCATATTATCTCCATTTTCCTTGCGCCTCATGGAATATTGATCAGTATTAATCATCCCTTCTGCAGGTGTGCATTATGTCGAAAGTATGCTATTACAGATGCGGTGCGACAGCGCTTTTATTCTGTTAATCGCTAATATTTATGCGACGTACGTAATAGTGAAAAGGGGGAAACTTTTCAATTTCACAAATATATCATTAACAGAAGCAATTCCGTATTACACATAGACGATAATTTAACTTCTCATAAAAAAAAAATAGAATATAATAGCGATTAGTTAAAAACATCGATTTTTGGCCGTGCGAATGTTAACACCATACTCTGTGAGTTGGAGGAGATTGACCTTGACAATGCTGTCAACCCATTTAGTCAGTGTTCTCTGGCGACCACGGTTCGATGCCACTACTTTCACGATCAGAACTATATAATTATCTTGCTGCGAGGGTTCCTGTAAAACTCGTTTCAGAACTCGAATATGCAAGAAGAAGGGGATATCCCATCGCTCGTTCACAGAAATCAAGCTGGACTAAACAGTTAAAGCCTAAAATATATTCATCAAGGTCGTCAAAAATATTTTAGTCAAACGAAAATGAAAAAATTGAGAGAGAGAGAGAGAGAGAGAGAGAGAGAGAGAGAGAGAGAGAGAGAGAGAGAGAGAAAATATAAAAATAGATCGAATAAATCCAATAAATCCAATTTTTGCGTTTCTTCATCGTAATTTTGATTACCTTTAATAATCAAATCACGTAATCGTAAACTTCTATTTTTGCGATTTATATATATAATTATTACATAACAATATGATAATAAGTTTTCAGCGCAATTAGTAAATATTACCCAAACAAATAATCGAAGATTATACCATGAAGAAAGTAATGCATCTCTGACTAATAATTCGAAATGTTAGGTATCAATTGCAATTACCTTATTACGTAAATGAGACATCTAAAGTGTAAATAACCGATTATTCTTGTAAGATTTTGCTATTAGAGGAGTTTGGTAATATTTTCTCTCTGTTTAAGTCGCAAATATCTTGCAATAGTGCTATTAATGGCATCCCCTATTTTCTTTTAATGTAATATTAAACTTATCGTATTACTTCCACAGTGGAATCAATATTCATAGTTTTTGATCTAATCTACAACTGTTTTTATTGTCTCCTTATATTATATTGATGAATTTGTAGATAAACGACTTTTTACAATTACAATCTCCGACATATTATTGACGATGATAGATCACCGATTAATTTAAACTTTCTATTGATCAATTAAATTTTATTAACCATAAAACTTATGCGTCTCAAGATTAACGAATTAACTTATACGTCTCAAGAACTAACTAATCCAAAGAATCGATGTTAGATACATAAGAAACCGATGCAGTTTCGGCACAGATCATCGTTATCGATTATCGCTTCCTCAACTTTCTCTTTCTCTGTCTCTTTCTCTCTCCCTTTCTTCGTCGTGATGTACTTAACTTCCGGGTGTCACGAGATATGTATATCGAACACGATGACGAGAATTCTCGGCTCTCTCCCGCGAAGTTCTTTTTCAATTGATGAGTTAACGACGCGGCTTAAACATAAATCTTTAGGAATCGTGATTCCCTTTGGGCACAATCGTTGTAGATCGCTGCGATCTTTTCGACGGCTCGCTCGGGAGAAAAGTGACTACTGATTATCCCTCATCCTGCCAATTCTACGGTATGGGATTTTGTATAATACTTAGATTGCTCGATCTGTACCCTGCAGCAGGTTCTTTTCTCGCGATCAAGAAACACGTTAATGCCGCTGCGTAAACTGCAATTCTCCACTTAAGAACACAGTTCGCTTTCATAATCTCCCTAAGGCTAATTATGGCTTCATATTATTTGTCTTTTAGTCTCTACTTAGGAGAACTTTCTGTAATGAAAGGGATAGTTCTTCTCCGACACGAATTTTATGTAGCATTATTTTTACAAAGAGCTCGATATGGAACTACGTAGAAGGAGCTATATAAGTTTTATGCGAGTTTATGAGAGAGACGTGCTGCATTCTAGGACGTTGTCGTTTCGAAACAACCGATAGTTCTTCACAGTCATTAGACCTTCGTGTGATGCGTATCGATGGTAGGCATGAGAAATCATTATTAAAGTATGAGTGTGTCTGGGAAGGACATAGCATCCTTGTTACCGTTTTCTTCCTGCATGTCTAATTACTGGTGGGATCTAGAGCGCCTCGATCATTGGCACAAGGACGCTTTGATCATTAAAGTTCTGCGGTAACCAATTAGCTCCGAGACGAATGGTGAGCTCCGGTACGCGTTTCTGTTTCTCCCGTTATGTCTCATTAATCAAAGTCACACTAACGAAGATGATGATTTTCGATAATACATCTTTCTCTAGATAGATAATTGTCATTCTTAACGTGGCTTCGTGAGAGGAAAATCAATGGCTACAAGTAGTTTACACTTGTTAAATAAAATTTACGTTGAAGAAAGGTCAGTGATGCGTTAAAGAGGCTTTTCACCATAATGTGATTTATGCATTCGTGGGAATATTGTAGTAAGAAATGCTATAATCGTAAATATTGAAATAAATTCATATTAAAGTCGTTAAGTTTTTTGTTATTTTCTAAATTTAATTAATTTATACTAAAATTAATTAATTTATAGCAAAATGAGATATTACTTGTTGCCCGTAAGCTTTATTACATCAACCTGCGCCAACGCAATAATCAATTAGCGGGCGGCATGGCGACGATCTAGGGCAATACTGGTTTCTCGATTAGAAGTTCAATAGTCACCAAGCATTAAAGGGTATTATCTGGAATTAACGCGCTTTAGTTCTCTATAGTAAACCACGAACGGAGCCTATATCAGCCGTTCTACGTGATCGAAAGTCGACCGACTAATAATCAGTCATTTTCTTTATTGCACTACACACAGAGGCGTAAATGTCAGCTGACCGATCTTGAACGAAATTACTCTTGGAAAGTTGGTAGAAATAGAACCGGTAAAAGTATCAGTAAGACTATTTCAATATCATACGGCAACGTTGAACAGTGCGGTGTAACAAATTACATTATCACGCGTTCTCAATGACGGATAGAACAAATTTTATTGAATGCATTTCGAAATATCTGCATATCTCGCGTTGCACATAGCAAAGCCTGTCTCGATAACCGCATAAGAGACGCATAAATGGATAAATGTCTCATGCAGCTACCATGACAATTATTTTATTTTTAGCACGACAAGGTTTGCATTGTGCGTCTCGTTAGTCTGTGTGGGTGCTGCAAATACATTGTTCGTCAAAGTTGAATGATCTGCGACGTGTAGGTGGGATATGGCTACCGCTTGATTGGCGGCCGCTCGGGAATGTACCCGGTGTATTTACGCGTGTGAGCGTTTCACCTATCGATTGTGCACGCAAGATAATAGGCATAATATGCGTGCCAAGGTTCACGAGTCACACGCATAATCGCATGTGACCCGCGCGATAGCGATCCCGCGCTTTACACACGTGCAAGGACTGACACGCAAAAGTGATGCACGCATTGGTCACCGTCGAGAAGCGTGTACTTTCACACGCGTTCTTGCCATCTTCGGCGTCCTTGCCGATTTTTTTTTTGCGCGGTTAACGGGTAATAAGCAGTAAATTTATACCAATCGCGCATAATCCAATGCGCTTTCGCGATCCGTATATCATTTTAGAGATAAATCTACAGGCGCGTCGCGCCGTGCCGAGAACAAGCATATGTATTTTGGGATAGGGTTGCCGTGACATCATTCGCAGCAGAATGTTATTATTACATTACTTTCGACATTATCAATTTGGTTTTACCGTAATAAAGACTTTACATAAAGATAATTCAAGATAATATAATATTAATTTTTTTAAATTGCAAAGAAAGTTTGAAATAGATAAATAATAAATATATACTGAAACTGTTTCGCGAAGTAGAGTGATTGATGTATAACGAACCACATTCACCGCGGGTTTTTACGCGAAAAAGCGGGAAACTGATTTATTTCAGAATTTCGTGTATTTATCTGGTATAATTGGATTAAATATAACTTGACATATTAAGTATTATTTCCAGCATGAAATTAGAATAATTGCTACAGATATTATCATGTACATGTTTATGTATATGCATACTGTAGATATAAGCAGATAGCACATAGCTATTCTAATCTTTAGATGTAAATTATGTTCTTTTTTAATGATTTTTTTATTCTTGCATTTATAAGCGTCTGTAGAAACGCAAGTTACACACAAGGTGAAGTTTTGTTTAACACTTCACATTCACGAACAAGGTTTCGCTTTTTCGCGTAGAAACCCGCGGTGAATGCGGTTCGTTATACATCAATCACTCTACTTCGCGAAACAGTTTCAGTAATATCTTCTTAGCAGGTCGCCGCATACTGTGTTTCGAGTAGCTAACTGTGTATTTCAGATTTTGCCGAGCGATATATATGTAAATTTGCAGAAAGCCGGCCGCCGTTTACGACGTAGTCGAGCAATGATTTTTCGGAGAATAAAGCACGCTGAGACTTTGTTCTCCTTTCAAGAATCACATCTTACGTATGATCTTGCTCACACCGCCCATTTAACCTGTCGGCATAATTAATTGTTTTCCACGAAAACAATTTGTCAGTACAACTAATGATTAGAAAGTACGTACAAATTAAAGAAATATTAGGCTATAATTAGTTACAGGGCTAAGATCTTAAATCTTTTAATCGGCAGTTACCAACTTGTGCTTTGCATTGCCATTATCTTCGCTGCAAGTGAAGTATAAATGAAATGCGCTTTCACGTGAGGCTTTCGCGTATACGTATAGAAAGTCGGCGCAAATAATCAATCGATCGTGCGACATCGGATTATCGCGCAAACGCAAACGGGATATAAATGTGCGGGAGGATAAACTGGTTAACTGGAGGGGATACGGTGAAAGTGAACGAAAAATGATCTGGTTATCACGAGAAAGAACTCTCACGCACGTCAGGCACTTTCTTTCACGTTATAGTATTAGCGTCGTCCATGTGCACCATATCACAAAGGCGCGACCGAGTAGATAGTCTTTCTTTTTGACCAGACAACAGATAATGGATCGCGATCGTAATCGATTCTCATTAACATGAATGGCAGAGGCTCCCTAAGTCGGATCGGCCACGCAGATTATCCTTTATTTACCGACGCATTTTCCTTGTTCCGGCTTATTGTTGGAACGTTTCTGCAACTCAATCATGATTCTCAACACCTTTCTTGATCTTTCAGTGTAGCTAAAAATGTATGTATTTTTACGTATAATATGAGAGCTGCACTATTTAAAAATTCTTATTAGTGTAAATAAAGCAGTTATAAAATAGCTATTAGACAGAAAGTTTAATAAAAATCTCTCAATGTTAGGATATGTCAATTTTATTATAACATACATATCGAATCTACAAATTGCAAAAATTGTGCCAGTAAAAATACGAGATAATTAAATTGTACAATAGTTTGTCTCAGTATTATTTTCTATTGTTCGGGAGGTTATTGAACAATTTAATAGGTATATGATTTTAAAAAATCGGAGAAAGATGATTTATAGACAAGGTAATCAATATATTAGTTACTTCTACATCCGATTTTTGTCTTCCTCACTCCTTCGAAATAATCTATTCTCATATACTACGTGCGTACACATTCTTGCTATTATGGAATCACTTTCACGCAGCATCTCAGAGAAGATCTCCGGTAATGCGTGGTCACGACATCTTTCTTCGCTGTGACTGAAAAATATCCTACAAAAAACGCGTCGTAAGCCATTGCTTCCTGTTTAATGTAACTTTCTTAGTTCATTCCGTTATGGGTTCTTATGGGTTCTTACCGATCATCTAATGACTTCCTTGAAATTACTCCTTTCGAAGTAACTATTCGCGTAATGTTGCGTATTACGAATTTCAACGAACACGTGTTTAATCCAATATGATAAATTAAGAATTAGCGCAATCGATGTCGAAAAACATAGCGTTGATAATGTGACAAGAAAAATAAAGTACTTCAATATTGCGTTAGGAGTCGTCGAACGAGAAAGGAAGAACAGTTTAAAATTTATAGCAGTTCTTGACCAGAGTCGTTTCTGCCGCGTTCCATCTTGGCACTGGCATCATTGTGCTATCGTAAAGAAAACATTTTATATGTTTCTTTAATGCTATAGCGTAAATATCCCGGACACATACGCGTGCGGATGAGTAATCCTACAACTCGGCGAGTGAAAGATATTCCGGTCTGAAGGGGCACGGAGAAAGTGGCCGATCGTCGAACCGAAGCTAACGCCGTTCTTCGGGTTCATCCTGTCGTCCATGAATCGTTTATCGCGAATCGGACGGGACATCAACTGCGGGATCGTCTACACACGATGATTTACGGCTGGGCGTTTAAGGATCATGAGCACGATGAATGGACGCGCTCGCGCATCCATCGGTCTTTCGCTGGATAACAAATTGCCACTCGTTTATCTAGGATAGCAGATTCTGGAGCGCTGATCGTGGGTTAGAAGGCATCATTGCTCTATAAAACGCGGTGGTTCTGTGGTCTTCTTTTTTCCTGAAGCC
This sequence comes from Temnothorax nylanderi, assembly GCF_030848795.1. Lineage (NCBI taxonomy): Eukaryota > Metazoa > Arthropoda > Insecta > Hymenoptera > Formicidae > Temnothorax > Temnothorax nylanderi. The sequence continues at coordinate 1,637,852 of NW_027249083.1, forward strand.
ATGACAGAGGGTTAATATATCGATAATATATACGAGACAATTTGTTAAGAATTTGCACTGCGCGAGATTTCAACGGTTCTTGATTGTCGAGATACAAGAAAGTGGAAGATTAAGATCTCTCTACTACAACAATACGTATGTTGATGTAGTCAATATACTTGAGTAGTCTCAATTAAGTGGCTACTCGTAATTCCATAATCGGAAAATTAGGGCTTTTTGCACCTATGTTCTCTAATAACATTATTTTTGCCGATGATTATCTAATGGTACTTTCGAATTGGCAGTGTACAACGCCTGCGCAAAAAATATAACAACGTGATGCAAGAATGTAAGTGTGATCGTGCACTTCTGTTCGTACTCTAGTAACTTCCCGTATTAGCTTTCTCCTGTAATAATTAAATCTGTAAAGCGCTGCTCCTTCCTAATTTGCGAAACAAATTAAGATTTGCTATGCTTACCGCTTGTACATTCGTCACGATAGTATCACGTCACTTTGATATATTATCTTACCACTTTAAATGATTTTGCTTTGACGTAAATTGGTTTAATTTTTGCATTGCTATGCCAAACAATGTAGACAAATATAGCCGCGGGTAGTACGACAACGCTAAGTAAAATATCTATTCTTATTTGATGACGATTTCCTGGTTACCAGCAAGTTCGTTCCGCTACTGCAGTAAATTACCGAGTTGCTGTTACAAATTACACGTCCTTATATAGCCAACCAGCTGGAAAATGTCTCGCTCGCCATTTTTGTATAGCTATTACGTTCGTGTAGAAGAACACGTGGATGCTATGCGGATGCACGCCAGAAAAAAAATGACAAGACTAATGAGTACGTTAGGCAGGATGTAGTTCTGGATCACGGTTCAAGTTCTCTGTTATTCGCTAATTTCATATACAATCTTATATTTAACATCATGAATTATATTTTTTAAACAACTATAAACATAATCGTAATGATAGAATTAAACGATATTAAAAAATATATAATAAATTAATTAAAAATGTTTTATTACAAGTGTAAAAATACTTTAGACGAAAAGAAAAGTCGTCTGATGTATCATTTGTATGCGAAAAATGCATAATATGTCTTAGGCCCTGTTGCACCAACATCGCATAATATTTAATCTTAGCTTAACTCACTCTTCATCTCTTTCCAACTGTCCCCTTGGAAAGAGACGAAGAGTAAGTTAAGCTAAGGTTAAATATTATGCGACGTTAGTGCAACCGGGCCTTAGCGATTTTCATATTTCCTTGATCAGTTGTTTTTTTTTTAATTTCACCCTAAAGAAACGTTTGGTAAAACAAGTACTTGACAAAGCAAACGTTACAAATAGCACGTCCTTATTTACGTGAGTTGACTGGGCGGAGAATGTCAGCTACCATTTTTGTCTGTCGATCGGACTACCGCGTGTATGTGATCCTGACATAAGTCAGGCAGCAAGGAGATCCAGAGAGACACAAGTACCGTTACTTCACCCGGTCGGATTTCTTAAAAGGTACAAGATATGAGGAACTACTACAGTCGGCTCCGATATAAGTCGCGCTTGCCATTCTTACCTTCCCTTATGTCTTGCGCGTCGCCGTTTTTTTCTTCGCCGACTTTTAGCGTCACATTGGAAATCTATCCGGTATCGAGCCGAGATCGAGAGCGGAACAGACTCGCGCTAACAAATTTGCAAAGTTTCTAAATACGTGTTGAGTCGAATATTCTCATCTATATAGTCATCACCCACTATTCTCTCGCTTGAGTTTAAGCTCGTTAGCTCGGCATTCAGCCGACTATCGAAATTGGCGGTGTCGGCAATTATAAGGTGTCGTGAATTTCGAAAGAATCGACAGATAGGGAGAGAACCGGAAAAACGAGAGGAACTGTCGGACTGGTGCGAAGGCATTTCTGGAACGCGGTTGGTAGACAATTTTTGCGAACGGCTCTTTAAGGAAGACTATTATTAGGAAATTTTACGCGGCAGCCGCATTCGATCTCCTTTTACGTTCAAGAAAGGTCTCAGCGAACGGTAACAGCAGACGTATTATCCGTGCTTTAATCTCTTAGAACATAAAGTAATTTTTTTGCGCCACCATGAAATACATAGGGATCGTATATAAGCCGTGAAGCGTAAATCATTATCGAGCATTGGTCAGTTTATGCCTTTGGAATCGCATGTGTACATATTATTGTGTCGATATACGAATTATTTATCTGATGATCTCGTTAGCAGCCAGTCTTGTGTAAAATAATATATAATCGCGTTTTCATAAAAAAAATATGAAAGAATTCATTTATCTTCTCATATAGTTATCTCTAGATAGAATTACGATAGCAAAACCACAAAATGGTTCAAATTACTGAGTTAATTGTTACGAGGTGATCCAAATTCTTTGACTGCATATATATTATATTATGCGACCGCACGCACCGTTACGCATAATTACTTCAGATCATCGATCTGTTTACGTGAGAGTAAAAAATTGTTGAGAGTGGACATCAAGGCTGACAAACCGGATAGTTTATTAACTTGTTTTTTACAAGCGTAATTGTAAGGAATGACCCTTTTTATGATAATTATAAAAAAGTCATAATTTATAAAAGTTGCAATATACATGCATTTAGAAATTAAATAATCTTTTTAGGAAATCTTTTTATTTGCAAACATGCGTCGGTGTTTCTACAATAAAAATTTAATCGACAAAAAAATATATAGGTAAATTATAAAGGAAGAAATATAAAGAGTAGGATATTTTCATCTGCAAAGAAATCCATATATCTTGTAAATCTTAATCCATAATGAACAGAAAAGCAAAGATCAGTAAAACTAAGTGAGCACCGACCCGAATCGAATCATATGAGATCGCATGAGAGAACAGATCGAAGTAGTAGATTGCATAGATCGGCGGTGTTTTACAAACGTAATTAGTTATACTGGTTTCTCCCGTACTATAATTTTGAATCAGATACAGATATGGTTTAAAGCGGTACTCTGATCGTACATCGACGAGCTGATCGCCCTATATCGCCGATTATTGCAAAGTATTCGGAGAAAGTAATTCTTTTACAATCCGGTCGACTAATTAGAAACAGAATTATAACTTTCTCAGAGGAAGTAACATCAAAAATTCCATATCTCGCTTCCGTGTTATATAAACCATTAAGCTAAATAAAGCTACGTTCTCAAAAGGTGAGAAACTTTAATTAATCTCGGTATACGCGAAGAAATAATTGCCAAATGGCCGGTACTTAAAGGACATTTCAATATTTTATGGCATAGTTAATTAAGTGTAACGCCACGCGTAATTATAAAGCCGCATTTCAGAGAAGCCGTTCACGCGAAGCACAATTTGATGGGGGATTTCTCGTCAGATTCATTTTACGAGCTTCTGCCGTGCGCTGTCACTTTAACGTTCGCCGCGAGTACATCTTCAAGAACCTCGCTCTATTTGCGTGTTTTTACTCCGCGCGCGTCTGCCGTACTATAGATTTATATATCTGCACGCGCGTGGACATTCAATTACGCGCTGGCAATAGCTCACGATCATTCTCGTTGAACAGTCCGGTGAATCTAAGCTATTACAATACGTAATGATCGTATTAATCGTGTGTAGCAAGCGATGCGCCATAAATAAACATGATATAGTAATTTCCCGTGCTACTGATTGCGGAAGATTTGCACAAGTAATACTTGCGCGCGTAAATCAAGTGAGTCAAGGCGATAATCGTATTCTTTTTTTTTTATATCGTCCCGTATTTATGATGACACATAAGTACTCAAGAGCGCATAACTTCCACGCGCAATACTTTTATCTCCATGGACATCGAGCGCGAGCACATGCCAGTTATAATTAACCGTACTATGTCCATTCTTACAATGTAGACAACTATTACACGCAATATCGTTTATTACCAGCGGGAAAAAATCCGACAGTGTATCGATCCGTTAATTTCTTAAGATATAAGAAAATTAATTGTCAAATAAAATAACGTAACATCGAACAATATAATTTCGTAACGCTGTACATAATCATGAAACATTATATTACCTTTTCCAAATAATAAAAAGATTTCAAGCATATACACGAAAAGCATTTTTTAATGCTTATTCATGTGTCACACGCGCGCGTTTTTAAATGACAAGTATTCGATACGGTGATCTTATGTCAATGGCAAAAAGGCTTCCAGAACAAGTCGCACGTCTGGTCTATATGCGAGCCACGTATTTTCGACTGTTTCGCTAATCGATTATGTTGGCAAACCGCGGTGGTGTGGTTCATTCGAATGCGTACGAGGATTCACTTTCTAACTTGGCCGGCTCCCGTACATAACTCGGGATTCTCGTTACGAGGCTGACGGTTTTTACGACGCGCGCTTACCGCTTCGCACGAGCGTCATAGTCTGATTAGCCCGTCGACCTCTCTTTATGCTCTGGAATAAATGAACGAGTCGACATACGTACGGGTGTATGTATCACCCCCGTTTTTGTGCGTGTGTACGTGCGCGGTTTACGGGAACAAGCGCGTAAACGGCCACCGGTTGCACACAGTAGACACACAAAGCCCAACGTGTAACACGTGGAGAGAGCGATGCGCGCATACGTAATCGTATTAAATGAATTGGAATGGAATTCTGGAGTAGTCGCGTGCGACGCGCATCGCTGGTGTCGGTAATCGGTCAGAAATTGCGCAACGCTCCAGCGTCAAAAGCGCGGCTGGCGCTGAGAAGTTCGTCTTAATGCGAATCATTTGACACGCGTCGATATCGAACTATCGCGCTGTGTTAAAGAGGTGGAGATAGGAGTGGCTAATATTATTTGCATCGGATAGATATACGTGCGAACATTAGATAAAAAATTAACATCGCGATCGTCTCCATAGGAAGACATATACTGTATTGCATTTTATAAATGTCAGACAAGTCACATACCCCATTCTAAATCTGTCTCTTCTGAACCTCGGGAATTGATTTAAGCTTACCTGCAATAACAATAACACAAAATTTAAATTAATACATTGTTAAAATAAAATATAGGTAAACATATTACATACGGAATTCAATTTTTAGATATAGTTCGAGTTGTAATTTTACGATTATCGGAAGTAATTGATAATAGAGAAGTGATAATACATCAAGCCGTACCATATTGCAATCCCAATGTGCTGGCAATAATTGTCAATAGATTTTATGCGAGCACATTTCTTGACCGCTAGAGAATACGCTAGAAACGGACAGGTGTTACTATTACAAGCTGTCTACAGCTCGTTTCGCCGGTCAGATTTGTCGGGACAGTCGCGATTTGCATGCACAAGTGGCAATGTCGAAGCGGAACGTTTCCACGGTCGCAAAGCATTGCATCGGTGATCGGCACCGCGATTCTGTGAATTCTTGACGAATCGTATGCAACTCTCCCGCGAGTGCAATAGTCGGCACTCTTCTGCGGCACGAAAGGAGTTTATCGGGACCGAGCACGATGACGGTGTTTGTGTCGCAAGAGCGCCATACCTTGCGCACTTCTGACGTTCGCGATCCACGAATAACGCCGATATAGCGTAATCTCTTGATGTACGTATGCAGATATATTAATTACAAAATTAAGTACATAAAGCATGCTGTACGCCGACACGATGACCATAAATTATTGTGTGACGTGTAGTCATTGCGTAGTTAATACGAACCATTAGATAGCGCTAAGAAAAGAGACGGATATCAAAAAGGAAAAAGTAACAGAGTACTGTTAAAGATGATTCAATTATCGTAATACCGGTTCTCTCGCTATGATTTCTCCGAAGACTCTCTTTCTATATTTGGAAGTATCAAATTCTAGTCGAGCCGGTTAAGCCGATAAACTGCATATCAAATTAGTTCTTTCTGGATACAAATATTCGTGTTTGTCAAGGATAACGAGTTGCGCGGTAACTGGTTTAGCAAGATAATATATTAGCGGCCAACGTACGATACTAAAAATATTTCCAATGTTTTGTATTGCAACGAGAAAGACTTTCCTTGAGATTACAATGTTGATGCGACGACGCGACGAGAAATAGCATCGTGATGACGATTCGCCGATGGAATTTGAAAAGTTTATCGTCCGCTATAAAAGATTCCCGCCTACTATAAGAATACGATTTAATGAATTGCCTAATTGGAATAGTCTAACAATCGACGCACATACCATTTTTCTAATGAAATTCTAAAGGTCACTCCTTGTGCAACAATAAGATAGGTAATGACTTGCGAAAGAGGTATGCAATCCTGGGATAGGGGCTCTCGTGATTGTTTAGTTCATTTCTAAACTATTCTTCGAACGAAGGCAGTCACCCGCGCTGCCCAATGCTGTCATGTGCAAATCATGTTAATTGCGTAGTCGCCTAAAGGCTGTTATTACGAGTACTATTTTTCGTTCATGTTTTAAGTATGAATATAATTATGTGTGTATATGTGTATGTGTATGTGTGTATGTGTGTACGTGCGCAAATTTGCACGCGCACACATTTGAAAAATAACAATTTTTAAAGAATAGACTTTTTAAAAAACTAACATATTATTCAGTAAATTAATTGAGTTGTAACTATTTTTAATGCAATAAATTTTTTTTTCAAGATTTCTTCAAGAATGTTTTTCTATTCTTGGAATATTCGAACTATTATTTTCGATGAAAGCATACATCGTCTTTGCTTCTCTTCGTCATATTAATTTAACGGGTATCATGAAACATGTCTTGACCTTCGTTTATTCGCTTGCAATCGGCAGAGATAATCTTTGCCTTACGAATGAATCGCACCTGTTGCATATCACCGTTGCAGCAGGTCATGGTTGCCGATGATAATAGTAGTAATCCGCCACGTGTCCCGCTTGCTAGGTCGCAATACCTATACCATATTAATTAGATGCACCTCGCGACACACGATGGGAATGAAATCATTATTAGTAGAAAGTTTACACACAGCACCGGGATCCCGTCGGTAGCATATTAATTACGTGGCCGCGTTCAGGCGCGTGCGCTACTCCTTATCGGTGCATCGTTGCGCTCGTACTCGTTACGGTAATCTTTTCCTCACGACTTCCCACTCTCCTTCTCTCTTTTCTTTTCATAATATAATGAATGTATGCCAATGTAGTCCGCGCGAGTAAGCACTTTCATAACTAAAACCTTTGCTAAAACGTCGTTCATTCGTTTATAACAGCTGCTCGCCTCGAATAAGCGTGTGCAAAACTTGTCTTGTGTTTGCCAGATGCAAAGCGATGCTCATCGATTTTATTATTAATGAGTATAACACGCATCGGAGTGCTCACATTTAGATCTCGAATTTATTTTAGATTCGTCTCAAAGATGATGAGTATATATATATATGAAATTAATATAATTTAAAAAGACCATTGTAGATAATCGATATTGACACGCGTCAATGGTATAATCTTTCGTGACTAATAGCTATAAGATCGAATCGTCATTTAAAATTTAAATATACTTATTAGACAAGACCTTTTTAATGCACATAGGATTTTTTTATCAAATTCAGATTAACTTAAGAAATAAATTTTTAAATTTTAAGCCTTAAGAATACCGTGCAACTTTTACCACTGTGAATTTTAATCATACGCGTTGGCACACTCTTCCAATTAGCAATTTAGTGGGAATCGATTACTGTTCGATCCGTAGGGAAACACTTTCTCGCGCATCAAAGAAACGCTTTCTAATGACGAAAGACCGCGCGTTAATGACGTTAATAACGCTCCGTGCCATCGATTTGTCCTGCCGCGATCCCGTCTCTAATGCACCTTAAAAGTTTCCTTCGATGGCCGCAATCTCCGGAGATTCGGAACGTTTCGCAGCAGTCGCGTTTCGTGACGAGCGTTTTCACAATCCCTGAATGTGTGGAACGATAAAATTCCGCGTTATATTGCTTCCTCGATAAATTACCGTTGAACGAGAGAATAATATCTCGACCATTTCGGCCTTAATTGTCGCTACGTGAGCTATGATTACAAGCACGTTGCGCGGCACAATTCATTACTCCATATAGATCAACTAAACCGCTACACTTTACTACCGATACAAATATTTTCTTTTACTGCAGTGATGTTCGCTGAAGCCATCTATCTAGTTCTTCTCAATTTGTACTCACTCCTTTGTACATTTCTCAGTTTGTTCTGACCATATTAACGCGATGAATTACCGATATACATTACCTTATCTCTTATTTTCTCAGATAGCTGATTCATGATTTCATAAAGCAAATGAAAATAATAAATAATTACCTTCCTTACGTCAGATTAATAGACACACAGTTTCTAATATTTAACTATTCATTTCTCACTCGTTTGACAATTTATGCTTGTCATTGTTTAATTCCATTACGGGGCGCAACATATTACTTCGCGATAATCACTGCATTCGGCGTGTAAGAAGTAAAGAAGTATAAAAATATATTTGACAGAGATTGAAGTTGTATGTAATGATTTTGTGGCGAACTTTCGTCAGCCATGTTATGAAATTTTGTATGCTAGCGCGTTTCGTACCACCGCTGTTAGGTATATGCATTTCTGTATATATATATATATATATATATATATATATATGCATATACATATGTATGAAGTAGAAATATATATGTTGATGTCAAAATACTTATATATCGTCTATATATATGACGAAATACAAGTATACACAAAAATAATCTACATTTATTTATAATTATAGGAGGAAGGAAGAAACATGACTATTGTCATGAAATGTATTTTTTTCGTATTTGTGGAGCATTGAAGATTAGTTGTTACAAAATTATGCCAATTTGAATCTCTGCTACAAACATGCGCAATTGAAACACTTCGGAAATGTAGTTATCTCATCGGCATCAACGATAGTAGTTTATAATAATGTATCTCGAGGGTAATCATTGAGTGTTTAACTCGTCTTCATCCAGAAGAGAAAGTAGTAAATATCGTCCTTTCTTTGCTTGAATATCGTATAGTCGCTAATTTGCAAGTGAGGTAAAATGAGTGCGTGCCGACGAAATAAATCGAGTCCACTATTGCCTCATGATCGCTTCATCAAATAATTACACATGAACGCATACGAATGCGAAAACTTGATTTTCGCCGAGAGTTAATGATATCAATCACAGAAACGCCGTGATGCGAAGAAAAGGAAATGTTGAGGATACAGTGTATGAGAAATTCATGATTAGACGTGAAATTACGAAGACGGATGGGTTCATTAAACGTTCGCGTCTTTCGATATCGCTCGCATACCCGACGTAATATATAGCTCGAACTCGTGTCGGTAATTATACCGTTGTCAGTCAATCGGCAGTAAGGTGCGATCGCGATTGAGAGATCAAGCGATGTGCGAACGATATCGACGTCAAAAAAGATCATGCGCTTTTTCAGAGAATATCAATTCAACACGCAGTAAATTATCGATATCGCTCTGTTTCGATTAATCTTAGGTTATATCTATATTAAACTCTGAGGTAGCAAAAAATATCACATAATTAAAAAAATGTGGATTGAACACGAAAAATGAATATAAAACGTCAAGTAAAGATGGTGTTTTATATATTTTATATTTTGTTATATTCTGTTTGATAATAAGTAATAAAAGTATAAAGTGTTTTTCTTTTTCTTTAACGGAATGAGTTTACTCTAGAATGCCTTTTACTGTGAAAACTCTTAAAAAATTGCGGTTGCGTTTGAATGGTGACATTGAGCTACGATATACTCGAGTTGTTATAAGATACAAAAAGCTCTTACAGCTATCAGTTTTGCGCAATGCAAACTTCTTACGAATCATATCGATTACCATCTTTCTCTTTCAAAAATATCTTGCAATTCACAAGACACCATAGTTATTCAATCAGTAGCAATTGCGTGAAATAATTTATCTTCGCTGATGTATAAACACATAAAACAGTAAAACCTTAAGTGTTAAGTGATTCTATGGAACAGATTGAACTGCGTAATCGCTGTGAACAATAATTAATTATCGCCGATCCGACGACTGATTATTGCGTGTGGCACGCTATTTTGTATCTATTGGTGGTCAGTAATTAACTGTCATTAGCTCGACATAACCGATTATCGCCATTTTGCAGCAATTGATCAGATATGCGTGATCTTTCGATTGACTCATAAACTAAATCGATACATTAATATGAAGACTAACATTTGACATCTACCTATCGCCTTTAGCACCGCGGTACTTTATGCCTTTGTACGAATGCATTTATATATAATTGTTTGGAGATTAAAGCGCGAACGTTACGATTAAATTATGGAGTTAAGAAGAGGGTAACGTGTAGTTGTGGAACGTGATCAAGCGCGACAACGAAAAGAAATCGATTCTGACACTTTCGAGTGGGTTTTACGCTCACTGGACCACGTCGATCTCTTGTAACGCGTTGTCCCTCACTGCTCTCGACAGTGACCGGCAAATTTTCGCGTTCGAAGCGAAAATTTCTACCGAACTACGCGACGCGAGATCGACTTTCTTGATCGCGAATGGCGAGATAGAAATCGCTGCGCCATTGGTACTCTCCTCTAATTGTGCTAAGGCATTGTTTGGGCATCGATAATAATTTCACGCTGGTGCTGTGAGAATGTGGCAATAACGCCGATGTTGCCGGGGGATTACAGTTACACGGACTATGATTATACACTGCTGCGATTTAGTGAAGCACGGTGTAATCGTACGTTCAACGCCGCGAATCCATAATCCGAGCAAGGGAGTATTTTATACCTGATCACCGCGTGTATACGAACTTGTAATCTTAAGCCGCATATAAAAAGGTCAGCAATCGGAATCCTTCTTTTATCCCCTTTGCGTATATTTGACGTATTAGCTCTAACACTTCTGACGAGTTTTACTATTTTTATTAGAAATCGTATGTTGACACAAAATCTTTGTTCATTACTATTAACAGAAAAATCCACAACAAGCAAACATGAGCGAGTGAAATTTCACAGCGAAACGATCGAGGTAATGTAGGAAACGTTGAGTATTTAGTCAAATTTGTTTAATCAGCCGTTCGAAACAAAAGTGAAACTCCGGCTCTTCTCTCCGTACATGGATAATTGATGTAATTATCGCGCAAACCATTGGCACATATCCACTCCATCGAGTAGGAAACCTCTCGCACAGCTGTCTTTGAAGGAAATGCAAGTGTGCGTCATTGCGTGCATTCGCGCACGTACAGAACGTTATCTTTCATATTTCCGTAATAATTATTTACATATGCAACTGCCGGTTTCCAACCTGTCATTATTATGACTGATTAAGTAATTAGCCGAAATTTCGTGTGTAAATACTCGCAACACTTACGTTTTTGTGTGCTGCGAAATTTCAATTAAAATTAAAATACCATTTTATCGTAAATTTATTTATTTTTAGTTATGACATAAAATTATGGGAATGTACTGTTACTAATTAACTACTTCGTTTATAATTCGTGCTTTTTGACTAAATAACCGGTTAACGAAACTTCTGGCTAATTGAAATCTCTGCATTCAACGAAATAGATATATTGTGCAAGATCTTTTCATTATTTCTCAGCATGAATTGTTACTGCAAGGTATGCGCGATATCAACTTAAATAATGCTGTACATTTGAGATATTATGCCTATTCTTATTATCTGAATCTGTATAATTCTTCAGAACATTTATTTTATAAACATAAAATATTTTATAGTAGAAATATCTTATATTTTACGCTTATACACATATAAACGGAGCAACATTCCGATAATAAAATTAACTTTCAAACGATGGTGCGGAAATATATGCAGCGTTGAAAAGCGCCTATTATCGTGAGATTAAATCACAGGAACGATATAAGATGGAAAGCGCGAGCCTGATCTTGCCTAACTCCCGCAGTCTTATAATAGCAGATATTCTCGCGGTTTACTGTAATCACTTAAATCGTAACCAAAATTGTCTGACTGTAACGAATATTCGCGGATAATAATCGTTTAATCTTACGACTTTGAATGACTATCAACAAATAGAACAAGAAGATTTCAATTTGTTTCATCTTTCTCTCATTTTCTGCATTGACTGAACTCTGTTAACGAATGAGGAGATTGATTTTTATTTTAGAGCCGTTTTGTCTTCGCGATCGCGACAGGCAAATTGAAATTTTCAATATAGATACAATTTGCATTGTGTTATTTCTATCTGGCTTTGTTCTTTTTGTATCATTTCATCCACTTCTCTTCCTAGAATTCCAGCACTTCTCTTCCTAGAATTTAATGACTCTTCACGATGAGGTCTATTATCTAATCTTGATTTCATAATGTCGTTTCATTTACAATTTTACCCCAGATTCGCCGGGTATGATGCTATCCAAATAGCAACGGTGCCTCATGTTTAAATATTGCGCAATGTTATACATGTTTCTTCGTCCATCTGTTGTTAGATGAAGATATTTTATTTGAAATAAATTCTTATGCATAAATTTTACAATATTGAAACCACATTATACTTTGTTTGAAGAATAGAATATATTTTGCAAATATAACAACAAAAAATAATAGTTTTATGTACATGTATGATACTCAATCTATAATCTTTACTTTTTTCTGCAGTAATAAAATAATAACAATATTAACGAATTTTCATAAATTTAAACATTCAGATATTTAAGAACCTTTGTTGAATTGTATTACATGAAACTAACTTTTAGACGGAAGGAAAAAAGTGTGTCTTTGTAATTGCACTACATATGAGCTTTCTTCCTTTAAATGCGGTCGTAAAGATCGTGTGCGAAACCGCGTCCGGGTTTCTCATTTTTTTGCGGCGACGTAATTGTTCGGTATAAAGCATAGAAAGTTACATGCGTGGCAAAAAAATCGAACGATATTTAAAACATTCTTTGGTGAACGCGGCACCTCGCACAGTATGTGGTAGAGACTGTCTTATGCAACTACTGCGATTCTAGTGCTTGAACTGCTACGCTTGCACAAAATGAAACGTTTATATTTCAATGCAACTGGAAAAAGACGGCCCAGCCTTCCCGGCTATGTCGATTACTTTTATCTTAATGTATGGCTCCGAATACTTGAATTAATACATATATCACTGATAAAAGGAATATAGAAATCAATTGCTTTTTATTTTGAAACAGATTGAAAAATGTATGCTTCGAATTATTATAATCGAAAAATCAAAGTTTTCAATTTTTTATCATTTTATTATTGTCTTATCGTGTAAAATGCTTCTGGCAGTTTTTTTTATTTTTAAATTATATTACATGAAATTATCTCTTATATTTTTTATGAGAGAAAGAAGTCTTCCGTGTACAAGAAGCGTGTTAGCCCTCAGTTATATAAATGGATTTGCATTTAGTCATGCACGCTAGGATTGATACTCAATTATCCGTTTAAGTCACTCCAACTCGGGTTGGCAAGTCTTCGAGGAGTCATGACACGTGCAAGCGTTAACTGTCCAGAACGCGATTTCGCAGCAGCCCGCGGAAGGAAGACTATTGCATTGTACGTTTCGTAATGCGATCTGCGGTGCTTATCGCGCGATCCTTGAGGGTCGGGTATTTTAAGCAGGATCGAATCGAGAAAGTGTTTAATGCGAGACCCGCACGAGAGCTGACAGTACATAAGTCACCGCCAAACAGAACGCGGCTGGCACGCCATCGAGAGTTCCCTCGAGGTTCTCTGAAACGCGCACTCGGCGCATGTCGGCACGGAAGACGATCGCGAAATCTCGCGATACGTCTGTACGTTCTATGGAGAGCGCCGTGATTTCTCGTGCGCCGCAATGTACACCCGGAAATCGACGATATAACTCGCCTGGTGAAACCACGGCGGGCGTCCATTCCTCACGGATTCGCTTAAGACTAAACGATAATCCGTACGGTGAGGTATTTGTCTTTTTTTCTTGCGGAACTCGCGAACAGTAGGCCTTGAGACAATCGCCGATTTAGTAATAGGCGGCTTAAGTGGCAGCATAAGAGATCTCGAGTACTCTAAAGAATCACAAATTATTCTGTTAACTTATAATTACTTATTTCTTGACAAGTTGTCATTATTAGATAAGAATATGTCGGTAAGAAAAAAATTAAGATTAATATTCTATAAACTTATAGATATAATTTCTTTATTTTTGAAAAATGTAAAAGTATTAAGCGTGAATGGAATATATTATTTTAAAGTTAGGTTATTTAAAATACCGGATAGTGACACTGCACCTATATCGTGTACATGGTACTTATAGCTTTTAACTTTGCTACTGTATTAGAAATGATCGGCACTCGAGATTTGAATCGGTGTAGCTTGGCTGATACATCTATGAACAATAAAATATTATGACAGACGAAATCGGGGATTTAAATTAAGCGTAGTTCGGAAATAATCGCGTCAATCGATCGTGTGGTCAAATGCACGCAAGACAATTTTAGAAATATAGTACACGTCTAACTTTATTGATCGAAACGACATAAAATCGAACGATTTATTCTCCGCACGACTTTCACGAACGAAACGTACTGGCCGCACGAAAAATCGTAAATCCGTCGTTACGCGAAGGAATGGGTGCGAAAATAATATGGAACTCGCGTTCGGTCCACGTGCGAGATCGCGTCCTGATATGCCAATGACGTTGGTCTTATTGAGCTTAAGTGTATTCCGAATATAATTGCTGTCACGCTCTTGTCGGGATATAAAAGACCGTCTCATTAAGTCACGTTCGCAAGAAGAATTATGAGACAAGTTGCATAAGAGTATTACTCATTAATTTTATTTTATGCGAAGGTGCGAAGGATAAATGGGATGTCTGCATAAAATGAGAATGACGACAAATCTGTCTGATTACTCTATCTATGTAATTATATGAATTTAAATTTTAATAAACTAATTTATATATTGCTCTTTTTTAATTTTTAATAGTGTTGCGTGTATAAGCTAAAGTAATTGATTCTTTTATATTATTGCTACTATTACATATATTGCTACAAGCAATATTATCAAACCACATAAAAAAAGCTATTAATTATTTCTGACTTTTTGCTGATGTTATTGATGAAGACGTATAGTCCTTACAACGTTGGATAAATACAAAAACTATTATTAAAATTTTATAGATATTAATTGATCGTAAATAAATTAAGTAATTTGAACTAAAGTAACTAATTTTACGAACAATTTCATGAAAATAACTGTAAATATAAAATTTGTACCTTGAAAAATTGAAAGATTACGAAATTTTAATATTTAAAATGATTTGACTCAAGCGATTTTAATCTGAATTATTGTACTACTCTCCGAAACTACAATATTCACTTTTCGCGAGAGAACGATCGATTAATATTCGGAAATTTTACGAAATCATGTGCTAATCATCAATCATACTTAGCTATCACGAGATATTCGTTAATGCGGGATAATGCTGTGATTATTTATGCAAATGGTTCAAAATTTGTTTTATACTTATAATCAGAGGTATAGGTAATATTTCCAAGGCAAATTCTTCTAGTCGTCCAAGCGCGGACCATAATTACATAGTGACCACAATCGACAACGTGTGCTCTGTCGGAATTAATATCCACTTTAAGTATATGAAAATTATATTACTTATTGCCCAATTGTAGACCCTATGTCGGTCGTTACTGATTGCACCGTCGTCGTTGATTGCTCAAACCCTTCACTGAACATGTGGGCCACACTAAACACATACCACGTGCTCATCCGTGCACGTGTTGCCTGTTTGTGAACGCTCTGAGTCGTAAAATGATTAAATCCAGTTCTACAATCTGTTTTGTCAAATTGCAATTTCAGTCCTTGAAGTTGCAAGTCATGAAATCGCTATAAATTATCTAGAAAATTTTTTTATTCTATATGTTTTAATCACAAATTTACTGCTACTGATTTCACTTTCGTTATTTCCTACATTAAACAAGTTTTTTAATATTTACAACAATAATTAAAAAAGAGAATTAATTTATTAACAATTTCTAATCGTTTAGATTTTAAATCTTTGAAAATATTTTTTAAACGATTAATATCAAGATTAGGATTTTTACAATTCTTTTGTTATACACTCTTTTTTATAATCTTCAGTGTATATCATCTTTAAATTGCAAAGTATTATTCTTTCTCTAGCAGAATATATAAACGAAACAATTATCCATAACTTATTTCATGATATACTCCGACTTTATTTTGATATGTTGCGGAACATTTTTTGCTCTTGAAAAGATCAGGTCGCGCATAGGAGAGTGGCGTCGCTATTAAAACCGGCCACAACACACACAATGGAATTTACTGAATTTCTAACCACATTTATAAAAATGTTTATAGAGAGAAAAAGCAGAGGCGGGTTATTGCCAGCGCCAGTATAGTATTTAGTTTCAAAACAGCGAGTACACGTGACGTGTTTGATACGCAAAAAATTACCCACTAAACATTGCTAAAGCGCAGACTTTGCATCACCAAATATACAGTTTGTTATTCTTTCAGAATGTTACGCGGCACTTAAAATATCGCAAGAGAGATATTTTAATAACCCAGAACTTTATAGCGACGTATGTCCAATAAAGCGTATAAAACCGATCACGTTTGTAATTTACAACGCAAACGAGCCGCGATTGTTAATCGCGGATACACCGTTGTCGCTCGCGAACGTTACGGTATCATTACTTTAGTGTCACGCGCGAATGAGCCGCATTGAAGAGAAGCGATAAGCACTTGCTGGAAGCACACGATTGAACGGATGATCAAACTTGTCGATATTGCAACGAAGGCGAAATCAGCTTCCGATCCTGAGACAGGGAACGCTCCATTGTTCCTTTGTTCAATAAAGAGACCATGCCAGAGGTTAAATTCATTGAGTAGTCCTCTTGCAATCGCAATCGTATTTCGTATTGCGGCAATAAAGCCCGGCGTGTCACGAAACCGCCGGGAGAAGAGCCACAGTTCTTGTTCTTCGACAAATTGCAGACGATGCAGCGAAGTTCGTTGTGCAACAAAGTTGCACAGCCGAGTTTAGATCTTCAAGATTTTTCCTGTTTCAGGTACACTGTTGTGTATTAGCGTATACCAAGCGAAAGAATGTCTATATCTACAGTCTAATTTTACGAACAATTTCACGAAAATGGCTTTAAACATAAAATTTGTACCTTGAAAAATTAAAAGATTAGGAAATTTAATATTTAAAATGATTTGACTCAAGCGATTTTAATCCGAATGATTATACTCCGAAACTACAATATCCATTTTCATAAAATAACTTAAATGATACTTTAATATAAATGCTACTTTTTAATAAAATAACTTAAATACTTAAATAAGGTTTCCTTGCTTAATATGGCAGTATACGAGTAGCGAAGCTGGCTCAAGAGACATTTTCTCTAAAGATTTCGTAAAATTTTATTGCGTTTTATTTTATCCTCCTTAAGATAATGCCTACATTAACATCTCCCAATTATCACACTATATATAGTGCATTAAGCAGACGAAGTAAAAGATAAGTTTATAAATTTTTATGATTTTTATTTCTGCGAGTCACGAACAATGTACGGTCAATTGCATTCCAGAGGCTCAAGGACTGCAACGCGAAGGATACAGATGGAATTTTTGAAATTGCATACAGACCCCCCACCTCCCTCATGATCAAGCGAGCAACGCGACAGTCGACAATTATGCGACAAAGAATGTGGGGGCGTAAATGTGCCGGTCGGAGAATGCACGCGAGATGCATATCGTATAGATTATTATTAACACTTTTTTATATTGCATTCCAATTCGTCTGAAAAGCAAGTTCTGCGTTTTATTATCGTGATCATTAATCTTAATAACTGATAAGATAAATGTTTCTATTCTTTTACAAAAGAGTGTCTGTCATGCAAGTTAAAAATATACTGTCAATCAATTGACATATTAGGTGTCAATTGATTAATTTGAATAAGTAATTTTTATACTTTGTGCATTAATTCTAAATAGATAAAATTATGCAGTTTTGTATTTAGATAATACAAATTTATCCAAATTATATTAAATTTTTCTAGAACAGTAAACTGATCTATTTATTTCAAGATTCATAACAGCAAAATATAGTTAAAAATATATATATACATAAAGTATTAGTTTTCAAATATATGTAACTGTCGAAAGTAAAACTTCTTCAATATATAACAAGGTACTATGTAAGATCGATTTTAACATTCAAATCCAAGCAGAAGCACTAGGAGCGTGCATAAATCCGGTAACAGACCTCGTCACGACTCGACCAGATTTATTTCTCGAGATCCGCAGGGATGACAGGGAAAGATTATTCAAAAGCCGTGCGCCGCGCGAAGCCATACAGATAAGAGACGAGAAAAAATAGTAACATAGTGGATCACGATGACTTTTGCCGCCGGTCATCGCGACGAGTCACGAATCGCGATACACGCACTCATGGATTACGCTGCTTTGCATCGAGATTGCATTGGAGAAGCTCGATTCAAGGACTGTCTGATGTTAAAGTTCACGATAGTCTCGAAGCGCCACGCGTCCTCGTAAGTGCATCGCACGAGCATCCTGGATTCGAAGAGTATTAGAACTGGTTCGCGTGAACGTTGCTCGTTGCGGATCTCATTATTATCGTTCGAGCCAATTAGAGATATCTGAGAAATAAGGGTAAACGTATATTGCGACTGGTAAGCCGGAGATACTGCCGTAATGTCGCTCGCATTTCTAATTTCCGATGCCCGTGATGAGTAAATCTTGTGATTTGATTTACAAATTGGTTGACAAATTAGTTCGCGGCCGGTGAGGCAAATAAGATAACTGTTTCTAAGGTTTCCAACCTGTAGATGCGATCTTGAAAAGGATGATAAAGTGTTCTGTTATCGAGAATTTTAATTTACAATAATTTATTGAGATCATAATAAATTAGAAAGTCGTTGATTAATAGTGGTATTTTTATAAAGAAATAAAATATATTATTACGTAAACGTTCGTATTTTCTCGAGTATGTGTACTATATTTGCTCACTACATTGAGCTTTATAATATCTCATACAATTGCTTAGAAATAGAAACGCAATATGCTCTCTCTCCTTTCTCTTTCTCTCTCTCTTTATTCGAAAACACATTATTACAGGGTTGTCAGCTTGCATGTCATGCAAGTTAGTAATTAACATGCTATAAACAGAATGTCGTGCTGGAACTTAAATATTTAAAATGTTACTAATCTGTGATTGCCAATTAACAAAGTCAATTGACAGGATGACATCTACGTGTATAAACTCACGCGACGAATATAAATGGGAGGCTTGGGATTACGCGTTGGACATAACGATAGCATAGGATCAATACGCATAGCTCGCGGATTACACAAGCGTCTAATCGCCCAATTTCATGATGCGTCGGTACCTGCATGCCTGTCGCGAGCATTGAGATTGTCCGTTTTGCAACGCGTTATAAATCCTCGAAGATACTTTATTGCATGACACACTGGTGCCGGTGCCGAGACGCGAAAGAACGGTCCGCCTATCACTGTGTAATTGCCAGACACTATATGTAGCAATGTTTGCCAGGATTTCCTAACTGTTGCCGGTTCGCTCCCCTAACGGTTCTGCTTTTTTTTGTCTTGTCTCTCCTTTCCTATCTCCGTCTTGCTTTCTCTAAGTGTGATCAATGTTTCGTCGCGGAAAACGGACGAACGGATAGTAATGCTTTCGAAAGAGATAGGTCGTATAACTTTAAGTTAGATTAGTTAGAACAATCGGGATGCTTTCTTTAGATCGTAAATACAAATAATACCAATATTCTCGGAATGCAGAAGACGATATGCGTTTAAAATGAAAAACTGCTTAGAAGAGGATCCGTAAAAAAGACTTTCGCCGAGCCAGTTGCGAGATAAGAATACAAAGAGCTGAAATGATTTAAATTCTCCTCGTATAACCACAGTTTTTAGCCGGGATTGCTCGCAGCCGCGCCGCGAGATTTATAGCCGCGCGGTTCACCGAGGCACCAGTTCGACGGAGAAATGCGCGGTAACGGTGCAAACGAAAGATAATTTTCGCGTCGTTAAGTCAGAACGCGCAGAGAGAGTCTCTCGTGACGTTCCGCTTTTCAAGATAAAGAGAGCTGCCCCCGCTTAACGTTGCTTTTACCATTATCTCCGTATTTACGATCGATTAAAGACCGCCGCGACGCAAACTTGTAAGAGAAAACTCACATTATGTGCTCGATGCGGGTCGCCGGTAAATAATCCAAAAGAAAAATAAGCGTACTTAAGCCTCGTTTTAAGCGATCGTAACTGTGCTCCTACCGTGAAACTCACGCCTCCGCTTATATGTATCTCCGCGATAGTACATCGAGTCTCACGAAATGACTTGTGGTGCGGCTGATTAGTGTTTTCCGTTCAGACCGTTTTCGATTATACAGTGCTAGGTGTGCCAGATACGAGTATGTGAGTATGGTTTCGAATTGACGCACCGCAATCTCAAATAAAATCGAGTTTGATCACGTTCTTCACACGTTAATTGAATCATTTCATTGGGAATCGTGAATGCGCATGTCGATTCAAATTGAACGAAACGAGTGGTTTCTCTTTTCATCACGCGATACCGTTCCACCGTAGCATGTATGTAAGTGGATAGTGTGAATGCCGATTCAATTCGATTCGCTTGATTGGCTTACGCTTCTTTTGCCTGTCGGCTTATTGTAGTCGTTTCAAAGGTCAAGCGTTGCCGAGGAAAATCCGTCAGTTTCCTTGGATAAATGCGAGGTTGAGAGACGAGTTATAGCATCGCAACCTTCTCCGAGGAGGTCATTAGACCCTCAACGCGGGTCGGCTTGTTAGGAACAAAGGTTCCCGAGGTAAGGCGATGAGAAATAATTTATGCGATCTAGTTCTTGAAGCCGGATGGATCCGTGCGATAACGAGACACGAATTGCATTGGAGGCGATGGTTTTAATTACCACATCCGCGGCCATAACCCCATAATGCCTTATAAATCAACAAGTACTAATCGTTGGTACCTTATATGAACGGTAGTTAAACAATATCTTGCAACGTCGCGTTGTGAATGGCGCTAAGAAAAAGAATGATAAAATTCGCATAACGCGGACTCTTTATAGGAACGAACGGCGTGGCCATGCGGTAGCGCGTGTGAAATGTAAGGTCGTAAATCAGTGACGGCGCTTTTGAAAGTACGCTAATAATGCAGGCCACTTTTACTGAAACTTTTCTAAATTCTTCGGGGACCGTCACGATATCGCGCTGTTTATGGTACATAAAGACACACGTGCACGCTTGAGTAGACCGGTAAACGACGATGATAAATAAAAAAAAAAAATTAAGCAAACGGTAGAAACCTTTCGAAACCGCTCCCTACGAGTGCCGGTGTGTGCCCGAGATAATGTAATAATGATAAACATATTATCGCGACTTCGCTCGTGTGTGGCGCATGTGGTGAAATAATTCTCGCGCCGCGCAAGATCAAGGGAATCTGGTTTCTCGAGTCGCGTCGGGTGCAGTCTCGCGCGCTTATCTGTACTCGTTCGGATTTGCATGAAATAGACGGCGGCGAGTCTCGTCAGCCTCGTCTCGTGACGAGGAGCACGAGGAGAACGGCCGTCAGTCGTTGCGCCCGCGCTCAGAACGCTGCCGCGCCGTAGATCTTATCCCTCGATCACGAGCGACCCACATAACCGGATTCTTAGATCCTAATCGACGGGCGGACGACCGCTTCGTTCGGCGGCCACCTATTATGCATGGAGAACAATTGCGTTTACACGCGGAGGCGTTGATGCGCGCGAAGGCGAATAATTTATTGCGAAACGCCGGAGCTGATTTAGACGAGACATGTATTATTTCCAGTAGAATGAGATAAAATCGTATTATTGCTTAATTATACGACAACGAGACATTGTACTGCGGATGTTAGGAAGCGAATGCCGAGGATGCTTGTTTGAATTACACATTAATTAGGCATAATGAAATTTCTGTACGCCGTGCTATTAATTTAATGTTTGTTCATATCGCGGTTTGATTGTCGAGTAAGAGATATAGATGCCTCGCGTGCGCTTTCTAACTATACGCAGAAAAACTGTTTATATGCGTTTTTCTTGAACCAATTGGAAAGCCGTGAATGCATTCATAGAGATAAAGATGTTGTTAAGAACGTGACTGGTCGTATTTATTTCAATCAGACGCTGTATTTTATTAGTGATTCGTTCGGTGGTACGTGTAGTTTCTTTTTATTTATTTGCCAATATTATTTATTGCGCATTCATCGCTTCTCACTTTCCGTCTTTGTATTTCGTAGCAGAAAAATGAAACGATACTTTCTCTCCCTCGTTTCCCTTTATTGTGTTCCAATCTCTATCGACATTATCCGTATAAAAAGTGATCAAGTGGTACGATACTCTTTGAACGCACTCCCTCTTAATTAAGAAATAAAAGATAATTTCGCGCCAGGAAAGGTAGGACAAACACTCGCCTTCGTTCTCTAAGAAGAATGCGACTCTTGCGTCAAAAAAGCAAGTGGCCCCAATTCCTGCAATCGATCCCACTTGGCTTATGGAATATATAGTGCCTCATTTCAAATATAGATATCTATCAATAGATATTTGATTTTCTTTCCAATAACAAATTTTTCCAGAAATCAGAACTGGACAATCGAATGAGATAATTTGAAACAGGCTTGTTTTATTTACTATTCGTCTATCATTTTTTTAAAATATGAAATTGATATATACAAGTTGCGTTTTCATATTTAAATCTAAAAATTATTCAAGATTGAGACTGTTAAGAGTATATATTATATGTATATGTATACACAGTAAAAAATTTTGTGTACCAAATGTCAATGAAAGTCCACTCTAAATTTTGTGTTAATATAACTCATTCATTGTGTTACTTGTTGACATTTAGAAATGTTATATCAACATTTTTTACAAGTTATTTTAACATTATTGTAAACATACATTGTAAAAAATGTCGATATAACATTTCTAAATGTCAACAAGTAACACGATGAATGAGTTATTTTAACACAAAATTTAGAGTGGACTTTCATTGACATTAAATTTTTTACTGTGTATTTACACAGTTTAACAGTCTTTTCTTGAAAAAACAAGACGCACATATTTATAAACATACGATCTACGAAACATGTAATAATGATATATCTATTTATTTCTATTAGCTTGAGACCATTTACTGATATAGTTGCCAATAAAATGTTTACTCATTGTCAATACATTCAATGTATATTTAACGTACTGCATCGTTTGCGCGCGTGGCCAAGTGCGAGACTATGTTTGCTACAATAAAATTGTTTATACATTGACTAATAAGTGTCACTCATGAATACAGAGTTGGTCGAAGGAGATTTTGTGTATGATGAGATGACAATTTTATAGGATCACTGCGGATTTCTGAGAATATCTTTAATAAATCTCCTAATCGCAAATACTTTATTTACAAAGCGTGAAGTGATTGTTTTATTATCTGCTTAACGGATCTCTCGTGTCATAAAAGCTTTGTCTTAAGATCATATAATAATTAGTTATGAAAAATCGAATAAAAGTATTGTTTCCAATAAGACGTACTAATAATAGATGAAGATTTTGCAACGGTTTTGATTAGCGTCACTAATAGAAAAAAAATGTAAAAAAAAAACTCGATAACGACGGGAATAATAAGATAGTAGGCGTGAATTTTTTGCATACCCGAGAAGTTGTTCATTATCACATTCTCTTTGTTTGCCTATTAAGGCAGGCACGACTGCATCTCTACGTTCAAGGATGACGGGGACATAGAAACTTGACACGCATAAATGTTGGTCGTTCGACTCGGAGTCGCGACGGGTCCCGGCTCCAATATCACTTAAATGTCGCCGAGAGACATTGTATCCGTCACTATTGACACATAATTTAAATATGATCTGGTGACAGGGATCAGCGTTCCTTATCATCACCTTTAATCCAGTTGCATTACTGATGTATTACAGGAATTCCGAGCATGAATCTAACCAACTAACACAATTTCGCTTTGTTTAAAGTAAAAGTTAATTTCACGAAATTATTATCACATGTAAAAGGCTATTGAGAGTGTGCTCTAGGTTATCGGTAGAAAGCGAATAATAATAATTTTAATTAATATATAATTATAGGATGTTAATTTTAATTGTGTTAATTAACACGTCTTATCAGCGACTCGCGGTAACGAAGTGGCATTGCAAAGAAAGTAATATAATTCTGTTTACGTAAGGTCGAAAACAGTTAGTTACCGCGACTGATGTTTACGATCTTGGTAATGTGTAAAATTCAAAAGCGAAAGTTTTATAGATTAACGGTAGATTTTGCTCAACGCGAACGGTATGCAGGAAGCTCACGTTTTATTTAGGCATGCAAGGACGAACAAGGAAATGTACATAATCTCTTAATTTTACCCGAAGACAGCGCTTTTCCTTTTTTTGCAACGTATCGATACATTTCTACTGCCCAAAATGGTAAACGTCGGCAAAACTAGTCGATCGGCTTCCCCTCACATTCGTGTGAATTGCACGTTTCTATTTATCTAAACACATAGGCAAACTGCAATTGCATTTTACGTCGTTATAATTCGGTAAATCCACATGCTGTATCATTATGCATGTAGTTTTAGTCAAGAAAAAAAAACGACCGAATAATCAGAATGACAATAATAATTTTACATATACTTTCAAAATGTTATAATTATATTAAAATTGATCTCAGGATTTGGTTTATTTTTGTTTGCAACTGTTGGAAAATTTGAAGTGAAATATACTTTTAAATGTTGCATAAGAGAAATTTCCTATGTGTTTATTGGTAACATAAATTACATTAATAATTAGAGATATATAATTTAACGTTATTTATTATTGTTTCTTAATACATACGCTAATTTAAGTAGGCGTGAAACAATGATACAACAATAACAATAGCAAAAAAATATCCAAATTATTTTAAAAACTTAAAGAATATAATCATTTTTTGTAAGTACTGTGCTGGCTTAATCATTTATCGATCAAAATCAAGTGGACAATTACGAACTGCATTCCAGCCTGTATGCGGTCAACATAGGGTAGTTTATACGCGTTCACCAGCGTAATTACTTATTAGGTGCAATGTAAGTCTGACCTAGAAAACCGGCATCGGGGCCGACAGGCGATATTGGTCGCGGTAGAACCTCAACGGACCGTTGCCACATACAACCGATCGATATACATGTATATCGCTAAATAAAACGTGCAAGAATTCGCTACCGGCGAACGCGTGTTTCTTGGGCATTTACTTAGACCGCGTGGAAACGCGAAGAAAACGCAAGCGTTAACAACGTCGCGCATTACGATTTATTGTGGAGTAAGTCATTCCTTGTTTAGGAATAAGGCTTATTATCAGTGCTTTAATTTCGAAAGTCTTTGCCGCGGCGGATAGCATCCAATTACGGTTGCTGGCGATGCAATTAAGTAGCTGAGAAAGCAGATATACGTTGTCCTGTCTTTGCAAACATTTTTTTATCTCGCTCTTAACGCTATACGTGTTACGATACTCGCAAGAAACTTTACTGCTTATCGTGTTGAGACACGGCATCGTAACAAGATAAAGTACTGTTGGTTATAAATAACTTGTGGTATTAATTATAGGAACAAGAAGTTATACATGTTGAGATCAATTATTATCGTAGTAAAATATTATAACAAATTGCATTAGTAAATTATGTAAGAACAGAAGAAAGCAATATTACTATGTTAATATTAAGTTACTACGATAGTAGTTTATTTATTTTTATTATCTGCTGCGTTGTTAAAACATATAAGCAAAAGACACACGAGATGTTTGCTCGATTACGCGTAAGATGTTACATTGCTCTTTGTGCAATATACACGTGACATAACTGATATAATAATGAATAACGATTTTCTTTCATATAAAGTATATCGAAAGCTGCGAAAGCCACATCCCGAGTAACTCGACTTTATCGTAGCGCGACGGTAACGCGCGGCTGGTGCACGTGACCACATGCGGCGTATTGCACTGTTCGTCACGTGCATCGGACAGTGCACCGGCCGCCACGCTCTCATGCACGTGAATTCTATTCTGCATAAAAGCGAACGAGAATAAACGTGCTTATTGCGGAAATTTCTATTACGGGTGCTGAACTGTACAGTAAAAGAAATGTAGTGATTCTCACGAGCCAAAATTAGTCTCATAGATGTATATTTAGAAAATTATTACTTTCTGTGTATATTACGTGCAATAACAATTTTAAATAATTTTAAACGTAAATTTTTATCAGCAATTAATGTAAAAAAAGCAGACATTAAAAAATTATTGGTTTGCTCTAAATTATTAACAAAATTGCAGAATAACAACTTTTGCAATAATATATCGCAAATATAAATTCAATTAAAAATTATAAGTTGAAATTGATGACAGATTAGTTAGATAGAAAGTTAGATAGAAGCAATAAATCTCATTAAAATACGCGCAATTATTTTTATAAGTTGGATTGTACTACGTATTATACATCGCAGTGAAACAGGAAATAGTTTTGCAGTTCTCATGCCTACTCTAGATGTAAATGGAATAACAATTAGGCTTTCCTATCGATTGCACAAACGCAATGAATAGAAAGGAGAAGAAAGAGGGCTAGTTTACGGAGCAATTGGTGATGGCGGACCAATCGCGACTCAATAATTGCCGAGAAAGAATTCGCCGTTTTTATGATAAAACAAAAACTATATCAGCAAAGGAACGAGGTGGAGTCGATCTCCATTTTAAAATGCGCTATCAATCACTGTGCGGTTGTTGCATTGACAGTTTAACAATGTTAATTGCTCGAATTAAGCTAAATTACGCGGTCCTTTGGGGGTCCTTTCTGTACCGGCTTAATTAACATATTCGTATTACCGTAAATCTGTCTGACAGCGGGCGCGCAAGTCGATACTAATAACATTGATCAAACTACTACTTACATGGTCAAACTACTGTAGAAAGTTGACGTTTAAATTCACATACTTATCGCCACCATTAACTAAACGGTAGTTAACAGATATTAACAGACGCTTTAAAAATTTCATGAATACTGAATCATGATCATGGATCGTGGAAAGTTGAACTAAAAAAAAGATTGCGTTTACTGGTAAATTTATCTGGATATTATTAGGAAAGATAGTAAATATAAGCGACTTAATAAAATCGCTGATCATGATCATTACTTATCGTTTTTATATACTAAAACGTCACTAAAAAGCCATAACTTTTCTTCAGACCTAATTAATATTTTAAGATTGATCGTAGATTGGTTATTATGTCAATCTATAAATGAATAGAGGATAAAGTATGCTATCTCTTATTAATTTCAATAGTAGCACAAACGAGTGATTTATTAATTCATAGATGCATACATAAAAATTTTATATTTAACAACCGTGAAGAATACTTTATTTTATAAAAAAAAAAGATTTTATTTTATATTTAAGATACACATACAAAGCGTTATAATTAATTATTTAAATTCTTATACATAGAAATGCAGCTGTCAATTTATGATTTAAAGAGTTTATTTTGTTAATCGCGGTGTGATCTGGGCAATCTATCTAACTGCAATACTAGGACAAAGTCATGCATCCGGGGAATGGAAGGTCAGTATACTAATGTCAGTCTACGCGCCTTTGTCATATACGCACGTTTCTCTGATAATTTCTTGCGTAAGCACTTTTGCGGAGTAGCATGTGTTATGTAGCATGCATTTCGATATGTAGGTGTATTTTAACTGTGTTCTTGAAACTGACGACGTATCAATTACTTTTGTAAGCAATAAAATCGTGGGATTAAGACGTAACAAATTCGCGGTTTTCCTGACTGGCTCAAATCGCTCAATGCTTTCAATACGACAAAGGGGAAATAATAATCTTAATAAAAATTATATTCTTGAATGTTCCCACGCAATAATTTTTCATTTCTTCGTATTTTGCGAACGGAGAAAGTGCTTGGGACGATTATACCGGCGGAAGTTGCAGTCATTGAGAAATTTAAGCGATACGTTACGACTACGATAACAGAATACATGAATATTGAACTGGAATTAGTCATGCGCTGGTTATTTCTCTTTGGGCACCTTATGAAGGATATTATAAATTCAGCTCGGCTCTCCTTACACCAGCGCGCTAGATACGAGAAAGCAATTCAGTGTCAATGACAGACATGTCGCCGTTCCATTTTTTGCCGCGAGAATGTTATTATTCGATACACTGCAATCTCACCTGAATTTCTCACACTTTCTCCGTTTCCACTAGTAATTTATAGGTTCAACGACGTGCGACTGTATCACTTGTTTTACAACTTAGTTAGTTGCTTATACAAGGCTAATTTAAGGTACGCAGTGTCAATGTCAAAGCGTTTCTTGGAATCTTATTTTTCCTAGAAGAATTACTTTTGTTCGCACCTTTTCCCGTCATAATAAGTAAACCATTATAAAAAGGATAAAATATAAAAAAATTGATAATTTTTAGATTTTTAATTAGAATTAAAAATAAGGATATATCATGCAATTCTTTTTAAAGATAACTTTTTGAACATAGTTGCGAGCAATCTGTTATTAGGTACAGCATCATTACAAATTTCATTTTTGCAGTACCATGCAGGGATGATGCCACGCAGCATCGTAATTTTTGAGAAATGGAAAGCTTGACGTTAGCGATACGAACAGGTTTTGTCACGGTCTTGCTATGGACGTGAACCGATGCTGACCGAGAAGACGTGTCGCACGATCGTTAATTGACAGAATAGGACGGTCGCGTGATTCGAGGCGAGCAAGTAACGCATGCACGTGACTTAGTCAGACTTTTCCCTCGATGGCATTAATCCGTACGAGGAAAGACGTATAAGCGTAGCTCTCTTTCTTCGTCTTTCTTATGCCCGCAATGATCGGCAATAACCGGCACGTGCAAAAGCACGTGTAATCACGTGCCGCACGTGATACCGGCTCCCGCGTGCGGATATAGGAATTGTTATTATCGTCCATGCTCTAGTGTCTATGCAGCGGCATTGATTCTATGGCACGTGTGTAGGTGTGAACGTTACAATTATTAAATAGTTGCGAGATCGCATTTGCGAAATAACTACGCTAACAGGGATTAATCTTACTATGCAATTAATTTGCAAAAATATACATATATGTATAATCTATTACATTTTTTATGTAATCTTTAATCTTTTCAGAGATTCTTTATTTAACCTAAAAGGGATTGAAAAATCCCTTTTTCAGAGAAATCTTTAAAAGAAAATATCAAAATTTTAATTACTTTTAAGTTACAAATGATCTAAAATCTTGGACAAATTTTACAAATTTAAAATCTTAACAATAAAAAAATAGTTAATAAAATCTTGCTTTTAACTTAATGTCATGTGCATTATGTTTTATCGAAATTGGAAATTAAGAAAAATAATTAAGTTAAACATTATAAATAGAAACATTGTAAGAAATTGATATTATATTTGTGAAAAAATCTATGAACAAACTGAAGAATGTTGAATTAGAAACAACCCATATAAAGAATGAATTTTAAACACCAAATACATGCATGACGTAATTGATTTCATAAATAAATGATCGAACTTGTTAGATCTAATATTCTTTTGTCATATATCTTAATCCTTAATATAAATGCAGGATATATACACTTCCGAATCATTATTTGAGAGATCAATATTTCCTCTAATACTTAGTTATTTAATAATTTATTTATCACTGAATATATATTTTATACAAAAGTTAAAAATTATTTTTGGATAAAATTTTTCCTTTAGGAAATATGTTTTGATTATAAAACGGTACTTTCTGATTGCAATGTACTGCAAGTCCCGCTATATCTGGCGACCCTGCTTCTACGTCAGTGTTTCTAACAAAAATGCAGTAAAGTTGCAGTTCTTGTAGGCCGCGGTATTCACAGTGAGCATATTATACGCGTAGGCGAATCTCGTGAGCGTAGCTCGCGACGAGCCAGACTCACGTGCTTATGCAGACAACCGTTTATAGGCCTTTTCGCGGCTTCCCATACATTCGAATGACACGTGTTGTAATACCCATTTTACCGATGTTTATTCGACAAATGTCAGAGCCCTGGATACGAAGCAATAAGAGAATCATGTTGAGAAAAGATCGCTCGTGGGATAGCGGCAGAAGCGAGAAATCTGCATTGCAGCAGTTTTGAGCGCTGTCACGTCCCAGAGAGACGGCATATTCTCCGAGGTTATCAGGATTAGCATCTGTAGAAGGAAGTGTTCCACTTTCGTGAATGAAGGATAGAGAGAAGGTGGAGACATAATTATGCGGGATAGAGCCAGACATAATAACTATGATAAAACGAAATGGAGAAGAGAAGATAATGCAGTAGTAGGAGCAACTAAGATCTCCATTCTTGAGGAATCATAATGTTTAAAATTGCGGAATTTTCTCATCTTCCTTTTCTTAACATAATAGCATGAACCGCATGAAAGAAAAATATTCCATAATTATCATAGAGTGTCAGCAGATTACTCAATATTTTCTTAAGTTACATGATAGTTTAGATAGTAAAGAGATTATAGTCATAATTTCTTTTTTTTAATTAGTGTAAAAGATTTAAATTTTCGAGTAATTTAATTAATCAATTTTTTACCATAAAAAATAATTTTAGAAACTTACTGAACAAGTTGTATTATTTTTATTAATAGTCAAATTTTATGTTAAACTGTCATATTTATATTAAATTAAGAGAAAAATTAATAGTAAGAATAGATAAATTATTCTCTATTATTAAAAAAATATAAGCTGAATATAACTATGTAACGATATCCGTATAAAAACGAATAATGTCTTTGAACACGCCTTATTGCGAATTGTGCAAAGATCAGCCGTGAACTTTGAATTATCTTGATAAAGAATGACTTAAGATCATCGTGAATCGTATCTTTGCCGCATAATAATCAGTATACGAATGTGACTAATGAGATAGAAGCGCGATTTCTTTTTCCTGTTTTGTATATTTTTATTGTCTATATACTCTATATGTAAATATAGACTAAATTATATGAATACTAATCTATATAAATGTAGATTAAATTACGTATTAACAGTCAGTATTAATTGATAACAAATTAATGTTTGGTATGTTTATTAAATTAATTTTTCACAAAATATATATTGAATAAATTACTGCAGTCTCGCATAGGATACTTGAATTATTGTATATCAAGAACCGTTATCTCCTGCTGTTTTTAAAATAGGCTTCACATTTTATATTTCTAATTATTTCAAATTTGTTGACACCTATAGTAATGTTCTACTTGGAATAATAAAAGGAAAATAATTAGGAATATAAAATGTGAAGTCTATTTTAAAAACAGCAGGGGATGACAAATAATATACATATACAATAACATTAAAAATATTACATACCTGGCATTAATCTCTCTTGTGGGGGGTGTCCTAAAATTTCGGTACCGGCAAGTAACAGAATAGTCAAGATCCCAACGAGATGCATCCTCATAATCACTCCCGGTCTAAGCTATTCCTGATCACAATCAATGAAGACGATTGGAAATTCGCAAACACGTGGACGGCAAACTTAAGCACGACGCGGTCTATTTTCGAAGTTGCTTTATTTCAACGTGCGAACTTACGCGAGAGATTCTCAGGTGTTAATCTAAGTCTGCCGTACGGTTTGTCGGCAGAGCTCCTATCGCTGTCGGACGGTGCGGTAGTCTGGAGGGCCGCCTGGCGCTTTCACTGGCTTTATACGTGCGCACGAAAGCACCTCTTCTGAAAGAGGGGATTCTAGACGGCTCTCGTGCATGTCGCTGGACATACCACGAGACATCGCGGAGGATTGTAAAATTTTGTGGTACTTATATTTACGGATCATGTACCTTTAGTTTTAGAATAATCAAGAATATTATATTTTTAACTGCTCCAAAAGTAAAAAAAGTTAAAATGTGCAAGACGATGGTGCAAACTGTAGGTACTGCAATAGAAAATATACACACATTAAAAACTATATGAATTTATTAAAAAACTTTTGTGTATCATTCTTCGTAATTAAAAGTTTTAGTTTCTTTTGATATAATAAAAAAATTATTATATTGATGTGATTATTATGAATTTTTATTGTAATTGCTGACATTAAACAATGTGAAACAATGCGATGTCGCAAAAATATGTCGCATTCTGATACCTAAAATAATATTATGACAAGATAAGGGAAATTTGTTTTAAACATAGAAAGATATATAGACAGTTATACAATTTTCAATAATGACTTCATACGTTTAAGCATTTTAGTTTATAAGTATTTGATCGCTACCGATTTAACAATTAATCTTTCATTGCACTTTATCTGTGATTGCTTTTCTTTCTGATCGACGTAACAAGCTCGATTTACTGCGAATTACTCAGTAACTAATTAGATTTAGGGGCGAATCCGATGTTATCTGTATATTTTCTCGGTACGTGTGTATTATTGGCGGTTCAGTCATCGACATAAGTTGAAAGGAAGCTTAATGCGTTGTTTTAGTTAATAAACGATCTTCGACTTCGTCCTTTTTAAATATTGATCTGGATACTGACAGGTGCTTTGAAATACCTTATGTAACAGCTTCCGATTAGTGGTGAACAGGAGTAATTGGTGGAACAAAAAAGTAAATACGCGAAAACATAATTACAAGCACGGAATTACAGGTATATGTTCCGCACTATCGATTACATGGTCGATGAGTCGCCGATCGTAGAGTTAGCCACAATGCCGGTGTCATTACCAAAGCAACCACTCATTATCTCGCACTATTCTATGATTAATCGCTGATATAACCGGGAAATGAGCGATGAAAGATAGATAGACTAAAATTTTTACGAGCTCTTTTATTTACTCGTTTGAATCGTCATTATTACTTTCATTGAAACGATATATATTCGTGTGGGAAAATACGACTCGGAAGTACGTTTTTTATTCAACGTACATTATTTTAGGTCTTTCTAAACTGTGTCACGAAAACGTTGTGTAATGCAGCAAACAATAAATGATGACAAATTATGTGTCATATAAAAATACATTCACTTTCAGTTGACAAAAATCATCGAATTCACTATAAATAATATATAATGAAGTCGCAGAGGTACTTAATGTCTATCGTTCATCACAATGATGGATGCCTGTGTCAATATTGAACATTTTCTCACGTTTTGAAAAAAATTCAGTCTGGTAAATAGATTTTTTTTTTCAAAGAATACACTCGCTTTATAGTGTCAGGTCATGAAACAAACCTGCAGTTTGATTCATTGTCTATTGCACCTTGCCGGTCAGTCGCTGTCCTAGATGAATCATTACCGCACCCGAGATCATTATCCTTGGTCGTTGGAAATAATTCGTTTGCATGTTTCGAAAGCTTCGACAATCCTCCCGAGTTATACATTTTATATTGCTTAATGCACAGCTCTGAAGGCGCCAATCTAATTCATAAGCTCGAAGTACTCGGGTCACTTCCATGATCGTGCATCAATGTCGTGAAGGAGATATGTGCACTAGTAAATGGCCCTAATGACGATATTGTTTTAGATGTAATTTATAATTAGATAATTTTATTTTGCTACAAATTTATTAATTTTTTATTGCATACTTAGCTTTAATATCAAGTTAATCTGTAAATATCAATCAGATATAAATTTTTTAGGGAAGAGAGTAATTAATACCTAAATTATATATTTTGAGAAATGTAAAAATCAATCTGCGATACAAGATTTCGTGCGAAAATGTGGAGGGAAGAGGATACCGAGAAACTCTCTGCCTATTACCCGAATGAACCGGTTTTTGCATTTCCGCGATTTAGCAAGCCTCATTATTTTGAAGTCGGGCATCAGATTTTGTTTTGAGTGTCGTTAATCATTCTTGACTCTGAGAGAAGAAGAGAGATCTCTGGATGATTTTCGTCAAGCTATGAGAGGTTACGAGCACGTTATTCATCACTAGGTATTCACACGTCTTAATCTGTATCCTCATTAAGCGCAGAGACGCTGGAAATAAAATAAATAAGACGCATTAGATTTATTACTGCTTTAAAAACTGATGGAAAAGAATTTGCAAGTTCGTTTCGGAATTAGTTATGCTCTCGTAGTGGTTATTTAGAAAATCGCTTCGTACAACTACTAATTACTTTTTGGAAATAGAATTCTACGAGTAATATAGTATTCGCATCGTGATAAGTAAGATAGTAATCAGTAGATACGTGAAAGTAGTCATGCTAAATCGTAAATATTAAATCGATGTGTGGATTATATCATAGTAATGTTCTGTATTTACCACCGACATAGTGATAGTCGCTGTTGCAACTTTAGCAATGCGTATTGAGTCGAATCAGATTGATCGATCTTGGGTTGACGCAAATTCCAAGTTATGATAAATCCAATTACACTTGATTAACGCAACGATCCCATATCTAAACGGTTTGTTAAATTTTGTAATCTATTACTAACAGAATAACAATGCATTATATCTTACGAATTGTCTTTAGATTGACAGATTCACGATTCTTATAGCAACGCGAAAGCACTTAATTCGTCTTTTTGACTTATAAACGATCTATAGTGCAGCTGCTCCCTGCACTGTTTTGCTATCGCTAGAATGTTACTTATATGGATGAAAAGTAAGTGAAGCTATTTCATAATATATACATGCTCGGTATCAAGCATGCTTTCATATTTTTACATGAAATACGAATATAGTTATAATTATTAGATTATAACTATTATCGTGATTGAGTTTGCAACGAACTTATAAGTACATTTCCTTATGACTTATTTATACTGTTGATTTAAATTTCTAATTAAAAAAGAGATTAATATAAATAAACTGACAAAAGTTGCTTAAATAATCTTTTATTACGTTGATGAGTGTAAAATGTGTACGTAATTTAAAATATAAAATCTCGACATTATATCAGTACGTAATGAAAATTATTATTTTAACATAAATATGCAATTCTTATTAAATTAAAACAAATACTATAAATCAGTCATTATAGTTGTATGTACAGCACAACAGATAATTACTTAAAAGGAAATGTGTAGAAATATTATATGACTCAGAGATATATATTTAATTATATGTTAATAAACTTTCAAGAGAAAAATGAACGGAAAACCGATAATAATCGCAATGTTAATTAGTAATTCTGATTTTGGGCGCTGATTTAATTTAATATAAATGGTATTTCGCAGCAGTCTCCTTTCTCTCTCGCCGATAATGTCTCGGTAAGACTACGAGGTTCGTGTTGATACCTGACACATTAATCTCGGGTGGTGCAAACATCCTTAATAATTAGCCACACTAAGGGAAGTGTCGACACACACTCGGCATTGCTCTGCGCCTCTCCCGTTCTAACATTTTTCCTTTTAATTACATTCCCACATCGTGATCTTTTTGCAACAACCCGAGTCAAAGTACTTGACCCTGATCTTAATTAGCGCGAAAATCGTGATAATAAAATTAAAGCAACAGTTTGTTTAGGAGTTTCTTTTTTTAATTTTAAACGCACGCTATGTGATTCTTATTCCAGAAAGTTTACGAGCGTACTCGAGATACGTCACTTCGGGCAGTCGTTTATTCAAACGAGTAAGCATTCCTTTTACAAAACGTCCGTCTACCATTAATCAGTATAAACGTATAAAAATTTTCATTGGGTTTTAATGACTTCTACGGTTCAAATTCTGGCGCAATTTAGATTGGTGCAATATCGACGCAGCTATGTGGCACTTCGCTTTCTGGTAGCTCATTTAAATCTTCAGTTGCGATTCATTCAACTCGAATTGTGCAATTCGATTCCCATAAGGAATAAGTCGTTAATACAATTAATGTGTGTCTGTCATTGGCTAGACAAATCCTGAACCACCTGAATGTCTGAAAAATTTACACACAATTATCGTATTTTTAAAATTGTGCTACGTGCCAATAAAAAATTTTTTTTCTCTGAGACTAAAAATTTTCAAGTTGGATTGGTGGGTTAGTGAAACGTCGTTTGTATAACTATGACGATCATCTAATTAATTTTTATCGAAAATTCGCTAATGTTCCTCACTTTCTAGAAATAAGAAACAAAATAGATTGACAACTCAAGATGTAGATTTAAACGCTTTCTATTTCTAATTTTTCTTAAGAATGCATCCATGATTTTTTTTCTTGTTTAAATATATATGAGTCATATCTATTAAGATATAATTATATGAATGAGACGATATCCTTTCCAAAAAAAGTTTACAGTAGTAGGATTTTAAGTTAATTTTTCTCCTATTAAAGATAAAGAAACTTAAAGCTATTGATTATCTTACATTATTATGCATTTTTTTGCTCGAAATAATTAATTAAAATTCTTTGCTGAAATGGGGCAATCATTAATTATTTATTAATCTTTATAAAATATTTACGAGTTTTTGAAATGATGTGGTAACATGAGATACGTAATAATTTACATATTTGCGGAATTTATAACTTTTTTTTGAATATTGTAGACCAATGTTGCGCTAATGAAATGTGAGTCAAAATTACATCGATCATCGACCCGGAAGAATTTTATAACGTTCTCAAGCCAAATCCGTCCAACAATTTATGAAATATTCACGAGGCCTTGTACGCACGACAATATCACATCATTTTACGGAAAGAACTTTGATAAAGCATCTTCAAAATTTAGCTAGATACAGATCTGAAAATAATTTTGTTGGACCATCAAAATAATTATATAAGACGCTCAAGCTAGTTGTTGAACTGTTAAAACTTTTTGCAGCATTAGCATCATACTTAAGCGTTTTACATAATTATTTTGATAAAATCCAACAAAATTATTTTTAGATCTGGACCTAGCTAAATTTTTAGATATTTCAGCAAAGCCGTTCTTTCCTTGTATTTAGTTCGACATTTTCTATTAATATTGCTTCCGAACGCTTTTAGACGTATCTATGATAATCTTTATAGATATTAATTGGTATTTGACGTGGGTGTGGTCGACAATTGCAATACTTTATGCAACAGAAAAATGTGCGCATACGTTTCGTGACGAGTTGATTGATCGATTTGTTTCGCAGTATCGCTTAGGTTGCGACTCGATGTTAACACAAAGTGATACTGCTGATTTATGTAATCGCTCGATAATTAATAAATATTTATTAGTAATAAATTTTAATATCATCTTGGATAATCTTTACGGCGTGTTAAATCAAGATCTTATAAATTTCTCAAAATGATTTAGAAAGTCTTTCGACTGCTAAGAACTGTCACCTGGATTTATCTGACTATTAAAAGATGCTTTTGCTAAAAATATAGATTGCACGCGGCAATACATCAGCATGTTGTTAATAGCAGGAACGATACAATATACAGATTGTAAATTATATATTGTTTAATCGCAACAATGCAATTTCATGTTCAGAATACGCTATGCAAGATTCGCGAATAAAGTGATGCCGACTGAAAGCTGCTGATATTTACGTAATATTTTGATACGAGCGATAAGAGGAAATCCATTTTTCACAAGTCTTTCAGATATTATCTAATAAAAATGCGAGAACGTGCATAATCGAGAGATAATGTTGCGCGATAATGCGAGTCTTTACGACGTGCGTTCGATCGATGTTTATTACAGAGGCGTAGATTTAAGCCCTCTCCGCGGAATACCACCTTTCCTTCGTTCGTATTCGAGGTGCATGTCGGAACTCGGCTAATTAGCTAATCAATTATCAAGACGTTTCAGAAGACGCTGCTATATCGCACTTGGTGGCGAGACGTGCCATCGAACCAGGCTCTGCGTTATTAATTATCTTAACGAGAAACTCGTACGATTTCGCGGTTACTGCGGCTCGTTTACCATTTATTGCCATCGGAGAAAGAACTGGTGATACACGTAGGCAGATCTATGCGAGGCGGTTGATGAAACTACGGAACATTCTAAATCGCGCACATCTTACACGAGCACGCATCTTACGTGTTCTAGTCGTTTTCTTAATCTGCTTCACAGCTAATGCGAGTTCTCATTTTAACGTGAATTACTTTAGTAATTTTCAGTTTTAGAAAGCTAGAAATGTAGGCTAGAAAACATACGCTAATTTGAGAGTAAATAGTATAACTAAATTTGACAGTTGTGATATAGTGGATTGTAAAATAGATATTTCCAAATTTTTTATTTTAATAGAGAAGGAAGAGGGAGGCATTAGAGGGAGAACATTAATATATTTTGTAGCAAATAAATAACTCCGTATAAAATTTAATTAAGAGTAAATGTTTATACAATTAAACGACAAGATTTTTTAAGACGAATTATACCGTTCAATGACTGATGCCTTTAAATGCTAGCCCGTTTACCGCTTCTTAACCGTAGTCAGCAATTTTGCCATTCAGACAGGTTCATTAAAGCTACATGGCATGAAGTCACGATCGAGTGCAATTACCCCTTTCATAGAGACTACAATGAGCCGTTACATGATAATAGATGCCTAACATCTTTGAAGCTAGCACCTCACCTTCAGAGTTTCGATATAACTGAAAGAATTCTAACTTTCCCCCAAAGAGTTGGAGTTTCCGATGTAGCCTCTTATTTTTATTCGATATGATATTTAAATAGAAAATAATCTTGATTATATATACGCATGTTCTCATGTTACTAATTAGTAGATAGACATGTCAGTTATGGTTGTATTTAATCTCAGTTTATCAATCACGTTTTCTGTAAAGATATGCGAAACTTGTTCTTTTGCATTTTATATAATTATCCAAACGTTATATGAATACTTAGTTTTATAGTTTAATGAATAGTCGACTATTAATCATGCAAGAAGTGTTACTTGTATGCAAAATGTTGGTAGCACAAGATAGATATCTATTAGAAAATTAAAAAATATATAATAGTAGGTATATTAGATAAAAATTTAAATCCTATCTACTTGTAATTATAACCAATTAATTATTGTCTTTCAAACATGTGCGACTTTCTTGGAGTATTTAACTACAATCCTTTGAATGAGATCTTTTTTGTAATCAGAAAAGATGAATATAGATTATAGTTCATATTTTATTACGGAAATATAACATACAATAATACATACAAGCAGTATTGAAATTTTCCTATGCAATTCTGTATTAAGTACTTTAAAAATATCGTTGATTAGGAATACGTAGTTGGTAGTTGTACTACTACAAGTAATGGTGTAAAATGTAATGAATCCATTCTGTTACCCTACATGGTGATCAAAGCAGAAATCCGCAGATTTATCGAAGACTACCTATTTGTAAGAGATTTATTTATCCTTAATCCATACGATGCAATAGACCTCGTCTTCGTCTGCCAATTAATACCGATTATCGTTAGAAAACTCAAAGGTAACTATCTCACTAATTCTACAAGATAAAATAAAGTTTCCCGCGATAATCGTGCAATTTCGAAATTCGTACGTGCGTCTTCCGACGTGTCCGCAAATGGCGAGTGGGAAATTCTCGCGGGCTAAACATAAGTCAGTAAATATCACGATAACGATCCAAACTCTCTTTCTCTCTTTTTCATTTTATCTACACCTCACTAGAACTGCGATAAAAATGAAAAATCTTATGGAACTTGGTCGCGGTGTGCGATTGTAAGCTAGGCGCAATTTCCATGTAGTATGTACTGTCTCTGCTTGGATTGATCTGTGATCGATATACAAGCAGCATATTTCTGCCGCACTCAAAGATAGACATTCCGAGTGCTCGATCTACCGTGATCGATCATTACTTTGCCTATTAATCCT
The DNA here is from genome assembly GCF_030848795.1 of Temnothorax nylanderi. Lineage (NCBI taxonomy): Eukaryota > Metazoa > Arthropoda > Insecta > Hymenoptera > Formicidae > Temnothorax > Temnothorax nylanderi. The sequence continues at coordinate 1,677,619 of NW_027249083.1, forward strand.
ACGTGTGATGCAGGTCTGATTTCGTTTTCCCAAAGGAGAAGAAACGACCGGACCGTAGCAAACTAATGAATTTTGATACGCTGACCAGCCACACTCGAATAGCGGCCGGTATATATGCCTGTGTGAATAATGCATTACCATAATATTTATCTCATCGCTTACGCGTTATTAATGATCGTGGAAACTATTGCTACGGCTATTATGTGGTTGTGCACCTCACGAGAGGCCTTGGTTATTTTAATTATTATCATCCACGCCTAATATTTGACATTTTTTCGAGTTTTGTAGGCGATTTTAATATATATATATATATATACGTTTATTGACTCCCCTCAGGGTTGCAAGGCGTTTTGAAGGGACGTTCCCAACCCTTTACAAAAACTTAATAATTTTTAGATATTTTTTAATGTCACCATATATACTATAAGAATGTAGTAATTAAAGATTATAATAATATAATATAATATAAAGCAGCTATGCAAAAAATTACGGATTTATTAAAAGAGAGAGTTTATGGAAAATTAAATTTAAAAAAATATTATCATAAATAATGAGAAAATGCAGATATAAAAAAAATTCTAAAGATCTTTTTATGTTGTATTTTTATGTTTTTTTGTACCTGATATTTATATCTTGTTTTTATATGCACTTAATCGTATAATTTTACTTTTACGTTCTTACATTTGAACCTTCATTATAATTACATGTCCTTCGTCATTTTAAGGCTCCTGTATATGATTCATATGAACAAATGTCATTGTCATCTTGAGAATTGCCATAATAGAGGTAGAAATAATGGAGCTGTGACCTTCTGCGCGGAAGTTTCTTCTAAAATATGTGTTCTACGATGTGTAACTTTCTAGCTTCTACAGTCCGCGAAATAAAATAATTTTTTACAATTACCTACAAATAAAATACTTTTTGGAAATCTGTTATTTTAATTATATAAAGAAAATTTATGGATTACTGGTTGAGAGAAAGTTAAATTAAATAAATTCTGCATAAGTGTAAAAAATTATGGACAATTTAAATTTCTTTTCACGTAACATTGTCATTGCTTAAAATGGCTTAAAATTGCTTAAATTATATAAAATTAAAATTGAAGAACGAAGATGACAAAAAAGACGAATCCTTTCGGGTACTAATGCAATCAGTGTACCATATCTGTGTCCTAGATCTTTTAGTCCGGTCTCTTGTCGTTACAAAAACGAGAGTAAAAGTGTTGTTGCGCGCACAAGAACTGTCGCAATGACAAATCGATCGCTACATGATTTTACGTGGATGTCAATATTTATCACTTGTGATTATTAATGAGAATAGCAACATGTTGAACAGCGAAGAATTATCTATGGAATCAATTGTATTGGTAATTTGTTAGCTATGTAAGATTTTAAACTTATCTAAATTATCTAAAAATGTAAAATCATTTTCTATTAAAAATTCTGGAAGAAATTATAGTAACAGGAACATTTTACCACTTTGCATCTGCTTATATAAAATATATAATATTTTTTTTTATATTTGAGATTGTGTATAATTAAGTTGAAATACGTAAAATAGGCAACATTAACGATATCTTTTAGTACCATCTCATATTGTTGAGAACAGTGCGGTAAAACTTTGCTTTATAGCGCTTTCATCATATGTATCTCATGTAATATACACATTATAAGCTTCAACAAAATCGGATGGTTAATTTAAATATTACAGTACAACTATAATTATTGACATGAATTATGTTCTCCATATAATCATTTTTTTCTAGATACTATACGTAACAACAATTAGGGCGATTCTTTGCAAAATTAATGAACAGGAAGGTAGTAAGTTATTTTATATTGCATACTGAGAAATATTTATAACGATGGTCTTTAAAATATCTTTCTATATGGCAATTACATTTTACATGGATGAATTATGTATCTCCTTCTTTGAAAATATCTCAGTAAAATTTTCCATTAATTTTGCAATAGTACTTATTATTTTTCTTGACATTTATTTGATCCTGTCTGGACATGATTATGACGAACGTAAAATCATATAACGTACGATATCAGGAAGGAAAATATAAGTCAAATATTACGTAAATTGATTATCATGGAAAAGAAAGTCGCTAAAAATCGTAATCCTTCCATTTTGAATTACAATTTTTAATTCCAATTAAAGTTTCCAATATTTCACTTGGATTCATATTTTTGCATGGATTGGTCATAGAAAATTGTTTGTAGTAAAACTGAACAGGACACGGTATCATAAATAGGTCAAAGTGTCTCAATTGCTTGTCGGAGCAGATCACGTGTCGAATTGAAGAAGTTATTAGCTATCGATTTCGAAGCGCGCGTGTTTTTAAATGCTGATAGAGATTACGGTACAACGAACAACCGTATAAGCCGATGAATATCAAATGCGATCGATCCTCGAGCGAATGTGCTTACATTGCGCAAGGTGAGCCACGCTAACAATGGCTATAGTGTTTTGTGGGCCGATATTCGTCCGGTATTTGCCGTCGCTTCCTTCGTTCGACACAGTTTAACGCTCTGCAGTCCCAAGGATCCTTCGCATCTGACTCAGACTGGTTCGTCGGTGAAGGTCGAGCCGTGTCGTTCTCCAGTTGCCAAATGCGATACATTAGTAATGGTTTCAAAGCATTGGATACGTGTTCCGATTAATTCAAATCTTGATCTTAATCACAACTTGAACTCGCTTGTTGTTCGTACTGAAATTTTACTATGTAACCTTGAAAGTTACAACACATACCGTTATAAGCGCAATAACGGTATATAGTGGCCTGATGAAATTAAATTTGATAGATTTTTGACATCAATGGGCATGTACAGTGTAACCTGATTGGTCTTGCGTATATTTTCTTTAGCACAAATCTGATATCGCTCCATCATTGATTTGTTAGTCTGTCAAAACAGCACCCAATATATGTAATTGCTTGAGTTAGTAATCCGGGATAAGAGTGACAGTATCGTAAGGCAATCACAAGATCAAGCATTACTCACTCGACAAGGTGTTTCATTGTACCCGATGACAAAATAGCAGGATTAATCTTAACTGCCTGTTTTAAATGTTATTTTACATTTTGTCTATTACATTAATTTTTCATAGCACGGTATTAGCTGTATCTTATTTTTTAGCATTTGTAATATTCTAAATTAATTATGACTTAAATAATAAATATACAACATTTCATAAATGACATAATAGCGTTTATCTGTGACACACATTTGGTTACATCATATTCTATGTTAACTATTAATGTTGTTTTTATATTAATAAAATTGTAATAGAGCAGATACGCAAATGTCGAATCGCAAGTCAGCGTAACGGTAGCAAGTCGAATGTCATTACCATTCATGCCCTGCTTGGTGGTTTGATATCGATGAATCTTGCCACTTGCGCAATAATGTTTCCGGAGTTTACATAATGCACGCAAGTGCGTGCCTAACCTGGCTACTGAGAGTTATCTGGCATGTGGGGCGACAATGATTTTACCTACGCAATCTGGCTATTGTTCGCAGATAATCTTATGTAATTCCTCGATCGTCTTACATCGCTCGAAATGTAAGCAGATTAAAACTCTTCGACGAGTTCTACCAATACATATGAGATTGTCTGAGTAAAGATGCAAAAAATTTTCCGTACAGTCGTATCTATTATTGTAGAGTTTTTATATTAATGTTTTTTAATGAAATATATTTGAGTGCGCGTGCTATGTTGGCGTATAGTACATGAGTATAATGCTTTCACTGTATGTTGATTGCTTCCATCGTAGAGAGCGGCTGACGGGTCACAGATGTTACTCGACAAGGCAAGGCATAACTTTCTTCTTGAGAAATGATGACGACTGCTTCTCAATCGCATCTGACTAACAAATGTCTAACCGATTCTTCAAAGCGGTCGCATTTACAAAAGAATATGGCAACGTTCATTTCGCCAGGGATTTTTTTTTTTTATTAAATGACACAGATGGACGGAAGTCCTGTTCAAAGTGTTTTCTTTAAATCTCGTTTACATATCAAAGGAAGGATTTAAAAGGCATGAGCTATATTAAAGCATTTGTTGATTGATGAAATTGCTAATTTATCTCAGTACATATGCTAAAGACTAAAATATTCATAAATATTCAGAATGATGAGATGATGCTAAAGTGAGTTGTATTCTCACATGGGGACTTAAGTCACTGAGATCTCGAGTCCGTTTAATAAAACAGTAGCAACAGCAACAGCAAAATATTTCATAATTCAATATAATTTAATTCTCAATATAGTTTATAGTCGGATTTATCAAATTACTGCGTTTGCACGGGATATAGAAAGCTTCTTAACTTGAAGATCCGATTATGCAATTCATGCATGAATCTTTCCAAATTTTACTCAGACAATTTATAATCGTGTCGGAATTATTATGTACATAAAATGTTCCACTTTATTTTCTTGAAAAAGTCTAAAGACATTGCTGCCAAAGTCAATATTATTATTATTATATAGATTTTGTGCAATATATAAGAGGGCAATTTTTTACGAAATTTTTTACGAAAAATTGTATTATTACTCACTACAACTTCAATAATTATCTGCATGCAGTTACGAAAGTCAATATCAACGCGCAATTGATTAAATATCGATAAAAAATAAGAGAAGGTAAATGCGCTGAGATATTTTGCAATTCAAGATATCCTCTACGATTGAAAATAATTTGATTTCTCCGATAAATATCTAGCTACTGTTTTAAAAGTAATTGAAGTTGTAATGAATTAATTAAAGAATTTACAAGGGAATCGGGATAAAAATTATAAAATGTTTTAAAGTATAGGTTTTAATTAGATTTCTAAACTATATAATAATATAAATAGTATAATTAATATATAAATAGTATAATTACTAGTTACAAAATTACTATTGATTCTTAACTAAAACGTGTATATATATATTTGCTTGTATTTTCCACATATAAATACAACAAGCATTTCTAGTTTAGGTTTTAGTTTCACTCACGTGACTTGTGCCTTGTGCACGTTTGGAGGAGAAGGTGCACGTGCTTTTATCGACTCGCCATTAAAGCAGCCGTGGTGAATCCGGTGCTGAATAGGTCAATGCACATCTCTCACCATTGTATACCTTATCTAGCAGCCACGCGTGAGCTGCTTGAGTCGTGTATTAATGGCATATCGTGTCATTGCTCGAAGACACCTGTGTGTTTAACGTTCCCATGCATTTTATACGTTGAATTCTTGTCGCATGAACTTTCTAGAGTCTAGACCTTTCCGAAGTAGCATTACTATTACATAGATATCGTCGTATTGATGTCAAACAACGATCTTTAGTCTTCTGAAGAAAACAAAATAAATTGTGTTAACTAAATAATCTATCGCAAGCAGTTTCGAATGATTGACGAAGAAAGAATGATCTTTTGTAGACGACAGTAATTAATACACGGTTTATTTTTCATTTTTATAGGCGATTTATAAAGTTATAATTGCAAATAGTATAATATGCAATTGCTGCATTTGATTAAAAACCACAAATATATATAATAATGTAATCTATACGTGTAGAATTTACAAATTATATACAGAGATGTAGGCTTTAATATCTTCAATATTTATAGCATGTATTTAGGTTGGGTTCTTTAAATAAATCATGTAATCAGATGTATGTATATTTTATTTGAAGAAAAGCGATATAATTAAATTTTTAATTGCGATTTGATGGAATTTCATAGAAACGCAAAGCGGCTACACAGCATCATAAATATATATAAATATATATATATATATATATATATATATATATATCAATCTAGCGTCAGTAAAAAAGAATAGCATTTATTATCTAAGGAATACCAATGATAACAAGATATATTTTATGATTTATCTTCGAATACGATCGTATAAATTATAGCATGATATAAAACGTAGCCGATCTGAGCTCGAACGAGCAATGTACATAACATGAAGCACAGGGAAATTTGAAAAGGCGCAGGTCGCGAGCCACGCATAATTAGCAATTGCGCGGTACAGAAATACTTAGAGGGTGGTCGTAAAGCGCCGCTAAGTTGCACTCAAGCGATAACTTCTGTCTTCAGCGAGAGATTAGCTCGATGACGTTTACATCTTGCGTTGCCGCCACTTACGCGCTTATTATTCCTGCACGTGAATGTATGCCTCTGCTCACGAGTCGTCACGGCGATGATTACGAGCATAAAAACTGGCCTCGAGCTCGTAAAAGATAGGCAGTACTTACCGCGACACACTGTCGAAGATGTATTTTCATCCTAGCGGCATTGAGATACCGAATGTACATACAGACTCTCCATTCCAAGCCGTGACACTTTATAGCAGATTTAGATGCCAATTGAATTTACGAGCTCGAACATAGAAACGTTATTGCAGATGAATTTGATAAAATAAATTATTAGCGAGCCGTAACTTTACCGAGATAGATATTTCGATATAATTACATTGTTCCGGCGACAGAGAAATTTTAGAACGCGTCAATGAATTGGAGAAAGTGAAAGTGACGATTAATGAGACAAATTCGTCTTACTAACACCGCTTAAATTTCCAATAAGAAAGGTGTAATCGCAGACAGTGATACACGATGTCTCAAGACAATCCGTATTTTCTTCACCAAACGTAACTGCTTCCTTCATTAGTCCGATCTCCACACACGTGCAGCCAGCACGAGACTCCTTTTCGCCGGCTTTCCATTTTCTTCTCGCGTGCGTGTCCAATTGACAAACTTATTGCTAGTAAATCAGCGCAGCGCTATCGCTCAATACAACTCCATCGATCGTCGTCCGTCGTCCGTCGGACGAAAGAAGAAGGCTTGAGACTTGAGACTCGCTTCCTAGTTTCTCCTTGAAAACGGGACGGTCGATGCCTCCTCCACGCTCGTGCCTTTCCACGAGTCTCATTGGCATAATGGCGATATTATAACGCCGCCGACGCGACGAGGATGCGCGAGGCAGGTACCAGCCAACTCGTGCCCTTGCATTCCCGACAATCGCCGTCCCAAATGCCAGAACGCTCCCTCTTCCACTTGTCTTTCACCCGCGTGCTGAGTCGAGCACTGACGTACAAAGGCAGCCACGGCACTCGACATCGGTCGTCGACATGCGCCAAGATACAGGCGATCTTTGTTTATTGCATCGTTCCTCCGGTAGGTTTGCATAATTGCGCTCACGTGCGGGAATGTATTTCCCTCTCGGCCTGTTAACGCGCAATGCGTACAAATCGCTTAACGCATTAACTCTTCAGCAGAAATGACTCCTTCGTAAATTCTTTAACAATTACATAAGATAATTTTTAACTTAAATGCTCAATCATGTCACACTTCGAATGTAATCGTTAATTACCTCACGCAGATATCTTAATTATTTTTTAACGGGAGATAATCTTTAGCCGAATGAGCAAGTAGTTCGCGAGACTAATGGGTTTCAGCAAGTCTCTCATTTGATATACATCTTCGATAATCCAGAAATATAGCGGCAACGCGCTGCAATTACGTCTAATGCGCTTACATGAGGCGCACGATATTTCTTTGGGACAACGAGAGATCTATTACGTGGTCTGATCTTGAAACAGATCCATCGACTAGAACGTCGGTGTAATGGCTATTAAGAACACCACTAGATGTTATTGTTGATGACGTCCAATTAATTAACGAAGTATCTTGCTTATCCATAATGAGAGATAGCGCGTAATGACCGTACGTGAACCGCGTGCCGATCAACGGCGGTTATGCGCATCTCTCGATACGCTTCCCCGGTTTCTTATCCGACCGCGCAATAAATCGCACTGGCAGAAGTAAAAAGCTGAAAATCGGAGGAATCGATGACAGCGGGGGAATACGTGAGGTCGGTGCAGATAAGAACGAAGACCCGGCATTGCACGCGAGTCGCAGAACCGAATCGGCATTTAGAAGAAACCTTTTCAGCCGGCACTCCCTCGACTTCTCGTTGAATCTATCGTTTCGTATCTTGTAAGTTCTTATCTTCGTTTACTGTAGCCTACTGGGTAGGTAGAGCAGAAGAAAAGCGGAAATCAATCCGTTGCATTGCGCTCGTGACGGTTTGTCATTATACGCTCAGTTAAATTATAGTCGAGATTATTAGAATTCCCTTCCTCGTCTCGATACGACCGCGGAACTTAGGCATTTATGATGCTAGGGGAAGAAATCGAATCGTCGAAGTAAATGTTCGTAACGGGTCATTGCGCTTGCGTTTCTCCGTCTCGAGAAACGTCCACATCAAGCGAACGAAGGCTAATGATATTTTTTTCTTGCAACGTGCGATTGGTCGAGATTCTTTCGATAGTGTAATTGTACGTTATAATTCAAATTCCGATGTATTACTTGTTAGATTATTCCAATTATGTATTTCGTACGATTAATTCTATTGCTGTGTGGTGCCGCATGACCGCCGCAAGTATAAAACGATGGTAGAACGCAGTTGCCATTTTACAAGAATGCGACTGCGCACACATAGCCCCATACTCTTCGAAATATTATAACTGTATATTATATTGCGCTCGCAAGGTTACCAATTTATTATGGATTTTCTTTATTCTTTGGAATATTCGTAAAAGATGAGCTATTGATTTAAATGAGAAATAAAAATCTACGCCTCATGGAATTAATCGTTTGATTACTCAAGTAACATCGATTAGCTTGGCTTGACGCGAGAAAGATTAATGTTCTAGTGCTCTGGGTCTTGAACCTCTATATGAGATATTTAGCCTTCTTCATCAACCTCGTCTTCATGTATATATGGTACGACGGGTTTTTATAAGACTTTATAAGACCGATTTCCATAAGACATCAATATCTTGAACCATGTATAATGAATATGAGTTAGCAATATCATGCTTCCATTATTGCATTTGCATATTCTTCTATTAGGCATATGTATATTTATTCTTTATCTAATTAAATTCTAATTTTTATCTAACCTTTAATGTCTGAATAAAATATGAGCTTGATTATTATTAATAATTAAAATATTATATTTTTATATAGCTGGTTTATAACAATAGAAATTTTAACAATAATCTTAACATTTAAATTTCTCAACAAAAATTGATTATTTCTCAGTAATTTATAATGATTTTACAATTTAAGAAAAATTTAAGAGAAAGGGAAGGTGACTCATTTATAAAAATTTTTTTAATATAATTTTTTTTAGTAAGTGTAGACTGAAATTTTAACAAAAGATTTATTTAAAGTTTAGCGAAAAAATTTAATTTCAATTTAAAACAGAAAAATAGCTACAATAAATTATTTCTCTTGATATTTTTGTGGAAGAAAAATAAACTCTCGTCAATTCGTCAAAGAATGTGATTAAAACTTTCCCAGTCGGTTTGGAATCTATTCTTGAAATCGTATTAGAACCTCGTTTCAATATTACACATGTATTATAAATTACTGTTTCATAACAGCATTATAAATATACATAAGTGGAGGTGGATAAATAATAAATAACTTAGATAAAAAAAGATCGCCTGTGTTTTGCAGTTTGGGCACGTTGCGTCACAACTATTGATTGATAGTAATTATAATCAGGAGAAACTTTCCGGAGGATTTTTATTGAGATTCCTGACCCACGGGTTACACTACTTTACCGAGTCGGAACTCAGTTCACTGACTACCGGTTGCGTTTTCTCGATTTCTGGATTCCAGACTTGTCGACGGATAGCAGAATATATATTTTTTTACTTGTGGCACGAACGGCAATACCATTGCGAAATCAGTCAGTGACATAAGTACATTATTTGATGTCTAAGCGTCCGCGCGATGTCTGATCAAATCTTCCATCCCGTAACTGAGAAAGCGATTGAATACATTAATTTTCTGTATATACATTTGTATTATGCGAGCTAAAACCAAAGTAAAATTTCTGTCAATCTGTATACTCCTTTGTATTTCCTAATGTGTGGAAGAGATAAAATTAATCAAAAATATTGACATCTTTCTAATATCAATAAGTTTAGATTGATTGTGCAATTTTTATTAAACATATATCTAAAGTAACTCACAAATTGGAATACATAATTCATGTGATTATCAATAGTTACTTTCACGATTTCACATTATTCGTGAGATCAAAGTTTTTGTAATTATGATCGATGAAGTTGTATTTATACTCTTGTCTTATTGCTGAGCTACAATGTGCTGCTACAGATTTATATATTTGAAAATAATATTGCAAAGCCTTCATACCGTTAAATTAGAAGTAATTGCTAGGGTAATATAATTATATAGTAGTTACCAGGAGTGTAATGAGAGAGTCTAGGTCGGCAGATCTGATAGGATTTATGGATTCACGTGTAAGATTTATGCGAATATTGGACAGAACGATTACTACCTGTATGACGACACGCGTCATCCGTGACATGGGCGCAACGGTTTTCTCATTCTTGGGTGCAGGAAGGGGCCTCTCGAAGATTGCATTGACATCTCGAAACGTTTCCGCACAGCTGACAGATGCAACCTGTACGATGGAATGATCGTGCAAGCGACATTTCACTCGAACATATTTGAGAAATGCACATACGATTGGACTTCGCGCTTCTAGATTCGTATATAATTTAACGTTCTAGTGGAAAGTAAAAGCCAGTAGTTACATAGATTTTAGTTCATGCAAGATCTCTCTCTCTTAATTAATAAATATCACAAGAAATATTTAGATTGAGTGCTATCGGAAAGAACAAAGAAATAGCGTGTGAGTGCTAATTATTCTTAATTGGAGATGCGTTTTATAATAATTTATTTTAAATCAATCCTGTCGCTATTATAATAATGTTTAACGTTAAAGTAAAATCTTCATTTTCTTTCATATGTGACGAACATAATTCCACAGGCGTGATTCATGTTAAGTGAAGGTAAGAACCTTCCGGCAATTTCGCACGGTGCGAACGTTGGGATTATTGCGCGATTCCGTGATGCCGAGACTGTCTCTTCATGGGCGGTACCACGAATTATAATGACAAAGATCATTGCGCGTCCTATTCTCGAGGCAACGTTGGCAACGATAGTCAACGTCACAGTACGACCATTGTTGTTGATTGACGACGTGTCATCCCCAATAGCGTGTGTTCGCTTTTCAAATGTAAGATCAGTCGAAAGGTGCCATGGTCGTTTGATATTATTAACCCTTGTCACGAGAGATTCCATGACATCAGCATACATTTTTCTTTACATAACTCAATAATTGCAATTTGATAATTAAGGACGCGGGACGTGAAGACATTCCTTACGGTTTTTTTTTTCTTTAAATTTATTATCCGTTCGAGGTGTTAAGTGATGCAAAAAGATGTCCTTGCACCTTCCGGTGTCACCATGTTCTTTTTTAGTTCATGGTTTTTCTCACGACGACGTCTGCTGATAAATCACGACGACGGGTAATGACTATCGACTGACTACCAACCGATCTCTCTTACTCGATACTTATTCGTGAGCATCCTGCGCCGTCTAATTATTACGATCCGTGCAGATACGAGACACATATACGAAGGACTGCTTCTGTAGATGTACGGCGGTAACCGTCTGTAGAAGTGTAATTCTCGGCGTGGAAACTGGCGAACAAAGAGCTGGCATTTGAATGCCAGCGACTATGATTCGCATCTGCTATGATCGGGCACGGACTTCGTGATCTTAACAGAATCGAGGCTTCTCCGTTTTAAATCCTCACCTTTTAATTTAAATAATAATTTTTCGTTTCGGTACATATAATTCACAAACTAAATTGGATAGAGTTTTGCATAGTACATCACGATTGCTCTGCCAACTTTCCTTTTTTTATTCAGACAGATATAATATAAATAATACGTTGCAATAAAGAAATATAAACTTGATTTTTTAAACTCACCGAGAAAACTACAATATAGATTGCGTTTTAATAATAATATGTCAAAAGCTACGTGATATACATATTGACCGACTTAATTTATTCTTTACTATCAAAATTATAAGCTATCGTACGGATATATCTTTTTTATGTTTATAAATTATACACAATTTTTAAACATTCTTGAATTGAAATGAATTGAATTGAACTAGAACTTTCTTTAGAATTGAATAATTAAAAAATTATCTTTTTTCTATTTATTATTTAAGTAATAATAACATAAATTTGTTAAATGTTAAATGTTAAGTAGTGAACAAAAAGATTTAATTATTATTTAATGTTCAACCACAATCGCGACTCCGTTCACACGTTAATTGCGACATTACTTTCCCATCGTAGCATCTAAATCTTGAACTTTATTGACCTGATCTGGAATGGTAATGCTATATATGGTTAACGCCCAGCAGAATCTTTTCCATTATTGAATAAATCGCTGTTAAAGATTTAAAACGCCATGCCACGTACGCAGCAATTTAGTGCTAAATCGCAACTGTTGACGGCATGGTTTACGATACCTTTCTTCACGCTTAATAAAAGCTAAGCGCCTTAAATTATACTCGTGATCGTTCGTGTAACCAAGAAATAAACTAGTATCTTAGGTACATACTTTTAGTAACAGAATGAAATACAAAATCTAATACCATAGTTCAATTTTTTATTTTTAAACAATACGTTTTTGTGTAGACATATTTTATATCCATCTACGATTTTTCCATTATTTGTATGTATATTAAGTATTTAAGTACTTAAAATTAATTGCTTAAAATTTTAATATGAGTTGCTTTTTAAAATAAAAACCTATTTCTCACAAAGATTTCTTTTATTTTATGTCAAATATCAAATTTTTTATGTATTCATACGCTTATGCTAATTTATATTTTTTTGTGAAATATATATCTAAGTTTAATTACATCTTTACAGTATAGATAACAATAGCAGAATTTATGTAAAATATAGAATTAATAATACATGATACGTTAAAACATTTTTAAAAATTGGCTTGTGCTTTAAATTTGTGTTATTATATCTTGTGTTATTTTTACAATCAAATATTGATTCAGGATATCAAATTTAGGCTAATATGTAGAATGTTAAAAATAAATGTTATTTCTTTTATATCTATGGAAACTTCATTGTAAAATAAAGAAATTAAAAACAGCTTTAAAAGACAATCGATATATTGGATGCACAACACATGATCACATGAAATAAATTCCTAATTTAATGAAATATAGATCTCTTTAATTGATTCCTAAAATTTCTATTACTCAAGTAAATATATGGGAGACGTATCACACAATCAGAAATATAACTGCAACACACGTAGAGAAAGTAAAATAATGTTATCCGCTTAGGTCAATGACTCTTGCTTTTGAAATCTCATTAATAGTGATCTATGGCGGGCAGAGGAAGTCGTATGGTATGATATTAGTCATCTGACGTGTTATAGAAACACTAGTTCCGCTTCGGCATGTATATTAATGTATTATATCCTGATCTTAAATTATTTGCCATAATGGTTATTCAACAAATTTTGCTCGCTATCTTTAAAGTATTTTTGAAAGCGACAAGAATAAATACTGCAATAATAAAAAAAAAACAAAGAAACATATGTAGATAAAGACATTTTATTGTAGATTCTACATTATTGTAGATAAAGACATATAACAAATAAATATAACAAAAAACGCGCTTAACTTCGGGTTAAACGGAGTACTTCTGGCCTTTAATAAATCATTATTCTCTTATCGTCATGGATCTTAAAGATTGTCCGCGCACTTGTATATTTTGGCACAAAACGCAAGAAGTCGTTAAAAGTCGTTAGAAGTTAGCAATTTTTTATCTTACATTTACAAGTACACGCGAATACTTCGGACTAAACGGAGCACTTCTGGGCCTCGACTGGTAAGAAGCTTTGATTCTTTTAACGTAATAAATTTTAGGGAATATCCTCGCACTTGTAAATTTTGGCACAAAACGCAGGAACGGTTAGGAATTTTTCATTTACATATGCAAGTCATCATTACATATACAAGTGCATGCGCACGGATACTTCGGAGCTTAACCGAGCACTTTTGGGTCTCGACTATTAATAGCATGTTCATATGATACACTATATTTTTGTGAAACGAAATAATGAAACTATAAGTATTGTTGTACCTTTTCACGCAGAAGATAATTTTGTTTTGTTAAAAAATATTTAACAATGAGTTAATCAAGCAATTGCTTCTTTCACATTACGAGTAGAAATCACAATGATGAAAGTTATTGATTCTATTGTCGATAACCGCATAATAAAAGTACAAAGAGAAATCTCTGTATCATTCGTTCTTGGGAAACATCATAATTTTGAATACGTGGGGAAGATTTTAATTGTGGCCTTCACACGACTGTTAAATATCATGCAATTATATGAATTGTATATATAAATGTATCTTGAAATTTTTGAATATAGTCTTTATTAATTATTTTTTAATACATCTTTAATATTTATTTCAATAGTAATCACACATATTATTAATTAAAGAATATTGGTGTGTACTTCAGCTATTAAATGATTTAAATAATCATATCTTGATATTTACAGGAAGTCATGTATACATACAGTTATACATAGAACAATAACAAGTCTGACTAGTTTCATTCCCACGCAATTCCAGAAGTATGAATCATTAATGCAGACTAAACAAGCAATAACTTGCACTATTACTGAGTAAATATCTAATACGTTAATCTAATTAGTATCTGGTCACTTACTAATGCTATTTCTGTCGTACAAGTTATATTGCGCTTTTAAACGTAAAAATATAGAGATATTTTTAAATTCTAATTTTTTAAGTTGAAACTAACCAAGACAATAGATTTGTAACTACTACCATATATTTCTCATTTTTACTTTAAAAAATTGTTCATTTCTGAAGAATAATTTATCGTTTATCGAAAAACCAGAATATCTTTTTTTATAGTAAATACATTTATATTCATATTATTACATCATTCGATAATATTTTGTAGGATTATTATTGTAGCATTATTTGTTTAACTAATCGTGCGAGTTTAACAAACAAAATATAAATGATCAGATGACTAAAGAAATACTTACGGAACACTCGTGAAAAGTACGAAATCATTGCAGTGAGAGTGACTACGTAAGGTGCTCGTTTTCTTTCGTCAAACTCGAATCTTTTCACATCCATTTCAATTTCCTCATCATCATTACCTTTGCCACCCACATTTTATACGCATCTGTTTGTATAACAGAGAATGATTTCGTTATGACTTGAATGTAGGAACCTAACTCACTCTTACTAGACATATTTCATTGGGAATTAAATTGCGTCTTTCTATAGGTCTTTTATACATTATGATGGATAAATGGCATTGATTTTGGTTGAAAAGAGTATTCTCTCTTTCTCTCTTTCTCTCTCTCTCTCTCTCTCTCTCTCTCTCTCTCTCTCTCTCTCTCTCTCTCTCTCTCTCTCTCTCTCTCTCTCTCTCTCTCTCTCTCTCTCTCTCTCTCTCTCTCTCTCTCTCTCTCTTCCCCTCTCCCTCTTCCCCCATCTATATTTCCTTCTTCCCTCCCTCCCTCCTCTTTCTTTCTTATGTATATTATTTATATACAGTTAAATAAGTTTAGATAAGATATTATTTATATGCATGCAATAAGATTTACCGGAAGAATTATAGTTTTCATCAATTCATCTGATGCATTACTTACTATCGATAATTTACTCTCAGCTGGCAATCAGATATCAACCGTTGACATTGTCGTGTGTTCATCGATTTTAAACTATTGCTATTTTTTTTATTTTGTAATGATTTTTAAAAGATATCAAAAAAATAGACATTACACTTTCTAAATTAAATATACCAAATAGTTTATTCTAAATTTAATATCGTAAATTAATATTATCTTTATTTGTAAAAACAATATGAAATTAATAAATGAAATTTAAAGCATGAATATTTTTGGAGATGTTTCAATATATTATTTAATATAAATTTTACATTTTACATATTTATTATAATTATTTAAATATTTTTTGAGTGTATGTGTATGAATACATCTATCACGGGATTGTATTGTCTATTGAGTGAATATATCTTACCTGTTACTCAATAATCCAACTTATTGTTTTTTATTTTTATTTTGTGATATTTTCTAAAAGAAGAGAGAGAGAGAGAGCAAGCATATAAATTTCTTAAACTACGTAAATTGTTATTGCAAACTAATAGTTCTTAATATAATTTCGGGAAATAAAAATTATATTTGATAAAAATATGTACCTTCGAAGGAATTGAACTTCTTCAACATATCGTGGCGCTACTTTACAAAGTCCAAAGTGATTACCATGCGATAAAGTTGGCTTTATGAAAATATTAATAAATTTTAATTTCTACACAGATGATATATTATATTATAATATACCATCTCTCAAAATATTTTCAATATTCATATAAAATTTATAAAATGCAATGTTTTTTTAAAAGATAATTGCAGTATAAATTTTACCTAGAGACATCTACCATGGTTTTCTTCAATCAATGTAACATAAGATTCATAGGGATCAGATAGGTATCGGATAATGAAAATAGATATAAATATATTTAATAAATTATTATTTTTATTGCGAGATTTTATATTATATAAAATTTATGAATAAGTTACTAAGAATACGAAAACATGTATAAATATATATATTACATCTTGCTTGCGTTATAAATATATAATACTGCGCGAAATAAAAATCATCTCTTCTACAAATAATGTCTTTCATAAATAATCTATGAGTGATCACTTGTCACAAAGATACAACAAACACGATTATCATTGTGACTGATTATCACAAAATGCAACCGAGAATCTTAGAAATCGATACCGGTTACAGAGTACCTCTCATTGTCAGAAGGTACAATTAATGAAGGTACTATCGATCGAAATAAATAAATAATTAATATACCAAATAAATTAATTTACATGTAAGAATAAATACTATATGCTACATATTCAATCGTGAGCCGCGCTAATAAATAATTAATTCAATAAATAATTTTGAGAAATTATCACGGATCATAAGGCGAATTTCGTAGTCTCCGCAAATTTCGCAATAATCGCTACATGACCAACGATTATTGTCAATAACTTCAACGTTTACTACGCCGTTATGCAGATAGTGACGCGATTTTATGGCTACAGTCGTGGCAGGTGTTAAATCAATTTACATCGGTGGCATATGCTTCCCGATAATCTGATGCACCTTCTTGTGTCATCTTCTGATGAGAATGATCGATGACCTACTGACTACAACAGTCAAATACTTCTTTTTCTTATCTCTAATAGTTGAATACATGCCTCCAAGCATGCAGGTAGTCTCGGTATTTAAGAACTACGCCCCAGTCCCTGATGAGCCTCCGCGTCTCATCGACGGGGTTTCGCTCGGTATGGCTCATGATGCTTCGTTCCACGCGTGTCGGAAGTCGTATGGAGGGCAAAGAGTTAATGTTGCTCTCGACCTCACATAACATCATTGTTAAGTACGATTGAGTCGCCTTAAGAGCTTGTCGAATTTGAGGATTAGGCTCGTCCTCGATCAGTTCCTCGAATGCCAAGGCGAATTTCTGGAGATCCATGTGCATCTTCGGGTAGTGGTTAACAATCTGCAAGAAACAGTTATTACAAAATTATTACTTTGTTTTAATATTTAAATATTTAAATGTCGCGAAAACCGCTCACTTAAGCTTGCCGTTTAATATTTATTTGATGCTCTTCAAGATATTAATAAACTTTGACGTAAAGAGAAGCGATTACAAATAGCATCAGTACTGCATCACTTCCTTACGTAGTCGACGAAACTGTTAATGTCAATTGTAAATATTGCACCGTTAGAAATTATTCTATCACATTCACATAAATATTTATGAACGTTTCGTGTAATAGTACTTTTAGTGCCGTTTAAAGAATTGAAATAAGAAATCTGACGAAAGTCATAGAGTTAATTGAATATGTAAATTTACCGATATTCTTCTGAGCACAAGTATAAAAATTTAACTTATTTTTCCATCATACAATTTAATGGTTTATGCAGTAAAAAAAAATTTATTGGAGCAGATATTCAGCATAATTGTAAAATTATTTTATCTGGTGACATAACAAATATAAAAAAAAATGTGCGAAAAGATTTAGAATACGTTATTTAGAATACGTAGATGACACATATTGCGAGTCAAATTAATCGTAGAACAATTTTATGATCGACAAAATCTATTTTTCGTTCGTGTTATCAGCGATTGCAACTTAATTGCCGCGAAATGCTTAAGACTCCCCGTGAAGTCCCACCTTCCGAGAACGTGCAATTAAAACCCCAACAAAGTGCAACGCCGAGGATCAATGTTGCTGCAGTCCGGCGATCGGGGCGTGGCAGAGAGAGGGAAGGGGGCTGCGTGCCCGAATGCCGGCATCCGGGGAGTACCGCGGGTCGCGATATCAGCCTTGCGTTATCAGCGTGCTCGCATCGAGGAGGCAGACGAGCGCGATTACGCAGCCGCGCGACCCGGCGAACATGAGTGCACACGTACGGTCGCGTTGCGCGCGCACTGCATGAAAGACCGCGCTCGCTCCTGTTCGCCTGCTACTTTATAATAATTACCGTCTCATTAAAATTTGTTATTTAACGTTGCGTTAATCAATTGCAACCGGGTGGTCAGCCGGCCAGCCGGCCGGCCGCTGAAAATGCGACGGTAGCCTGCAACACTGTTCTCTCTTTTCCGCATACTTGTTATCCGTCTCCCCTCTGCACGCGGTAGTATTCTTGCACGAATTGCTCTTTCATTTCTGCTATACGGTAACGACAGTTACGAACGATGAATATTAACGATCGAAAAGAAGCTAACAGCTCGAGGCATAACGTTGCGAACCTTAAAGTGATGGTGATGGAGAATAGCCGACGAAACTAATGTCGCTAACAATGTTGCAATGAAAAGTATTAATGTAATATCACATAGAATCTAAGAAAGAAAGAGAAAAAAATCTCGACTAGGAATAAGGTTTCTAATTTAGAAGAGTTTATCCTTACAGTAACTTTCAAAGAGATTTCTACGATTGCAATATCTCTTTACTGGCGAAATAATGGCCAATTGGTAGCACAATTGGTGTCACGTATTTATGTTAAGAGTTCTTGATGGATGGATAAACCGTTTGAAATACTTAATAACGGCAAACTTAAGTCGCGGCTCGAAATAAGTGTAGGATATAAGCGAGCAACAATGTTAATTGAGTGCCTGTACTCACCATTGGAGTATTAGCGTCGGCCAGTTTTCTTACAAGATTCACATCCTTCTTGCCAGGTACCCAGTTAGGTATGTACTGATGGTCGTCGACGCCAATCCTAACTCTCTCGTACAGGTATTCGTAATCTCGATTCAAGTAGTCATTCATTGTCAGCTGATGTTGCAGTTTGAGATTCTCCAGACTGGACTTCATCTCATTCTCGAGGTTCTTCAAAGGGACAGTTTGATAATCGAGTTCTCCACATGGTAGATGCCAGGTTGGTACCGACCCGGATATCCTCGGAGCCGCAAAAGTAACGGCGAAGATAGCTGAGATCAGGCAAACTCTCTCGAGGAACATGTTTGAATTTATCGTTGCAAATTTTTAGCGGTTACTCTTCGCAATTCAGTTACGATCTCGTCTAATCGGACTTGTAGGAAAAATGATAGCGATAAGGCACTGAACGATATTCTCGATCGACGTGAGATCGTGAACTGAGATTGTCAAACTCGCGTTCTTCCTCCTTATATATGGGATTGTGTAAACAATCGCACGTACGCAGGCATGTTCGACGGCTTGTGCGGAAACGGTGGGGTTGCAGCGAAGGTTTTGTCCACGGGTTTTTATTGCATCGTCGGTGGAACCCCGGCGTAGATTTCCCCGGCGAAGCCTCTTTTATTGAAGCGAAGATATATTTTCTTCAAGCATTTTCAGATCATATCACTGTGCACTGATATATCACTGATATGACTTGAGCCTTCTGACATTGTAATGATCGGTCATATAGCGTTCTTTTAACTTCTTTTAGTTAATAACAAAATCAACTTTCTAGGTTTTTTTATATATTTATTTTGATATAATTAGAGTAAGTTACAATCGTAGCTCATATATTGCGTTTTTAAATAGTTTGTTATTATATAACCGTATACATATTAATGAATTTATGTTCTTCATAGACTTCTTGTCGTGTAACTATCCAAATTTATCTAAGTGACGTGTTCACTTAGCAGTAATAATTCCTATTGGCTATATATTTCGCGGATATCGCCCACATATACATATAGATGTTCCGATTTTCCTCGAAATACGAACGGTACCTGTCGTCACGACGTCCGCATGTGCCTCGAAAGTACGCGCAATTCCGTCAGAAATCTTTCGGATGCCGCTTGCACTATTCAGACGCAAACACCGTTGTGTTTGCATTATGAATCAAATGGGAAAGCCACGTTGTCAAACGAATCATTAGAGATCCGCAATCGACATTTCGTTTTATATACTTAAAACAGTTATATTTATTTGTAACAAGCCTAATGATTATTGTTCAAAAGATTCGTGCAGCTATACTTGGAATCGAAAAGAATGAGGTTGAAAAATATTTATAACAAGAGGCACCGACTTCATTCAGCGCCAATTGCATCTGCTATTTCGAGATACGATATGTGATTTTGAAAAATTCAATGCATACGATAATAAGTAATTTTTTTATAAATATTTACATGTAATAGAAAATTTATTCACGATTATTATACATATATATATATATATATATATATATATATATATATATATATATATATAGAGTGCACTTTTCCTATTCGATAAAAATAATCGTTCATATGTAAACTTTTCGTACAACATATATTAAACACGTAAGAAATTAATTAAACAATTTTACTTTTATAAACGACTATTCTGTATTTTTTTAACTGTGTTAAAAAAAATGAAATAATTTCTATGCACTTGTGCCGTGCACGTGCAAACGATATCTAATTTCGATCGATCTGGGTGATCCATAAGGAATTTTGACGTCAGGAGGTCAATTCTTTTCCGTCGAAATACGGAAAAGAAGATGGTGACAAAAACTTCTGAATGAAGTAGACGTAACGAACGTACGTCGATGCGTACGTACACGCTCGTCGTATCGTTAGGGGATATGCCATAAAAGGCGATACTATAATTAGGTCCTTCATGAATTCACCGAACTAAGATTAGAGATCTTCTCACGCCCGATTAAGTTGCGTCGTGACGCGTTATTTCGCGGCATATATCATGAACATAGGAAAACAAATAGCGGCCCGATTCAAACGCAGGAAGCGCATCATTCGCATTGGCAAGATTCCACCAAAGTTTGTTGGAATAATTTCAATACCATTGAATGAATGGATGATTAATTCAATTAGGATGATTAATTCAATTAATTTAACGTTTTAATAAAATATTGTGTGATTATACCATTTATATTGTAATGTATGTGAAACTACAATATTGCATGCATGATCGATGAAAAGAGTAATAAGTAGATATCGGATTCTTTATATGCAGAGTGTTGGAAAAGAGCAATTAATAACTTTTAGGTTCTTTATAATATCCAACATATTTATACTGTAACATATATCGTAAAATAAATATGTTGGATATTATAAATAAACTCAATTTTTGGTTATTATAATTGCTTTTTTCCAACATTCCGCATATAAAAAATCCGATATCTAGTAATAAGTATAAGACAGTAATAAGCGTTATTGTTCTTAATGAAAACACGATACATAAATATTAGTAAACGACTGAATACTATTTAAAATTATGTTTATAATTATGCTATAATTATAGATAAAACATTTAAATTAATTGCTTGCGTATTTATTTACAGACAAATAGATTGAATTGAACAGACAGGTACTTTAGCTTTTTACATAACGAACAATTTATTAATGCAATAGCGCCGAACAGTTAAATTACAACAAATAGATTTATCCTTCATAAACGCAAAGTGTAGTAAAGAGCAATTACAACCTATCCACTCTACGTGTACTCCTATTACAACATTTGATGCGTCTGGAAAATCCTGTTGATAATGAAACTGCACTATGATGTTGGCCTAATCACTTTACTTATAGAAAAGTATAGTAAATTAAGTACAGAATAATTTTAAATTTATAAATTAAATACATATAAATAAAATACGATTTTAAAGTTTTCAGTAAAAAAAATTGCTTACGTAAATAGCTGTTAAATAAGTAAAAAATTTAATAGTGATATCATCATTAAAATTACGCTTTTGCTGTTTTTAAAATAAAATACGGCTAAATATACCATTAAATAAATGTTATAAATAAGGAAATTATGTCACTGTGCGAAAGCAACAACAAAACAGCGTTGCGATGCAGCAATATTTATAGCATATACATAAATACGTAATGGCAGTTACAAAGAATTAATGTCGCTATGCATTATTTAACTGCTTATCTAATCAATCGCTTAAAATATTACTGCAATGAGTCATGTTTATTTGATTTTAAATAGCATATTCTTATCTACATTATTTCCGCGTTATATATACATTACGGATAATGATCGAGTGTTATACAGAATAAAGATCCTTCATGTACTCCTGATATTTCCGGTCGAATGTTCATGTAAAACGAACGATTTACAATATTGTTGAAATTAAATTATTACGTGGATTATAAAGGTATCTCTGTCATCCAAACTTCAGTTCGATACAAAACATTGAATTTATTCGAGATGATCACATATAAGTAAAGACATGACAATAAATAGTATATGCAATGGTAACGTGATATAATAAATAGAGCAGAACGCTATGCATATACGTCCGAATAAATATTCTATTGTATAAAATGCATAATAGCCTTAAATTTAAGTGCGCGTCTACGAATAATTTGTATCGCATCATCATGTGCATACATAGTACAAAAATATGCGTAACGCTAAGCTATGAACATACTTAAGTACTGCTTCAGTGTAAAATATATCGGATCTACACGATATAAATACATTTTAATCTAGCACAAAAAGGACACGTTACGTGTTATATGCTGGCACGCGTACAAAATCAAGATTTGCTCGAATTTCATTAAAATTCGTAATGATCCTTTATTATCGATTAGCGCACTTGCATACAAATCTGGTCGAACGCGAGACGGAAGAAACCGTGAAAATTCTCGGACCTCGTCTTCGCTAAAAACGCTTCTGGCGTCGTCTACGCGCTTAAAACGCAATGATTGCGACAGACTAACTATAAAGGTAAAATTGTCATGTGTTCCCACGACAAGGCGAGATTCTTCGGTAGGACACACCGGAAAGGAGGAGAGAATTATCTACGTCTACGTATGGTACGCGTCAACGCACGATACCTATCTATGTAAGTGTATGTGTATGTGCATATGCGCCTATATATAAACGTAGGAACTCTGTACGTCCGCATACGCTCGGGATATCACAGCTAAACAACATTAAGTTCTCTCGCCATCCTTAAAGCTAGAATAAATAAGTTTCACGAGCCGTCTAAAACTCGTCATCGATCTTTCCACGAATTATCGACACCTGCGCGTATCGCAGACTCCGTCGATTTAACCGAATGAACTCAAATCCGTGACCATGTAACAAGCCGCCTTGATCGTGAGCGTAATCTATGTTGGCATATCGATATAAATATAATTGGCGCAAGACGGCCAATTTCAGACGTGCGAAGTACATCTGCGAATTTATTTTCTCTGTATTTCTTTCTCGTTCTCTTTGCTTATTTTCATAACATATTGCTTTTTCGTTGTTCTCAGATTGCTGAGTGCCTGAGAATGGAAACGGGCTTTTTACATTCCTTTTACACATACATGATGAGATTATGTGTAAAAGTATACTTTAACGACGATTATAATCTATTGGATCGATATTTCACGAGTCTAATCGATTCGAATGCGCCATGTACTTCGAAACATTATTATCAACATTATGGGCTATACTCGGTATATTTTATGTATGTTATTAGATATAATACTGTTCTGAAGTAGATCTTTTAATACTGGTCTCTAGTATGCGCAGCCGCATGTTGTTGATAAAATACTTCTATTACCACAATCCGCAATAGTATTGAGCCAAAACTATTGGAAAATTATTAAATAATTTTCACGGCTGTTGAGATATCATAATCTTAGGACAATAGTACGATTCTATTGGCAAATCTGCGAAAAACGAGTAAAACTATTCGAATGAACATGATTGCGATAATGGAATAAATACAAAAGTTATGTTAGTATGAGATAGTATACGATTCGACGCTGTATAGAGCGGTGTCTTTAAATTATCAGCAGATCTCGTCGATACTAAGCGCTAGCTTCTTCAGGTTCGACACATGATTTATGTTCGTAACGTAGGTCCTTTTTGCTTCTTCATCAGTCTGTTCCTTTGAGATCCCTTTCGCAGGTTTTGACGCAAGGAATTATTTCGACCGGGCTTCCTCGTCGGTTTATGTTTTCTCATCTTCGGCATTCTTGTGCCTTTTCCGTTAAACCATTTTTTAGGCATATTCGGCGTAAAAGCCAAAGGCTTTATGTTACGGTCGCAAGTGTTGTCAGTGGTGGCGTTACGGAAAACCTTTATCCAATCTTTCAGAAAAGTATGATAGAGCTTTAATACGCCCCAATCCTGAATCAACATTAATGTTAGATCGCCCTCTTTGGCCCAGTGCAAATTATCCGTTATCATGAACGCATCGTTCAGAGTTGAAGTTCTTAATGCCAGATTTATCATAGCAGCTTCGACCTCGCACAGCAACTGCAATCACACAAACGAGAAGTGTTACTTTTACGCGTTTGCACTTTCACTTGCAAAAGATTGATATTACCGTAAGTAAAACTTATTGCCGTACACGGCAAATAAGTTTTATGGCAACTTGACTCAAGATCGCGAGTCGAAGTAATTAAGTATCCATAGTTTTATATCTCGCACTTGTTGAACGATTAATTTGATTTACGAGCAATTCTAATGCGTGATATAAATGCAATTTTCAATTTATATCTATATTGACACAGATCTTGTTGGAAGTAAGCAATGCACCAGCTTACCCTGAGAACTTGGTTGTGCGCTTTGTCGATGATCCTAGTCCGCCTCTTAATAATGCCGCGAGTGACATCGATATTAGAGTCGAGATGAAATTCTCTAAGATAATGGAACGTAATCGAGAACCTCTGTAGCGCGTCATATAGGCGTGGAAGGGCACGCTCGGCTTTCTTCCCCTTTTCCAAGCACCAAAGTTCCCTATGGTACCACTCGAGCTGCCTTTTTGGCAACCAATTCATCTTATACTGCTCCTTCAGCAACACTCTGTACACCTATAGCAAAAAGATAAAACAGTATTTAATTTTTCGAAACGTTAATAATTATATATTTTTATGTAATTAAATTTTTTCACATTTGTTTGAGAGCCTACAACATAGAATTATATTTTATTGACTATCTGATTGTGAGATTGGGTCACACGCATACAATCTATTAGTACTTGGTTATGCGTATCATTGAATATAAAATTTATGGCTACGCAAATCTCACTCAACTATACTAATACCGTTATGCTGCATAAATCCAGACGTAAATTACAAATGACCGTACATTTATGAATTATTTAATGAATTATCTGACGTTACACACACATTTGCGAGCATAAGCAATCTTGTCTGTTTATATCAGTTGAGTACTAAGCGCAGTACAGTATCAAAAACCATAGTATCACAAATCTGTCTCGGAATGCGGCCATGCGTGTCCAGAGTAAGCTTCAAAGTGATAAAGGTCGATAAACAAAATATATCGCTCTATCTAAGCCATTGCGATCCGTGCGGGATAAACTCGATCTCAGGCTCTCTAGTAGACCAAACAATAACATCTATCATCTCGTTACAACGGCGTTATAAACAAGTAAAGCGTCTTATGTAAATGCATTCGCTTATCTTCGTCTCGTGAGGACAACGTTTAATAACATTTTGCGATAACGATATTTTTTTTTTGTATCGAGCAAGCAACGTGTTCTCGTTCCGCAACGCGACGGAAGTGATTTGTCATCAAATCGGTGAGATGTCTAGAACGCGCCGCGGGACTCGAGAAAAAGTAATTATGCTGGATGTGCGTGGCACATCGTAACCAATGCAAATTACCGGCGGAAAATAGGACTGTGCACTAGCGCGATGTGTTGCATCGCGCGCACGTGCGAGTCCCCCTCGAGTGAGCACTGCCCACGCGGTTTTACCCCGACGCCGCGCGCCGCCGCCGCCGCCGCCGCGCTGCAATTAATTATGGAATCGCGGTCGCGAGTGGAGCGCTCTCGTCTCTCACCTTCGAGTAAACTATGCGCACGTCCTTGAAAGTCTTGTTGAAGTGATTTTGCGCGACTCGCAATTGCGTTCGCACCCTCTTCATGATGTTGGTCGAGTCGCTGGAATTATGCATCTTTCGCGAGGCCGCCAGCCGGGTGCCGCAAGGGTGCTGAAACCAGGGCTCTATGTCACTGGCGTTTGGCACAAATTGCAGGTCGTTTGCGGACGTTCCCGACGCCGAGTTCAGCCACGAGGTCAGGAAGAAGGCAAAACTCGTAAGAGTAATCGTTTGTGCCACTGAGTCTGTAATCGAAAATAGAAACTGTCGTCAGAAACATATTGGAAGGCACTTAAACGTAATGGAATGAAAATTAAGCTTGTGCAACTATTTTGCGTTTTCCAATTTGTTTTTGCAAAAATATTGCATAGCATTGCATTGCTTTTAGCATAAACGTAAAGATGTTCAATTTTCAGAAGATGACATTCGTAAAATTGGATTTTTTATTGTTGAGTCCATAGATATGATGTTAGCAGATATTTGCGAAGTAGTTGCAACAAGTATAAACCTATATATTGTATATATTTAAGATGAAATTTATATTTGTCAAATTGAATCGATTATGGATTATCTGCAGTTAAAGTCGATAAAGTCAACGACTAGAGAAAGATTGCGCGCTATTTTGCCCGTAAGAGTAACAAAAGGGAAAGGGAGAGAAGAAGTCCTTCCGACTTTCACATTTGGCGTACCTACACGGATACGTAGGTACCTCCATTGCACCTACGCACCAATTTAACAGCGACCAATCGTCGCCCCCGCAGTAGGAAATGGGTTGCAAATCGGAGAATCAAGATTTATTGCACAATTAAATGTCATAGCTTACGACTTTCCTTGTGATTCCACTCTGCAAACTTATTCGGGGACAGACTTTTCGAATTTTTTTCCGCACGTGATTTGCAACGTTGGGTAGCGAATAAATAAATGTATTAATAATAAACTTCTTATAAATTTCAAGACAAAAATCTATTAAAAGTAAAAAATAGAAAAAAAATTAATTTTTAATTAATTTTAATTACCAACTCAAGAGAACGAATATAGAATTTTAGCCTCCTACGTATGCTGTTAAGATTTGAATGGCGTCGGTATCACATAATACTTAGCATCACGTAGCAAGCACATCGTATCGAATCAATTGTTGATCAATATCATTCAACGCCCGTGAAGTCTAGCATGAATGTACTGGTAGTGCCCGTAAAGACCGACAAAGACTTCATGGACCACTATGTGGGCAATTAACGCGCGTTGATAGTTCGTGCGTGCCGTACAGAAAACCACGTGTAAATTCATTCGAAGCGACGGTGCAGGCGCTCTCAGGTGCGAGCCGTAATGGCAATTCGATACGATAGTTCGTACAATTCGCACGTCGGTCACGCGTGGACTTACGTGCGTCGCACAGTCATCGCGCGGCGAAAGCGCACACGCGCTACGTGATCCCGCGTGTACTAACGCGTGCCCTCAGCATTAATATCCGATTTAATGATAGCTTGAGATGTCACACAGTTCGGTGTGTTTTTTTAACGTTTTCTGTCATTCAAATACAACAAGAGAGGTTGGTAAGGATAAGAGATCAGATTAGCACTAGATTTGATTAATAAGTATCTCAACACTTCTTTTCGACACAAAGTATTAATTTACTTTATTGCAAATATCTTACAGTACTAACGAAAATGAGAGTATACGTAAATTCAAGAACTCGGTTATCGTAATTTCTGTACGCGAGGCGATATCTAACGAATCTGCGGGCGACGTAGCAATAAGTCCCAAATCGATTAGCCCGTTAGCGCGAAACACCGGAGGAAGCCAGTTGCGTGGCTGTGTGTATCTTATCGTAAACTCACGCCTCCTCCTTCTTCTCCTGGAGTTGCCCCAAGTCAGCAGTTTCAGGCATCCTGTACCATCGACTATGCACGACGCGTGGGTGTACGGTAAAGGTGCACCCAATATTATATACACTCTAACGACCATCGCCCCCAACTATATCAATTTACGTCCTTACCTACCAGTTACCAATTTCCTGCGTGTATTATCTCGTATTTAAGGGTGGACAGCGACAAAGTAACTTTACGCGAAGTTGCTCGTTTTTGACAGGCTACGATTTAATTTTGCTGTAGCGCAATAGGTACGTCGACAGAAAAACACGTGCTGGAAAATGGATACGAAATAAGTAATTAAAAGTAAAATATGATTTAACAATTTTGACGCGTTTATATGAATCTCTCTTATAGGTATCTGACACATTTTTCGTTTTATAGATTATGAAGCAATTGTTTTGAAAAACGTTAATAAGCTCTCAGCACAAAAAATCAATAACAGATTATAATTGATTAATACGTAAAAAAAAATGAAATAAAGCTCTATTGAGAGTACACCGTATTTTTTCGTGGCATAATATCCCTGTAATCGCGGCCTACCACCTATGGGTTACTAAAACGCACGCAATAACCACGTTATTCCTATAGGGTTTCGCCACGTGCAATTATTCGAGCAGGTGCCTCATTTCATCCTTACGGTGCACTCTCATTACACGCGATAATGTCGATTCGAAACGCATTTCAGAACGAAACGTCCATCATTCATACGGGGGAATTATCCCAAAATATACTTCTTTTCGATCATATACGCCATACGCATTCCGGGCAGTGTCGTGTCGACGCGGTAGTTGCCTCCGCGGGTTTAATGCATGCCTTCCTCGTCTCTCGATAGGCACTGCCAAGGTGGAATCGCGGCTATTCTCGCGATGGATTCCCCGGATGCCAGTAGTCGGACGATCGGTCGGCCCTCCGGTGATTTGGTGAAAAGGGGGCGGGGAAACGGGGCGCGGGGAAGGGCAGTGCTCTTTTTTCCGCGGCACAGGACGAAGATTGTTGGTTTTGCAGCACCGGTACCGCGGTGGTGAATGCCCCAGGGCGGCAAAAGGCGGTTGCTGCTTTCTGGGAACGGGTCGGAGTCCCGGCCGCACCGGGAGCGGTGATTGCGTGGTGATTAGCCTCCACCTTCGCCTCTTTGGACCGACGAGTGAAAGACGGAAAGGGGAAAAGGAGCGAGAGTGCTGAGGCGAAGGAGCATACCGCACGGGCGGAAAGAGAGACGCAAGTGGTACCGGGGAGAAAGAGCGCAATATCATCGCCGTGCGGGCGAGTGTGGGAGCGAGGTGCCCGATACGAGCCCGTTCGGGCTCGCTTCGCGGATCTCGTATCGGAGAGCGAGAGCGCCCGACGTGCGTTCAAAAGTGCACGCACGCATAGAGATAAGTACGTAGCGAGAAAAGGGTAGATAATAGAAGATCGCGATTCGCGTGTCGTTGCATGTACGCTATATAGAGGTGTATTATTTTACGAAGAGACCGAAGTGAAGAGTGCCTGAAGGTAGTACTAGTCAACAAGGTAATTCTTATCGATTGCGAAACAGTAAAGTAAATATCATATGAAAGTGCCCGAAGCTACACGCTTTACGTTAATATTGTCTGTATAATTTTCATTTATAAATTACGTAGAAAATTAGATTAAACTATAAATTGCTCTTTATATCTAAATAACAAAAACTTATTCTATAAGTAATCGTTAGTCGATATAATGACACGTCTTAGATGTCCAGAGGTGCCGTACCGTGCAAAGTGACACGCGACTGCAACTCAGATACGCTTTATTGTGAAAAAACGCGCGCCTTTCATTATTGCAACGTCATTCATAGAGGTATGTGGGACGCGTAGTCGCGTCTCTTTCTACACCTCCTTGAGTAGCATACGTACGTATGTACGCGCTAACAATCACGTACGCGTAAGTCATGTTTATATCCCGAGGAAACGCTACTCTAATCGGCACCTACAGCGAGAGAGTATCGCACGACGGGTGAACGCACGGTGAGCACCATAGAAAAGATAGATTATGCGTAGCTCGCAACATTTGATACGGTATGCGCATAAGGGATCGTCGGGAGCAATCTGCAGAGGCGTCGGGTTTCCTTCTCGCTCGAGTTCTCGAATCGAGCGGTGATTAAAAAAGTCGAGGGGAAATAGGGACCCCGAGTACCGAGATCCAAGTACCCAGACGATATTGTAATTGAGTTAACGCATCGACACAAACAGCCAATTATGGCCGGTAAAAGCCAATCATGATATCTAAATGATATGTAAACGTCATTATATGAACACACAAACGTAATTAGCATCGAGATTGCCGTTTATATCGTTCTCGTTTGCAATTATTAACGAGTACTAAAACTTAAATGAGTGATTAGATCACTTGTGACACATTGGCGCGTTATCTCAACCTTTAATCTCCACTTAGACCGGTTTTTCTGCCGAGTCCCCGACCGTGTGCGGTCGCCGCAGCTTCCCGCATATTCAGCTTTCGCTGAATATGAATCAGGCAGGGTGCGTCAGTTCGACGATCGCCCGCCAGACGCACAAGACACAAGACCCCGACTTCCTTCCTGCAGCCGGCCGCAGTCCCGAACTCCGCGGACGACTTTGATTTACGAGGTACGCGGGAAAACTCGAGGCTAACCCGCGCGTTCGTGCTCACGGTCCCGCAGTCTCCGCCAATGCGGTCCCGACCTCACGGATGCACCAGACAGATTAGCGGGGCGCGCGCAGATTTGCATTTTGTCTGGTCGGACTACTAGGCGCATTGGATAGTCTCCTCGTCGGAGAGGGCGACCCCACCCATAAAATACCGCTGAAGGGTTTTAAGTTGCCAGAGTTGCGCGTTAACATCCATCCTTTACCTCCTCTCGCCAATTCCGCCTTCGCGTGCTCTTTTTGTTTTCTTCCTCGGCATCTAGCCCCGTCCTCCTTTCTTCCCCCCCCCCCCCTCCCCGGCGTCTCCTCTTTAGTCTACCTGCCGCGTCGCCGACGCATCGAATTATCAAAGGTGTCTATACGCTGACGCGTCGTAAAGTGTCTGTAATACGCGAGCGAGGCGCCTTACGGTGTTACGACGATATGGATCACTGATGTCATACTGACGTCACCCGTCGTTTATATCCAGAGGTGACAACCTACCGTTGGCATCGGTGCAAGAATCGATCTGAAATGACGTTCTGCCACCGCGACACGGGAAAGAAGACGAAGGGGGAACGCAGCGCGCAGGAATGCACGCGGTCAGTTACTACGGCATTCAATGTCATCGTCGATTACGTTATCTCGATTCTTCGGCCGGCGATAGGCCGCACACGCGTGTGCACACGTGCGTAAGAAAGCGCCCGATGGAGGCCGATTGTGTGTATATATATAATATATATATATATTGTATATACGTTAATCGCTGTAGTATCGCTTGATGGTAGCACAACGCGACCGGTGTCTTCGTTTCTCTTTCCCTTGCTCCCTGCCTCTCTCTCTTTTCCTCTTTCTTCTTCCTTTCCTTCAACCGATGGCGATTACGTAAGTCACCCGTTTTTTTGTCGCGTTCAGAGAACGGAGAATATCTGCCATTAAATAATTTCTTCTTGCGCGTTAGTTCGTTGCAAGAGATATCCATTTCAAGAATTATCAGAAACATATTTTATATCTTGACGCCTTGTTTTATTCCATGAATATCTCTTCCGATAAACTAATTTCAAGAAAATATCTGACAACAATAATATGTTTGATATTAATTAATGCACAATGCTTTAAGAGTAATAATTTCGGGTATTTTTTTACAAATCGTTTTTTATTCAATCTTTTTTTATATTATCATGTAATTAATTGTATCAGAATAATATGATACTTGTTAAGAGAGAGACGGAAGCTTAATCGGTTGTGTATGTGAGTTAATTATCTTATCACATTTGCGATGATGTTTGACCAGATCGATATGCGTTCATATCCGGAGATAAATCATCTTGATCCAGACTTAATAACAGTTTATAAAGCATGCGTAGATGTATGAGAGAAAGCTCGATGTTGAATTATATTGTTAACTGAGACAGTAGGAGGATCTCGCGGAAGAAAACGTTATAAGTAATTACGTTGTTATTCCTGAGCACTGACGCGCACGTTCGAGAAGGAGATAATTATAACGATCTTACAATGATTTGATATTATCTTATACGGGACGCCCCGAAATCTACGGGGCATCCCGTATAAGATAATATCTTAATTTTAACTTAAATAAACCTTTCAGTGAATGTTAATTAGCATAATTTTAACATATAAAATTTGAAAAAGCTAACATTTTTAAAAATTAAAATTTAATTAAGCGAAATTAAGTGATCCATATCCATATATTTTAGAAATTAATCCATTTTATAATAACATGCTTTATATTTTATTTTTAATTAAAACCTCTTTAATTTGTTCCGAAATTTCGTAGATAATTGTAGCCAATAAGTATAATTTACCACGAGAAAAAAGTTTTGATGTTAAATATTGTCTATAAAATAATAACATATTCCTCTGCTGCAACTTTCCTTGCTTTTATGAAATAGAAGTCATTTATATTAATGAACTAACACAAATCTGTGACATTAACTGCAGTAAGATATATTATGCTGGGAATTGAGATTATCACTTCAATGCAAATGATATGATGCGATAAAATCAGTATAGCAATTAATAATAAGTATACATTATTCATTGCATGTTTCTGTCAGTCGGAATAATATCCAGGTGCGACGTTTTTTTTTTAAAAATTAAAAACGTGCAGAAAAATTTAAATTGCAATTTATATTAGCACTACTTTTTATATTTTGTTTATCACTTTCTCTATTATGTCAATGAATTCCGCAGTGCGATTTACGCGTCTTCTCAAATAATATAACAGTATAGAAGGAAGTAATTTAGCGAAATTTTGAAATTTCTGTTTAGTCATTAGATTCATAAGAACGGTGCACACAAACAAGTAAGAAACTGATCATTCGGTCTCGTCGTAGCCGAGGATAATTCGCCAGTCGATTCGCGATGTGCCTTTTACGAGAGACAGGAATAAGAGCGCGGGCTGAAGATCTTTGTTGAAGATCTCTCCCGTATTTGTACCGTCAACTTTGAGATCCGCGAGAATGATGACTTCGATAACGACAAGTACACGCGAATACAAGAACAAGATGACAATGTTTCGCCGCGAAACGAGACTGTCGTACGCGGGACTATAAAAACGCGCGTACACAGCGTCGTGTTAAAGAAAGCAGAGACCATCGTGTGACTAACGGCGGGCGGTCTCTGACTGGGACGAACATAAAATCGAACTCTCACGCCGCGGCCTATAGAGGCTCTTTACGACGATCTCGCGCACCGTGAATATACAGAGACGTCAGCGGGGTCTTCAGATGGAACTAGGTACGTGTACCACGCCCCCGTCGACCCTTTGGGTCCTTTACGATTTTCTTGCATAGTGAGACACGCCGACCCGATAACGGCCTCGACCCTGCATCGTAAAGACGGTAGAGTCTGTCATCGCCCAAGTGACCAAGCGTCCGTTTTAGATTGACAAGAAAAATCTTCACGTCCCGGTATACCACGATTTACGTACCGTGCATCATATGGTCTTATATGTACCACTTTGGCCATTGACATCCACTTTTCCGGAACGATATGCAATAAGTCCAGTAAAAGTTTCACGCGAAGAACATTAACGTATTGTTGGTAAAAACAGAGGATACATTGTCATTGAAAATTGCTCGAGAATATTTGTTGATAGTGTTTTGTTATCATCATGTTTACTTCGACTGTCAGTTGTGACTGATTTAATCTACAATAATAATTGCGCTCCAAAGCCACGAGTCTAACTCACGCTAGAAGATATCGACTCTACAGTATTCAGTTATAAATATATATATTTATAATAATTCCATTCTTTTATAAAAATATTGGTTACATGTATTTACATTTAATGATTTATGTCAATTGTTGCGTTTTTCTTAATACCGATAAACGCGTAGAACTTGGTTTAGCGTGATTTTAATCGATAGGGTAACTCCTGTATATACGTCGCAGCTAAGGGAAACTTAATTTATCGAGTACTATTTACTATGTTTAATTCAAATCACGACAGTTTTGTTAATATTAACAGTAAAGAACTGAAATTACAACACAATACTAATATGGCATAAAGGCACATAACAGAATAATTGCGAACAAGTACCTTCATTCCTTCTATTTTTTCTGATATCTGCGGCGTAAAACTCCGCGCGGCGTAAATACCGGAGTTACCCTATAATTAAATTCAACTAAATTATATCAGCTTCAATTTCTGCGATCAAATAAGAATAGAACCATTGCGTAGGGCACGCTCGGTACATATTGGATGCCCAGCGGTGAGAGATTAACCCTTTAGCTTTCGTGTCTGATGTAAATCCCTCGTGTACCTACGCGAGGAGTAGAAAAATCCATCGCTTCGATCGATCGGCGTCGGAGTCGCAACATATTATAACCGGGAGCACGATCGAATGAGCCGCGAGCACGTGGTGCTCCGTGTGTAAACGTGACTCGTTCGGCCGACTAGTGGATCGCGACGCGCGCGTATATACATGTGTTTGCGTGCGTGCGTCGTTATAGACTGAGCGACGGTGGTCGCGCGATCGTTGGTGTGTCGTGCCGATCATTGAACCGGCCCTCAACAATCGCAGTGAATCAAAGTTGTCGGTGGTCAGGCACAAACCCGGCCCCGCTCCACCCACGGTGTCGCGCGAAGGAATACTTCGATACGTAACCGATTTTACGAAGCGTCCGCGAAATGAATTTTTTTGCCGGGCCGCTTTCGCAGACGACTGCTACCTACGCCTTGCGGGCTATTCGTATTGTTCCTTTTTAACGACGCGGCAATGCAGTTAGTTACGAAACTTGTTGCGTTGATAGGTTTAGTATAGTCCAAACATGCGAGCGCTAGCACAACCAGTTCGTTCTCGATCTGACAAATGGTCGAGACAAACTATAAAAAAAAAGGAACTAAGTGTGTAATCGAGTATTGGATTAATCGATTTGCATCGATTTGGCGAGGGTCACAACTGTTGATCCTGGATCCTGGATGTCATAAAAAATTTGACTATTTTGTCGGAGACATTATTTAATGTTTATGCATATTACGGAAGAAGATGACATCAACTTGACGATCAACTTTTCTCGAAACGAAAGTCGACTCCGAATCGGGATCAAAGAAAGTATTGGTCGCTACATAAGGCATGGACATGGAGCTTCAGCCCCATCCTGTATACACAATACTGAATCGGTCCTTTGTCGCATTTCATCGCGTGCCTTCTTCACCTTCCACCCACAATCGCGCTTTAGGTATCATGACGCGAGAACATTAAGTATCCGCCACCTTCGCTTGGAATAATAAACAGGTCAGCCGCAGATTGTGTGGCATCGGCGAACTCACACCTAGTATTCTTCAACGAGAACACGGTGCGTGTTTCTGCCAGCATCATCTCGGCGGATCGATCGTCGTGTAACACACTTCGTCTGTATATTATACCGAGCACATTCAACCCGCCCGACACCACGGAGCTCGGGCCTGCATATCGGCATGAATGAACGCATCGCTCATTGCGCACGCGGTTTCAAGAGAATAGCAATCAACCGCACGATGGATGGCGTCAGGTGGTAGGAGATTGTAGATGTAGAGACTTATCTTCGGCTCCGTCGTCGAGCAGCCATTGCTTAGTGCGCGTGTTTCGTAATTGGCCAGACTTGTTGGAAAACCGATACGTAACGACTTTTATATTTTTAATTAGCTAAACTCTTTTCTAACACCATCGTCCACGTTGAAATAATAAATTCCTGGATTAAAATACGCGCAGAAATAATGGAACAAAGCGTAGTCAGGCGTCCGATGCAACAGCGCGGCTAAATATGTGCGAACTCCCACTTAGAACTCTACTTGTGAAGCGGTCGACGGCGTCGACGCATTAAAGTCTTCCTCCAACGACGATTGTTTCGTCTCATGGAATAAGAGATACGCGTTATAATTTCCACGTGTCGTGCTTGGTTGCGGAAGTGAACACATTATTGTGGTGTGTGCCGGCGGCTCGCTCCGGGCTCTGTAATTGCTATCGTAGGTGGTGGAACGGAAGAGTTCGTGGCGGGGCCTCTCGTAAAGCTCGGTTCACTATGCAGCGTGTAATTTAAACATTGCCTCACTTCTGTACAACATACCACCCGCATTGTGAACTTTTAGGTCTGAGTGAAAATGTGACCGACGTAACAGTCCGTTAATGGTAATAATTGAGAGCTGATCAAACGCGGAGAATGGACGGAGTCCGGGTTCGAACAATTTCTTGTCCAATTTGGGATACTAGAATTCGTTATTCGGTACCAATCAGCTTCAAGCTGGTTATTAAGCAATCAGTTAGTGTACCGTATGATTTACTGTAATATCAGGGAAATAATATCGTTAAAATTAAAATCCTCGATCGGGTTATCAAACACGGGGCAATCAAGCACAGACCGATCTTTAATGTAATCCTTTAAAGATGTCGGTAAAATGGAACGTAAAAAGATGTTAAGAAAATGCCGTGGGATATATCGGAGAGTCAGAAGAGTCACCTTGAGAAAGCATTGAGAACGATCCACCGACGCGCCTTAAATATGGTATAGAAGAGTTGCCGATACTTAACGCGCTCGTAAATCCGAGTAATTAGCGACTCGTTACGGATAACAAAACCATGAGTAATTCTAAATTACAATATAGAAGACATTATCTTCTTCGCAAGTGAATTAATTGACGGGAATTTCTTACGGTTGTAGTAAATCTACTTACGATTTTTTTCGAGTGCATCGAAGCAAATTGCGACGCTGAACAAACGAAGAGTTTTATCTCATACCTTGACAGCAATCGTGCTAATTCTGAAATCTGCCGCCGACAGTAGTTGCATAATTGTTTGTACGATCGTAATTATTATCCTTTTTCTGTTAATTGAAGATAAGAACACTAATGAAACGTTGTAGTCAATATTGTATTAATTTGCAAAAAACAGGAAAATATTTTGCAAGACGCGCATGTAATTATTACTTTAGATAATAGAGATGATTCGACGACATTTATTGCATTTATTCCTTGCGCATAAGTAGTTTTACTATATATAATGTTGGCGCGTGGTATCCCTACTTCACGCCTATCGTGTTAAAACTACGGTTAATGTGTACATTATTTATCGATATAACTGGCATTATTATATATTATTTTCTTGTTCGAATAACAATATAATCGCTGGTTAATTTTCCTTTTTTATCACGCAAAACATACAGTATGCGTATTTTTCTCGAAAAAAAAAAGCGCTTTCTTGCTTTCCGCAGCGTTGCATAAATTGGCGCAAGCAACCACCGCGCGAAAGTGTTACCGCGATATTTGTAAAACTTCCGCACGCGATCGACTTTATCGAATCGGTAAATCATGAAATGTCACGAAGTCGCCCTTGTTCCAGAACTGCGATTTCACATAAATCGCATACCGTACCGGAATCTGGGAGCGAGATCGGATCGGTAGGCCGGTATCCAGTAGTCGGACAAGAGAACCCGTCAGAAAAGTATACGCGAATGTATAAAACTGAATTTATATCTCGTGCTTGGATTTACTCGCAAACTATCTCTCTCTCCGGTTTCCTTTTTCTCTCTGCCTCCTTGCCGACACACGTTCGCGTTACTCCGTCGGTTGTAAGCATGATTAACAAATTACACAAAAAGTTGCCCCGAAGCATCGGGGCATGCTCAGATCGCTCGATGCTTCATCGCCGATGTATACGTATTGATATCTCGTCATAAGTAAATGCAAACTGGTTAGTACCCATCAGATAGTGTTGTAATAAAGAAGTAGTAAATATGTTTATGGGTGAAGATGTAAGAAAGTTGCGTTAAAACATGATATTATCTTAATTAAAAATGTATTAATGAGGAAGAATATTGCTTACACGTAAGGATTTAAAGTGATGACGAAGATATTGCGGTTAATATTCGGAGAAACTGTATCACGTTATTATCAATTATAGTTTTACTTAGTTTAAAAAACCGAATATCGAAATTTAGAATTAGAAAGAACATACTGAACAACAATTCAGCTATTTTTTTTTAATATAGAATTTAATTCTTCTAGTTGATGAGAACTTTAAAAATTTTAGTCGACATGATCAGCCTCCCATTTAATCGTAATGGGAAACAAAGAAAGATGATAAATCATAGCGTTAGGTCAGCATCTAATGTTATAGGGAGAAATATTACTCTATTGTCTGATCTTTATCTTAGATCGAATCTTAATAGCAGACGTTGATTAACTGGAAGTCAGTGTAATCTTTTCATAAAAACCGATCCGCGGCAGCAGAATTATTCCGTTACGAAATATGAATCTTCGACTTTTATATGCATATAGTAATTCTTCGATATGTCATGCGTGGTACGGCAGTCTGAGCGTTGGCATAATATTTTCATTTCACGCTGGAGTGCTCGTCTGTCCCATAATATGTCCAGTGAACCCTGCTGAACCCAAAACCACAACCCAGGACGCGTCCAAGTCGCTCTTGGGCCCTTACTTTTCTTTTATTTCTGTCGTAGGACGTAAGTCACTCGGTGACACTAAGGGACGTACAAAAATTCCACGATGCATCTCGTCAGAACTTTGTGTTGTATAGGGTGCCGCAAAAGATATTTTGTTATATACTTTAAGATTCGACGATCAACATTACGTGTTGAAATTTCTGATAAATGGCAATTGTTTCAATGACAATCGAAAACTACATCAACGATTAAGTTTTAAGTTATTAGCGATTGAAATAACGAGAGAAAAAGTGTGCCGTCGGCGAAATTAATACCTCATAATGACTATGACCGGACCAAAATGGAAATTACGCGGTTGTTAGAATCTAAAGTCGCTTCCCCGCGGCTCGGCTCGACTTGACAAAAGAAAAGAAGGTTTGCCTGAGTGTTGTTTAACTCCTCCTTCCCGTTCGTCCTTTCCCACCTCCGGGAGAGATCGCTTTCGTCTTGCGTACGCGCAAGAGTAGTGAACTCCTCTCCTGGACCTCTTGGCAAGGTGGCAAGGTGGCAAGGTGGCAAGGTGGCAAGGTACCGGAGCGAAAACGCACGACGCGATACACGCCTGAGCTCTAGAAGATGGCCAGGCGGCATCGACGTCGCCGTCGTCCTCATCCGCTGACCGCGTCGTCGCCACTTTCAGCAACGATGGGGACCACCTCCGGAGCACACGAGTGTTTAATAAACCGGTTAAAGCCCGTCCCCGGATCTGTTTGCCTTCGGCTTTTGTAACTTTACTAGTGTTGTGACTCGAGTCGGGGCCTACATGAAAAAAAGGGTCCGCGATGGTACCCGAGCAAACAGTCCGTGTGTGCCCCGTATCAACACGACGCGCGCCTCTATCGGCGGCCGTACCTTCCACAGAGAGGTGGAAAACGTGGAGGTGGAGAGAACAGGCGGCTCGGTGACGAATTCAAATTTGTCATCCCAAAGTTAGAGAATCACTCTTTGAGGGAAAAGTTTTATCGTGTAAGGATACAGCGTCGCGGATTTGTTCTGTTATTTACGGTTCAGATCAATGTCTCCTAAGCCCTACTGCAATTATTTTCTTACAATATTTAAATAGATTTTAATTTACTTAGGATATAGAAAGAAAAGATTGTGTTCATATTTTATTTTGTACCCACTGTTCCGGTGGACACAATGAGTTTAAAAAATTTTACTTTTAACTTTATTTACTTATTATTAAAAAACAATTAATTATTTGTAGAAAATTAATTACGAATTAATTTAAACAGTAATTTATAACGATTTGAAAATGTAGGTAAGCATGATGGATTAAATAAGCAGCAATGAGTAAGACAAGTTTGAAAGTAGCAGTGACGCGGAACAACAGTTATCGCGGTTAAAAGAATTTTAATTCGCAGAAAATGAACAGAAATAAATAGATGTTGCTGAATAAATTAATCATTGCGGTTAATATCATGCGTGCCAAGATAAGATTGAAAATACGTAATAGACGAAATAACTATGACATAAGATCTAAATAGATTTTGTCAGCTAATATATGTATGCCAAGATAAATAGTAAATTTATTATATATTTGTTAAATATTTTGTTTTTGCATAAATTTATATCATTAACAATTGTGATTTGCCATGTTCTACATTAACAAATATACTCTCGCTTTTTGTATAGAAAAATGTGTTATATGTAAAATATTGCATTATTTTTACACTTATAAAAATTCATCTAATAACACAATTAATCAATTAAACAAATCAAGGGATATTAATTAATAAAGGCATGAAGCACTAATGATAAAGATCGTATTAACGATAGAGAATTAATAGGTGAATTAAGCTATTGATATCTACTTTAATTCTCCGAGACCGAAGCCAAATAAACACATCAGCAACCTAATCTCAGGCATTGATTCAGTTTACCGCTTAGTCATTAATTAGCTAAACATGAATTTTTTAAGCGCGCGTAGAATCGAAAACATCGACATTACAAAACGAAGTCACTTAACAAAAAATTGTGGAAAAATAATTTTTTTATTAATTATATAAATATAAATAATACAAAAAATATGAATTAATTAAAATTCTCCTGCAAAAAAAACGTCCGGATTAAGACTGTGAATGAAACAAAATATATAGATTGCATGAACGTTGTATTATTTACGCAAACAACGAGACAATAAATCTTTTAGATATCAGTTTTAGATATCTTTCAATGTTATGTGATAAAACGTATGCGTTATTATCGCAAGACAGAGCTGGTTTAAAATTTAATAAATTTATCCATATTGTTACAAGTAATTAATGCAAAATTTAGCATTGCTGTATATGTAATTATATAATATAACATAGATAAGACGTATTACATATAATACATATTAGATAATATTAAATATCAAAATTAAATTCTTTAATTTATTTTTTAGTATTAATATGTTACACCATTTAATATCGTGAAAAAATATTAAAATGGCATAAATTTCAATTTGGAGTTGAAATTTATAAGAAGTTTAATAGATTAATGAAATTGATTCTAATTTGAAATTATAATTGAGACACAAGCTCGCAGTAGATAGATATATATCTTTTAAATGAATGAAATTTAACTTGCTACTTAAACAGTCTTGTTTCTAAGCAAGATTATGCTTATCGTGATTATAATACTTGAAATTATACTTTATATGTTAATAAAATACTCGAACGTAGTATGTAATTAACGATTATCGTTCAAGTGTGATTACGATGCAAGAAGTCGGCCTTGTGTTCTTTTTCTAATTCTTTACGGGATGTTCTGCGACAGAAATGATCCTGTTTGAATAGAGCAAAAAAGCGTGTTGAGCAAAGAAGCAATTCTTTAACAAAAACCGCGAAGACATGCCTATTTAGAGATATAGGCAAGCGTGCAAATACGAAGTAAATAAGAACCTATAAATGTCATAAATTCAAATAAACATACACTAATATCGTAAATTACAGGCACGCCCTTACGCTAAACTGTTTTATCCGTTTGCTGTGAAACGCGATCCAATTATCTTTTTCTTTTCTAATCGTTCGTCTCCCGGGCAAGACCCGTTGAGCGCAATCGATGACAACGACAAAGAACAGCGTGTACAGAAACGGTACCTTAAACGCTGCGCGAATTCTTCACGTGTCATTGCATCATTATACATCTTTCAGTAAAACTTGTCGTCGATCAGACGGACGCGAACGACCGTTTTCTTTCATTTAGTTCCGCGAACTAGCCGTGACAGAAATGCACCGCGACTCTTATCCTCCGGTAAGCGCAATGGGATCCCGCGGAGACGTCAATGCCAGGAGCGAAGTAACGTTATAATATATGTATGCCGGGAAACCGCGAGTGGAGCGATACACGCCAAACGTGGTGTAATATCCGCGAGTCGTTTTCTTCTGTTGCAACAAATGTTTGCGTACTGAATACCTCGTCTCCGCGAGATGACTCGGTGCGAAAGCGGGATATACATATACATACATATATATATATATATATATACATGTATACATATACACATTAGAGAAAGTGAATAGAATTCAGCAATGTACACACACCGCCTTAGTGTGGCGAGGGCGAACGCTCCGGCCACCAGCAGCACGAAGATCATCTCTTCCTCGTCCTCCTCGTCCAGGAGAGTCCTCGGCTGCTCCGGATGACAGTTTCCGCTCGCATCCACTTGCGCACTCGCGATCTTTCCGCGAATCGACTGGTCGCTCCGAAGAAAAAAAAAATAGAAACGGCGTCGTCGTCCGTTATCGTTCACCGTCGCGTCCCGCCACCGGGGCGAACTGTCACGCGAGGATATATTGTAATCCCCGAGATACCGAAACCGCGATGCCGGGGGCCCCACAGACCGCGGGACGTATTCTACACCGGTATCGTTACTGTGCGTCAGATGGACGTCAAAGTGACATAACAGCGCACCAGAACTCTCCACATCGTCAGGGTTTCCCCGAGATAATTTTGACAATCGGTCAGTTTGTTCCCCGTCGGGATATGGACGCGACGCGACTGCTCGTCCACCTGCGCCGCGATCGTGTCGACGT
Source organism: Temnothorax nylanderi (assembly GCF_030848795.1). NCBI lineage: Eukaryota > Metazoa > Arthropoda > Insecta > Hymenoptera > Formicidae > Temnothorax > Temnothorax nylanderi. The sequence continues at coordinate 1,720,424 of NW_027249083.1, forward strand.
AACTGTGGACGATCGCGCCCGTTGACATTCGAGGGTCTAATCTGCGCTTGATCTGGAGCCCCTTCGTCGGAGCCCCCTTCAATTCGTTGCAGACTTTTCAGAAGAACCACCGGCGCGGTTGACCATTCGGCTTGCCGATCTCGTGGTGACTGAGTGGGTCCCCCAGTTGCAACTCCCAGTTACTCACTCGAGCCCACGGACTCACTATTCACCTCCGTCCTCTCGCTCTCGCACTCTCGCTCACTCACCGGGCACTCGGTCCCACCTCCATTCCTCCTGCTTCCTCCAGCCCCCTTCCGTAGCCCCACCGTAATCCTCAGCCTGCCAGTACGTCCTCCCTGTCCTCCCACCTGCGCGCACGCCACCCTCGCTGCGCGATCTCCGCGTGGGGAGACGTACGGCGGACTGTACGTTGGACCCCCGGGCGATGTCGATTTCATTAATCGAACGAAATGTCGTTAAACGCGCTGGCCGCTTTGCGGATCCGAACAGAAATATAATAAGTATTTGCGATAGATAGCGACGCGCGCGATTAATACAACCTGTATGATAATCGAGTGTGGTTGCACATTCAAGGAATTATCTTATAAAAAAGGTGTTAATTCCAATTGAGCAGAATAACTAATAATAATAGGCGTTGAGAATAGAACGAGGAAAGAATAATTGCTGGGGTTTTTCAGTAGAATATATTGGTCACAATTAGTCATGTAGATAAAGGATAAATTAACAATTGAAATGTCAAAGTGATTAAATAATTGTATGCGAATTACCTAGAAATTCTTGGCGGTAAAACCAATATGCATAAAAACTTTTGAGACGGTAATATCATTGTCGCTTGTTTTAAACGCTATTGTTTCTAATCTGCCGAAGGTATTGTAAATGTTTATCGGACACGAAGATGTAGTTATTTAGGGAAATAACCGCAACAATATATGCGGAAACTAATCGCAAAACCGGGAAAGTAAGTTTCTGTGTCGGGCACGTGGCTCGTAAATCAGTGTTCACGGGAAAGATGTATATTCTTCACACGTTGATGACTAAGCTCGCTACGTATGTACGTCTGCTGAAATGCTTAATATGCAGTCTGTCTGTTAGTCGATGTTTATATTTAACATTACATCCCTATTTCTTAGTACAAAATATTTTTAAGTGATTTTACCTTGGATCAATTATTTCACATAATTATATTCAAACGCTTATTGCATATTTCGTATTCTGCTCAACATATTGCATTGTTATAATATTATATATCGAATATATCATTATTAATTATCAATTATCAATGGCAAAATATAGGTACAATTTTAAACAGTTATAAAAATGGGATCTATATCTATACTATTTTATAAAAGTTTGCAAACAACGTATGTTTGGAAGATAACGCGAGACGTGTGCGATAATTCTGTTGCGGGAAAAAAGTGGGAAAATCAGAGAATCTGTGATACGTCATTGATAAGACACATCTGCGATTAGATAAATCGATATCGATCTCGTCGATTTAAACTGTAAAAGTTGCATATTCGTAAATAGAACTACAACGTTCCAGGCGCCAAAAGAAGATTTTTCGATAATATCAGGTAATCGAATAAGAATAATTGCATATTGAGCTAGGTGTTTACTCCATCATTGTAATTAAATTCTTTCGATAAAATACGTTCGAAACTTTTCGTATTCTCGTGGTTATTTGTTCCCATTTCCGGTGACTTTGTCTGACACCTATTGAGTCGAATCACTTTTATTGCACGCAAATATTTGCAAGATAGTTCCGTGCGCCGTAGCCGATGAGGGACCCACGGCCGGTTTCATTAACGCGTGCAAATTATTCGAATATTATGCGCTACAAATTAGACGGCCAGCGCTGGGATGGCCCGCTGCGGCCCGCGGGCCACGTCGGTGCCGGTGAACGCCTCGGGATTTTAATTTAACGATGTGCGCGCGGTCGCTTAACTCGAAGCCCAGAAACGCGCGAGCTTCCTCGGAGGATCCGACCATAAGAGGATCGAATTACCGCGCCAATTATAGTGTCACGTCGTTAATTGACCGGTAATCCGTCCCACAGCGAAAAGATGTCTGCACGCGAAAAGTGAAGTCTTCGAAATGCGCGTCAAAATCGTTAAAGTCAAGTAGCGTTGTTGATATCTACCGAGCGAGAATTACAGGTGTATTTTTAACAGGTCTATTTTTTTTAACATTATAAGTTTTTCGAGGACGATATATACGTAGGACGATAATTTTGTACGCGAAATAAGGAATGTACGTCATGGAATATATTAGCATGCATGTATGTGTAGCGTATAATTTATATTTGAAGATGCAAGACGTCATACTGGAGAAGTATATATGCAACAAAGATGAAACGTAAAATATTATTCACAATTGTTAAGGCTTTTACGATTTTGCGACAACTTTTCGCGATAGATTCATGAATAGTTAAACTCCAACATATTTTATTAACTTGAATTTTAATTTTGTTAGGCTGTTGATATGTTTGTCATACGTGTTTGTCATACGTAAACGCCATATCCTGTTATGCATCTTTATCGCGTATATTTACATACCTAAAATATCCGCATTTGCGTGGTCGCGCTTTATCGAAACCGCATCGAAAACGACTGCATTGAGCATTGACGTTATAAAGTTTTCCGATAAGAATCGATGGCGTCAAGGAAAAATAGTAGTGGGCTTCCCCGAGTTCCTGAGTTCCTGTGTAGATTGCAGACTTTTAACGTTTCTCCTCCCTCCCTCTTGTTATGTAATGCACACACCAATCGAAGCTGCAGGCTTTTTCTGAGCAAACGGCGCTATCTCACTTTTTCTCTCTCTCGTTCTCTTTCTCTATTTCTCCTTAGTAGGAGAAAATGGAAAATTCACGCTACGCTTGACTAACTCTTAAAATTGGTCGATCTGTCGACACAACGTGTGTTTCCGAGTTTAATCCCACTATCGATAGTAATGTCGAGTTTTTGCCAGTTAGCAGAGCGGAAATGCCTTCTACTCTTGCGCTATTTGGTCCTTGGCTCGATTCACTTAAAGTTCCTTTTTTTTATAATTTGCTGTCCCGCCATCTTTAGCACTACTCGATTTGATTGGTTTGGTCTCGTTGTTGACTGTTCATTTCGATTGGTCGACATCAGATATTACAAAGTTATGTGCGCAAATAACGTGTGTAAGAAAAGTAAAGTAGGAGTGAACATTGCGAGGAACTGTATCCCACTCTCTATCGTTTTAAATTTTTTCATTAAAAATGACTCACTCTCTTATCTTCCTAAAATGTATTTACGTTATATGTATTTTCAAAATTTGCATCGTATGAACAATAATATATAGTAGAGGTAGGCCACACACAAATTAACGTAATTAAAAATTAAGACCGAGTACAATAATTAAGACATTTTTTTTCTATGCAGTAGCATTAGCAGTGCGTAACATTGTAAAAATCCTGATAAGAGACTAAGCAAATGATGTGCAAATGATTACAATATCAACGCAGGGGGGACCTTAATTTAATCCTTACATCCTGTGTGTATACAGATATGTCGGTGTCGATTTAATTTATCCGTTCGCAGCGTGATAAGATTAAAATAAAGTCAATCAATAAGTTGATTCAAATTTATGCGTACGTATATTTTGTCGTACTTATACCTCGTACTTATACTTCGTATCGTGCTCATGTAAGAAATGCCAAATGCCACGTCAACATCGAGGAACATCGGGAATCATACTCGCATTAACTTGCATCGCGATAAAAACGATAGTCGACAAGTAGCTGTCAAGATGGAACAAGCGCCACGAAGATGATTCACAGCGATAAGTGAGTCGAGCGCAAGACCATTTATTTCGTTGCGAAATTGTCAACTTATTTCTATTATTGGCCAAGTTTTATCTACTACTATTGGGCAATATGATGCAAGTGAAATCGACTTATGTGAAATATATTGAGCCTTGCAGGCGATACGCGTAGACGGGACGGAGAAACAGTATATGAAAAAAAAAATCATTAAATTAGTGCACTACGGTAGTAGTGCCCGTTTTGTGCAAAATCACTCGCGTATAGTTGCTGCCGGCCGATTTCTCGAGCATAGCATTCCGCGGCTTGTCGCAGAAAAACGACAGATGAAGCGCCGTTTCTTTCGACAATATAGGAACAAAGGAACGGCGAAAGATCGCGCGATTTCTGCTGGATAACACTATCATGCTTCGAACGTTCTTCGAAGCACCACCGCGTGAGCGATTTGCCGCAGGTGTATTTGCACCAGTCCCTGATACGAGATGAGCCGTGAAATTCATCATTAAAAACGGATACCTTTTTTTTAGAAATGCCATTCCTGAAGTGCCGCTATTAATAGAGAAAAAAGTGCGATTTATACTTCCTCCGAACTCAGCTTATTGCAAAGAAGCACAATGTATCAGGATTTAAATAAGAATAGAACATTACGAAGAAGTTTTGACTTAATTGATTATAATTTCCTTATCAATAACGTTCATTATAAACATATAAATAATATTAAAATATAATTATAAATTATAATAGTTTGCGAGTAAGTTATTTATATTAGATGATTTTTATCGAACGCATAAGTATCTTGTAAATATCGGATATTAAGGTATACCTCTTTAGACTATCTTCTTTAATTATTTTTCTTTAATTATTTAATTATTCTTTAATTATTTAAGGACGATATCACGTTACAAGGGTCTCTTTTTAGTACAAATGCATATTAAAGAATCTCCATTAGAGTAAACGGATCAAAGAAATGTCGTTATTTAATCGCGTTCAATGACACTTTCACAAATAAAATTCCCGTATTAAATTTCCACTTTTTGTATCTGCTGAATGCTCGTTCTGACGAGACGGGTATTGTTTCTTAGAACGCTCGTCTGAAACCGAGTCTGATCGTGAGTCATTCTTACCTATCCACATTCTGCGTGTTCGATGTTAATTCACCTTGTCGACTACTTTGTACTCCGCGATCTCACGTGCCATAGGATAGGACGAGCACACATATGTGACACTCACACGCGGCCGAGCTCAAAGCGGGTCACTCGAGTGATCAAGAGCCTACGATCAGCGCACACTCCGTAAAGACACTCCCGCCGTATTAATGAATGACTAGACTGGAGTGGAACTATGAATGAACTCCGCATAGCACTAGAGTACTATATAACCGCGCACCTTGTGGGCGTCCTCCGCTCTCGGCCAATAAGAATAAGGCCCCCTGTGGTGACTTGCACACCGCATTACGTCCGGGCGCCGTAATTTTTTCTTTCTTTCTTAGAAGTTGACATCAAGCCGATCGAGATGATTGGATAGAGAAATCCCTGTATCGACATGTGTCACTGTGATAGGATCCTCCTCCGCTTAAAGCCGTTCTTTAATTGGTAGAAGCGGTAACACTAGAATTCATCTATAAATTAAATTTCAGGAACGAAAACAGAACGTTAATAAAACCTGATGACTTGATATTACAATAAATAATATATTTTATTTTTTCATAAAAGTAAATTTTATTTAATATACTTTATTAATATACTTTATTAATTGAACATCCGTGTTCGTAACGTTGTCTCTCGATTTATAATCAATTCAACATTCATAAACTTAATAACTTTGGTTGTGCTTTCGTGTCCGGAAAAATATCTTTAATGATATCCTCTTTTCTGTCAAAAAAATTTTTTTTTCCTGTTTTTAATTACTTCTGCGCATTTTCATTTCGCACATGCATCATTAAAATAAAAATGACAATTAGAAAATTAGAAAAGAACAAAGAGATTGTTTGAATTAAGAAGATAGAGTTTCAATTATACTTATTTCAAATCTAATTATTTTACACTTATTTTATATTGAATTTACTTATTTTAAATTTACGGTTATTAAAAATTTATACGTTATTACTGAAGAATATGTATTAAATAAAAAAATAGCCAATGCAAATGTAAGCCGTGTTTAAATTAATACAGTTTTATTATAAGTATAAACTGTTTTTTAAAATTATGACATCCGGACATTTATTGTTGTAAAAATTTCAAAGTTAACATCTAGTCTCGTATGAATCATCATATGGTTATCTTTGCGGAGTTTCAGCAGTGCAGCGCGATATCTTGTTATCAGTTACATCATTACTCACGTACGTTAGGTCAACTTCCTAACAGTCAAGTACAGTGATAGCATCTTAATCTTTGTGTCGTGTGTCATGTAAAGTATTGATCTTCACAAATAAATAAACACATTATTGTGCAAAATTTCCATAAAATTATACATAATTTTACTCATTCCAGATATTATTTAATCATGATGCTATTATTACGGCGCTTATATAATGAACAATCAGAAAAAAGGTAGAAATATAAGCATAATAGCAAATACTAGCTGTAAGCGCGACTATATATCATAGATTTTGCAGTAAATCATCGACATTTGTATTGTAACAAATTTTATTTTTCAAGATTATCTATTAAATAGTTAAATAAGGGAAATTTTACTGCTTTTTGCTTACAAAGTTTTGCGTACGTGCTTTGCTCTTAATTTTTATATTATCAAGTTTTGTGATAGTTACATTTAACATCGGATTAGAACATCCTGATCGTGTTATTATCAAGTAATTAAATCTCCGTAAATCATTTTACAATGAATATATTATTACGTAATACAAATATGGTTTTGGTGATACACTATTTATAAAATATATGCAAATATAATTTTTCAAACGCTTGTCAAGAAAAATTTACAAATTTACGTACTCCTTATTTTATAACTCATTGTCAGATATTTTTAAATAGTTAAAGTTTTTATTTATTTAAGATTTATTAGGTAAGCATTACGATATGTGTGTGTGATAACAATATAGGATATTCAAATATCTTGTCGATTTTTATCAGTTTTTATTCTATTGGTTGTTATAACTTTGCTCTCTAACAATAAGCTTCCTTATTCCAAAATTTGCAGTTATCTTAAGTATTGTCAACATTCTTGATTCTTCTCTATTGAGGATTTTCCTCCGGCTTAGGCGACGGAATGATAGGGTACAAATGTAGTCCGCGAGTAGTAAAGGCGTCTCACTCTCAAGCATGATGCAGGAACAATAACGAAGATTCTTAAGCAATCCACGGGATTCCTGAGCAGTCTTAAATTTTCCTTTGACGCGGCAGTTTACCGACAACCAGCGAAAAAGGACAAACACGAGCACGAGTGTCAAAATAAGTGCCCGCCCACAGATCCTACAATACTTGCGAATTCCAATACTCGCGGACTACTCGCGATGTGTGTGGGACCGGGCTTTAGTTGTTAGTCGGTTTTTCAAACGTATTTCTTATCTGTGACTCTGATCTGTGTGGTCCACCGAACCGACTGGCAGGTTGAATACTGGCGACCGCGTTGTCAAAGTCTATCCCGAAGTCGAGCCCGAGCAAATCTTACCGGCCGGGCCCCCTGTGGTTTGTTCATTGTTATTTTGTTCGGTCGACTTCTTTCGGGCTGCGCGTTCGGTTCAGAAATATCATCCGAGTGCCGAAAATCTATAGTGCACGCAGGGATCGGCAAAAATTAAGAATACATTAATATTACTTGATTATTTAATTAAAATTATATATCAGAAAGAAAATATTTTTCGATTGATTTTTCAGTAATCAAAATAAGAAATTTTTTGATTACTTGATTAATCAGTAATAAAAAAAAATATTTAATTATTTTTTATTAATTAGTAATCAGAGTATACAATTTTTTATTACTTGATTAACAGTAATTATACCAAAAAATTTTTCGGTTATGTAACTAAAGAGTAATCAGAATATTTTTCTGAATTACTCAATCAATCAGTACTTAAAGTGAACTAATTTTCAAATCTGATTGATGATTGATAAAAGTAATTGAAATTTTTTTCATTTTTGTTTAAGTACCGAGTACTCAAGTAATTAAAAGATTTTCGACTTTGATTACTGATTATTCAAGTAATCGTTAATCAAAGCTGAAAATATTACTGAAAATATCGATGATGCCGAACTCTGAGTGCACGTAACATATGCTGTAGGATTTTCAACACTCGGGTGATGTTTCTGAACGCATCCTGGGTCTATCTACAGATAGAACAGCGATTGGTCCGCTATAACTTATTAATATGTCTCTGCCTCTTTTCGTTCCTCTGACTACATAGGCAAATCTTATAGCGCTAGTATAGGATTTTGTCACTCCCGTGGGAACGGTTGCGAGCACCAACCCAATAACGAGCGAGGAAGGGAAGAAATGCAATTGGAAGATCCGAGCGTCCGGAACAAGAACATCGCGGACAAACCGACAAATTATTTTCCAAGAAAGGTACTCACCTTTTCGTGAGAAAAGATGAAATTGTGCAAGAAGAATGAGAAGTTGTGCGAGAATATTCGCACATAAAATAGCGTGCCTGTACGGTACTAATGATATCGGCACTGATGAGGCAAAAAAAGTTGAAGTTGCATGAAGTTGACATATATTGCATGTTTTTCTAAATGCGACGCTTGTGCGGTAGCGCATGTATAAATTACGTCTTGCGCGGATATGGTTGCTTGATTATCCACGCGTTAACTCGAAATGATGCGAGGCCACGGATTTTCTGTCGTGATCGCGATTCACTAAGATTCAATTGCTCACGAAGGCAAGATCGCGGGTTGTAATAGATTCTACGAACGGATACGGATGACAGAGGTATCGAGATAGTTTGCGAAAATGCGTGCGTCTCGCACGCACACGTATCGGCTCTCGGTTCGGTTAAGACATCGTCCGGTAGCTAGACAGATTGACAGCGGCTGAACCAATTACACGGAATATTATCCCGCCGACGATTTGCACTCCCCTGCAATCACCGTGATTAGTGTTGCGCCGACACTCGTGTACACGCATCTCGTATACTGCGTCTAATTTGTAAACTCTCGCGCGTATTACGAGCACACACAGACACGCAGCGGATAACTTATATAATTAGATAGAATCGTTCGGTCGGATGCGAAAGAGCTGGTCGTCGCGGATCGAGTGTAGTCGATGAGAAGCGTAACTGTATGCCACGGGTATCATTCGTACTAATGAGTGTAAAGTTGGATAAGAAAAGGCTTCGTCATTTATCTGAGTCGATTTCTAGCTTAATGCCTACTACTGAACAACGCAAACTGCGTTGTATATGCGTTATTTAAGAATCATAACGAATATTTGTATCTCTGATAAATTTGATGAATATTCGAGTAAATGACAGCCTTCGAATTGACGATTTAGTTGATTACAAAAAACAGGAATTGCTACATATTTATTAACAATCGTATATATGTATACATATATTTATTAAAAGATTCCATCTATGGCGCAACAATATATAATTATAAAATCTACATAACTTGTTTAGATTTTGCGCAATTTATTAAATATAATTATTTCTCATATTTTGACGTGAAGCATTTAAAAACGGGCTAAGTATAGAAATCGTGTACTGGACATTTTAAATTACGATAGATTTTTCAATTGCATGTTGACTTTCTGTTAAGTGATTTTAAATGGCACGTATGCCACTTGATTTATCGGTGCTTGACGTTTGTTGAATTCCGCACATAACAAAAATCACACACGAAATTATCACATACACGAATCGCAAAATTGTATCGATAATAATTCCACAATTGCACTGTTTTTCAACTTGCGTTCCATGATAGGCAAGCAGGCAGGCAGGCAGGCAGGTCCCTACCTGGAAACAGGTAACTACTTATTGTCACCTCTAACGAGGCTGCGGCAAAAACTGAGCTATTCGCAGGTGGGAATGCTGCCAGGTTATGAAAGTATCAATTACTTGCTACGTTCAGTTCCCTAATGAGGGAAAAAGAACCACAGATTACGAGGGTCTGCGAGAGTCGCGCCATAGTTGGGGTCCTTAGATCCGTTTCGATTTTTTTTCCGAAATTCCGTTTGCAGACATCGAGAAGCGTGATAAAATGTATTACGATTTTTCAACTTGTACGTTTCGCAATTTATCTGATATCTGATTTTATACTGTCATTCTTCCCTTGTGATACATGAGTGTCTAAACAAAATCAGATCTCTGTTATATTCGATAATCTGTGGAGATCCGGGCATGATTTTCATATAGAATTATAAGTAATATAAAAATTTTTATAGAACTTTATCTCAATCGATCTACGTAGGTACATAGCATGAACCCTCGAGTTTGAAAACCATAGAAGGCAGGATTCGTTGTCGTATCCAGTGACGTCATTCACTTTTCTGGTGTCCCATTGTTCACAGACAAGCGTGTATCGCTAGACGAAGAAGAAGGCGAGCAAGAGTCATTGCAGTTCGAACAGCAGACCGGTAGGTTCCTGCGGAGGAAGGCGGTAGGTTGGAACATGATTCCTGCGTTGGTCGCAAACTAATCATTCAATAATACTATCAGTATTGGTAATAGTTAATAGAAGTTGTTAACAGAGAACGCGTGATATAATTTTTGTTCCGTAAATTATAATATATAGAAGATTATTTATCTCGTGTTTAAATGGTCACGGTACCTTAGCACTTCCGCAGTGTTAGGCGAGACGAAAAAGCTAACATCTCGATTGAATATTCTTCCACGATTCCTATTTAAAGGTTATTGGAAAGTTCTGGGATTCGGCACGCGTCTCTGATCCAGAATCGACAGAGACCATGACCATGGCAGCGATGATGTCATCGTCATCGGGGACTTTCTCTTCCGCGAACTTTCGTACGCGGGCGGTATCTCTCCGTGAGCATGGAGGTGTAGCGCGGCTCGGAGCCTTTCCATTCATGAATTCAGCCTGTCTTCAGAGAGGTGGGAATAGTTCAATAGTGTGTAGGAGATAAGAGAGAGCATCACGTGAGTGTGCAGATCGAGGATATGCAGATTTCAATCACGTGCAACGTACTTTACGATAGAGCTAATTCTAATGCTTTCCCTGTTAATATCTCTGCTCCAAATGTGGTCGGGACAATTGAAGCACGGGATTATTTGCCGATTATTTATCGATATATGACTTATTGACATGTCTTATTGATGTGCCAAAGAAGTGAGTCATTGTACTTGCGCGAGGCTTTACGATGTCTAGCTGATAAGAGTGCCAGTGCATTGGCAAATAATGAGTCAACGTTTTAATTGCGGACGGCATTTACGATTTAGTCTTCAGCAGCCGAATTAATCTTGCGGTAATATACCGTGCTAGTTTTCGCTTGTTTTACGCGCGATATCAATTTGTTGCAACGAAGGTTTACCGAGCCCTTTGTAGGACTACAGGATTGGAAGGCGTCGACTCTTTCTCTCGCGAATGAACTCTCAAAAATACTTACATATCTAATCGTAAGTGAAAAACCGGTCGGAGCGCGGACCGCGGAACGAGCAATAACGTGTCGAGGTATATGGAACACGTGGGTCCTCTTGAGTGCGACTTAAAGTAAGAAATAATTCTCAGTGTTCTCTCGGTGACTGCACAAATACACGTCCGATACATCCTTCATTCGCGACATATGGAAGTGGATGGTAGAGTTTTATGATGACAGAACATTATCGGTGCAAGCACGGTGGTCGCTGGTTTCGAGTGTCTTAAGCCGCTTCATTTTTTTTTTCGATTATATCGAATGCCACCCGGGTATCAGCCGTCATCCAACATTCTCGATACCTAATGGCTCGTATTAATCGACTGGTGCAACGATTATCTGCGTCACCGGTCGAAAGTTAACCAAGGCACCGATTACGTTGACTGAATTAGGTCGCCCGCGGCTGCAATTAATAACGAGATGACACGTCCATTAGCCGAGAGCCGATGCCGGTCTGTCTGAATGTCCTGCTGACAAACTTCCACCCCGTATGCATATGTCTTCATAAATATTCCACGGTTGCGTATTACGAGGGCAGGGTGAAATATATATCTTGAAATACTTTGCTGCATCGCGTGATCTATTTCATTAACAGAGATAATCCTTGAAAGTGCATATCTAATACCAAGAACTCGGAAATATTTTAATAATTAAAACAAATCTTGACAAATCTACGTATAAAAGATTTATGACCGTTTTCACCAACGTCGTTTAACTTGAACCTTAGTTCAATTCACCCCTTGTCTCTTTCTAATGGACTCCCTTAGAAACAGACAAAGAGTGAAGCTTATTACAATAAGAAGTTTTATCGCGGCTATACTTTTAATTGGCAGGAAGTATTTCGTCCTACGTAACGTTAATTAACGTGAGTGTGTTCTACACTTCGCGACAATAGAACAACGTAATTGACGATCAAGAAGGTGTCTTAGGAATCGGTCGAAAAAATCACCTCCGTCGAATTCTCTTCCGCTTACTATATAGAACGCGAGTAATCTCGCCATTTCACACTTTCTCGTCATAGTACGAGACAAACGTGTGCTAAAAATAGAAGGAAATTAACGCCGTCTCTGCAGAGGCTGCAAGCATCCCTCATTGTATACTCCGAGCGGCTTGCATGAACGAGCGGCTTGTCACGTCTCGCTGAAACGTTCTTACGTCATCGTCAATACGACGTCACGATGACGTCGCGACGACGGTGTATGACAGCGTCTAAATATTTGCTCGCGATCGAATCGGACCTTCCGGGAAGAGATCCACGCGCACCCACCTCGTATATCGCCATAATTGGAAGAGGATCGACCGGAAGCAGTATGACACAGTTGTGCATGTACGTCTATCGTTTCCGACTTTTCGCGTAAGACGCAAATTATCGTTTATCTGACGATCTAGGAAATCCCCGGCTTTGTGTGCATAACGAAGAAATCTGTTAGCAATGTTCTAACTGTTTATATAATTTGAGCTCATCCTTCACGTCATCTAACTTCAAACACCAACTTGCATTAATACTTTGATATTCTAATGTATGAATCATAATTACAATATTTCATTTTTCACCGGTCATACTTTATTTCCAATTGAGAAATATTTTTTTCTAAAATCAACGTAGATTTGTATAGGTAAGAAACCAATAATTTGTAATACGATTATTTAGTACGCAATTCCTCGCGCGTCAATGATCGGCATCGCAATGTAAAATTCATGGATCACAGTTGTACATGTCGCGCGATGTTTTTGTTCGAGCGGATTTCGTGATAAGATGCGGACGAGGATAAACTTTCCTATTGCCGATGGCACGTTCAAATGCGTCGGCGAACGTAAAGTCCGCGATCAAGGCTATAATGGTTGCATTTAGATGTGCATAAGTCACTCGTAAAACTAGTCGGCGCTGTATCGTCGCCGTGACTGCATAAGAAATCTCGACGGCGATGTCTTCGTGAGGCACACGCTCTTGCGAGCCTTTTACGAGATCGATAAGGCGATGGATGCGGCAACGCGTGCGCGCGCGCTCACGCTGCGGAACGAATTAATTCTAGTCGCGCCGGCACCCGCAGACTGGTTACGATACACCAGCGGTCTTGGCAGTACACTTGACAGTAGCCGCGATCCTTCACGATCTTCACAATTGATCGGAGCTTCCGTGAGACTCCTCTTCAATACAACGGGCCGATTCTCCGCGAGGTAGAATACGAGTCATGGGCGCAGGGGCGCATGGCGCATTTGTGTGCAGATAATGCCGCAGGATTTACGACCGGATATAGATATAGCATACATTTATCCATTAATGCTCGAGATGTTCCTTGCAATAAAAGTAAGACACCGATACAATTTTTTGGCATATTTTTTGCGCGTATAGACCTGTAGACAATAGATTTTTTTTACAGTAAAATGTGATAAAACATAAAATATAATGCATATCAAATAAGAAGAAAAAGGTTGATTATTATGTTGAATAAACCGCTAATAACATTAAAGAATTTACACCTAGTGTATTTGGCAATGTTTAATGACAGAAATAAATTAGGTAACGAATTCTATATTGATATTATCAAATTACGGTATTCTGTACTTTCACAGTGCCTTGCATGATTTTCGAATATATATGGGAATCTCGGTCGCATCTGCGGCTTATTTTTATTTCAATGAATTTTCGCAGTAGCTGACGTCGCATATCGGTATCGGTGTGACCAGGTCACCAACATTTTCGCAAATGCATTATGATAATTGTGAAATAACGAATTTATAATTTGCACAAATGATACATGATGGTTGCGGCCCTGCAAATTATACGGCATGGCAAAACAATTTCTGTCTGTCATTTTCCCGCGCTCACCGCTCCGCGCGCGGTGGACCCCGCGCGTTTTTTGCACTAATCGTCGAAATTATCCTCGTGAGAAAATCGCGAAAAACGCTGCGCTCTCGCCCTCCCTTTGCCGGCCTGGGTCTCTTTCTTTCTCCTTGACGACTCCTTTTCATCCTTACCTCAGTGCCGCCGTTATGAGAGCGAATACGCATAATGATACGTCATTTCGCGGGGATTCCTGCTCGTCTTGTTACTCATCGTTTATTGGTGCAAATATTACAGACACCGGATACAAAAGCGACGGTAATGACTTTGGCCAAGAATGTTGATGACACGAAGATAACGTTTGTTTTCACAAGATGCTGGGCCCCTCCCTGATGTTATCTTCGCAATCTGTTCTTTTGTCTCTATCTTAATTGCACGATCGCTGCACGTTGCCTACCGTGTTACTTCGATGATTAGCCTCTCGCTGACTGACAATGAAACAACCGTGTTCGTTCTAGGCTCCAAACGAGAGTAAGATGGCACCAAACGTCAAAGCCTGACGCGCGCGCGCGAGCTCGTTACTTTTATTTTCGGGGCAGGGCGGGCTTTCGTGTTGCTGCTGCACGTTTTTTCGTTTCCTCCGCGGGTGTGGGCCGGCTGTAATTATATAGGGCCCGCCGGCCGACGAGAGCCGACTCCCACTTAAACATTGCGAGTATTAAATATTAATACGTATTTAAATAAACCTGCAATGGAAGACCGTCCCTCCAGCGGCGGATCTAATCTCCGGCCGCTGAGCATCGCCGCCGCCGCATCTTGAGATCTCCTCGCAGAGTTCGTATAAGTGGATATATGTATATGCGTTATACGCGGTATATTTGCACCTTTTCTCGTCTCACAGGCATCGTGCCCGTTGCTCGTGGAAGCGACATTAGGTTTACGTTTCTCTCGTCGGGAGTTTTACATTTTTATTACACGGGACGGGATTTTGTGGCAAGCATGTTAAATAACGACGATAAAGAATGCGTGCATATTCTTTGAAACTTTCAAGGTAGGCGGATATGCACCAGACGATAATAACGAACAAATGAACTGGAGATACGCGTATTGTGAAAAGAAAATGACGCGTATCGTTTGCGACATATTCTTTTCGAATTCGAAGGTACACGTTTTATGTGAAAAAAATCAACTAGTCATCCTTCGAGAGGACGATTGCACGCGATGTTGGGCACGAAAATTGCGTTCTCCAGTGACGTTCTAGGAAAGACTGATGGTCTCATGGAATGACGTGCAATCGTGAACAATAAGCGAAATAATTGCATTATGCAATGAACTCGAGATTTTATATCTAAGGATTTCCCCTATTCTCGCTGCTTAGCTTAGAAATAGACAACGTCGTTTAGTTTTCAATGTCCTGTGACGTCAACAACGTCTTATTAAATCTTATTAAACCATAATATCCCATAATACGTATTTTCTGATACATTGTACTTAAAACTTTCGCAATTACATCTAGTTAGTTTGTACAGTCATTCTTCAATGCGATCGTTAAGCTACTTTTTATCGACTGAATATGAACAGCATAACAACATTACAGCTCAGTACGTATTTAAATTGTGAGATAAACTGAAAAATATTACACACGCTCGTAATGCATTGTTGATACTTGATTAATGAAGAAATGACTTCGTTTTTTTTTTTTTCATTACTGACGACCGATCGAATAATAGCTGTAATTACTAACGTCGCGTCAAGATTTATCTCCAGACGCGTTTCAAGTCGCGGTTAAATCCATATGATGTCGGCACTTCGATCTCTATCCTCATCGCGCATTTAACGCTGAATGAGGTTGTCTGATTCCAAGTCTATCGAATACGAAGATAATAATTAATGTAAACAGAACGTGAGCGATCGAGCAGCCGCATTTAGCGCTGAATGCATGGCGGAAATGTAGATCTTATTATAGATTTAGTTGGATGAGTGTGTGGCTGATTAATAACATAGGATTTCTCCTGGTCAACGGCCGTACGTTGCGACTCGTTCGTAGGGAAGAAACGGAAACGTAAAGTCAGCTGGCGGATAATCGGAGAAAGCTGATCGGGAAATTTGCTACAATAATAATTGGTACACTGGTGCTTTCTTCTACTGCAACCGAACACTCGCAGGCACGACTAGCAACAAGAATGAACTTAATAACAGTAATTGATAGTAAATGACACGCTGCCCGATTCGATCGAGGACTATTGATTTTCTATCTAGATGCAATTGGTATTCTTGCAATCGGTAGAATGTATCTATTGGATTATCGACGCTCGACATGATTGTTAATCGTGTTTCGGACTGAACGACTGATGCCGAACACTATTATTACTCTACAAATACGAAGTAATAATGCGTAATGATTGTCAATGCAGACAAATCACTCTCTTATTTACCGAATAACGAGAAATACAAATTTCTCTCGTAAATATCGCAACATGAAAATGCCAAAGTATGTTCAATAACTGTAAATATAAATCTTTATATTAACTCTCGGAAGCAGAGAAAGAGAGACTATATTTCGAGTTTGTTAATCAATATATAAATTCAAGTACAGCATAAATATGACTTTATTCTAGAGAGAAAGTTATAGTACATTACAAACATTTTAATATAAGTACTATAATCCTTAGAATATATTAATAATAATAGATATATAAAAATAGTTTCTCTTTTATATAATGTGATTTAAAAGTGATTAATATACTCTAATAAATAAACTGGTCACTTTCTATCTGTCGTTCGATATAAATTTCACGGTAGAAGAGGAAGCAGGAATGTAGTTTACAACTCCGTAACATCTGGCGAATATAGTCAACATATTTATGAGCGGCTACCTCGGAATTCGAGTACCCTTTCGTCGAAGATGACGGCCGTAGGAGGTGACGTTGATACGCGGATCCTATGGTATACATCCGCATAAATGTTTCCAGCCAAGCTGGACGGCCGACAAAAGTGAAAATCTGGAGCCACCTACAATCCCGGTAACCTCCTCGCCATTGCCATTGCGAGAATTCATAGTGGCGAACGATCGTGAAACGCGAACCGCTGCGTGTCGCTGAAAGTATGCGGCCTGGTGAAGCAAGGTAGTAGCGTTGATACAGAGATATGTAAATTAAGGTCGGCGCAGCGGAGTATATAACAGAATGGAAGGGGAGAAGAGGATGCGAAAGCGCTACGCGCGAATCGCTAGGTGCCTTCTTGGCGCGCGCAAGGACTAAAGGATGAGCTCGGATAAGCGCGCACTTTATTACCAGGACGCGCCCACACGACCTTATTAACCTGCTAACCGTGACGTCACGTCATTAAAATATTTCCTCCCTTGCTAGGTAATTCCGTTCCATGTTCCACGGTCTCCAGCCGCGACGATAACGTATTAATTTAGTGCCCTGAAAATACGCATTTCCCGTGCATTAATTTTTTGTGACTCTATAAAGCAATATTTACATCTTAAACCTTAAACTATCTATACTTTAAACTGTGACTTTATGATTTTAGATTCCACCGGTACCGTGTAAGAAACGTAACATTAAAGAGATTGATGTAATCTAAATAAGAACGAATTAGAAAATTATAAAAATTTATTAATAAATAGCTTCGAATGCAATATGCACGGCTCTAAACAGGAGTTAGGTAAAAAGCACATTCCCCGTCGCAGATAAAAGATACACAATTGAAAAAATCATTCTATCATTTGTCATGTCGTTACGTGAGACCCGGGAACGGTGTGAGTATCGATCAATTAAACCGGCATCAAAACGTCAGGCCCAATGGCGGTATGCGCAAAAAGAGCACGCGTGCCAAGCCGGTACTCGCTGTCGCCGGCGTGAAATATCGTAGCGGCCGATTTTTACGCACCGGTAGAGCGTTTTTTGCTCCCGGCAGCGCGCAGCGGCGACCTCGGGAGAACGGCAACGGCGAATCTCATTCTTATAACGAGGCAACCTCGACGATCGCCGATTGCCGCCGGAGGAATAGGTGTAACGCTCCTACCTCTCGAGTGTCGTAGCGGGAGTTTACGGGCGGACAGTTATTTGTGCGCGGGCCCCCGAGGCGAGAGACGGTCGGCAGACGGAACGGAAGAGAGAGAGAGAGAGAGAGAGAGAGAGAGAGAGAGAGAGAGAGAGAGAGAGAGAGAGAGAGAGAGAGAGAGAGAGAGAGAGAGAGAAAGGGAGAGAAAGGATAGAGGAGGGTAACTGCAGCACGTGTGCACACCCCCTTACGGTACAGTACATGGTATCCCCCCTGTCCGCATTCTAGAGATTCTGCAAAGAGTAAACACAGGCGTGCGCATGCAAGCGCCATTGTGCTCCACGCCGCCGGCCGATTTCTTCTTTTCTTCCTTCGTCCTTTTCGCGATGTTCCCCTGCTTTCTTCATCCCCCGTGCAACACCAGCGTATGTTGCTTCCTCCCCATCGCGTCGCGTCGTCGCCATTCTCTTCTACATTCGCTGCTCTTCACGGTTTCTTTTTCTCCGCCGTTGCCCTCGCCGCGATTACACGCGAAGGCAAACACGACGCTGATTTATCTGCCGGTCTCAGCGGGGACGCGCGTAATTTACTGCGACTTAATTGCATTTAATTCAAGCGACGCAATTGTAAATCACAGAGCGTCGCGCGCATTGCGCGGGTCAGGCACGCCTGTTGTCGATACGATGTAATTACGTCCATCTGCGAGTTAGTTGGCGATGAGGACGCGAATAACGATAGCGATGCCGCATGATGCTCGTTAACGTATGACGTATGCTTTTTCCTATCTACGTCAATCTGTTGCGCGCCATCGGTGTCTTCGAGACGATTAAAATCTTGGAAGATTACGCGGGCGTAATCTTTTATAGATATTAAATGTTTATTTTTAGTACCTGAATGATAGACAAATCACGTCATATTCTTGGAATATTTTATTAATAAATTGATAAATATTAGTTGATTCAGTGGAAATTAGAAAAATTCTTTTGATACTTTTGCACAAATGTATTATGTATTATTTTATATTTTATATAATCGATATTTAAATCTTTTCAGGAAATTGGATAGTATCAACAAAAAAATGTGCGATAAGATAAGTCGTCAAGTTATGACCACTGCAGTAAGAAATTTTTAAAAATTCTGAATATAAAAAATAGGAATTTATTCTTCAACATATTAGAGCAAGTTTAGATAAAATAAAATCTTGATTAATTTTATTAAATTTTAACAAGTTTTAAAATGTAAATTTAATCTTTTTATCGACAATTAAGAATAAATTTAATATATTAGTAATATAGTTTTTTAATGCAAATTTCTCTTTCACGCATCGTGCATCAACGATGCTCGTTCGCGACAAGATAGCGATACAGTCTCAGAAATCGTGCGCAATGAAGATTCGCGCGATGAGCAACGACGTAGCTCAGCGCGCTTATTAAATTTGCATATTGCAATTTATAGCACGACGCACAGGCGTCCACCTCCGATCACGATAGTATTGTCCCACCTCCCTAAAAAGAACACGCATCGTTGTGACACTCGGCGCGAGCCCCGACGAAAATTTATCGTCGAAAGAGAGCGCGCCGTGCTCTCTGGTTCCCGGGCGAGTTCGCGAATTTTGAACCGTCTTATCGGTTGCTCGTGTCGGCGAATCGAGGCGAGCGCGCGACAATAATTTCAAGACAGTCTCCTCGTAAATCTAGTCAGCGAACTAGTACCGCACCTCCATTATACGCCAATTTCTCTTATGGGCAAAAAGCGTTGGGATTGGCAACCAATAAGCGATCTCACGGGCGTTACCAAGCCCGAGTCGTACATGCACGTGTCCTGACACGCGCGGACGGCCACGCATGTGCATTTTCATTCGTATGCACACATGTACAGAGCCGCCCGCCGATCTCGATTCGAGCGCAAACGTCGCCTATGCCCGCGAGGGGTTCTCGAAGTAATTCCGTATCACCGCCGAACGCGGCACGCTGCGTCGCTTTAGATGGTGAGGCTGACGGCGTGCCGGAACCTGGGGTTGACTTTCAATACGTTTTAACGAGCCTCAACGCAGCTTTTTTTTCCAGAGAATCTAAAATCAGATTATGCTTCTAGGAAAGATATATGCGCACGCTTGTAACCGTAATGACGTTATTTTCGCATAATAATTTCGCGGTGTTAAGCGTGCGCAACGAGCGTTACGTCGTTACATTCTCTGTATCGCCACGTTACTGTCTAATATATTTAATTTTCTTGAATATAAACTCTTTCATGGATTTTTGGTATACGCGTGCACCACTGAATGATCTTAGAAAAATGACGGTGAAAATTAGCATATAAACTGATACCTGTACGTATCAGAAAGTTCCTTATGGCCGTGTAACTACCATGCTGCATAATATTAATTATGGTCTATATGTACTATATAGTATCAATAATTGATTCTTGATAATCTCAGAATGTAGTAAAACGGCACGCAACACGATTTAGCTGCATAATGCTGCGAAAGGGTTTAAATGTTCAGTCATTAGTATTTATATACGATCAATTATCGTCTTAAATAGATATGAAGAACGCGTTTAATGTCCTCAACTGCGGGAGAGAGAGAGCGAGAGAGAGAGAGAGAGAGAGAGAGAGAGAGAGAGCGGGCGCGTACGATTTTTTAAAATATGGATAAATATATTTGTCATGAGCTTATAGAGAATTATTGATATGGTTACGAGTGCGCGGAGTCGCAAAATATCATTAGCGCGTGCAATGGCGTAGAACGGAAAGAGGCGGCGGATAATTCGTTGGACGCCGAGGGGGACACGTAGACGGCCTCCGGTATCATTTGTTTTGCTCGAACACACTGCGCGCGTGATAGGACGCGTACTATTCATCTTATCCTTTTCCTTCTCATCGTTTATTCCTTAAGAAGACCGAACGAGATAGCTGCCGGCGTGTGGCAATACCTCGGTAAGATGCAGTATCACAAAGAGCGGAAAGTTAATCACTGACGAATTAAAGACACGACCTTTCCTTTGTACACACACGATGAACCGTGTGAGAAGTCTTTTTTTTTTGCGGATGGCTTACTCATCCGCTTCACGATGGAAAGTCAATGTATCGTAATGTTATCACGAGTGAAATGCAATAAGATGATAAATTCTGGCTGATACGGTGACCGAGGTGACGCTAATCCCGTGTGATTATCTCGGTGTTTACTTTAGTGCGACATGACGCGCAAATTTATATCCATTTACCGTCTAATAATAATTTTGTTAATACGCGGAAATGTTTATCTCCAGCGCGATATTGTTACGACAAAGAAGTTGTTCTCCGGCGTAACAAAGAAAATCTTTCACCAAACTTAGATAGTACAGGCCACGAGATGACTTTATCTTACTTTTACACCTGTTCGACAACAACCGGATGTCGGACAGACGACAGTAAAGACACTAAAGATGGAAATGAGGAGGAAGTCTGCCGAATTTTGTATGGATTCAGAATTTATTTAGAAGGAGATTTTTTATATAAAATATTGTACAATACAATACCGTCCGTATATAATATTGATTTGTTATTCTTGACAAATATGTAACTAGACATGGAAGATATATGTGTATTAATTTCAACAAAATTAGACTTGCCAATCGATGCTTCAATGTATTCTTTTATTATCTTTAGTTTAGTTAACGATATCGAATTAAAATTGATAAATTAAGATGAACAAGAGTCGACTTTTTGAATATATGGGAGTACAAAAGAGCAATTTTGCGTTACTTAATAATTAATAACCTGTTACTTTTATACATAATATCATGAATAAGGTGCAGACTGATAGCATTTATAAATCAGAAATAAATTGGGTCATCGAGCGGCACCTTTCGCGTCAGCAGAATAATTTTCACCGATCGCGCGGTGGCCTCGATCGAACCTTAGACCTTGGGCCAGATGTTACCCTCCAGGATCTCGCGATCGATCCCTCCGACGGATGCGACCTTGTTCGTAGGTGCATCCACGAGGTGTAAGGCGGCTCGAGCTAAAAGGGTCGATGACGAGAGAGTTTGGAAATGCGCATCCCACGTGGGTGAGTTAGTGCAAAGCCATCCTTCCTCGGCGAGTGCAGTCCTCACTCCAGGCTCGGTATCCAAAGCTGGTGGACTCGGTGCGACTCGATAGGTGTTGCTGGGTGGCGCGGGGTCGGGGGAGGCAGGAAGAAACTACGGCGAAGGGGTGAGGAAGAGGAAGGGTCAGGCTGGGACAGGACGAAAGCTCAGGTGTTCCGTTTCTCGTGCCAGACTCATCTGCGCGACGGTTTGGCGAACCCGTTGTCGGTGTACCGGCGGCTCACAGTACCCGTTCTCATCTTGCCCCACTGCTGCATCTCACGTCCGTCTGCACGCCCACGTCCCAGGAGGAGTCCTTAAGGTCTTTCTCACAGTCGTACGTTGAACCATTCGCTGCGTCATACGTGTTCCTGAGATTGTAAGCGTGGTATAGTATCTCAATCGTAAAAATTCCTGCATTACATCGTTACAAAAATTCTTACAGGTGCGCAAAATATAATGGATATGAGAAAAATAAGCTTCGAAATATTTATCTTTTTTCATTTTATTTAATTCTATTCAATTTATCCATTGATTTGAATACATTGAAGCATGACACCAAATTATTCAGATATAAAATGAATATATCAAGACTGAATTATTTTGTAATATTTATCGTGAATGATTATCGCTGAAATATTGTGAAACAAGCTTTTAATTACGCATTACGATCGTTAATCGCACGAGGCTTTATTGCAGTCTGCTACAACCTCGAGAATATAAGTTTCTAATAAGAAGTACAAAACAAGTATTACAAAAACCGCTGACTGTGACCGGAATAAATGAAAATAAATAGCAAGCATACCTTCGACCAGTTCTTGCAAAATCAAGTGCGCCAAGTAAAGTCCCGATGGGATTTATTAGATTTCAATCCTCAGCACTGGCACGCGGTGCCCTCTCATTGATATGGGCAACCATATTTCTGCTTTGACAAACGATTCTGGCGGACGTACTAATTACTCCCCACCATCAATAACGTCTTTCACGTTGCGCTCTATACCGGATGTATCGGAGAGAACCGATTTCCTCGTCGGATCGAACCTCTCCTTTGTCCACGACTGTCGCTCGTTAATTTCTTAGCGCGCGCATGCTGCCGCGAGCCTTCCCGGGTGTGTAACCGGTGTAACGTAATAAAATATATCTCTCGGTGTCGATCGGACCTTAGCCTCCAACAAATCGTACATACGCCAACGTCGTCAACACAAACGCGATGTGTAGGTACGCGGCCGCGGAGTGTAGATCCACCGCGCGCGGTGTGCGGTTCAATGCGGCCACGGGACATCTTCGAGAGAGGCACCGGGCGATTACAACGATGACTGCTCTACATCATCCAACTAACGCTGTACTCTCGCGTGATACGGCATAGGGCATAGTCCTGGACTAATACCGCAGGGGGACGCGTATCGATAATATACACGTCTCGGCGAGGCTGGTTGCCTTCATACGCGCGTAACTTATTGCCGCGCGCTCGCGACAGATTCGCTGAGGCCGAACACCGTTCAAATATATCGTATGAACAAGGTATGAAATATTAGTGAATAGGTGCTTAATGCTAACAAGGCGGCAAGCGAGAGATTGCGCCGCTCCATATACGTTGAAACTTCATAAAGTAAATGCGTCATTTCAACGCGTCATGACTGGCGATCTGATAGAACGAAAGCGAAAGCGCCGTTGCGTTAATTTGCTCTGCATCGAATAGTCATTTGGATTACTACTTATCTTTCTCAACTTTCCTCGCTCCTTACAGCAGGTAATTTTCTCAAGTTACGACGTAATCTTTAATTTATAATTTGCAAAAAATAGAACTTATATATGCATGAATGTCTATGAATGTGTATACATGTGTACGCGCGCCATTTTCTTAAGAAATAGGGAACGTTTAGGAATTAATTCTTTGCTTAATTCTTTTTATTCTAATAATCTAAATTTTAAACACAATCATATTTACAATCCGCTGAATACTCGAACAAATCACAAATTACTACTGTGATACTGTTATTTGTAATACGCTGCACATTTTTTATTTATTACTAATCCAAAGTTGTCAGTAAATATAAAAAATGTCTCTCATAATATCTTTTAAAGAGCGAGAAATTTAATCTCGCGTGCCATAGCATCGTATCCTTCTACGAATATTTTTTTACGGAGCACTGTCAAACACGCTTCGGGCCATCGCGACCGCCCCTTTGTATGTACGCGCAATCATTACACGTCGAAATCGCCGGTAGGTGCTTATCCTTGCAAATTGTAATACACACAAAAGTTTCGAGGCGGGTCTCTCGGGCGTAACCCGAAACCGCGCGCATCGAGAACGCTTAGAAGGCGTCCGTGAGTCGTCCGCATTTACGAGTCGTATGAATATAAGATGGTCGGGGCAGTTTGTTGGATGCATGCGACGAGGTATAATCTTTGTCCCGCACGCAAGGGGACTTTTGAAGGAATGAAGGGCGCGAGGTTTTGATGAGAGTCGAGGCTGTTATCCCGCGTCGCGTATCCTGTGATTGATTCTGGACCACGTTTGTCAACTCGTGAGTACATGACTTATGTCAAACGCATATACGTCTCTTAGCTTTTAGCTCTATATACGCTAGCATTAAAAAATGCAATGATTTTTTTTTAGAGAGACCATAAACAAATCTGTAAAATCTAAGAGTATTATATTTTCTTTGCTCATTGTCGCTTTCTGCAATTCTAATTTATTGAATTACTTCGTGTCGATGAGTTCATATATTCTCAGTTGATGTTTCTATAGCTCTTTTGCGGTTTTACTGACGTCGATAAAGTCCACCTAAGGCAGTAGAGCCATATATCACACTCGTGTCCAAAATAACATCACGCTCGGGTTTATGTCCGATTTTAACTTGCGTTTATTATTTGGCGCGTATTTTCTGCCGACCGATTTATACCCCCACGTGTAGGTATCTAAACGCACGCTCACTTTTGGTTTTACGATCAATCGCGGGTTTGGCATGTTGCCATTACGATCATATCACGTGTACACGCGTCTCAATGCGCTACGCAGCCTGGTGAATCACGGTGTCCTATTAGCCCACGTGGTTGCCGCCGCTGGAAAAAGTTTTGTCGCTTCTTCGGCGTTGAGGAAACCCTCGCGATCGTGATTGGCGGGTCAATTTCAGCGCACCGGGGAACATTATGAAGATGTCGATCGTTGATGCGAGTATTCCTCCTACAGGATAAGAGCGCAGGTTGTGCAATTTACATCGCTGTCCGTTATGGTGTTCACTAGAGTGACAGAAGTAACACGGTTTCCCCGCGGTGCGAGGCTGAAGGCGGACGTAGATGTATCGTCGGCCGATGAAGATCGCCAACGTGCCATGCCGCCGTGTCGGTACCTCGCATTAGGGCGCATCAAAAGTCGCGTGAAAGGAAGATCAATGAATTGATATGAAAGTCGAACGAGTTAATGAAATTTTTGTTTTTGGATATTTCTAGCGATAATATAAATTAATATAGCAGCGGATTAATATATATATTCCGGATAATTTGAAAGCATGGAGTAATTTTGTATCATCACAATCAAGATACCGACGAATATCGTGAAATGTTATCAATATTCCACAGCGTCCGTTTATGAATGGGAAGAATTATGAATTGATGAAGAAGGGGAAACGGTGAGAGGAGCAGAAAAAGGAAGAACGGAAGAGAGAACGGTTCGATCTCCGCGAAAGTTGCGACGCCGCGAAGGTACGTGATATCATGTCGAGGGAAATTATAATATCCTCGTTTAATGCGGGTACTTTCTACGGCCGACGACGCGTCCGACTGAAGTACAGAAATCGCAGTTATATGCGCGCCGGCAGTTATATACGTTGATCCAGTAACAGAAACGTCGTGAAAGTCCACCGCGATCGCGGCGGCTCGCTTTTAATCGCCGCTTTTCCCGAATAACGAGCAGCTGGCAGCGCGTAAGGCGTATCTCGCAGTAAACGGGATAATCATTCGTCGTTATTAAGACGGGTACGTACGCGGGGTTGAGCGCGCTCTTGGGCGACGGACTGGCCCATATCCCCGGCGCGGCGCCCACGACGACAACGCCGGTCCCCGGCTTCGGCATTGTCGTCGCCGAGTTTTACGTCGGGCCATTAACACTTCCCCGACAAATGAAGGCCCCTTCTCTTCCTGTTCGTGACGCGCACGCCATGTACCGGCACGAATGCAGCGGAGCCGCTCGCTGCGCCGCGAGAGGCAACCATAATGCGACGCCCCCGGAACGAGCAATTACGAGGACTCGCGTTCGCGGACACTTCGCCGCACGGCGAATTATGTCGCGGCAGCGGGGATACGTTACGCTCAAAATTCGCCGCGGTAATGAGCGACGCGGGCACGCGATAACTGCATCTTATGCGTATCTTATGACCCGATTTTATGGCTGGAGGGCCGTGCCCAAAGAGCGACGTTGCCCGTAGGTGGCGGTCTCGCACTATTGTATGCTTAAATGATGCTTAAAATTCCATGGAGTTCCCTGTACACTAAAGTCATTTGCTTGGAGCGGTTCATGTAATAATAATATGTGTATAATGTTAGCAACTTAGTAGCTGTAGAAAATCTCCTGTAAAGTACCTATGCGTATTTCCACAGGTTACACTTTTTTGCGAAAGAAAATTACTTAACTTTTGAAACGAATTAATTCACCTAATTTGATGTGGAAACTTTATTTAAAATGTTAAAAATATGATATATATTTTATACTTGTAATTTTAAATTTGTTACATCTTAGGAAGACGACGTCTCGCGATTAGATACCTTGTGCTATACATGCAGCACTGTAGGTAGGTATGTGAAATATACTTCAGTTAAACCAAGATTACAGTAGTTAGGCATCATCGTTCGATGATGTTAGGGTGATGTTAGGATGACTCTACTTCTGCATGGTGAATATGATCAAATTATGATTTCTTGACAAGATATCGATAGTGTTATTACAAGCGGCACGACTAATGACATTATCCTAGATAAGTATTAGTTTGTTGATGAAGTTTATTAATAGGGCTTACAATTAGATTACGAAGAGGATTCTCGGAGTAATCTGATTAGAAAAATGACTATTATAATACTACAGCAATAAATTCATTACCATCGCGATTATGAACTAATGAAGGTATAAATGAAATGCATTCTTCAATTATGAACTACAATTGGAGTCATTAATTGATTACTCGAACTGTTACCCTTTCGTGCTTATCTCGTTTTATTCTACACGATCCGCGAATGACTTATTTGTAATACTTTCTTTAAATTATTAATTAACTCGAATTTTGTCTTGAACATCAGCTTTTTATTAATTTTACATGTTAAGAAACCAATTGACACACTTATACACGTTTTTTTACCGCGCGTATTGCAAATTACATATTTTTTACATTATTCTTTGCTATATGCATTTATTTAGTAACGATAGTGACAATTATTTTCCGTCTCCGCGCGTGAATTTACAAATAATAAAAGTTCTGATTTCATCTGAAATCATTTCCAGCTATAATGATATTTTGGAATGTGAAGAAAAGAGATTATTGTCATTTTCTCTGAGTTTTTATATTACATACTTTGATCACGTTACAAGATGTTTTATTTTTGTTTATTTTTTCGTTTATTTTTTGTGCGTATCTTATCGTGTATCCTTATTCATCGAGTTTGGAGCGTTCATTATATCACATCAAGAGAAAGCGCTACATTATTTGATGTATAAAAAAAATATATTTCTGCATCGAACCGGAGCAGGAACTTATTTTGTTGCAGTATGTTATAGCTTTCTGAAAGCAGAGGAAAATACTTTCATCGGGTTTGTCGATAGTTGTGTAATGACAAGGCGCTCTGGATGCTGCAGTTGGTGCATACCTGCGTAATAAGTAACAAGTGATCCGTGCACATTTTCTGCGCCGGAGAAACGTTAATAACGCAATGTAAGGGGGGGGGGGGCCACCAGAGTGCCACCACGCCTTCACTCTCTACGATGCAATCGTTCGAGTTGCCAATTCAACTCCGAGAAAATAAAACCATGAATATTGCGTAATTTTATATTTAAAACAAACTTTTGTAAGTGAAAAATGCAGAACAAACTCTAAATATCTAAAAATTTTTAAAGAGTAGTAATAATTTATACATGTAATAAGCACATTAAATTTTGCATCTATATAAAATGCTAGCTACCTATTTATTTTATTTATTTGATTGTAATTTAATTACAACTATTATTTCAGAAAATATTGTTTAATATTAAAAACATTTGCTATAGAGAAGAATTGAAGAATTATGAAGATCGATTCTAAATAAAATAGTAGGTATTTAATTAGCGATTTTTAATGTGTAAATGCCTTCGTAATTTTTATAATCTTATTAAAATGCCGTTTGAAACACCTTGTAAGGAATTCTTATACCATTCATCTAAGAGATAGAGCTAGTTTATCGCTATTACATAAGTAGTTATAACTTTCACTCCTGTTTATTAATTAGTAATTACTGCCAGCTAGCAGATTATAATCAATAAGTTTGGAAAAATTATGTAAGGATTTAGTTTCTATCAGTAATATTATTTATGCGTTTGATTTAATCATATGAGGATTTTTGTGTTCCAATTACACTCGTAAATATACTTCTTTAAATGGCTTAAAGCTTATACTCATGCCTGGCTTATCTGAATAGCAATCGCCATTTCGATGAAAATTCGCAAATTCCATTACAATTATTGATTGCAGGTGATAATCGCGATTGCACCGTCTATCTGTTCACGCTTGTATATAGGAGGTGTCAATTACCTGAGACGACGCCGCGACGGCTTAAAGCCTATACCGCCTATACCCACGTCTGATAGGATCACAGCGGTTTTTTGTTATCGAGGATCGCGACCGGCGATCTGCCCAGACAGACCGGCAACACGTATCCCTCTAAGCAAGTGACGTCACTCCTTGTAAACACACACTTTGAATTCTGCTTTCGTCAATCACGGCAACGACCACGCACCGCTTCAGTGATTATTGTACATCGTATATCCATTAAATATTTCGATAATGAAAGAGCACAGATTAATTTAGAAATAAGCTGCGATTTGCATGGTTAGAGTCCACTGGATAATTTATTTTTCAGCCGGGGCTAATAGCCGCGACCACAGCGTCGAGCGAGTTTCGTGAAAAATAAAGCTGGTGGAAGAAACCTGTCAAAATGCTTCATTATCGCGAGCTTGTAAAACGGAATTGGCAAGACGCGTGTCGAAAACAAAGTTTTACTTAGTG
Source organism: Temnothorax nylanderi (assembly GCF_030848795.1). NCBI lineage: Eukaryota > Metazoa > Arthropoda > Insecta > Hymenoptera > Formicidae > Temnothorax > Temnothorax nylanderi. The sequence continues at coordinate 1,749,869 of NW_027249083.1, forward strand.
CATGAGAGTGCAAAGCATTCTCGATTATGTATTACGAATATATTTTAGATAAACGGTCAGAATATACAAAATTAATAAATTAAATAATGAAATAAAGAGAGGTATGGTAACAAGCAAAAATTCAAATATTTTTCTTTATGAAATGGAGTTTTGTTTGCCATGATCACACTGCAGAACACGAAGATTTGCGCATTATCTATCGGTCGTGTTCACAATTTCTTGAAAAAGCCACTCTCTCTGATATTATTGAACATTTACCTTATTCTGTAAACAATATATTAACGATTTTTGATCGATATAAGTTTATCATCACGAATAATAATTATTTGATGAAGATATAGTCAGTGTTCTCTAAAAATTTCAGTACTCCAGTTTAATTGATATTGGATACGATTTCTCGATTAAGACATATTAATAATTATTTAGTGGAGGACATTAATTTAGTGACATGTCGAGACGGTCGCGACACAACGAATTGACAGGTCGAAATGAATCGTGTGGACACAATCGCGCGTGTCTACCGGTTACCTTTTGTACCTCGTAAAATTAGAGCTGATCTAACCAGACAGGATGCCGGTGGCTCCGGTGTGCCTACGCACAACGGAGTCCGTGTGCCGATCGCAGCGGTTATCGGGCGTATTGAGTATATCAATGATTCACTCTCGGAATCTTCGGCGCGGTGGTCTCTCGATGAATCAACCGGTTGCAAAGCTGATTTACACCTTCCCGAAAATGCGGTCGATAAACTATTATTAGATTTCATTGAGATCCGCTCTATTTGCGGTTCCTCCCAATCGCTTCTATGTAGATTTTGCGAATCCTTCTAGTCTACGAAGCAATATTTTTTTACGGATTCGGGGATTATTACTTCTTTGATCCCGCCGCCTATCGATTCATATGTTGATGCTATCTAGCGCAACAATGTGGACTAAATAAATTTGTTTTGCTTAAAAGGATTCATTTAGATAAGAATTAATTTAAATTGTATGGAGTTTTGTGGATCCTAAAAAAATTGATGGTTTAATAACGAAGATACAAGGTTGGGAGAGCCTTAGAGGCCATTGAAGATATTGGTATTATTATGTAAGATGTATTAAACAGAAAAATTAAAAAAAGAAATGTTTTTTATATCTACATTGTAATAAAATTTTTTATATGCCAATAAGTATCTTCAAAATTTTTTTTTAAGTCAAGATTAATATTACTTCCATGCATTCATTATCTTAAAAGACAACAAAAACTATTTTGTTTCGACAAGTTCTAAACGATTCGGGGATTTTGCAGCTTATTATGAATTGTGAGTTTTTTTTTAAAGCAATAATCACGTATACTCGTATATTATGATGAGTCATCCGATTGTAATTATTGCGGCAAGATCAGATACGGCTTTCTGCGCCGTTATTTATCTACGAAAACAAGGATCTGGTGCAACATGTGTTTACGAAGCGGGCTGCGTCGACACCGAGTGCGCCGTATTATATATATGGCCTAATTGCTGCGATCGTCTCACCTTCTCGGCGTTGACAGGTTACTGATACGGGAAGTATCTAAGTGCTATCTATCTGGCGAGCGCGACGCGTGATGTGCTCAGCACGGCGAGAAATGAAAAACCTCAAGCCGGGTATCCCTGCCCGTTATTACTCGGAAAAGGGTCGACTTTTTGCCATGCATGCACTTGCGATGATAACGATCGTGCAGGTGACATAGTTCGGACGTGCCGCGATTATGTCATCGGTCGCTCCAGGAACGTAGCTGCTATGGTTATACCGCATCAGACTTCCCGTGGATCAGCATCGAGACACCTGCAAGCGTTATCGTCTCAGTTTACCCTCTTCTCGCTTCCTCCCACCCTTCATGCACGAGCCCTTATCGGTGTGTTTACTTTAACTGCGTCATTCATACCGTTGCACCTTAGGCGTTTGCGAATAATCTCGCCAAAGGCAATCGCTACATTCTCATCGTGCTCGTATCGCTCGTATACAATGTTACTAGGAAATTGGCCTGATAATTTCGTGATTTAAAGTAGTGTATCGTTATCAATGTCATTACAAAATAGATCCTTTTATTTATGATGTTTTATACAAGATTAACGCAATTTTCAGTCCGTTTCAATGTAAACGTATTGAGCTTTCACAGTAGAACGATAAAACAAATAGATTTACGACTCAATACTGTCTGGCTATTACAAGATTGACGTAATTATAGAACGAGGAATAGAAATAGATTTGGTTAGTCACCTATTTAATGTGCATTCCTACAACGTGAACTGAATTGCATTAGGTTACTGTCAGTTATATTTGTAACATCTTTGCGTTGACTGTTTTATTGGATTACCGGAATGTACATAATATTTTATATTTAATGGCTTATCTTTAAATTAATTCAACTATTATCAATATTTAATTTTTAAATTCTTATAAAGATACGTAATATTAAAATTAATTCATCGATGAAAATTTTATACTAAAAATGTTTATATGTTATTCGTTATCTTCATAAAATACACAGTGCAATATTATTACACAATCGCACAACCGATACCATCAGAAACTCAAGACATTCCGAAATATTGAGATCATAGCATCGAATCTCTTCATCGATCTTATCAATATTTCGTATCAGCGATTGTCGTGCAGGCATTGCGCGATTATTATTTGTCATCCATCGAGTAAGACTTGCAATCGTCATTCTGGTGAGCGTCTGTCAATCGCGCGGGGAATTCTCTTTATATACTTGCAGACTCATTATTTACTTAGTCCCGGTAAGGTTCACGTTCGTAAGAGATAAAGCGGAGTTCGATGACAAGCGGCGCGGAAGCCGCGATTTCTTTCTCTCGACTCACCGCGGACGATGATACGTTGACATGCATCGCGAGAACAAACGGGCGAAATCCGCCCGGCATTAACGAGTTTATTCGCTCGCATCAAGAATAGGTAGGAATGCGAGGAAGGGAGCTTCTGGTCCTGTTTCACCTGACAAGTTTACACGAAGATGCATCGTGGGCGGTTCACGAAAAGCCACCTGACGTGATGCTAGCGTGACGAACTGGTTATGCTCACGAAGCGGTACTCGATGTCGTTCTTTGTTTACTGTCTAAACATCTTAATATCGCGCATAGATGCTTCATCCTATCAGACTCTCCATCTGTCTCCACGTCTTATCTTTTTCTATTTCTCTTGTGTTATTTTTCTTACACTTGCAAACAGAAGTTTATGTTTCGCGATAGTAATCGGGGCATATTTTCTGTACTGATGATTGGCAGAGTACAATATTTGCACATAAGTATACACATACAGATTAAGAATATATCATGTAAATATAGTCTAACTAATCCGGTTATATCAGATCCGGCTACATCGCATCAAGTTGAAACCGAGAAACGCGAAAAGAGTACCGAGGGAGCAATAAAATCTCGCTCTCCATCTACCCACACCCAACAATACGCTACCACAGCCGTTATGACGTCATTGTCGTGACTGGATCCACCCATCCCACATTCCTCGTGTCTCTCGTCCCTTTTGAGTTCCCCCGTGAGTGATTATCAATATAAAAATGCGGGCCGAATTTTGCACGATAAATCTGGGGGGGAAAGTGAGGAGCCGCGTACCGTCAGGAATACCAATCAGCCGGTCGGACTAGATGTTTGCCCCCGATCTGCATAAAGATCGAGGCACGCCGAAAATTATGCCGAAACACACACCGGTTACGATGCTCTCGCTGCAGCCTCGCGATCCATCTCGTTCGACTCTCTCGCCCCTTTTCTTTTTATCCGTCGAAAGGGTGCGTCCAAAATCGTTGTCTCGAACAACGAAGTTAGCACCCGAACTTTTAATGTTTATACTTTTCCCATTTTCACGGAAAAAGGGAAAAATTTATTTTTTTTATGACTATAAATGTATCTGTAAATTTCTATAATTTGCAGATCTATTAAAATGCATATAGCGTGGCATTATTTAATAAGAATAAATTTAGGCAAGGTGTAATTAACACGCAAACGAATATCATTGTATTCATTTGTATGTAAAAATACATTTAGCACACTTTATGTAATGGCGATGTCTATAAGTTACATAATTGTTTAATGCTTTTGCATATTCGACTGTTCGCATTAATGTGCGCATTCATGGGGCGGTACGCGCGAGACGGGCAACTGTAATCGCGAGTATTCGAGGGCGGTACCAGGCGGTTTGAACTCTTTCCTATATCCACCGATGTACAATTATCCAACAGCCATAGCATGCCGCCGAAGGCGAACATCTGGAGCTAGCTGTTCGGGTCTATTTGTCACTGAACGATCATTAAGCAATGCCACAGAAGAGAAGTCGTTTTGCAAGCAAGGTGGAAATAATTCTCAGTTGGATAATCGTGCGAGGGAAGAACAAAACGGCAAGTTGCCGCAGAAACGTAACGCTCTTGTTAGAAAACACTTTTATACCGCAGAATGCTAATCGTCATAAGTAATTTTCGTCTCATGGTTCATTAATGAAAAGAGACAGTGATTGCAGAAAAGATAAACAATTTAGATTATTCAAGAGCACATTGTAAAATATCTTTTATTCAAGCAAGGTATCCGTTAATTATCTAATCGAATAGGGTCTTAGAGAAAAATGACAGGGCCGGAGGCAAAGTCATTAGAATGTATCAGATCGACATTATCGGATTGGAAAGGAACTCGTTGTAGGTGGAAAATTATCCTCTGCGCACTACGCAAGGGTACAAAACATTAATTTATCTGGTTGACAAGAATTATTAACGTCTCATATTAGTGAGATCTAGGACAGATTTAACGGAATGTATCAAACATACTTTTTAAAGAACTAGACATATTGTGGCATTAATCGGATAGGTAATTGAATAATGTAGATTACAGTACATAGTTTATATTGAAACTCTCTATAAGAACTGTTTCAATATAAATCTCCATTTGCTATTTAAAAGTTAAGATATAAACTTTAATAGAAATAAAAAAAGGGTACAGATTATTGATCAACAGCATGTTTTTATGAAAAGGCTTTTCGAGATTTTATGAGCTAGTCGTAACAGTGTTTTATAGTTTTCTACATTTTAATATTCTTTTTAATTTTCTAGATTTTATATGGCAAATTTATTAGTTCGTATTTGTAATTTTTAAAAATTATAGCGTTGTTTTGCAAATAATATTTGCATCTTCGTTATGGAATTCGAAAAGTGCAGCGTAAAGACGTCGATTTAGAATCCCCATAAATCATACGCTACATAAAGAAGTGATACTTTTATAACCCACTTGAGGAGACCATCGTCATCAACGTTCGAGCGGATTAACTTGATCACCGAAGAATTCATCTACCTGCGGTTTTCGAAAGTCGACACGACCATTCGCTAAATCCTTACGATTGACGCGACTGTCAGGGTATTTCTTCAATGGTGGCAAACGTTCAACGGGCGACAAGCCTGACGAAAAGTTGCCAGTCGCAAAATGCAAACGCGAATAACCCCAGCTGCTGCGATATCGCTACATTGCGCGCCATTTTCGGTAGCAAGTCGTATCGTTTAAGTATCATGCGCCGTGCAATGAAAGTGGATTAGCATTACGTGTACATTGTCATCCTGAAAAATGTACGACCGTACATTCGACTTTTCGACGCGTAAGAAATCGAGGCCGACTCAATGGTTCGCTGATTTTACTCTAATCTCTCTTTACGAAGTTCACTTACTCTTTGTATTGCCAATAACCTTAAGATCATCTTCTTTATAAAGTAACTTTTCTTTGTACGAGCAATTTCTATAAGGTCAAATGTCTGCAGCTGCAACAGCAACGAGGATGCAGTTGTAAAAAGTAGATGCGCAAAATCTATTAAATAATGCGAACATTACGAACTCTTTATATCAGTCATACAATATTTTTATTCTAACTTTTTAAACAGAATTGAAATTAGTTTATTCTGTTACATATAGTATTACTAAAAATAGAAGACAATATATTAGTGAATAATTACAGTCATTAAATTTTGCTCTATGCTTTCATTTATTAAATATACTAGTTATAATTAATTATATTTTCATTGTGTCGTCTATGAGACAGAAAAACGGGTCAATTTTCATGCTCAGTTCAAACTCAATCTTGCTGTAGTCTTAAAATTTGAGCGGACGCGATAATGAGATTGGAAATTCGCAAGTGTGTTAGTCACCAGCGGAAGCTAAAAAGAACGACGTCGACCTGATTCTGGGGTAAAATTCGCTAAGCGGTAAAAAGTTGTTGATTAGAAAGCGGCGTCTTATAGGGCCAATTCCGAGTTCGGTCGGCGAGCTCTCGTTTCGATACGGGGAAGAGTCTCTCAGTTCCGCGGGAGACCAACCGCAAAAGAAGACACGACCGGACGACTACCTTGGTCCAAGGACCAAGGACACGGCGGAGCATGGCGTAGACGGCCACCCATACCGATCCATCCGTGGTCCGGGTTATGTTCCCACGTACGGCGCCCCGGGCAGCGGGTTCTGGCAAAACTTCCAAAGACCCAAATTAAAGTCGTTGGCTGCCTCCTACGAACTGTTCGTGGCCGGTCCATCGATGCTGCATAATTAAAGGAACGTCATGTAATTGGAAGCTGCCTTTGTTCGCCATTCTTCTGCTGCCATTACGCGCTTTGCTCTGAATTACGCGCATTCGCGATCCACCGGTGCATGAGACTGTGAATTTCGTGCAATACGCGAGTCAAAATGAAATTATACGAGCAAGATGGATTAAAATTTGCACGATACGAGAGATGGATTGGTAAAATAATAAACCTGTTCAAAAGCTTATATATAAAGTTACAAACGCCTCTGATCTTACCGTTCCTTTGTCAAGTATAAGTCCGATTCGTGATTGAAGGTGGACGCGGTCATCGGGTGTCTCAACGATTAAAAAGGAGCGCGAGAACATTCTACAAATCATAAAATATGAAATATATCGTCAGGAGACCATTGAGTTAGGAATCTATTTGGTTGCGGACCGCTGGAAGACTCATGGAAGAATTCGTGTCCGTTTGAGGGGGTTAGTACTGGCCACAGCGGCAGAAAACGACGAGCGATCGCGCGGCTAGTGGAAAAAGGATCACCTACTAATATTTTTATTGACCGTAAAAATCGCGCTGTAACCGGGCATCGGACGCGCCATGAAACGGGATTGAAAATGGGGATACTTTCGATCGTTATCCGTGACAAAGAAGATCGCCCAGAAGTCGATGATCCCCTTATCAGCGAAGCGTAAGAATCAAGGTTGCAGACTGTTGAGTGCCGACTGGTCATCCATTATGCAGTTTCTTATTATTTTTGAAGATGTGTCGAATTTATAATCGATTGCATTTTAATTAAAATATCAAAATTATTTTCTTCCAAAAATCTTGGGATTAAGATAATAAAATCTCGTGATGTGATTTCTTCAGAGTGATGCGAAGAAATTATGAAAAATGATTTTTTTAAGCAAAGGATAAAATCTTAATCGCAAAATCTTTAATGCATAAACTTATATCTTAAATAAACGAGATCATATATATACTTAGGTGTTTCTAATATGGTTAAACATTTTATTGATCAATTTATCTTAACGCTATTTAGATTCAACGCTGGCATTTAATCGCCGAGCTAAACACGTGTGATGGAACTGATGACTTGACGTTAGCATATTTGACTACATATATGTATATCGCGCGTATACACGCCGTCAACGCCAGCCGAGCGCATTGAATTCACGTATTAGTATGTAAATTATGCAGATCCATGAGACTGCATTAATCTTCGACGCATTCCTCGGGGGATCTGTCCTATTTTATTTGTTTTTGTTACACTTACATAAGAAAACAGAATTTTGCTTCCTTATTCACCTTACATTTTATACTTCGCCTTACATTTCACAGTTACATTTTAGATTAATATGTAAAGTCAGACATTTAAACGTATTTATATAACAAAGTCTCAATTTTATTTGATATTTTTCATGAAAGATTAGTTTTACAAAAATATATAAATAATCTTTTTGTACTTATTATTAATGTACTTTTAAATCGGGATGAATATTCCTTTGACATAAAGTTAATAATGAATATATATAATTACGTTGCGAGATATAAATTAATTTTTGACTCCTTTAAACCACTGTCTACATCTTACTCGAGAGAAATCCGAATTCACAAGAAACATTAGAAGAAATCTCGGGCATACTTTCCGTAAAGTCTACAACGACGCGGAGAACAACGCAAGCGGAATGAACGCAACAAGTACTCACTTAGTGATCACTTTTCGTGGAAGTGAGTCGGCAAGGACTATCGGCTTGCGACTCTGCGGCACGAGGAAACGATCGCCCATAAAAGTTCTAGGTAACGCGGACCTTTCCCACGATTTATTTAGGTGCTTGAACTGGCTTCGCGGCTCCGTCGCGGAGAAGAGTTATATACATTGTGCGACCTCCCAACGCTGGTCCTCCGTGCGATCTTCTTTTATTAAATTTTAAATCATTCGATTCGGGAATCGCGCACACTATTTATTACCCAATTCGAATGCGTGACGTGTCCTTTGGGAGATCGCGACCAAGTCGGGCAACTCCGCCTGCACAAACCAATGTAAAATATCGTCCCCGACAGGACGCAGCGAGACGTTTACACGCATCCAACGCAATTTATTGTATTATCATGAAATCTAATTTATATGTCTCGCACGGTGATGTAACTATCGTACAAAAAAATCCGGCTAAAAATGAATTTTGAATCATAGCCACAGTACGTACATTTTATCCTTCTTTATAAACGAATTCATTGATTATCGATTTGTTAAATAATAATATGCGTTATGGAATCGGCGACACATACTTTTTTCTTTTGATCTTCTGGCTTTTCGAAGCTACTATATTTGAATTATAAAGTTTTTATATTCAATATATTTTTTATTTTTTTAAACTATTGCAAATAAATTGCTATATAAAATTCGAAAAATCTGAGAACATTGCACAGAAATCTTCATTATCGGTTAAGTATTCTCTGATAGTTGCTGCAGTTGTCACGGTGGAGACTCTTTCTTGTATGAAGCTTATTTGTTATGTATTACGAGTTCAAAGAGAGAAAATTAAATACACTTATTTGTTATGAATTTTTTCCGCTAAAATGTAATTATATTAAATAGCATTCTTTAGAAAATTTATAAAATCTAATTTTATATAAAAATTAAACTTTGTTGTATTCGTCTATAATTGTATTTTATAAAAATGAGAACACAAAGCAGATGTATATAATAAATTAAAACAAAATGTTAAAAAAATTTAGCTTGAATTAGATTGAACGTGCAAATATCGTAAAATTTTTTATTTACAAATTATATTATTGACAAATAAAGCACATGCTATGTATAGCGCCTGGTAAATGCAACCAGATACTCACGACTGTTTTCTAGAAAACAAGTTTGAGGAGACATAAAAATTTATAAAGTATAGTATGTCGTAAAAACTAATTATATTTCAAGCAACTATTATCAATTACACTTAGATGTCAAATTTTATACCGACTGATTTATAATTTTACATCGATATGATAAGTAAAACATATTTTCTTATTTAAAAAATTGTTGAAGAATTGATTTCCGTCGACAACTACGAAATTATGTAATCTATCTTTATATTACTTTTAGTTATTTTTAGTGGTTTTTTAAATTATAATAAGCTATTTAATTTTATTTAAAATTTTTAAACTCTAAGGATTTTTCTACGGCAATGAACGTGCATAAAGGTAACTATCAGTTTCGAAATTTTTCACCGGTTGCTATAAATCTGGTCGATCGCGTCGGGCGCCATGGGAAAGTATGCCTTATCTATGTTCTTATTTGGTGTCCGGTGTGTGCTCCGAATGCAAAGCCGCCGCCGCCGAGTCGTTATCGTCGCATAAGCATCTCCCGCGAGGCGGTTTGTTTTATATACAATTACTTGATGAGTCATTTCTATAATTGGGGTATATTTTTCCGGAATTTATTGACGATGGGACCTAGCAGCCAGCGAGATTAGCATAAACCGAGGATGACTTACTCGGTCTGTCCGCCAGCGACGTTTTAACGAGCATAAACTCGCTCAGCTTTATTTATCGTACGTGTTATCAGTCTTTCCTACCTCGTATTTTGCCCTGCGCTCCCACAAGCCTTTGTAACCAGAAGAAAACGCGGCGGCGCTTTCGTTTGACATTTGATCGCGCTTTTAACTGACCAAGGAGTTTATATCGTAATTTCTCATTCATATATGTAGTGGTTCAAGATCATAACGTATAATTTACAAATTATACAAAATGTTTTTTCTTTAGAAAAAAAATTAGAACAAGAGATTATTAGAGCCATGCATAAACTTCTTCAAGTTTTTAAATTTCCAAGTTGCTAACTAAAAAGTTATAAAACTGCAACAGCAATGACATATTTCTATAGAAATTAGTTTTTCGTAATCATTCAGGTAAGGAACATTAACAATCCATTAGCAGCGACAGGCTTAATATGGTGGATACTTACTAGAAAGAAAAAAAAATGAATTGAATAAGGGAAGAACTTGATTCGAGGAGATTCCGACTGTGGGAGTTTCAAGCCGTTCGTAACAGCGACCGGTACTTAAGCACGGCACCTTTTCCTTTAGCAAAAGTGCTCGTCGAATCCGGGGAGATAAATATTCATGTCACGGGATCGTTTTCCGTTCGTCTTTTGCGGGGCGTGCATTAGCAAATGGTCAATCTAGCCTCAGGTCGGTCGATATAAACGGGGCATGAGCACCCAAATGCGTACAAGGTCGTTATCTTAACGCGGCACCACTAAAAACGGGGAAGAAGCGGCAAGAGAGGAAAGGGTGACTGTGAAGATAGGAGGGGGGAAAAAAAGAAGAAAAGAGAGAGGCAAATAAGAGGAGCGGAGGTTGTCGCGTTGGAGAAAAGAGGACTTGGGATTGAGTTGTCCCAAGGTGCCGGATGAATCCTCCGTGAGCTCCTCGGGTAGGTTAGGTATGTTAACAAGTTAGGCGATACTAAGATAAGAATCCTTCGCGATCCTTTGTGGCCTCCACATGGTAACGCGACACCAGAACAACCCAGACCAAAACCAGACCGCCGCGCCGCGCCGCGCCGCGTCGGCTTCTCTCCGGGGCTTCGCTCTCTTCCATCTTCGTTCCTTCCACCTTGCTGCCGCCCTCGCCCTTCTCTGTTTCCACCACCGACAACTCTCAAAGAGCAGAACGATGTAGGAGCTCAATGAACACGACGCTGGTAGCCGTAGGCAAGCGCCATTCCTCTCATTCATCCCAACGAGATCGCGATCTGACCTCCACTTTTTCGCCACGCTGCTTTCTCACGTCAAAATTTTATCTCCCCTTTGATTACCACCACAGCGTGATATCATTATTACGGTAATTCGAGGCAAGCTCTTTCAACGATATTAATGATCCTAGTCGATCCGCTATCTGTTATTACTTAATTAATAAATATAGAATGTCCCGTGTCTGCTACTGTTTGCGCAATTAGCAAGATTCTTTGTTGTGCACCTACCTCTCTTATATATCATCTTTTCTATTAATTCCGATTTTTTATATGTTCCATTGATTGTCATGAGTTTGCAATTGGATCTTGCGTAACCACTTAAGTATCGAGTATTTGACGTGTCATGAAGTTTCTTTGTCAGTGGCGCGTGTATTTACATGCAGGACTTAGTGTTAAGTGCGTACACGAGGAACATAATGACTCTAAAGTTTCTTTTCTTTATTTGTAACAAATCATGCTCCTTAATTTTTACGATTCTTAAATTGTTCTTAACTTAAATATACAACAAGGGCAGAAGATCTTCAATGCCGTAATTTATGAATGTTAAAGTATCACATATTTTGTAATAAAAAATATATTAAATTATTAACTTAATTTAATTTAAACAGCAATTTCTTATACTAATAATATATGTAGACATATAATATATATATACATGTCTGATATACATATGTCTCCTTAGATGTAGATATACATGCAAATAGGCAGAATATAAAAGATAAATTATTATCAATAGTGTAATATATAATTTAAGTAGATTGTTTTACTTATAAAATTATTTAAAAAAATTTTAATATAAATATTAAAATAAAAATGTATTTATTATTGTACCTATAAATTATAGAGTTGTGACTATTACAAATAATTCTCGTGTAAAACAACGCATATCTCTATATTTATCTGTTTGGTAATTACAAAGACTTCATTATTATAACAAATATAATAAATATCGTATATTAATTAAAATAATACGAATTTTGATTGATATATACCTTTATATAAAATATAAATTAAGTGCCATTGATAAATAGATAATTTTTTCAAATATATTTACATTTTTAAATGATTATTGCATACATCATTAAAATAATATAATTTAAGAATCAATTTGTCGTTTCTTGTTAAAATTGACAAAGAAATTCTCGTGCCGCGCGCCGCTTGTTAAAATTGACAAAGAAATTCTCGTGCCGGCTGCGCTTTTTTGAAATTCATGCCGCAAAGCAGAAAGAGAAAAAGAAGAAGACATGGCTTCATAAATCTGCGATCTGAAGAAATACCGTACAAATCAAGTTTAGGAGGCTTGTGGAAGTGTGACCTTTCATTAGAATCGTTGAGTGTGAATATAGGGCGGTACTAATAAAAAATATCAGCATTTGATGTTTCTCTCAGTATGTTTCTCTATTAGCTTTAAACAGACTCCCGTGGTGTCGACGGTCGAGCATCGTTTTCTAACTCCGGGAGTCTTGACCACCTTAGATCCACCTTTGTGGATTCTAAAGCCGCATTCTAAAGCTAATAACATTATGGCTTTTATTAATCTTCTTTTTCCCTCTTTTCCCCTCTCTCTAACAATTAGATGCTGAATTCGATGGTACCAGTTAAAATGCCTACTTTTATAAAGAAGTGGAAGGTGGAAGTTTGGTTTACTGTTGCGCGTTTATGCTTGTTGGGCGGCACGCTTTGCCGAGGCATGAGGCAAAGAGGGTGGGAAGACTAAAAGGAGACACCCACCCTCGCAGGAGGACGACATAACTTCACGTCTAGCCCTTAACCTACCCCACCGGCGAGAGATCGTATGGGATTTTTGAAGTTAAACCGGATCGAGATTATGTGGCTCGATATCGTTCACGACGGCGATGGAACGCGGTCTATTCTTTAGGGGGTTAACTGGTTTTGACAGCCACCGTAGTTAATACTTTTATGCATACCGCTCCGTCATCGTCACTTCCACTTTCTCAGACACTCCTCTGTTAAGTTCAAAATAGCACTGTTTGCTCGTGACTACCGCGACTAATTTTTTATTACGGAGAATTAACCGAATATTTTTCAATTTTTTAATAAAAGATACGATCATTGTGTTGTAATCAAATAATTATCGATTTTAATGAAAAAAAAATACGAACAAATACGTGGAAAAAACTGAAGACAAAATATTGCAATTGCTTACTTAAAAAAGGGTATGTAAAAAAGAAGAATGCAAGATAAGAGCTGAGTGAAGATGAAGGGAAAGTGAAGGAAGAAAGAGATCAATCAGAGTGCCGTTGCATCCCTCCTCTCCTCCCCCATAAAAGAAGCCTAGTTCTGTTTCTTGCGTGTTCGTGTGCATCCGTGTCCGATCGTGTTTCACGAGGTTTTAGTATATGTCCCTCGCGGGTCCGACAACTCAATAGCCACACACAACACCGAGGAACAAGACGCTCTCAGATTCGTCGTGTTTGGTCCCGACGATGAGTCCCCGGGGCTACTCAGGTAGGCTCCACCTAAATGACGAGGATAGCCTCCAACGTTCGTTCTCTCTCTCTCTCTTTCTTTCTTTGGCACACAGCCTTTTCGTCTCTCACCTGAGAGTTAGAATCTTCTGTCGGACACCCTCTAGCCTCACTGGCAGTCGACATTCTCACGCTAATTGGCCGGCAGTGCCCTCCTTGTAATTTCATTAAGGGGGTCTCGTGCCCGCGGTGAGTTTAAGGCCCCGCCAACGCGCCTGCCTCCCCTTCGTCTCTCTCTCTTTCTCCTTTCCACTAGATCAAATATTTGCCAGGTTTGATGGCTTTACAGAGTCGAACAGAGTCGTGAACCGAAGAATTGGAAGCCGGTATATATACCTTGAAGATACTTATATTCTCATATACCGCCAATCCGTCCGGACTAAACAACCATTCCACGTCGTTTTTTCTTCATTTAGTTTTATTAATTTTCTTCCGTGTCGATCAATAGGCAAAATCTTCTGCCTTATTGTTTGATAAATGGAATCTGTGGAAAAAGGCGAAAATACTGCGGATTCTTTAATCATTAATAAGCTCAACACAATGTCTCTCCACCGTCTCATCAGCCGACAAAAGGATGCATTGTTTGCTTTGGTGTCTTACATTCCGCCTCTTTTAGGTAAATAATATACTGCGATAATGGAGTTAGACTACACAAGATCTCCTAACCTCGAGATCTCTTTGGGGGTCCGACCCGAACTCCAGGTGAGGTCCTAAATGGCACTGACATTGGCGGCAACAGAAAGTTCGAGTAACTCACCATTTCTATCGAGATTTCCAATTATTTTATCTTCATTTGTCATCCTATTATATTTTTGCTTATTTTTTATTCATATAAGATTATGTATTTTACTTTAACAATTTGTTATCAATGCGAGATCACAATCCAGGACAATAATCTTCCCACCTTCCCTTGGAAAATACTATTTTAAGTGTGATATTTTTATCTTTATATACATACTATCTACTTCAGTTTTTAACTGAAAAAAATACTGTTGGAGAGTTACTAATTATTTGCTATCCATATCCTTGGTTTGGTTCGTCATACATATTTAGCTAAGTAGCATGTATTATTGTTAAGTAGCTTTTCTCGTTATTAATAATATTGTTATTTTTCCTATAAGAATAGCACAATATTATTTTCTCTTATTAATATTCAATTATTAATATTATTTATAAATTTGCGATTATTGGAAGGTATTGAAAGCAGAAAAGAGAAATATACAAAAACATTATAAAATGAAGTTTGCAATAATACTCGGCTCATTAGTTTTCATGTTAAGATCGAATGGATCCTCGTGTCGGATCGTGTGAACGAACGATGTGAATGTTTGTCGCCACGAAAGGTCTCGCGAATGGGCGATATATGACTTCCTATCGACTTGACTTTGCCAACAGTCAGCGTCATCGCCGGGCTCACGAACCTCTTTACGGTTTCCCAAGAGAAGAATCACCAGCAAGGTCTCATGGGCGGTCGTTTCGAATGCCTCTTGGTGAACAATGTGCCAGGGTGTGCATACAATTAACCGGCGCGTTGTCGACTTTGCACGTCCTGTGTAATTGCATCGCGTTTTGCTACGTTGTATGAGCCTCCTCCACGTTCTTTTTCACGGTCTATGTGGCCCAAACGTGCCTGAGCATACGATCTGCTTGCTAGCGGAATCGCGAGTCACCATATTCTCACCCCGACAACTGGCGAACATGCATGGATAAGAATTCTTCGCTTAATCGTTGCGTTTCCTCTTTCACATGACAGGGTCATAAGCTTTAATAATTAACATTGTCGATCATGCACAATTCATGAATTATTATATCGTTTCATTAATACGTAATATGTAAAATAAAAAGAAATACTTGAATTAAATAATAATGTATATTCTGTTAAAAGTAAACAGCTATTTTTAATATTTTTCATTAACTTTAGATCGATTGCGCAGTGGTATTTGCAATTATTTTACTACAATAATCTTAATTATTTAAATTCTATTTGTGCTAGATATATGTGCTAGATAGAAAAAGTGAATCACAAATCCATTTATGTTATACGAGTAATTTTCTTTTTACTTTTATTTTAGATTATACATATCGGCGATTCTCATCCTCAATCTAAAGACCATCGCATTAGGATGCTTGTAAAAACATTTATTAATGTTAAATCTATTATGAGAACCGGAGATACCAAATTATTTTGATGATACGGAAGAAATCTTTTGGGGTATTAATTTCGTTCCATGTAATTTTATAAGTGGTTGGCGCCAGCGGACTGAAGCTTCTCAAATGACCGGTCGGCGTTTTTTTCAGATTGTCGGCAAGTTAAAAATCGGGGCACTGTTGTAGATCTCGTAGATCTTGGGAGAAGCATCCATAACTGACGAACCGTGAAATCGCAATTTGCCCGCAGATTATGTTTGCCGATCGCCGAAGTTTGAGAAGCGTGAAACCGAGAGGGTGGAGCGTGACGCCACTTGATGTCGCTACTCAAGTAGCACGTGTATTTTCACACTATTAGGCTTGTTAAAAACGTTGTAACATAAAATATTCGAGAATGCATCCAATTAAAGAAAAATGGAACTCGACATATGCAAGCGAGTATATTGTGATTGGATTGTTAACGTGATACTGTTACTGTTATTGTATAAAAAAAAGAAATTTTAATGATGTTATGTAATACGCTTTTATTAGATATTCGGACATTATTATTGTAACCATTGTAGATGTATGTAATATCCAGAAATTTGTTAATTTTAATGTATAAATGATTATATGTATATACGTTAAATATTATGAGAGATTTTTGTGACATTTAAGACATTTATTATAACAAAATAATCTGCTTGTGCATGATAAAAGAAATATTCAAACTGCTACATAAGCCTTCAAGAAACAGCATTACAATTTTCATATACATAATTTTTCAGAAAAAAAAATGGCAATAATAAGTCCTTGTGTCAAAGTCCCGAGTGCATAACACGTTCGAATCTAGATGATAGAAAGACAAAAAGACTTTAATCTCTTCTACCGGGCCGCTTTATACTTTACTACTCCGACCGCTAATATATTATCGCCGCAACTGTAATATATTTGACGTGAGTGTCGGGAAAATTAAAGCAATCCTTCTGCTGGTATCGCCGGTGGTCCAGGATCGCGAGCCGAAAGCAGGTCTCTCTCATGGTAATCGGAGATGCTTGGATACAAATATGTGCGTATTAATAGAGAGCGGCTCCACAAGGAACAGGTCTCAGGTCAGTTGAGAAAAAAGTATCAATTCACGCGGATCTAGTCTTTCCCGCAAGTATGAGACGAATTAAAATTTCACTTGGATTGGAGAGACGATTTTGACCGAACGTGTTAATTCTATAGAGAAGTCACTTATCGTAAATTTATTAAAATATATTGATTGTACAGAAATCATCTGTCATTTAAACTAGAAGAAAAGATTATTCGTTTTGTGATTGAAAATCTTTATTGTTACTTGTTGATGTAATAACATCCGATTGTCAAACAGATAAGCGAATTTAGCAGATAATTATTCTAGTGAAACTAATTTTTGTAATAAAACTTGAATACTAAATTATTTTTAACCATTTCTACACTCTTTATAAATTTTTAAAAATAGATTTTATTAATTTTACTTATAAAAAGCGTTGATCTATTTGTTATATTGTTTTTGAAACAAAATATTTTGCGAGTAAAATTTTAATCTACTTATAATGGTATCAGTCGAGCAGTGAAGATAATAATGATTATGGATAATAAATGGTCATCTTTTTAGACTGATTTTATATTGCGATGATGTGGCCGACTAGTTATTTATTGAACGTCATAAAGGATTTTACGTTTACTTACTGACCAGTTTATATTTACATACGACCGTTTGCTGAAAGAAATACGATTCCATATTGCACAGAATAACTCAAAGAGCTTTTTATTATATTGGAGAAAGTTTTCTCGATGTAAGCCTACAGAAAATTATAACTCCGAACAGATATGTCAATGAGAGACTCCCTGTCTCGTTTCACTTTTTACAAGCAATGAATAAAGGCAGCTAACCGTCTTTGCTATTCATTCCCTTTTTTTGAAGATATTCCCACTCCTTGAAGGGGACACTCACTCTCTGGTATAACATAGAGCTCACTGACACAGCTTCCCGAAGTAAGGAGTAGGGAGGATTGAGAAAAAAAGGATGAGAGAGGGTACAAGACAGGATAGGAGAGGACTAAGACCCCCCACGGTAAAACCTCGCACTTTCCCACATGTGGGTGATCTCGTTTTATCCTGCCGACGAGATCTCTCCTCACCTATGCATATTTTATGTCGTGCTTTCGGAAAATAAAACTGTGAAATAAGTCTGAATTCCCAAGGAAAAATTTAAATTTATACAGAGTATAAGTTTATATTTATAAGTTTAAATTTATTTTAGCATCTCTTTTTTATCATTCTATCTACTATCTATACCCATTTATGCAATAGTAAAAAAATGAAGGAATTATTAATAGAAAAAAGAAACTTAAATCGATTATCATATCGACTTAATCATACGTTCCACGATTCATTTAAGTAATACAAACATGATCTAGTCTCAATCAGACCTCACGATCTTGTAATGCATATCTCGAAACAGCTTTCCTGTTTCAGCCGGACCTAATGTGACTCTTTGGAATTCCTGTAGGTTGTTTCGCAAATGTTAACATCTGATGGTCGACTATCGACAAGATCAAGAATGTTATTCATTCAATATGTTATCGAGATAATAATAATTCATTCCTTATCATTGTACTTTTTCTAAAAAGGATAT
This sequence comes from Temnothorax nylanderi, assembly GCF_030848795.1. Classification (NCBI taxonomy): domain Eukaryota; kingdom Metazoa; phylum Arthropoda; class Insecta; order Hymenoptera; family Formicidae; genus Temnothorax; species Temnothorax nylanderi. The sequence goes on from NW_027249083.1 coordinate 1,768,432, forward strand.
AGATGAAAGACAAAATCATATTGTTAACAATATAATTTTCTGTCTTCAATGTACATGTCATAAACTTAGAAGGACACGAAGATGCTAAGGAGTTATGAGTAGGAATAAGAAGATAGAGGATATACCTTTGAAATCAATTTCTACAAACTCAGACGAGTTTTATGATCTGTTAAATTGTTCTTATGATGATGGACATATAAAAATCTGCAAATTATTGTCTTATATGATTATATTGCTTCGTGAATAATTCATTTAACGATATAATAAACAAAAATATAACAATTTTATCAAAATGGGTCTATACAGATCTCTCTATACAATACAAAACTATAAGACAAAAAAGTCAGAATTTTAATACAGAATTTCTGCATCATTTACTTATGTGGTTTGTTATGAATTCATATATTTATTATTTCTATAATTTCGCGCTTTTCATAATTTTCAAGCTATTATCGCAGAGAATCAGAACGCTCGGAAGGGAAAGAACGTTCTAATCAATGAAGAATCGTCGTGGTTGCACGTGTGCATCCGAGGGGAACGGCAATAAGGGTGTCGCCGTTCGAAAAATGAGAATGCATTACCTCGACGCCTTCTCTCAGAGTTCTCGGCGAGATCGACGTTGGTGGCTCGGCGGATAGCACCGGCGTCTGGATCTGGACGCTATTACCAAGGCAGAAGCGACCAAGAGAGCGTCCCAGAAGCGCGATGGGGAAGAGGGCTTCTCTCCTCGCTCTCGGCAAGGCATTCCAAAACAAAGAGCCGCGATGCTGGTTCAACGGTGGACAATATGTAAATCAGCGGCTGGCCGTGGTCACGATGTCGCGACCTCGCTATCCCGCTTCGAGCTACCTTCTTCGCCACCGCCGCCACTACCAGCTCGACTACTTCCCCTAAGAGTCTAGAAGATGTGTAACCATGCGTAATGGTCGCTGAAATTTTTGTTCGTGAGAAACATTATGGAGATAATTGAGAGTGAATTAGAAAAGAAAAGAGAAATTATTTTCATTGTTTTGTGTTAAATATACCTAAAGCTGGAGATCTTATTTACTTCACTAATTAAATATATAATAAACATCTAATTAATACTTAAAATGTTAACTTACACCAATGAAAACTTAATTTAAGTTGATTATATAAGTCTATATAAAATTCTGAATTAAAAAAATATATTCTTTAAAATTATATTCTTAATACAATTTATATTTCTATATAAACGTTTTTTTTTTAACGGAATAAGTGATATATATTAAACAAAAGTATTGTTATAACGCAACGTTGCATGATAAATTACTTTCTTGCACTGCACTTTACGCTGGCAACTTTCGAAAGCGATGTTCAATCAATTTTGGTGCATCGTTTGAATTGAAATCATCTCGCATATCCATGCGGATACGGCTGATGATGACGCATGCACCGGTCAGGATGGCTTTAGTTCCCATGCATTTCGCGAGAACGATCGACGATATACCACGACTCCACGGTCAACTTCTTGATCGTTCCTATCTACAGCAATTAGCTGTTAAAAGTGTTCGTGTGTTTTACCGGTTATCGCCGTCCCACCCACGTGCCCGAATCCGCACGTTATCTCGCGACAAAATGCATCTCGTTCGACCGGAACAACTTGCCGAAAACGATAGCCCCGAGCTGCTGCGGTAAAAACGTCGACCGTGTCGACGATACGTTGCAAAAGAGCGGTATTTCCATAATGCCGATCGTCCCTCTTCATTCGACGCTGCGTCGAATTCTTCTTTTTCCTTTCTTCCGACCGATATCTGCGTCGTGTTCACTCTTCTAGGAAGCGGTCTCACAGTTCCCATGAACGGTACCTCTTTTCTCTGAAGCCATCTTACCGTTGACCGAGAGAAAACGCGTTGCAATCGCTAACATGGGAAATAATTCCAATTCGCGTTTTCTATGCTTGTTATGTAACGTCTCCTACTTCTTGTTTTTATTGCAATAACATTCAAGAGAATATGCATTATCATCTTTCGTTACTTTTTTGTAAGTATTCATTCTGAACAGATAATAATTAACTTTCTCGCATACATTAACAATTTTACACGGAATATGTCTAACTTTTTTAATATTCTGTATACGCACCTATGTTTATGTTTAATTGTAGTTTACCAGAATCTTTTTTCAATGAAAAAAGAATTGAAACAATTACATATAAATTTATTGATCGAAGAATTTAACACATATCGTAATGCCAAATAACTTAATTCATTAAGATATATAACGAAAAGAATTAGAAGTAATATTCGAAACATGATATGCGTATGAAAACGAATAGTTCAAGCAACCGCCATTAATATCTATTTAACCATGATGAGAGACATGCATGTGTGTGTTTTGTTGACGAAATAAGGATAGACCCCTTGTACTAGCCTATCGGCTAACAAGGCAAAATTAGTCGTGAAATAACTCTAGACTGTTTTAGAACGTGGTACCCATGGTAGGAGGGCGAGGGATGAAACCTATTAGCACAGCACCGCCCCTCAATCAGCAGTAGTTAAGAATGACTGTGTGCCATGCTCGTTTTCCTCAGGTTATTCTGATTGGCGAATACAAAAAATTCACTCTCCGCACTCTTTCGCCAGTATCGGAGAAAAAATCAATGGGCTATGATTACTTTATAAAACGAATATCGTACAAATGCAAAAGTATATATGTTATTTTATACTTTTTGTGAACATTTTACAATTTTTCTAACAATAAAATAATACCTGAGTAACAATATATACGTATATTGTAAGGCGCTAGTAAATAATTGTATGATATACAATAAGTGACATTTTGATGGCACAGTCGATTGTCTGTTTCCAAGGGTAAGCCGCAGTAACCTGCGAAAACTACTCAACTTTTGAAACCTTTTGTCTTGACATTATTGAAAGTTGTCTTGAGGGTCACTAGAAACTTAGCGGGAGAACGCCTTCAGGTATTCGAGACGAATAGCGACGAGGCGAGGACGAAGAAGGACAGGGCGAGTTACATAGCGGGTGATGAAGAAGAATGAATAGTGAGTGACGAAGAGAGAGAGAGAGAAAGAGAGAGACTCCTTGTAGCTGTCCATGCGGGCGCACTATCCTAATTACAACGAGGTCTGGTATATTTCTTTTTTTTTTCGAGTTGAAAGGAGCCGAAGTATTTGCCCGAGGCAACGGCGGGGGCTAGATTCCGGACCACTCTCAGGACTCATTTGGAGCGAAGTGCAAAAGGATCACCGGTCGGCACATCGCCGCCGTTGATGGAGCAACTGAGAAACGTGAAAGAATAGTAGTAGGAGGAACGAAGAAGAGGTAAAGCGTGTTCCGTAGGATAAAAAACGTCGCAGTTTTCCCAGCCATTCATAGCGTTGACCGATCTTTTCGGCCTCTTCTCACGTCTCATTCATATCTCGCCCTGTGAGATTCGATCGTCGATCCCTACCTGCGCCACCGGCGAAGACACTGGCGCACCATTCTTCTTTGATGCTCCTTTCCGATGGTATGTATGCGCCGGACTTTTCGAATTCCATTGCAGGAGATTCACCGACCGCCATCGATGTCTTACTCGTTTAACAAATATGTTTCTGGACTTCGGAGTCGAAGTCGTCTGATGCAGTTATTACAGTGTCTTACTTATTACATTGTATATAATTATTATAATGTTGTCTGCAATTGGAATTATTTTAATAACTATAATGTATATTTTTAAAAATTCTAATTTTAACAATATATATTATGTATATTGTTGGCTGTAGTATAAAGAATGCTGAAAAAAATTATTCTCCAAAGAGAAACTTATAAAAAGTTTTCCTTGGTACCGTATTTTACTACACGCCGAAGAATATAGTACTTTTTTTACACCAAGCAATTATCCCAACTTCTTATAAAATTCTTGAATCGTATCGCTCTTCGGCTGTCAAACGCAGCGTAGATGGGCTAACGATCTTAATGGCTAGGCAAAACATTGACACCTTGGCGGCGCTCGGGAGACCACCTGGATGAGAATACCAAAGGAAAGGCGGGTAGGGATTGTTAAACACAGAATCAGCACGAGAGAAGTGGAAATCCTTATGAGAAAGTAAGTTGGACGAACGATGACAATGAGCTAACAGCGTGGGCAAACACGGCGGCTTGGAACAGAGCCGTACCCGGGCCGATGATCATGTACTTACGCGTTTCCTCTCAAACACCGACGACGTCGACAGCTACGGAGACACGGCATCGGACACTGATCATGGGAAAAGGCAAATCCTGTTTGGTCAGGTTGAAATATTCGAGCTCGAATGCTCGAGCAACACGTGCCAATGATCAAAGAATTGCTTTGTTAATACACTCACTAAAAAGCAAATAATGAAACGTGCATAAAATAACATAACTAAAAAATTTAGAGGCAAGTACAACTTATTGCACGTCAAGCCGCTTGATTGGATTTGATTAGTATACTTTTTTAGTAAACTAATCTATTAATATTTGTTCTTTAGATGTGAAACACTTTATTAAGTGTTTTGAATTTATCTTTTTTTAGAGGAAATTATATTGAGGGGGGATGAAAAAGGTAATATTAAAATAATAACAAGATTTCGAATGGTCTTTGGTTTAATATGCTACAACAGAACGGGCATTCTGAGGAGAGAAGCCCGTATTTAGATTACATATCCATACATAAAATTGTAATTTGCAGTTTATTACTACATTAAACTATATTATCAGATCATTTGTGTACAATATATGAAGCGATCGCATTAGTTAATCCAAATTCAATTTATCTTGTGTCGCAATATATGGAACGCAATTATCTTATCATTAAAATTTTATTTTTACGGTCCTGCACGATATATTCTTATTTACAATTATCAGAATTACTTAATTTTGCAATAAATGAAAACATTTGAAGACCGTATATAGCTTGTCACGCTGGTAATTACTTATGAGTTCCATGCATTTTTACAATTCAAGTTGCAATAAAAAGAGACAGAGAGATCAATTCAAAGCGTATAAAAGTTATTAGATCTATTCTTAGAAAACAATTTTAATATTAATCGACTTTCGGATCTTCAATATTGCTACAGGATTTCTTAGAAAAACGTATTTTTATCAAAATTTGCAAAATAACTTTTGCGACGATATTTTCTGTCTCTAAAAAGAATACTTATAAAATAATTAACTTATCAGTATATGTGCGCGAAGGATCAACATTTATAAAGATCTACAAACTATAATGTCACATTATTTTAAAATAATAAATAATAAAATAGGAATACAAGTAATGATCGAAGTTTGAAATAGAAACATTTAGCTGCAGCTATTTGTTCTCTTCTTTTCCCATTTTTTCTTCCATTCGCTTTTTCTCTCTGTCTCTTTTTTTTCTGTCGGAAGCAAGCGTGGATCGATTCGGAAATGAACAATTAGTCGCCTGAGGGATGTTCTAGGATGCATATCACAGACGCGATGATAAGAAAATAAAAATATATTTTATGCGATGCATGTGTGCGTATATAAATAATGATTTACGCATTAAAATTGCGTCGATGATATCTCGGACTTGTACATATGATTTACATGTTGCTACTGATGTGAAAATTAAGTATGACAGTACACACCTCGATACGTTATTATTTGCAAATGATCGCACAGTAACTTTTTGGCGTGACCAATCTTTTAGAAAAGATTGGCTACGCGACTATGAATCGTAAGTACCAAAAAAATTCTTCTGGTATTGTTTTGAAGACTGTAATGGCGTAAGGTGTATATATGTGAGAAAATATGATTTAATTAATTTAGAAATTTATAAAAATATTAAAAATGGAGTAGATGATGATATAAAAATATATATATCTTATGCGTTAAAAAAATACATGTCGATTGTCATGAATAAAATTGTAAATTTGAATCGATTGAAGAAAATCTTCGTGTGATATTCCCCTGTTGCCAATAGTCTTCTACAGTCTCGCATATTATTAATAAAAAGTCGATATCGGCATAAAAAAAAGATTACGTAAAAGAATATTTTTTAAAAGAATAATATCGAGTAAAATATAATACTAGAAGAATCTCATTTGCCAGTAAAATAATTGCGATCAAAAGTGCGAAATTAACGAGCCTCCTTAAGTTTCTGATTAGAGTTCTCATACCCTGCGAAGGTACGTCAAGAAGAGAAGCAGTAGCAACAGCGCGACACATAATGATGTTCGTCGCGAGGATGCGTTCTTCTCCTTTTGCACGATGATAGTAATATTGTGATAATGAAACTCCGTACACACACAGGCGAAATAATCGCATGTATGTACGGAGTTTTAATTGTGATATAGCTTTTTCTCTTTCATATACAATACACTAGGCACTTTTAAGCTCAACTAGATACTTTAAATACAATTAATCGGAGTGTAAAATCTTTATAAAAATAAAATAAATAATCTGAATAAATATGGATATACTAATATTATATATGTATAATGGTTATATGCAATATGATACTATGTGTTGTATATAATATCATATTATATACAAACGTACATATATATACATATATAAGTAGTCAATAAATTATTATATAAAATTGTATGAATCGCTCGCGAAGAGAGGCCTTTTTAACGATGTTGTGGGATTTTTGTGTACATAATGCAATACGCATTTAATCACGAGAGAACTAAATTACTGCAAGGTTCAAAAGATCATGTTTTATTATGAACCTTACAGCAATATTATACTTCTCCCCCTAGCTAGCTCTTTTCCCAACTTATTATTTCCTATTTTCTGAGCATAGAATGCGCGTTAAGTGTCATAAGTGTTCATATATTCAAACCACTATATGACAAGCAAAATATTATGTGAATATAATCACGCTAGAGAAATCAATTTGAAATTTTTCATGAAATTTTTGTGTGATAACTCTTACTTTTATCGATTGTTCTATACTTTTTAGATTTTTATTTTTTATTTATTTGTAACAATAGCTTAGAGTAGCAGTGATTGTTACAAATATTATTTATATTGGAAAGTATTATTAAGAATCTTAAGTCTTTACTGAAAAATCGAGCCAATTAAATCGCGGCCACGTTCAATTAATAATGTGTCGAAAGAAAAAGGGAACGGATATCACGTTCTTAGATTGTAAGATAACCGTGATACTTGATTGTTATCTCGAGAGTTATTTTACTTTCAATGTTGAACAATTGAGCTATTGAATCTATCTCTATCCCCACTTTCTTTCTCATATATAAGATCAAATACACACTCACATTGTGCGGCATCTTCGCGCGAAATCATAGCTTGTGTGATATGTGAATATGCATGATTATTGTGTATGTGGCCGTGAATTGAAACGGCGAAAGCCAATGGACCAATAACGATGCGGTTTTTAAATCTTTGTTTCCTATTCTTCCTCATTCTGTTCTACATGCAGCACCGCACAAAGTGACATCAAAGAGCGTCGAAGAGGATGGTGATGAGGTGTCAAGAGCATTGATGGCACTTCTATCTCAAAATTATCATAGAAGCTTAATACATTAATGGACATTATGATGCGGTATATCAGTCGGTTCGACAATATATCAATTAATTTTCATCGTCGATACCAACGAATAGCCCGATCTTCATTGCAAAGACACATTTCGTTAAAATTGTGCTCTTCCGATAATGAAATATTTTGATAATCAGAAGATGATCCTCTTTCTCTGTCCCTTCTATCCTCTTCCCAATATCATCTCAAGAAAATAAAGCCGTCAATGACCGCGTTAATTTTCTGAGATGAGAGATGGACATCGCCTGGTAGTCCTTCTTCGGCTTTCGCCGTACAGATCTTCAGGATTTGCGCCGATTACAAACGTAGGCGTAGGTGCGAAAACACTTGTATCACGTATTCGAGGCCATTCATGTATTCTCGGAAAATCAGCCAGTCACGCAGATCACGGAACGTCATATCCGTCATCGTTCGGAAATCAGACGTCATGACATCTCGAGTGACATCCGGCCGTCGCGTAACGCTACGCTCCTCTAAAGCGACTTGGATCTCACAGAGAACCTGAGAAGAGAAAAGCATCAGGATATTAGAGACACTTGTAATACACTTGGATAATACGAGTACATTTAATGTAATAACATTTTTCAATTAAAAATGAAGATATTAAAGCAAAGACTACAGACAATTTGCAATTTTTAATATCTATGTAAAGTTGCTCTAATTTTATAAATTTAATTATTAATTTAGAGTTGATCGCAAAAGTAACGAACGTATCTTGTAAGTACGAGGATTGATATAAATGTTAATAATTTTCAATAGACGATGACTGATTTTTCTGCAGTGATCCTTCAGAATCTGTGTTCTCGAAGTCGACGATGCTAATCAAAAATGACTAAAAAAACGGAGGAAACTCTACAGGAATTTGAGCGCGCTCAAAGCCATTCGCCGGAATGGTCGATAAAATGGTAGTTAGCGACGATCTTTAACGTCTCAACCTTTACGTAAAACGATCGTAAAACTTGGCAAAACGTCTTTCATCGTGCTTGCGGCAACAGAAGGCAGAATAATTCAGGCTAATTGTACCGATGTTATTGTGAAAGTCGCGCACAGCAGCTTTTTTTTATACCGCACGCCGTGAAAGAGCGACAGGTCGAATGCTCACGGCTCAGCATAATCACTTAGGAGGATAACGGAATTTGATCCGGAAACTAAACTTACCGCTCGAAGTTTCCATTCGGCTTCTGTGAATTTCTGATGATATTTAGGCTGATAATCCTTCTGATCCAAAACTACCTGCTCCAAGCCCACCGCATACTTCTGCATATATTCATACGCATCGACGAGAGACGTGTTAATCTAAAAATATATAAATCCGAACTGTTAATCATCTATTCATAATGCGTGTAGTTATTTATACACATACAGTATATGTCGCGAAAAAGAAATATGTATTTGAAAAAAAGATGCATATTTGTTAGAGAAATATGTATACATATTTCTATAGTAAATTATATTCTAATAAATTTATTAGTAATAATTACGCAGGTAGATAAAGCGACATAAACTAATATTATTGAAAGCATCACGTACTTCCAGTTTCTCGAGATGCTTCTTATCCAGCTCCTCTCCCAGTTCTTTGGGTATTTCAGATCGTGTAGGCAGCCAAGCGTAATGATTTTTCCTCCACAAATTGTGGACGCTGCCGAAGTCCGTCTTGAAAGTTTGTCTGATCTGCAAAATCATAGAAGAAAAACGTGGGCATGATTAGATGCGTCGTTTCTCTCAAAAAAGGAACCGCAGCATCGAAGAAAGATATGCATGCAGGACTATCAGGTTTCCTCATCGTCGTCCTCTTAGCGCGCTGCAATCTCGCGGAAATTTGAGAAAAATTATTCCGCGTGGGTGTCGCGTTATTGCTACATCGTTCTGCATATCTTTCATATTCGTTGCGCACAGGAATAGAAAGGATTAGGGTATATAAAACGATACGTGACATGCATGTGTAAAATCATGTCGTTGTCATTCTGTTATAGGTTGTAATCGTTTATTTAACAGCAAGCCGTTTGTTTAATTAATTCTTCTTTATAATCCAATACGTTTTGATGCAATATTGTACATTCTTTTTAATGAAAAATATTCTTAAGGACAGAAGTATATATGATTCAGCAAGAACATAATACGAATACAATACAGCAGCGTTTGGCGCTTCATGTATCTTGACAGCGGTGTATCTCACTGTCACTTTATATTGTCACTTCGCGAAAGGATCACGGACTAGTGCACCGCGCTGCTCTTATTGTATTTCCAGGTATTCGCCAATTGTGCCAGCACTATTGCCAGCGGCAAGTACCGATTCGCTCGCGTTAATTTCTCGCGCGGTAGCGCAGCTAAGCGACGCCACTGGATGTCAGTGAGTTTAGTCACCGATTATACGTCGTGCAACACCTCGTATACGATCAGTCTCCCGATATCCCTCGTTCCTGGTACGATGAAAACGCAGCCGGCCGTGCGAACTGCCGCGTGAGTAACGCACTGTCGGCAGTTCGTGTCGGTTGTCTATGCGAGAGAACGCGCGTGCCACGAGTGGCGGCGCGGCGACGGCACGCTGACTTTTCGGGAATACCGGGATGGGTCAGCTAACAAAAGTCAGCTTAGTCCTTTACCCAGAAATTACTTGGAAACCCGGGCGCCGGCCGAGACACGCCAATTGTCCCATCAGGGATCGCTTACATCGGACGAGTCATTATGAATCACCCGTTGAGCCGGGAAGTGCCGCGAGAAATAGAGAGCGAGGGAAACGTGCTGAAGCTTGCGTAACATATTGGAAGTCACTTCTCGTATTCCATTTTGATATCGTGATTAGATATAGGAAATTGTACCGTTGCACTTGGCATCAGATTTTAAAGAATTAATAATATAAATATTACAATAATTTATAACAGTTATTTTATAAAATGAAATTTTATCGTACATAATTATATAATTTTTTGTATAACATCTTGCGTTTATGTTATGTATCTTGATGCATTGACAGTCTTGCAAGCCTTCGAGGCTATGGAGTAGGTCATCGGCCTCATATTATGACAAACAATTGCGATATGGGTTTGAAGACTTAAACAACCGTCTCACAAAAGAATTCCGATGTTAACATTTTACATTAATATATATTATCTAGTAAATATTGCTGCATATCGTATGTGCGCATGTGGAAAGATGATTCAATCTCATTGATCTCATATCTTGGATTGTTTTCAGTGCAGATAACGCATTGCGTGCACCATTATCTCAAGCGGGAATGGAAATAATCATCGTACGATATTACTCTCACTACTCTCGTACGACCTGCGAGTGCGATAATACCTTCGATCGCAAACAACATTCCTGAGAACCACACTGCCAAGAACCACGATTGCGTAGCTTGATAAATCATATATCCCTCGAGGACTGTCCTCCTATCTATCGTACATGACGCCGCGGAAAAATAAGCTTACAAATTCGCGTGCAGGTTAATGAACGAAAATATCGACACGGCCGAGTGGAAAGTAAGCATATACGTGACGACAAATGGATTTCGAAGGCACGACAAGCGGCGGAAATTCATGGCTGGCAAGGGTAGCCCATAGAAAGGCGGCATCGCGGTAGTCATTCATTAAATTCATTCCCTCGTTATGGCATGTTCGATCTCGTGTACCTGCGGCCACTCGCGCGCCGATCAGTGATCGGCCCTTCTCACGCCCCGGTCGTTACGAAAGCGTCCAAGAGAATACAAAGATATCTTTTGGGCCCATTACTTTGTATCGAAAAATATTAAATACTCACACAAGTGAGCCGGCCACTAATTGCGTCATCGACTGTTACTGCTAATAATAACGCAAAGCTTCCTAGGCGTATATATAGGTATACGTAATGAGGAACCTGATGGGTAATTAAATGGAATTTTACGGTAATTTTGTGTAAGCAGTCCTCTAATAAATACATTAGCGAGACCTACGCGTCTACCTATACGAATAGAGCTCTCTCCTAAGCCTGCGTCCACCTTTCCTCCTTTCAGGTGCCGAAAAGAACTCGTTTTCATCGTCGCGTTTTATGATGTGTTAGTTACATTCACGTGGTGACTCTCAATCCGCCTGAGGATCGATACTTCGGCAAATCTTTGTTTTAACGCGATACGAAAAACGGTGCTGGAAGTCACAAAGTTCCAAAACAATCGCCGTGATCTTTGTTTCGCGCTTCGAAACGCTTGAATATTCCTCACACATTTTCGCTGCGAGATATATAAATACGGAGGAGAGATTGCGAGAGCGGGAACGAGCACGGGAAAAGGTGGTAAAGCGGAACAAAAAGGGTAGAATGAAAGGAATTGTCGCTAACAACCACTGGCGGCGGACAAATCTGTGGCGCGGGTCTTTTGTGCCTCGTAAAAGTCTCGTCGGCCACACTGGAGCACGAATAATCGTAAAACCGGGCTGGAAGCTGGCAGGAAGTAGGCTGGCAGGAATAGGTATGGCTCTCCGCGCGGCGCTGCCGAGGACCCGTCAAAATCAATTAGCCTTTCAGTCTTTCTTCTAGCGCGGCTTCACCGCTGTACCGCTTATTAGAAGTTATAAAATTTCGGTGTGACGGCTTCGAGAGCCGATCGAATGGTTCGCGATATCGATACATCCTATGAAAATGGATTTCTTGATAATTCCGTCAATAATTTTTATAAATGTTATTGATAAACTTTGAGTAGTATTATATTGATTGTGCAGATTCTTAGATTTTTCTGCTGATATAGAAACGTTGTTAATCAAGTTAATTCTGATCTTTGTGATAATATTTATACGAATGTTCTTATATGACTTTATAAGGATAAATTGAGAATTCACGCGATCGCGATGGCCATCACGCGGATTACGCGTCCGGAAAATATGTCACCGCGCAGAGAAACGACGCGAGTGGACATAGAAATACAGCAGTATACCATGATAGGAGATATGTGTCGTATATATCGAGGCAAGTACATGCACTGGCAGGTTGTATATCCGGTCTGGGCTTTAGTATGCAGGCGGCGTGCCAGTGTAGCGTATAGGTGTCCATACGCGGTGGAGAGGGGACAGCTTCCGATTCTGATTTATTGGAATCCTCCGCTTCCGATATTTTATCCGATTCCTTCACGTACTAGCGCGTCTGCACACGCGCGAAAACGTAGACGTTGTCCGTCGCTATCGCGATTTGCAAATATTGCGGACGGTTGAACTCGATTTATAAATTACTCACAGGCGGCGTATAAAGACGATGAACCGCCGTGCATCGTGACGAAACAATAAAAGTTTGAAGATAAAGCAAACGGCAGAAAGACGAAATGCAACAGATAGATCCATGATCGCGAGTTGACGATTGTGCTCTAAAGATTTTCAATTATCCCGGAAGCCACTTGCGAGAATGGCTCCATCAGTTGCGAAAGATTGCGAGGTCCGCCGCAAACTTTCCTTGTCGTTTGCCACACGCGCGACAGATACATTGGTCGTGAGATTTCCGCCGTTCTCAGTATCCTTGGCTAATCTACTCCTTTCTCTCCCTGAGAGCCGGTAGACGGCCTACGCTGAACCGATAACGAGTGTTGAGGACGGTGAAGACACTGGACCACCAGACAGTGTGTCGCCGCAAGTAGATATCAGTGGAGGAAGGCGCCCCTGGAGCTGTTAGCCTCGCCGCGAGCATAGAGCCGAGCCGGAGAGGAGAGAAACTTGATTCTTCCCTGTCATCATGTTCAACTGTGACTTCATTCCTTTTCCATGCCATCTTTCATATGTCGCAAGTGGCGAGGCATTTACACGTGCGCGAGTTATTGTCTTTCTTGTCCAAGGGTAGGAACGAGAGTTGTGCGCGGCCGGTATGATATCGAATTATGCGCTGACTTAGAAAAACATCGGTATCCGGTATCGCCGCGCGATGATGTAACGGGAACGCTTTTTAACCAAGGTTTCAGCTGGAGCCGCAGGGCGAAACGGGCCCTATAACGCGAAGAGGCAGAAATACCCTTTCTCGATGCACGCGACGAATGATAATTTACTCGGTCGTATACCCGCTTCACCTAGGTAAACACCGTTCGCGCGAGTGGAGGTCGGTCTTTGTCTGGTCTTAAATGATATCTGCGATCAATCATGGGTGTCTATTTCTGGACATCATTACTTGGCGAAACGCAATCGTTTAAGAGTTAATGACTGGCGCTTTCTCGCTTCTTGCTCTTTTTTGGAAGTCTAAATTTTCTCACATGTTATTGAAACACGCGAAATCAACAAACGGAGTTGCGTTTCAAGCGGATTACACATAAAGATATAGGATAATCTTTCTTGAAAAAACGGATGAAATTTAGAATGCAAAACATCACCTCTGTTTCTGCGGTTTTCGAGTCAATCTCTTTTTTTGGATTGCTCTTAGAGAGAAACCTTGAGAAACCGCTCGGGTCTGGTGCGTGATTTATTGTCCTTGGCCATAGATAATAAGGTACGATTGGTTAGGAAGATTCTTTCGAAACAAAAATTTCTCGCTATGTATTTATTTGCCTCATAAAATCGATTACTATTTTTAGAATCCAAAACACAGTTACAACTTTAAGAAGCATAATAGCTGAATAAATAATTGAGAATAAAGAATAGATAATTAACGAATTGTTAGGTGAAATATAATATAATTAAAGACTGTTCAATTTAATATATTTAATGTAAATTCAACAAATTCAATGCGAATTTATTGCAATTTGAAATAAGAAGCGTAATCAAATCCGTATTGCAAAGTTGAGCTGTAATATTTACTATTACATACGTTATATTTTTACAATAAGCGAAAATAAAATTTAGTTAATGAGACGTTTTCGAATAACGTAAAGACGCGGCATGATTTATAAGATCGGAAGCTTCTTCAAAGATCTATGTGACTCGTGGAACTGCGATCGAACGTTTGGATGACCGGAAGTACTACCATAACCGCCTTCCGCTCGAGGTTCCCTCACTCCAATCCCCTTCCAGAGGTCATACCAGTAATTATCGAAGAATTGATGAGCTTAATTCTTCAATAAAACCGCCGATATCGTATCGACGTGAATTATAACGATACGCATGGAAAAAAAGATACGCAGCTAAATATTTCGAAGAGGACGACAATGCGAAAAAAAGAGAGAAATATGTATTCTGTTACTTACAAATTCATCTCTAAAAAGCTGCGCATGCTTCAACGCCGTTCTCGCTTGGAGTACTATTTGGTTGAGGAGATCATGGTCCTCCAACTGAGCAATGTCCGGATTGGAGCCGTTTGTTCGTAATTTAGTAGAGACGCCACAGGGATTCACCCATTTCATATCGTCCGTTTTGTTCGGGGAATTCATTACTGGGGCACTTTGCACCGACAGCGCAAGCAGAATCAACAAGGCACTGCCTAACCCTGGAAACAAAAATAGTCACCTTAGATTTCTTGTCCTATAACGGTCTTTATTATATACATTAAATTATAATTAAATTATCGATCAAAATGTGGAATCCGCTTTTATTCTATGCTATTAAAGTGCCATTTCGATAACTGGCTAAGTAAATGTTAAATTATTTGAGTTTCTTGGATGAAATTGCAATTGACATCATATTAAAGAGTGTTTCCATTTACGCATCGAACAATCAGAGCGATTCACGAGGCGCGTTTTTCGTTAATGCTCTTATTGCTCCGTATATTTTAGTACATTGTATATCCAATAGTAAGTTCTGTAAAGATTGCGGAAACAGTTACAGTAATATAGTTCCATCGAAGATCCGCAGCGATGAACCGAGTGCCATGGGATTGAACCCATTCCGTGATGAAGATTAACTTGTGTAGGGGCATCATTAACGGAATTGTCTGAGTCTTAAGAAAAAAGGGACAAATCGAAGATACTGCTCAATGTTCGGTGGTAATCACGATTTAACGTGAGAGAGCGCGCGAGATGCCTGCGTGAAATTATCATTGAGCTTCCGGCTCATTGGCCCTCCGTTTCCACCCTCGGGGATTCACTCGTCGATAGTAAGCGCCTAAATGGTAGATTCCGATCGGGACCGTCTTATGATCATCCGGCAGTTTCAAGATCACCGCACGTCGAATTACGTTCCCGCGAATTCGTCGTCGCATTATTACGCGAGTTACGACCCTTGATGAGGGGCCTCAGATCACGTGCAGCGGTACGACGACAAACCATCAACAGTTGTGCGTACGCATTTGAAGGATGTATAACGACGGGAGACTACCGCATACGACGTGTTGCCTGCATTTAATCCATGTCCTCTCTCTCTCCCTTTACCGCCGTTTCGAAGAGGTCTCAAAAAATGCACGCATTGAACGTACACTGCTAAGTGTAATTGTTGATTTAAAGTTAAATCGATTTTCATAAGATACGACATTCTACATTTGTCAGTATTATAAATTCTATCGTATTTATATCGGAAGTTGTGTGTCTTCTTTCTCTTCTCTGAAGTCAATCGTGATCTATAATAAGAAAATTTATGCAATAAAAAGCTGTTTTCTTTTGTTGATTGACTTTATCATCGTTATTTGCCAGTATTTATCGTGTTTCAAATATAACGGAGTATCATGTTGTATTTTCCGATCAGTAAAAAATGTCATTTTAAAGTATTGAGTTGAAGTTTTACCCAAGTTCAGTTTTTTAATTTATATCGTTATAGTTGGACTGGACGGGCAAGCGCGCGACTGAAAACCGGAGGTGTGTCGTACCATCCGCAGGCGCTAACGAATTTAATTTTAATGTGCATGAACGCATGATGGAGCCGACGGACGCGCCGTACAAACGAAGGGAGACAGAAATGCAGACGGAAAAAGAGCGAGATGTAGAGAAAACGAGGAGTGGGACGGGGCATGGGGAGACGCCTCGAACACTTAACGCATATTAATGAGCGGCTCTTAAGTGCGTTCTGCGTTGCGATGAGAGAGCAATTTGCCGCAGGGAAGTTTGCGCCCCAAAGTGACGACGCAAAACCGTGTCGGCCAACGGCGGCGACAACATTGCCATAATTTTTAAAAACGAAACACGCTACGATTCGCTACTAGTTTATAAAACCAAATCTCAAAGACGCTAAACGTTAAATTCGTTTGCGCGCCTAGTCTATGTGCTGGAATCCGTATTTTAATACAGATAGGTCACACAACGCCTAATTCGCGAAATAAGAAATAAATAAAAAGCTAAATCACGTGAATTTTCATGTAGTTATTATTGTTGCGATGGCGTGTATTGTAAAACGTTGCCTCGATTCCTTCTTTTCGTAACTAGTTGCATAATACACGACGGCGAATCGATAAAAACACATTTTTGCACTTTATTTTCACGGAAATAATAGTAGAAAAGAAGAAAAAGAAGAAGTATCTTCGAAGGGGCGATAATCCTGGCGGAAAACGTCCAATTAATGTCTGCTAATGATGTTAGGAGAAACACGTGTATACTTGCAACTTGCACTTTTTTCGCCCATATACGAAAAAGACCGTATTGAGAGAGAGAGAGAGAGAGAGAGAGAGAAACAGCCATTCATACTGCAAAGTATTTTTATTGCGCCGCAAAATTCAGTGATCCACGTAAATGATCTCGGCTATCCGGATCTCCTTACTCGTCGCTCAAAGACATCGTTTACTTTCTCTTATTTCTTTAATTAGTGCGCCTTTTTTTCTCTCCTCGGACGTTTAATTGCTATGCGATTAGTGCTCCATGATCGGTCAATTTTGTCAGCGGAGAAAGGGATACGATGATATAGGCATACTTTCAGATAAATTCTCATTCTCGAGAAGAAAGAAATTGAAAGCCGTGTGCGATCTTGTCGTTCAAAATTTATATTTTCGTGTTTACCTAATCCAGGAACTACGCGTCGCGACTTTAATTGTTTTTCGCAGAAATAGGTCGATATGCCGTATGGCGGAAAACTATTGTCGATGTACTATTATTGGCAAACATAATTTTTTTAACATATATACGTATGTAACAAATATTCCCTTATCTGCACGATTCTTTAAAAAAATATATATGGATTAAATATAAATATATTAAATATATATTCTTTTCGTCGAGCAATTACTATTTGATCAATGAAGAATAGTTAGTCCTCGAAACATTCGGCAGATGATAGGCTTTGGCACCATTTTACCCTCCTTTATACTTTCCCTAGTACCGTCTACATATTGCCGATACCGCGAGGGCCTACCTCAACGACGACTCTCAACGACGGCGTTCCATCGAAATTCCTAAGAACCCGCGGCCGCGTTGAAAAAAGTATCGCGCACAAAGCCGGTGAACACCGGTGCAAAGCGCATCTCTGCTGTCGGCCAACAAGAAAGACGGTGAAAAATGCGGTAATGACGCACTGTCCTCGCATTGCTCGCGACAATTATACCCCATTACGCCCGACCCGCTACTCCCTTTTCTTCCGTTCGTGTCTACGGACCGAGGCACGTTGCGGTAGGTCGCAATACGCGGCGCGCATATACGTTTGACAATTTATTATAGATTATTCTCCGTCAATTCCTCGTTGTCATAAAAGAATGACGCGTGAAAGTCACCGCTATTGTAAACACGAAGTTGTATCACACTGTCGACTTGTTTTAAAAGAGGTTTCGCCTCGCTTGAGAATGAGAGCGGCAAAATGCCCATATATCATCTGATTTCGAAGTACAAAAGTATCTGGGCATCTAGCCCAGATATTTAAAAGATGGACCTCCGCAGAGGTTCAGCTTTTCACGGTTCGTAGAACCTAAGGATTTAAACCACCTGTAGGACCCTAGCTGTTCAACAGGTGGGCGGACGGAGGCAAATATACCGCAAGTCCTGGCACGTGCCGTGTTTTGAATTCATTCCGGGAAATCTAGAGCTCCTCTATTATACATCCTTCTCGATTTTACTGAGAATTTGGAAGAGGCAGATAAGACAGCAAATGAAAACGCGTATAGACTTAAAAGATTCGCAAACTTGTAAACGAAGAATCGATAAGGAGGACCGTTACAAGTCGGATGACTAATACGCATTCATCGGCATGCTCGAAAATGACGTCAAAGTCGCAAAAGAGAATGACATGAGCGACAATGAACCGAATAAAAAAAAAGTGTAATATCACGTTTATATAATGTATATTGCATCTTTTATCTTACCGATACGTGAAAAGAAAATATTCAGAGTTACTATACATTTCTACACAAAAATTCATGTTGAGACATTGCTAATTAATTAAAAAAGTAATTAAGAATCAAATATATACAATGTATTCTTTTGTACAGTGATGCTTACGAATCAAAAGCATTATTTATATTATTATACAGTAGAGTTGAATGTATTATAAAAGAATGGCATAATATATTATGTAAGAAAATTATAATTTTCATAAGTTAATACAAAAAGTTTAAAATTTCCATTGGCAACTGAAGAAAATAAAATCACGCATACTTGTAGACCGATAAGTATACTTAAAGCCCGGTCTAATGATACTTATCACAATACGAGCCGTTCAATGATTAAGGTTTCGAGACACACGCGGGTTTTACCATCAGGTCATAATCACATCGCTCCGGGTGCAGATTTACGAGTCATAATCAAGTTTATCGATGTTAGCCAAGTAATAGGATTCTGGAGCTCTACTTTCACACACGAATCGGTATTTCTCATTTCGGATCCATGACTAATATACAGAAATTCACAGAAAATTTGGCTGAATCCTGGAGGTGCAACCAATTATATCCAATAGATAGGTATACTTGTGAAGTCAGTTTATATATTTCCGCGTCGATGTTACGAAAGGTTAGTAAGGAGGGGTATAAACAACTGGCTTGATGCAAATGAAGCAAATCCTGATATGATTTCTAAATCAATTCGGAGAAAGCCTTGCAGCCGGAAAGAGGATGCAACTTTTATATTGACAACGACCACGCTGCAAAGATAGAACCGTACGATGCAACAGCCGAAATATTATTAAAATAATTACGTAATACATTTTGCTGAATTATCACGACCTCGAATCAATCGATGTAGTATAATGTCCGTTTAAGGACACAATAAAAGTATTTTTTTTTGTATGGCAATCAATATTGCACCTGCTAATAACTCGTTTTATGTTACATTAAAATACTTCAATATATATGACGCTCCGATCTGCAATGCATTAATCGGCAATTTCTGGGTCAAAAATTTTAATTAATTTATTTTTTGTTTAGTTTGTTAATTTTCAATATTTATTTGTACAATTATCGTTGCTAGCATTAAGCTTACTGTGTAATCTGATGTTTTGTGTGTGTATGTGTGTATGTGCGTGTATGTATGTATGTGTGCGATGGTAACTTCGACTTACTTAGAGATCTGAGTACGCTGGAGGATGCATTAGAATGTCGCGTTCTCCGGTCGTGATAAAATGTTGGCATGAGGTGCAAATCACTCTTTTTCTCTCCTTTAAGCGTTTTCGCGGTTGTCTCTTTGACACAATGACATCTCGTGACGATGTCGTCCTGATATTTGGTCTGTTGCAACGATGAGATCGCAGACTCCGATGTCAGCGCGTTGACTCGCATGGTATGGTCGCCATGGACCCGGTGGGACGTAGTCCTCTGATCGCGCGTGAGTATGATCTCCATTGGCATCGATTGATTCTCTAACGCGTTCTTCACAATCATCGTGATCGCATAACACTATCACGCGGGCACTCGCGAACGCACCAGCCTCAGAAGGCGGGAGTAGCGCCGTATCCCTCGCGGAATCTCTTCGCGTCAGCGATGTATGTATGCGAGCAATAGATACACGTGCGTTATATATCTATATATGTATATAGACATGGACGGTGCGTGTGTGCTTCAACGTGTTCCGTCACACGATACCGCACCGATTCCCGATTACCTGAGGGGTTGTCACAATCGAAAAACAGTCTGCACAGATTCACAATCCGTTTGGCACTGGTCCCAGCACACGCGATGCACTGATTCTTATATGAGGGGGGTAGAGGGGTTGTGGGATCCTGAGAGAGAAAGAGGGGAGGGGGGGTGGGTGCTTGATAAGATGGCGGGGGTACTCAAGATGAAGAGAAAGAATCAGAGGGATACACTGTTAGGGGTAGCCCTCGTGCGTTTTCCTCTACTTTTTACGGTTCTTCGTCTTTGGTTGTCTCTTCGACTGTTACTTCCCCGCTTTCCAATTGTCCGTTTTCTCTCTCTCTATCGTATTTTTCACGCTTTCACAGGGCTGTGTCTCAGTTTCACACTTCTAATTGAAAAGGTAAGTTTGCTTTCAAAAGATGCTGGACGTTCACTGAATGATTTATCCCTCTTCCGATTTGTCGTACGGTCTGAGGTGCGGAGAAAGAGAGACGCGGCCAATCAAGCGAATAGACAGGTTAAGAAGGCGGGCGAAGCAAATTGTTCGTTTGTCGTTATAGTAGGAGCGAACTTGTAGTTGAGCGAACTAAGGGGGAACGGTAGTGGAGGTCTATCCGTCTGCCTTGGACGTACGTAGATCACCTCTCACTGTCGTGTACAGTCTTTATCTATTGTATTCTCTTTCGTCCGCCTTTCCTCCTTCTTTTTCCCTTTCTTCCTTCCTTCCTCCCTCTTCCTTCCTGTTCGGACGCAGCTCTTTCACTCTTTCTATCACCTCGTGCGCCCCCGGTGTATGACTGTCAGTGTATGGTACTGGCCACTCCGTCGACCGGTGCCTATATACGATTGTAAAGTCACCGAAGCACGTGGCCCGCACCCCGCTTTCGGCCAATCCTCCCACCATTCCCGCCCTTCCTCGATCACCCGCGCTTGTGGTTGCTCACCTCTTCTCTCGTCTTCTATTCTTTCTATTCGTATTCTTCCTCCTTCTCTTCACCGTCAACGTCGCCACCGCCGCCACCTCCTTCGTCTATCATCTCTTCCCTTCTCCTGCACGCGTTAGGTTTCCAACGCGGCTCCTACCCCCCCCACCAACGAGATCTGGTGGTTCAGGACTTCGCGACTCATTCATAACTCCTCGCGAACAACTTGGTATCCCCTCTTAATCTGCCCCCACTACGTGTACGTAGTAGGCGATAGTCACCCAACGTCGACTCACGGTCGACCTGCCGTACATTGTAGTTTCATCTCTCGAGCCTCTCTAATGATATTAAGTATCACGAATGGATATTGAGATTTATTGTAATTAATATTTGCAAAAATTGACCTTGCTCCAAGTATCGTAAAGAGATGACACAATTTTGCTAATTTATAAATAGCTCCAACAACTATAATTTTATAAATTATTATTCTTTTTCATTATTTGTATTTTTGCTTGCTTTGCTCCATTACATTTAATGTATATAAAAGTAAAAATTCTTAACATAGAGTTTCAATTCGAGGAAAAAAATCAATTCAAGAGAAATATTAAGTATATAGACAAATTAGTTGAATAAACGTATTTCAATATAATAATAAAATAAAAATAGGATTAAAATATAAAAATGATTAGTTTTTATACTGAAATCGTAATTACGCGAAAAATATCCTCGTCGGCACGTGAATGCTCTTTCAGTCCTTATATCGCAGAAATGTACATAGTTGATTCATCGTGTAGTTGGTTTCTTCGTAAAAATCGTAACATATAAATGTATTGTTGCAGATAAAATGAATCTGTCGATAAAGGTAATTATAGCATAGGAACATTCCGCCTTGTAGAGATGAATGTGTGCGTCAGTAGCGCGGCCGTACGCGCGATTCCGCTAATTGTCGACGAAGGCGTGACACCATTCGTTATCCCCGGTCGAGAATCTCGTACGTCCGTAGCATCTTCGTTATCATTGCGAAAAGTTCATGGCAAATGAACGATGTTAATAATGGTAGGTCGCGATTCTTCGTCATGGCAACGTCAGTACGTACACATACATTTCTGTAGACACAACAATGATGCTGATAGTATTCATGATGACGTTAATAGTAATTACTACAATGTTTCGTGCGGTTGCCCATGCCACAGTGTCGTTGTCAGATCTTGACATTGTCAGAATAAAAAGATCTTCAGAGTCGAAGACTTACCACGAAATATTACTTTTGTATGTGTATTTATATTTCTCTTATCATGTTTAACAAAATAGTATCTTATACACTTATTGAAAATGTTTAATCTGATATTAGCATATAATGAACTTGATTCATGAATTGTATAAACTGTTAGTTCTTTTCACGTTGCATGTCAATTAATCATCATATTAATTTTCAAAATTGATGAATCAAAGTATACATCCGATACAGATGGAATTTTTTTGCAGAAGCGGGAAGATTTCCACCTGATCAAGTGATCCAGGTTCTTCCCCTCTCGCGCTTCGAATTTTCTCACCGCGGCGCACACACTCCCCACTCAAAACTACGTTCGTATCCTCTTTTACCTCCCACTTAGAGTCAATGATGACGTCTCCTTTCACTAGCTCTTGAATGCTTACGTACATTCGTACCTCCGTATTACTGAAGTTGGAAGTATGCACGCGTCTGTGACAAATCGGTTGTACTTCCGAAAGGATTTTCTCAGAATGAACACCGGATTCTCGGTGCAAGATAGGATTCCGACTGACAAATATTTTCGAGGAATCTAGTTTAAGATGTGGTCCAGATGTGGTCATTTATAATTAGACGAAAAGATTTAGGAGAGATTTTTAATTAATTATTGTGGTGGAGTTAATTATATATAACACACGTGCTCTCGACGTTGCGTAATATGATAAATTAATTATAATAATTGTATGGATAACCTTCGAGACAATAATATAGAATGTATGTTTTCATTCTGATTGATCATTAAATGTAAATTAAAAATGTTATTAATGAAGATTACTTCGTTGATGTAAAACAGTTTTGATAAGAATTTTTAATTTTTACACATATATTATATATAATATAGTCTCCGACTTGCATCAGCGGTCACTCGAAAAAGTGGCGAGCGAATCACGTGAGGCTTGTAAATTTGAAGCCCCTGATTGCATCACCTAACGTAATCAATCAATGAATAACGCAATGGATTCTCTATCAAAGTTCCTTAAAATCGTATTAGATTCATTTTCGATAGGTTAGCCCCCTTTAATCAAATTTTTGATATCATCCGTTTTTAACAAACGTTTTCAATTATTGGCACTTCTTATATTATCTTACTAAAAACTCGCTAAGTTAATGAATAATTTTATGTCTAGTTTCGTAAGTCATAATGAGTTACGAAAAGGTTTTGATACTATATTCAAGAAAAGATCACATTTAACATGTCACGATCTGGAATTTTTTGAATTGAATAGAAAGAATATTAGAAAACTCGACATAACTTATAATTTATAGCGATTAAATGGCACCAAAAATAGCATTGTAAATACGACACACCTGTCTATCCGGATTAAACCGCGAGAATTCTGAAGTAATGGATTAGAAAGATATATTTTGGAAAAAAATGAAAAGAATAAAAATCACAAAAGAAAAAAGAACCTTTAAAACTATACCGTTACAAATGGTGCCGTATTACGTCTCGGTCAATTCTTTTACTTAGCATTCACCGCTATTATACATATACCTGCCCCTGCAGTCTTTTTATTGCCTTATAACAAAGCTTTTCCACAAAATATATTGACTCTACAAATAATATTGACATGTCTAAGAATTCTTATTTTTTCAATGTTTTCTAGTGCTTTTTCAAAATAAACTTTTTTAAGTTAATCAACTAATTAACTTTTGTATTGAACTTTTAAAATGTGCTTTTTTAAAATAAAACAACGTTTTGTTATTTTTGTAATTATTAGTTTTATGAAGGATGTGTTGATATATGTAGTTATTCGTGAACAAAATGAAAACTGCTGCACGACTATCGGCCATGTGATACTAACTATTGCTTACATAGATAAAATCGGTAAAAGTTACGAGTTATTATTGATAAAGCAACATGGCACATGGCATTGATGCCGAAAGCGTCATGAATAAATGACCTAGATTAACAAGGCGACATATATTATTATAGACAAATTAAATCGATGAGAAGAGAATATAGAATTTCTCGAGATTTGTATATCTGTGTGTGTGTTATGTACGCGCGCGATGAATGCTATCTAATACTTAAATACCACTTTAGAGTCACAAAAAATAAGATTCTTATATTTTATATTCTTCTTGAAATTGTTCATGTTAATTACGTATTAACATATACTAAAATTAAATAAAATTATTAAAAATTTTAATAATATTAGGAATAATATTGTATTCTTGTATTATTGTTTTACATACAGTATATTTTTTTGTTGAACAATATATTTAAATAATACAATATACGAATATTGACAAAAATATATTTAGGTACTGTTAATTTTTCATATATTTTTTGTGTAGTTTATTATATTCAGAGTTTACGAGTATCTTGCACATAATTTTGCACATTTAGTTAATGAAGAAGCGTACACGAATGGGACATCGGGAGACGCATTTTAATTTGAAGAATGCTCTACGTGACTGTCCTCACGGTTTCGTCTATCAATTTGTGAAATAACAGATCACGCATTATGCAAAGCTACTACGCGCTTGTAATACGATGTGATGGAGAGAACAGTACAGAGAAAGATGATGTGATTAAAAACTGCGTGGATACTACGTAAGACTTTCGAGCGCGTGTACGCGTCATATCATGTGAGGGAGTGACTGTAAAAAATTATCCTCGATAAATAACACGCTGAAATTATTTCTCTCTTGCTAATTAAACTCAAATATATAATTTCCATTATTAAATATCATTAAGATCTTCATGCTATTTTTCCGTTATTTATCCCATGATTAATCTTTATATATTTAAGCAGATAAAAGATTAAAACTTTTGGAATTCGATCGACGTTTAATCCACATAAAACTTCCTTTATATTTTGCCTACATAAAATGTATTATTGCACCTTGCTCTACCATTTTTTATTTATCGCATGTGATACGGCGCCGGCGCGTCCCTTTCTTCGAATGTACGTGATTTCCTAATGAGAATGCAAGAATAACATCGCGCCGTAGGATATCGAAAATGTAGATAGTGTACTTGAGGAATTTTCAGATGAAAATATTTTTCGCAGTAGGCGATCTCAATTGAATTTTGATATATTATCATCCTGAGAATCGCAATATTTTAAACAACAAAAATTCTGCATTCCAAAGTAATTATTTTCATCGCTAACTTTCTATCACTGTTTGTTATTATATATCCTATCTTATAGAACTTTTATAAATAAATACAGTAAATATTCTTGATTCTGGAAATTATTACGCGGATATTTATTGTAGGCACAAATAATACACAGATATAGTAAAGATGGTAAATGATTAAAAATTCTGTTATTCAGATTGGTGATTTTATTCCTGATTCTCTTCGCGCAAATCATGTTTGTCCTAAGTTGTAGCCTCAAAAATGACACTAATCGTCTAAGATGGATGGGTTCATGTTTTAAGAAATCGACCGTGATTCGTGACGACAATACCACATATATTTCCTCTCAGTAATATGCATGCGTTTCCTTCCGTTTACGACGGGGCATGAGAGTTAAGTGGTGACTAGACCGAGTTTACGCAGAAAACGCACGCGGTCGCGTGGCCCGCAAGAAAAAACAGCTGTAACGAGAGCCAAGCGGAAGGTCCTGCTTAATTAATGAGTCAATGATCATTGTTTCGTTGGAAACGCACGCGTTTTCCGCCGAAAATGAAGTGCGCGATGCGCGTACGCGGGACGCGTGTGACGAATCTATCCTTGCCGGCTTCTACAAGATTGACACATAGGACTCGTTACTTATGGAAATTAGTCTAATTTCGTATCGCGGTTGGCCATTATGCTCGTAGTCACGCATCAACGCGTAATGCCCATCATCATAACCGATAATCACTTCGATGGAAATACAAGAGGAGAATCGCGGGAATTGCGCGCGAACGAACACGCGCGCAACATAGATATCGAGATATTGTTTTTCAAGGTAAAAGGGCTCAAAACTGTGTAATGTAAGTATATATCGGTTACAGGTGTATTCTCAGCCGCATATGCTCCAATCACTTGTCACGAAAAAGAAGAAAATTTTCTTAGTGGAATCTGAGCTAATGATTATGATTAATTGCAATTATATGTTACGTGTATACATATATAAATAATTAATTGATTCTATATATATATATATATATATATATACACACATTATATATGATATACATTAATTGATATTGTGAAATATGACATATTTGCGAAATATTAATTAAACTTTATATTTAAATAAAAAATATCTAAAATGTATTAATTAATAACGCTTTGCAATATTTGCAAAAATTTATAGTCCCGCCGATTCCATGGATTTCAATTACATTATGCAGATTTTATTTGCAATAGTGTCTAAAAATAATCACATATTTGTTCGTGCACAGATTTTTTTATTAGATATCTAGCCGGATGGCAAAATCTTAGGAAGTATTTTACATAATTAAAATAAAAAAAAAACGATCTTCTGAAATTATTTAATTGTATATTTTCATTGTTTTTTTAAATCTTATTTCGGATTGTAATAGGTAAAACCTAAATTCAAAGTCATAACTTCAGGTATTCGAGTTTAAAAAAGTGTATGCAATTGAATAGATAGTGCTTTATAATTTATAAATATCTAACGATGCTATTGTGCTTTTAGACGATATATTACCTGCTTCAAAAAGAATTGAGTTTTGAAGGATTTTACTTTTTGTGTATAGAGTGTAGCATAAAACTTCTTTTGACAGATACTGACGAAGCAGCGGAGACATTTAGGAGACATAGAAAATTGAAGGCTACAAAAGTATAATGAGCTAATATAATATATAATACGGAGTTAACGTGCTTTTTTAGCCTGATCCATTTGTTCTTGTCTGAGTGACGTGCGGCGATCCTACTCTGGCATGAAATACGCAATGGAGATGAAATGTGACAAATGTCTGTAATGTTCTGACGGTTTTATACATCTTCAAAAATGGTTTAAGGCAGGCTTTGAATCCGTCTTTTGAAGTACTTTGTCCTTTTTGTTGTTTCGACAGTTTATCAAATTTAAATAAATAAACAAATATTTATGAATGACGAAAATCTTTCCGGTGAAGAAAATTCTCGTATAAACAATGGTAGCGAAACTTTCCCACGCACTTTGATTTGTATGTTTCAACTATTCTTATTTTTAAGTCAGGAAAATATCGTTCCACAGTTTAAGCAAAGAACAACCGGTTAAAACCAAATTCTGCTAACATTGAACAAACTCTACCAAAAAATGCTTCGTCGATTTAAAAACGGTGATTCCAATTGGATTTCTGATATTATTACAGGAATGAGACCTAAACCTATCAATATGATCCAGAAACTAAGCCATAATAGTATATTCCCGAAAGAAACAAATCAAAATGTAACGAGCAATTGATCAATAATGGCCAGATTTCTCTCTCTGAAAAGTTTAGGTAGAAAATTAAAAACTTGAAATTTATAGAAGTAAAAAGACTAAAATTAAGAAATCTATATATATATAAACACATAAATAAATTCAAATAAGAACATGTATTTGTAATTGTTTCTATATGCGAAACATGAAATAATTCAATGTTATATTACGCGATGAAAATCTGTTGGAGCGAAATTTACACAAACAATTTAGTGTGCAGTATCTTTCTAACAATTAGTGTCGCCGATTCTTACATAGCGTTCACTGCAACGTTAATCATAGTTTTAATTACGATATGTGAGGCTTATTTAAAATTATATCCTATTTTTACAATTAAAATTGTTCTGCATATTAATTATATATTATATTTTATGCAATATTAATATTTTATTTCTATCTCCTCAAGATTTATAACAGCAAGGTAAAGTATTCATAAGAATGGCTTATGTCACGATTATTTACATATTTGGCGTGGCGCTCTGGATCTCGTGTATGAATCATTAACTCTAACAGCAACAATGTTTGCAAGGTTTGAGTCACTAACAAAGCAACTAATAAGGTAACATGTTACAATCAAACCTTGGCTATACTTAGCATATTCTATATGCATTTTAAGTTACAATAATTTTTAAACTGTGAAATTATCATTTATAATATTATAGTATACAAATTTCAGTTTTATGTTTCCTAAAATAGTCACAAGTTCAAATATGTTATTTATAACTTAATATACAAACAATTAAAAAAAAACTGATAGTACATACAAAAAGAAAGGTATAAATGTCTCTTAAATGTAGGTATTATTTATGTGTCAATTGCAAATTTTGTTCACGGCCAGATCTATAAATTATTGATTGCAAAGAATCCGTTACATTTGATGAAGAGGTAACAAACGTTATCAGAGATAATAGGCTCGCGCATTGTGGCGTTCGCGCGATGCAGTTCATTGTACTCAATCGAGTACGGTAATCTCGCGGAGGAGAATACAAGAGCATCTCAAGCCGCCAACCGGTTAGGATTTTGCGCGCGGCATTACGCGAGCAAGCGCATTCGAAGCGCGTACGAATGCGCGCGCTAAAAAACGGCATTTAACCGTCCGAAGTGGAAAAGACGGGTGTAATTTTTTGAAGGAGGCAATTATCGATTCGTGTGGTCCCCGTGATGGCAGCGGCTACAAAAAGCGGATAGAGACATCACATTCCAATGGTGCAGAAGGTATGCCGGAACATCGATAGGTCCTTCGATTTTCGTTACCTTGCTAACATTTATGTATTAGGGACCACCCAAGGCTTCTCCATTGGAGCAATATGTAATGCTTGTTTGTGAGGATGCATTTCGTGAAAATCCGAAAAATATGAATTAAACGCCAAAAAAAAGGACAAAAGTTTTACCCGATCTGTTTTACGACGTTTTCAAGTAGTACAATGCCTTACCAACAATATTTATCCACAGGCCTTAGGACCCGTATAATTAAGTGTGAAGAAACCTGTGACAAAGGTTTAAGATCGTTGCATAGAAAATGGAACGACCAAAATCTCTTTAAGAGACCGCGCGTTAAACAACAATAAAATGTAAAATTGTCGTTTGTTACAAAAAGTTGATCAAAAAATGCTATTAATTCTTCTTATACTTACAAAAATTTTACGGGGTCATTAATTTTAAAATATACCGTTAGGAATAACGAAATAAATTCTTATCTGATTTATTATTTTTTTTTATTTCACTGCGTATATCGAAAGAAATCATGGCTTACCATTCTGAAGAGGGCGGGATTTGAAAATTTCTCGGCACGCGATATCAGCAGTCATTTATTCCAGCATTCACAGCAATGGGTTTGTCTCATTTCAGGAGGTGCGCTGGCTAACGTGACTATATCGACGGAAGCGCTGAGTATATTCCGACAAAGTACAAGAGGCCACGAGATAATCGACATGCCACTTTATCGTGAATTTTGTGGCGATGTAGTAGCACAGTTGGAAAAACCGGAGTTCGAAGGTTGGTAAAGTTCGTTTTGCTTTTACGAGTCTGCAACGATGTTACGATACGCAACGAGAAAAACAAAAGGGTGCGCGTGACGCGATACATCGGGATATAAGTTCTTATCGATGTTTTGCATTACCGTAATTACTGCAGTAGGTCTGTATTAATGTTACGATTGCTGCACAATTCGTCATACAATTACTTTTTGTAGTGTTTGATAATATATTTGACGTGATGAAGGTATTTTGCATTACGTTATTATAATTTCAATATGTCTATAAACGAAAGACAAGTAATGATTGAATATGACTTATTTGACTTAATGAGATTAGCGTAGTGCAAATTTTAGCGACTAATAATATTAAATAATAATTATTTTCTCTCTTTCTTTTAGTCTAATCAGTCAATGAAGTTAATATAAAGTTAATTGATTAATTGATTCTGCTCGATCGTAACACTATCTGCAAAACATGTTTGTAAATCGGTTATTTACGAAATAATAATTATCTGTGATTACTCCTTGTTTACATCCGGTATATATTGAACAAAGATTTATTTACTGCGCACGTGCGTCACTACGCTAACGAAATTTTTCTGTAAATATAAACCAGGATATCCTCTCGACACAAGCTGTTTTGTATATACATTAACAGCATGCCTCCGAAAAAGTTTCAACATCTTATGCGCGATGACGTTCACTAATATCCACCCGCAATATCAATTGCAAAATTGCAATATGTACTTCGTCGTTTGAAACTTATATTTTCGGTATATTATAACGCAAATCTTTAAGCACAAAGTCTCATGGCACGCGATTACACGGCTCGTGATTACATTCGTCTATTTCACTTAACTTTGCGTTTACACACCTTAAATATCGGTAACACTATCACACATTCGATCGGATATGCCGTATCACATCTTCACGCGGAATCTATCGTTAAACAACTGGGAATAATTGACGCGAAGTGTTAAAGTGTGAAATGACGTAACGATTCAGACGTTGATGTAATAATAACGAATTCAACCACAGATTTTTTTCTAGCTCAAGAACAAGATCCGAGTTGTTATAAACATCTCTAAATATTATATTTGACGTGAGTTTGGACGTTATTACATAATTTTTACAGATTAATTAGATTATTTCAATAAACAAACAAGTAAATGTTTTGCATTTCGTACACTCTGAAAATGCTTTTATTATTTAAAAAAATTGCTTGTGTTTGAGAAATACCAATTTTAAATATTTCACAAATGGAAATAAGTTCGTTAGTAAATTGTACTAAATAATTACATTGAATACAATATATTATATTGCTATATTATATTAAATATTTAATAGAGATTTAACTTTGTATATTTAGAGCACAGTAATTTAAAGTAATAATTGCTCTACTTTCAGAAAATATTTTAAAAAATTATATTAAAAATTTAATTTTGTAATTAAATATGTCTACTACTATGATCATGGGTAGTTTCATTTATCACGATTTTCAATTATTAATATGTCTCTTTTGTATTAGGCATGAAAAGAATTGAGAGTTTCTATTGATAGCTTGGAAAATTCATATCTTCGGATATTGCCAGTCATCGTTATGCCAATCTTGATATGTAAATACTGTCTCGTCTACGCTATTGATTGCTAATTTTCTTGAAATACGTAGAATTATAAATTTGTCTTTTTACATTGCCATCATTACGAGAAAAAAATTTAACTTTTATCAGGCACTTGGGGGGAGCAGAGGAAGGCTAATCCCGAAATTGTTTTACCTACAGAAATATACATATAATCAGGAAATCATTATTACATAGCAATCAAGATTAAGTAAGAAGAAATAAGCAGGTTTTAATCGAGTCATTTTTATCTTCGTTTATCTTCTAATATAAAAAGGTGGAAACAGAATTTTAAATGTAACATGTTCAATCGCCATATGATACTGGCGTCATGCCTACTATGTTATTGTAAAAACAGGAAACACGTTCTCGACATACTGATCGGTTCTTATCTTACTCTGGTTCCGGTCGCGAAATCATCTGACTTTCGGATTGGATTCCGACTCTCGAAACTGCACTGTCGGTTTGACAACGAACTGCTGCCCTGATGCGCTATTTTAGTTGGTTTCAAGTATATCATAGCAGGAGGAGCGCGTATCTTAAACTTAAAGTGCATCCGCGGCCGTGATTGCCAGACATTGAGTTACGAAGAGATGTTTGCTTATAGTTAGATACGATAGACGGTAAATATCTTTTGATTTAAATAAAAATGTTTTATTGATTGGTCTGTTATTCATGTGTACGGTCCAATATTCATAGCTGAAGTTTTTACTAGAAGTTTAATCCTGTATTACATAATTAGCGTGAAATTATATCTCTCAAAAATATCGAATAAAAAATATTTTTTAAAAATAATTTCACGATATAATTATTTTTATATACAATATTATTTATATATAATTCAAGTGCGGAGAATGACCTTACAGATTTACTCGAATACTCTAGATAGATGTGAATCAACTCATGTACTTCCTCCAATCTTTGATTCACGCACGCCTTCGTCTTGTCTGGTTGTAACCGTCTGCTATTATTTTTAGCGCATGATCACTACGCCGCGCGAACACGAAAAGAAAGAGGGAGAGATCGTTTGTAAGACGCGGTTCTAATGCCGACTGAGTATATTAGGTCATCCCGCGGGCTTGGCTTGCATAATTATTGGCTCTTCTGTCACCAAAGGCCGACCCGCGTATAACACCGTTGCGTTGCTCTTACCGCACCTTCCAGCCGCGGCATTCATCAACGTGGTATGCGTAAAAATAAGCGCTATATGCGTTTGTATGAATATAATTTATAATATATTGTAAATGAATTTGAAAATTTCTGTTTCGTTAAGCAATTAAAAGTTCAGTCAAATCGCAAATCACGAATTACGATAGCAAAATCATCAAAGTTTGAATAAATAATATTGATTGTATTTAGAAAAATATTACTTTTATGTATTACACAGGTATTTCTCTTACGACAGACCGTATAATATACGGTGTACTTGAATGTTATTAATCGATAAGGTTCACCGATTCAAATGTGTGCAAGCGCAATGACACATGTGGAAACTCCTGTTAACGATCACTGAACACTCTCCTGAGTCTCGTAAGTTACAAGGCAAGATCCTTCGCTATTTTATGCGGGTAACAATGTGCTATAAGAAAGCCTTGCCAGGATTTTCCAATTGTGTCACGAGACGCAGGTGTATTTTTCTGTTAATAAATGCTAAAGAGTCCGGCGCAGAAAATACAATGTAAAAAATTAAATTAATTATAGTTGTCAAATTAGCGCTTCGTCAGCTAAAAAATATTGCTAAAAAATATTAATTATTGATGATACGGTTTTTACGTAAGTTGCAAAGATCTTGCTACATCATAATATTAAATATCGTAATATCAAACTTTAGTTGTATGTCGATGAGTAAGACAAATTCACTCATGAAGCTTTCCTCGATTCGTGGAAAAAGCGCGGGAAAACAGCTGAGTCGTGTTATCGGAGCTCCAGAAACTTTCTATTCACACAGACGAGAACAGTAGCCTTTCGTACACCACAGAGTTAAGTACGGATTTCACTACTACAATATCTTTTTGTTGAAAATACATCGAATTATAACATAATCTTATATAGTGACATATGTACAAGAAGTTAAGTTTAGCTTCATGATTTTTCGATTTTAATAGTGCATTTTATTTATACGTAGTTTTTGAATATAGAAGAAACGAATTTCTGCAATACATTGAATAATCATTATAATCCGGATAGTGAAGAAAATCGTATAAAGTACCAGAAAGGTAAGAGAAGCTTTCGAATGCTATAAAATAATAACAAAATTTTTGCAAAAGTACAGAACGATGAATCAACATGCCACATATACGTAACTCTATTCTATCTTGATTCTCACGCATTAAATAAGTAATACGTCAAATATTATTCTTGCAAGCTTAATAAATATAAAATAGTGCTGTTAGAGTATATGGGGTGAACAAAATAATTTTTATATTTAAATATTTTACTGTTATTTGAATTTACAGGTATTATCTGACATTGTGACAAGTTCTAGGATATAATCTAGATATCCGGATATTAGCATAACGTTAATATAAGATATATCAAATTTCGCAAATGTAATAATTTTTACATTTCTTCACATGATAAGTGAAGTGCTCAACGTAAACAAATATACAATTCTTTTTACGTAAAAATATTATGCGTACAGCCCGTCATAATTTATTTTCATAAACTAATTTTTAACGCAATTTATTATCTAATAAATATATTTAATGTCAAGATTGTGATAATACTACTGAAGTTTACGAATGAAGTTTACGAATGACTTGTATTCAATTATTCACGCGAAGTATGCGCAATGTTAACCCATTGCGGTTAGTGAGAGTCAATGCAAATGATACTCGCGACGCTGTCGTCTGGACGATATCCTCATTTTCACACTTCTTTCTGAGAAAACAATCTTATAGGTCAATTTTGTGTGGTAGTTGCCGGTCATTCTTTCTCTCTACCGGACACATAACATCCGCCGAACACATAGTATAAAACTATTTCATAAAGATTCTCTGAAGTACATATGACTAACCAATCAGATATTTCATTCTTCAAAAAAGTTTCATTGCAATAAAGAAGATGATCTGTTTTAGCATTAAATATATTTATTAATCATTTCGATAATAGAGAATATACAATTAATACGAGGAAAATAAAAAATTAAAAATATTAAGCAATTTAAAGAAGATTTTGAATTGTTATGTACAAGATAAATAATTTACATATGCATATATATTTTTATTTGTTTTAATTATTTGGGGTAAACATTTTTCAGATTCAATTATTATTGAATATTATTACTGAACACATTATGTGCTACATGAAATATAAAGAGTACAACAACCTATCATGATATTTTTCTATCTGTGCAAGACGATGAAAGGCAGTCGATTACCGTAGATGCGTAGATGGATATTGCGTTTGCACCAGCGATACTGTTGTTTCTCGCATCGAAGAAGAAATCATCGGCATCAAGGCAAACGACTCACGAGGAAAATTAAATGAACAATATGCGGCTCGCGTACTCCCTAATCGTTGAAGCTTGACTTTGATATCACGGTAATAATACACGTGTGCAACGCACGTTTCTTACGCGCTCCTCAGATTATTATTATTTTTTTTTTTCGAATCTTTCTGTCACGCTCGTTTCACAGTTCTCAACGATTTTAATCAATTTCGCTCACGTTCGATGATAAGGCACTATTTTTCTCCGGGTTAAGTAACGCCACTCATTAAAATGCTATTAAATAATAAAAAATAGATTGTAACTGATTACATCGTTATCACACAGATGACCTTTCCGCAAAGTTTGACGTCAGTGCGATACTGCTTGTAATTGATGTTGTGTGATAAATTATCTTACACTGCGGAAATTCTCGTAAAATATAATTTGTTAATTTAATACGCAATAAAATGCAAGTAATTCTTTATCGATTTGTCAAGCGTGACGCTTTCGCTTTCCGTGGGTGCCGGATATCGGTACCAAAATGACGGTAACACCGACCACCCACGTCATTTCACGTCACGAATGCTACGTCATAAGTTTCTTAGACTTCAAGAAATATCTTGTTGCCTCTATCATAACATGCGTAACATTTCTCGTCACAAGAATGTCAATCAGTTAATTAATTTGGTAACGGATGTAACACTAAGTTGGTTCATTGTCGAAACAGGATGTATCAATGTGCCGGCGGGAATTTAATATCAAAGATAAGCGACAATGTCTTGAGCTATCATAAACTCAGTTGGCATCGGTTTCACGATTATCGCGACGTAATACATCTCATAGGGGATAAGTTTAAACACCTATGCAATTTCGATAAGCATTCATGAGAACATATAAATAAGTAAAGTTCAAGTCATAATAAATAAAGATGAAGAAATATTTTTCTAAAATTTTCTATTATAAAGTGCTATTTTTTCTTTTTGATTGACAACGAATCAAAATTTATGGATGTATTACGTCTCGATAGACAATTGTAAAAACAAATTCTCAACATTTTTTATTAACTCACCTTATCCTGCGAGGAAAGGTGGATCCCTTGATCAAGAAAGTTCGACCTGCAACAGAAGAAGATAAGAATTAACATCTTTGGAAGATTTTAAAATAGGTTTTTTTGTAATGTATGCGACACTTTTAATATGTCTATTTATTGTGCTTCCTCGTTGCATGAAATTTTGATCTCTAGCGGGGATAAACGCGCGAGACAGGATGCGAAGTCCGAGATATTTTAAAACTTTATGCAACGATTATGTTACGCCGAGCAGGATATTCTCTTGGAATATCCCCCACGTGTATTTATCCTGCGCTCAACTTCGTTAGTCCGTAAGTCAGATTTACCGCTGCTGTAATAGTTGCTTGGCGGAAGAAAAAAAGCAGTCATCCTTCAAGTATGCGGGTATTGTTTCTTAATAACATGCTTTGAATCATGCTCGCTTAGTAGACGAGTCTTCGAGATACATCGCATTCGATTGTTGTGCCGTGCAATGTATTTACATTTATTGATGTCGTAGCAAAGGTCAGCTTGCATTTGTGCAATTTCACGTCACGTTTCGAAAAGAGTATACATATGTATATCTGTGTATATATTAAATATTATTTAATATTTAATATAATATATTATATATATATATATATAATTTTCTATTCTATTCTATATTTATAGATATGTTCTAAAAAAATAAAACTATAGTTTTATTTTTTAGAAAATTTTATATATATAAACACACATATCATATTTTTATATATAAAAAAGAAATTAATTTTTAAAACAATAAATTTATTCATATTAATTAAATATTGCAAACTACCTACTTAAATATTATTACGCAGTATAAGGAATAAATAATGCAAAAATAAAAAATATCAAACGGAACTTGACGATAATATTGTCTTGTTTTTTGCAAGCGGAAGATATTGAATATACATTGCTTTCTGTCACGTTACTTTTTCTCACGCGAGCAAGGTCAGGTGGGATGATATGGACATTGCAACGGACTTTATCAGCTTCGTAGATGGATTGCACCTGTTCCAGCGACTTCTTCGTAATCACCACAGATTTCTTCACAGGAGAGACCAGTTGTGCTTGCCAGTGCAAGCAGCAGGCGTAAGTTGTATATCATTTGTACTTGCCTGACACCGCATACTAAGAACTGATCTTCTTCTCGGATCACATCCGACTTGATATTGTAACTTATAATGTGTCTTAAATACTTAAATCAATTAATACTCATCTTCTTTTTGCAATAAAACATCAAAAAGTTCAATATAATATACGATAAATATATATTCGTTGATAATATCTTTAAATCAGGTTCGTTTTTATATGTATATTTTAGAAATTAAAAGAATTAATAGTCGGCATGTACAGAGCACCCTATGTATGCACAAGTTGCGGTCACACGATGGCACGTGGTCGGAGCAGCCGGTGCCCATCCGAGTATACACTTGTCGCTCGTAACGCGCTGGTATGTAAGATTATTTCCTCCGAATGATTCATCATCGTACTGATGCCCTTCGGGGTCGGGACGGTGGAGCTTCACTTGGGGTCGGAAGATCGCACGATATCATCTTACCCTCTCAGCGTGCACCTGTGCAATTCTTGTCTCAGCTGCCGTCATGCGGTATGCGCGTTTACTTGAGATATACCTCACACGTCGGCCGCTTCATCCTTTACTTCCGATAAATTGTCTCTGCTCTATCTCTTTAGAGTATTCATTTCTTTTGATAAGATTTCCGACAGGTCTTAGGTGCTTATATCGCCGTCAACAGCATGTGCCTCCGGCTTCTTACGTTCATTCATGCTTTCATTCAGAGTATCGATTAACTTGGCAATGCGACGCGTAGACATTTGTATCGACTGTATCGTATTAAAGTTCTAAATCATAACTTTGTTCGCTCTATACTCTTTTAAATTTTCATATAATTTTATATAATCTCTCTTTATATATGCGGATAAATATTTGAGTATCACTTTCACATATACTTGACATTACTGTCTCATTAATGAAAGAACTTGCATTATACAATCTTAGCGTCCAGTATTTATTAATCTTTAATTACGTTATGGATACTCTGACTTTACAGTTTGTTATCATCGAAGATCACTTTACGTGACCATCCGTCAGCTATCCATTTCGATACAAAACGCAAACAGAACTGAGGAGATTGCATACCATCGATAGTCATGCGATGCATTCAAGCCGTTCATTCACGTATGCGCTTATGTGACCTCTTTGCCACACACAAGTATTCTTTCGCTATTTGAATAAATATGCATTCTCAGGTGAAGATAATTATTTTCCAGCCTATTTATTATCAATTTTTATAACGTAATCCATGAATTTGCAGAATCGAAATAAACGTGAACAGGCTTAACGTGAACTTTCGAAAGGCTTAAGAATTAAATAAAAAAAATAATTTGTTAATTGATTCTTAAGTATTTTGAAAAAAAAAAATATATATATATATTTGCCTCGTTCTTTAAGCTTCTATATAAAAGCAGGATCTTCCAAGTTCGAACTATTTTTCTAAAGTAAGTGTTGCATATTCAGTTAGGAAGCTACGGTATTTCCGGAATGTATATTGGGTGGGCGCAATTTTTGTGAGGCGCCCATTTGCTTCGTCATACACGCGATCTTCGAGGGCATATTTGTAAGAGGATTGAGCGCGCATAGGATCGTCGAGACTGTTCGTTGAATCATCGCGACTCGATTCCAGGAATGCTCCATTCATCTCGGAGCAATGTCTTCGCAAAGGACGCGTAAACCGAAGGTCTTGCGGAATCGACGAACCTGCTTGCGGAAGATACACATTCTGACCCCATTCCGCGCGCGGTCGTGGCTTTGAGGACGCGTCTTTCCGAATAACTGCACGACAAATTTTAAGAATATATCACATAAAGATTATCACTCGATACGATTGAATATCATATTATCTCCAAAATTTTTCGTAGTATCGCCAGTTTTGATAATCACGATTCATTAATAATTAATGTTAAATAATATAAACGATATACAAGCATTTTTTATGGTGAAAATATAATTTGTAAAAAATTGCTATTTGTCTTCAAAAACTGTCGAAATTAAATTATTATTTAATTTGATCGCAATGTATAATATATATATATATATATTTTTTTTACGATTAAAAAGTAAATAGATCTTCAGTAGAATGATTTGTGCTTTGTAATGCTTACGTTACTCGATGCACAATTCTGTTCCGATTAGAAATAGATTCGTGCATTACGTAATGAAGTTGCGGGTTTCCCCGGATTTATACTCTGAAGTACACAAACTCATTCATGCTTATGCTGACGTGGTATACTATTTTTGTGAATTAGTACTCCCTCACAGCTTCGCAGATTTTCTATTCAATGGAGTTTGGGTAAACGCGATTACGTGTCATAGTATCTTCCACGGTACATTCAACACGAAATTGTTGCGTGTAATGTTTCTGCGAATTTGCACACCTGCGCCTGCGTCACTGATTTGGAGAGTTCCCAACGATCCAGGGAGTTACGCGGCCTGCTTAAGTAATCGCGTACAATACAACGCACAGCAAGGTGCTGAACATCATTGGGTTTTGTGTGGTATCCATACGCCCTGGGACGCCGCTCGTGCTCTGAATCATTGCGGGTGAATTCTTTCGGCGTTGGCGGTAAAAGCCACCGGCGTGTTGGACCACCTTCCGCGATCGTTAAGTTACGATTTAGCCCATCTTTTGGGGATCTTACGCAAGATCGAGTCCCGTTACGAAACGCCTCGTCTCACGATCGTCGCGCCGGCTCTTATGCAAATCCTTTCCTCATTCGTGCAACTGTACATTCCGTCATTCCCCCGGATATGGGATTTCACTATTGCAAAATGTTGTGTAAACTCAAAAGATGCATATTATCCACATCATTTATAGCACCTAATAAATATAAAAATAACAAATAATTAGAATTTTAATTTGTAATCTTCGGGATGTATGCAATTATTTTCAAGATTGATAGAAATACAAGAAGGATTATACAATTACGTATTATACGTATTACGTATTATAAAAAATTAATATTTATATATTTCTTAAATATTTCTTAAATGTTTCTTAAATATGTCTAATGTCTGAAGAAGCACGTTCAATTCGCAATCGCGCGATCTCGCGAGACCATTTATGCATATCGTCGTAATGCATCGCAAGGTTTCTTTTTATGCTTATTATTCATAAAGGGGGAATCACACTACGTAATATGCATATACGACAGGCGATCGGTCTTTGCGTAAGACGTCCAGACGACCGAAGCACAATTATCATTCACCTGATTCACCTCTCGGCACCGGCAAATACGTCGTTTGTTGCGTCTTAATCCGAGTACCAGAGATCATTTTCGCGGAACTTGCCTCCGACTTTTGATCGAGGCCATTAGAGGAATTTTACAGCGGCCGAGTACGTGTAGCCGGTTGTAATTTCTGGATCAATAATTACTGTGTCGAAGGCGAAACAGATGCGGCAAGGACTATTCGCATTATTTCACAAGGCGATACAAGGCAAGATCCTTTTCCTTTTTTTTCAAATCTGTTTCAGAAAAGATGTAAAGGGTGACATGCGATTTTCACACTCGATGTGTCAACGTGGATCGACGCCTTTCTAATCTCCGGGTTGACAGGTACACACTGTTTCGTACACAACTAAACGGTCAGTGACGCGTGACGATACCGACCTTAGGCATACCGGCTCGCGTGGCAAATTAGCATACCCGTATCGTTATTTTCACGCGACCGTAAAGCTCGTTGCAAACGTGCGCAGGCTCACGTTTCGCTTAAGGACTGCGAGGATATTTTGGGAAAGAAAGAATTACGATCGATCTCTGACGTCATAGAGCCACTTTACATGCAATTGGATGTATATACATCCTTTAAATATAGATTTGTCAAAAATTACAAAAATTCTTATTTTTGCAATACTTCTAAAGTTATATCTGATATTCAGAAAGAAGTATTATGCAAATAAGGTTTATTTCTGTACAAACTATGAGCAAATTTAAATAATTTTGCTCTATAGTATCAATATTGTAGTTGACTGAATTAATTATGATAAACATAAATTAGGATAAATAAACTGAGAATTTAGTATAAGTCATGAGAATCAAGAGAAATTTAATCTTATATCATCAATTATAAATAATATTAAAATTAATGATAATTATCATTGATGATTTTAATTATATATTAGCATCACGATAATGTATCGTCATGTTTACAAATTTAATTAATTATAAACTTTATGATTGTATCCTGCGATTTAGGGGCAATAATATAGTGAGAGGGTCGCAGGTAAGCTCTATTGCTGAGTCATTTCGCAACTCCGAGAAATGAACGAGAGAAGTTTCCTAGTAACCAGATCATCCGCCTCTTAAATCGAAAATATTAAATGCAATCAAGTGATTGTGGCTTATCACCAGCGTCATTATGTTATCACTGTACGAAAGATCGAGCAGAAAATATAACTTCGCGGGAATAAATAAAAGCATCGTTTATACCGTGACATAGCACGCAAACCTTGCAGCATAGAAGACCTTGATCAAAAGACTCGGTCACAAATTTTTATATCTGATAAATATATATTTTTTTCAGTAACGGTATATTCAATGTAGCATTACGAATTCTTATTTTATACGACAATTTAAACATCAATAATGACAATTATATTTATATCCCTAATAATAATTATGTTATATTCGTAACGTAAAAATAATATACAACAATATAAAAAATACTTAGACTTAACTATAACGTAAGTCAATTAATAACCGTCATCCGGTACGAATTGATATGGAGTCATCATTCTGAAGGACACTCTCTAAATGATCGACCCACTTTGATGAGATGCCGACCTTAGGTCCTTTCTTGAGTTTCTTGTTTGTGCATGTTTGGACCTGTTCTCTCGCATAGCTCGGACAAATAAATGGCTATAAATATCTGCGTTTTAGAAATTCAAGAAGTCCAATTGTTTCTCCTCTCTGAGGAGATCTTTGTTTTTTTAAATGTGTATATTCAATTGTTACATGAATTGTATTTATATTTTCATACATATCTATTGCTAATGTCACTTTACTTTCCCAAATAAATATGCTAATTTTAAAGACAGTGGCCACTTGAAGATATACTTGACGCTGCTTTACATATGAAATTACACTTTATTATTGTGATATTGTAGGAACCGAAATAGTAGTAGTCGAACTACCTGATATGCGACAGCTACATTGTTTTCTGTGTTCGGCTGTATTATTATTTATGTCGATTCCGAGATGAACTTAACCGACTTAACTTAACCGACCGTGCGAGACAGAATAGAGTTGATCATTAGATTTGAAACGATTGAAATAAGAAAGTTACGACGAGCGGTAGCAAAATAATTTCTCGAGCACTTGTCTCCGCGATATGTGCGGATGTGCCTATTTCTATATTTTTAGAAAATATATTTTTTAATCAGCCTAATATCCTTGACTTTATCACCTCTTTAGTATCTTTTAATTTATCTCCTTATACAATATAAATCAGTTATATAAATTAAATCACAATCAATTTAGAGAAAACGCTATTTTCGGTCAGAACTGAATCTCGGTAGCTTAATTGGGCTACCAAATCGTGTTTCACTTATTGAAACTGAATCATATCTTCAGTTTTCATATTGAAGCAGATACATGTAAAGGCGCCTCTACATAAGTCGCTATTCGCGAAACGTAGGTCGCGTATCACCGCACACACGATACACACAAAGAGGTTGACATGTGTCTACATTTGTGTCTACGTTTGACTGTGCGTGTATCTTGCGTTTCGCGAATTGCGACTTATGTAGAGGCGCTTTAAGATATATCTTACAAACAAAGCGTTTAAATATGATGAGATATAATAATTTATGAATTCAAGTATTAGTTAGTGTCAGAATAAACATTTGGCGATTATGATTTGACACGTTGAGCAAAGACGACGGTACAACTTTCTCTTTTACTGCATGCGCTTACCTTCAATAGCGTTTCTGCCTACGACCTGCGTGTGACCCGCGTATGCAGCTTCGCGCGAAGCACAGGTGCAACACTCACACTCATCGATCTCTACTGTCCAAACGATCGCGCGCCGCTATAAATCCGCGGCCTTGTAACTTGTAACTCACGCGCACACGCGCGCGACGGCGCAAAAGTTGGATAATACGTTGGATAAATCGTTATGTTAACGGCGTCCGTGACGTAGAGCACGTTATCTCGCAGTACTGACCTGTTTTTCGTAACGATCCGCGCGATTTGCGCCGAGGAAGAACTATAACGTTTCCTAGACCAGTTTCTCTGCAAGCTTATCGTTTCAATTTTATGTTTCGCTTGATCACGAACATGGGATTTTATCAATGCATGTGAATGCATGTGAATGAGTACGATTACCAGAATGAAATGCAGCAACATTTAGAATCATCAAATTGTAAACAGTCGCGTGCTAACTGTACATTTTGGTCTAATCACCGTTTTCTCGGTCTAAATTTATCTAACGTCCAGCAGATAAATTTAGTAAGGATTATATGAAGATTCAACTGAGAATTCAGGTCCTGTTGATAGAGATTTACATTTCCTTTCTTTTTCTTGCAATGACGAAAAACTTGAAAGTCTTATTTATGTATAAAAAATATTAACGTATGTATTATATTAAATATAAGTATTATAAAGTGTATCAAAAGTAAATTAAATATGTTAGTAATTGAGCGTTTGATTTTTTTACTACGTGAGCATAATGTAATTACATTTATGTTTCAGCTCTAAGAGTCAATCAGCCCAACTGTCGCCTTCGTACTTAATGTGACCGTTCAAGTATCGCAGATGTAAGTATTGTAGATATAAGTATCATAGATCTGATTTATTTCAGTTGCGAACTAAATCGCCAGTCAATAAAAATGCTTTCCTGTCGCTGCAGGAAAGACATAAAAGTACTATCTTGCGCGATACATACTCGCGTGACGAGCGAAGAGAATACTAAGCGGCGCTCAAGCCCGTGAGTTGTATGAATCAGTCGTAAGCAAGTGTAACGACCGAGTGACGTCAAGAAGATTGCACAACGAAGCGCGCCGGTAATCCCAACCGTTAGCTCGCCTGATCGATTCCTCGATCTCCCGACGAGCGCGATCGGGAAAGCAGTGCAGGGCCAGGGCTTGGAATTCAGAATTCATTGCCTTGATTCAGCACGCCCACCCTTTAAGCATCTCCGAAGGCTAGTAGTACAAAGGCGCTAGATAGATGAACGTTAGTTCGATCTATGACTAATCTCGTAGGGGATTCACATGCTTGCTTCAAATATATTTAATGTATTAAAGAGTTTATATTTTATTTCGCGAAATAAAAGAAAAAAAATTGGATCATATTTATATATCAACATATTTCGGGAATTGTATTCCGAAAAATTAAAATGTTCTCTCTATTTTACTTTCCGAAAACCTTTGACAATAAAATAAAATAAAAGTTTCATTCACAAAATATAGTGTA
The DNA here is from genome assembly GCF_030848795.1 of Temnothorax nylanderi. Lineage (NCBI taxonomy): Eukaryota > Metazoa > Arthropoda > Insecta > Hymenoptera > Formicidae > Temnothorax > Temnothorax nylanderi. The sequence continues at coordinate 1,812,878 of NW_027249083.1, forward strand.
GATTAAATTAATTTTTAACCAAGTTGTATTTAATAGTAGTATTTTAGGTTTTCTGTTTCTTGCCAGCACAAAACATGTTCCTAGAACTTCTGAGAAATAAAATCGTTGGTCTTCAATGAGATGAAGTCATTGGATCATTTTAGAAGTAGGTTTTATAATTCAGGGATCGTGCATCGCGCGTGAAACCCAATAACGAGGATGGAGATCGGTTTACGAGAACCGCTCTTTGATTCCAATAAACGAACGTCAGATTCTGATATCTCGGTGTTTCCTGTTCGCGAAGTCGGAAGTTTCCTACTGGAATTATAAAATCATTCATGTATCAATCATAAATTACTGCCTTGCTTCCCACGTTTCTCCAATAAGATTCAAATGCTAAATTTTCAGCGTCAAGAATCCTTTTTCCGTAGGAGATATCGTACCGAGAGCGATAAGAAAATTGTTCTGACGTCATTGCAAGATCCGCCTTCGTGCTGATTGCGTCGTTGCACTTGGTTCACTCGACGAGAAAGCGAACGGAGATAGTCACGAAATGAGTGAAAGTACAGTGAAATAAGACCGGTACGAATCATTAACTTCCGAAATCCGTATTCTATAACGGGCTATAACGTTTTGGATGTTTTAAAGGCTATATAAAAGTATATTCAATTTTATATATTTAAATACTAATTTTTTAAATTGTAGTAAATTACCTATTTACTACAATTACCTAAAAATTTAAATTGTAGTAAATTGAGTATTTATGTAAATATTTAGAAATTAAAATATATAACATACTTTTATAAAATTTTAGTAAGAAACGGTATATATTAATATATTGTTTAAAAGTTTATATATATGATTTTCAATTTGTAGAACATTAATTGATCTTATTTACCATAATTTATTAAAGTTGTTCTTTATTCTTGACCGAGATTGTATACGAGATTAGGATTAGCGATAGATTAAATTAATAAACGCTCTTTGGAGAGACATGAAACGGAAGTTGACACGCGATCAAAGTACGAAGATTCTTATGACGTCTTAGAAGATAATGATCCATAGTTGTGTCACTTCCAAACGTTCGGAGAACTTTGGAAGATTTCACATTGTGTTGTGTCACACGTCAAAAATTCCTTCAAGATCCTTAAATATATAGCGTCTCCGCAATGGAATACAACAACATTATTCATCCGTTTACGTAATTAGAGTTATCTATGTAACGCGGAATAATTCATCTTAATCGATGTTACTAAGCCTGTCGAGATTAAATAGCTTTAATATGAATACGCTAAAACTTAAATCTTCTGATTGAAGATCGGAAAACTACTATGTTTTTTCTTTTATTTCGTCTTCTTCAATTATCCGGGAAATTATTGGCACTTCATTTCTTTAGCTGACGTCTTCTTAGCTAATCTTTGTCAATTTCCCGGATTGTCTACAAGCATTAACTACGTACGTCATTTGTGACATCTTAACGATGTAATAGCTATCATACGTCACAACATTGATAAACTTACGCGCATCGTTTTCTTCAAATTTGGAAATGTCTTTTTCGTTTTTTACACCTACGTCAAGATTAAACAGGATATTATTAGTAAACATGAGAAAGATATCCGCGTTAATTATATCTGCGCTGTGGCATAACAAAAAGTCTACGAAAATTACAGGGTCGAGAGATTATAGCAGATAGATGCATGATTATATTGACTATTGAACCACTAAGGTCGAATTGTGTAATATGATAACGGCATACGTAACATGATACAATTAATGCGACACTAATTTTATAAATAGAAGCAAGTACTCTTTATTATCTAAAGAATTTTTAAGGAAACGCGTTTTAATGAATCCGATTATATTTTTAGAATCTTCGTGCATATTTCAATAATGTTTAAATTAAGTATGATTTATTTATTAATACCGTCATATTTTCGAAGAGCAGAAATGTAAAATATACTAATCGATACTTATTAGGTACCATTGCCGAATTCTTTTTAATTTAAGAAAACAGTACAAATAATTTAAAAAACCCAATATATATTCGTCTCTTTAAAGAATATATAACGACATCTTTATTTAAAAAATACTTCAAAATATAATTCTCTTCTTTTTCCACGGCTCTCTTCCGCTAATTGTACACTGAAAAAAAAAAAAAAAACTTAGATCCAAGAAAATAGTTTTTCACATAGTACCAATGGCTTATTTACTTAATATAATCACATATTTATTTAGAATTAGATATTTTTACTTAATTTAAGTAAATTATTATTTTTACTTAATTTATGTATATTATTTTTACTTAATTTAAGGAAAGATATCTAATTCTAAACAAATTTGTGATTATATTAAGTAAATAAGCCATTGGTACTATGTGAAAAACTATTTTCTTGGATCTAAGTATTTTTTTTCAGTGTAAGCTGAAAACTCGCATGATTCGCATAATTTCCATGATTATTTATCTGCCGACACCAACAGTCTCCTGACCTAGTGCTAAACGAAACTGGACGTATTGTACAGATATAATCGCATTATCTCATCGGATGGCACTTGTCGGCGCGGCGGCGCGAAATGAACGTGCATATTCGCGCGCAACGCATGGCCGGTATCATATGCCGCGCGCTCAGCGAACGTGCACGCGGAAAGTTTAAGCGTGCGGACGTCGCGCGTGTGCGTCGCACGCGTACACGAATGGCGGCGAGAAGCGCACACTTTGCACGTGTGCGCACTTTCTCGCACACGCGAGCGTGCATGAGTGTGTGTGCGCGCGCCCGCGAATCGCTCTTTCCTTCTGTCAGTGAAGACCGGCGACCTTGGCCTCGTGACCATGAGCGCCGGTTGATTATATTAGCGCGAGAGCGCTACGGTATTTCATACTTCCCTTATATATTCGCGTTTATAGGCTTTCTCCGCGAATATGATGGAGAATGTTCTAAGTTGAACGGTCAGGCAAAAAGGATCGGATTAAGAAAGCCCTTACAAAAACACGGCAACTGAATTTCTCGCTAATTAATGTTAATAATTAATTCATTGATATGAGTGATATATGTGAGATACATTGGCAAGAAATGTTTTTAAAATACGGAATATTTTGTGCTTGAGAAATGCAGAAAACAACGAAAAATTATTATTTATTATATCCTTTTAAGAGAGAAACTTTATATATTTTTATATTTTGATATATTGACTTCTATTAGTGCACCGCACACGTGTATGGAATATTTCTACAAGAACAAGAAATTGTAGAAAAAGATACCGTAAATAACTGTAGTGTAATTGATTTTTTTTATAAAATATAATTACATGGTAATAAATTGTCTTACAAGCCTGATTACGATCAACGTTCATTAGAATTAAATCAGTTAATCGCGTTGCATTAGACGTTCGCTATGCAAATTTTCCATCGGAAATCTCCTTAGAATTTATCTCATTATCGATTATGAAAATCGTTCAATTTACAAAGACACATAATAGTTCGAGTAATAAAAAAAAGTAGATATTTAGAAGTATCGTATTCAATGTTAATGAGTTATACATCATTTGCAACGCTGATGAATAATTTCCGCGTTTTTAATAGCGCTAAAAATATACGCGTCTAGTAACAAGCGGGAATGCGATGATCGAGAAAAAAGACGATCCCGTCATTCTTGTAGGTGGCGATTAGCATGACACAGTCGCGGGCTCGTAATATCAGGCCGTACATTAAATTAGGATGAAGCAGGTACAAACTGAGAGGCGGCTGGAACTTGAACGCGACTACATGAGTCACGCTCACGAGCCGTGACTCATGAGAAAATCGCCGGTGGAATCCGTGAAAACGTGAAACTAATCGCGCATCGACAAGTATATGCGTAATATGTATAAACTGTGCAGGAAGCTATGAGTATATACAAACTTATACCTTGCTCCCTCGTTGCGACGCACGCCGCGGTAAAATCTGATGTTACCGCTGATCTGAACGAGGCGCATTCAGCTTCGTAACAAATTAGCGGCAAGAAAAATATCTAGGTTGCTTGAGGCATTAAAAAATGCTGGCTGGAAACCATAAAAATACGGAAGATTTTCTAAATATGTAAAAAACTTGGCGATGATATCACAACCAATTTCATTAAGTAATGGTAGCGCGACGAGTACGCCATTACACGGATCATTTTCTCGACGCAAGGTCGTCGGATGATTGTTATTTGTATTTTGCAACGGTTTACGCAAACGCTTCATCACGAAAAAAAAACCCTCCAATGGAGACGATAATGATTTGTTTTACACTTTACACGAGCGTGATGCATTATAAGCGGAATAATTTTACTTGCACGCTACGAATATTCAGATATTTACGCGGCGCGCAAATACCACAAATTCTGCATAAATCACATAATCGTTCATTCATACATTAATAATTATTCGACAGGTAAATTTAAGCGTATCAATATAATTTATTAACTGATGAAACAGAATTATTATCTTACGCATCTATCGATGCTTGATCAGCTTGATATATGCGTATTACGTCATAATAAAAGAAAGAATACGTAAATAAAAAATGTATCAGAAAAAATTAAAAATACTTTACGTCTTTTAAGACTACGTTGTATCACATATATACATATTAATGAAATCTAGCAATTTACTTGCTTTTTTCTGCTTTTTTTGATGTGTTATATATTTTATCCTTATCCATGGAGAAATATAGACAACTCAATTAATTAATCAATAAATTATATTGTTAATACGCTTAAATCTACTTGTCACATAATAATTAATAATATATAAATAAACAATTATGTGATTCATGCAGAATTAAAGTTTAGTGACGGCCGCGTCTGAATGTCTTAAAAATAATAAAGTTTCGTAGTTTCGATAAGTAATCCGAAATACTTTTGGAAAAACTAGCACCTACAAATATGGATTGATAGACAAACAAGGATCTTTGCAATCCAGAGCGGTTGGATCATCGTACAGAACGCTTGCTTCAACTCGTTACGTGTTTTGAATACTTTAACAATATTTCGTCATTTCAATATCTCATGAAATCCGTGTTTTTTGCAACGCAAAATAGAAAATGTATTTTTTTATGATTATTGTAAGTTCTGATGAAGACACACAGTGACTTTTCCTGTGAATCTTCTATGTGTCCTTCCATAAAATACAAACAGCAATAAATAATAATTTAGGCTATTTATAAAATGTTATATAACAATAATTTATGGATTTATGATATCCACGAATTATTTTGTATATTATCATATCTTTTTACAATATCAATGGAGACATCTGTAGAACGGACGATTAACCCGTTTGCACGCCCACGCAGAAATAGTGAGTCAGATTTTATGCCAGAAGATCACGCGTATTAGCATAAATAGAAAACGCTCGTGTGTGTACGTGTTTTCTCTATTTGTGTGTAAATTACGTCATAGCAAACTTCTTTACCGATTGACAGATTCTTCTCTATCGACCGTGGAAAAAATACGACGCGGCATAAAATTGCGCCGTCGCGGATGTGCACGTTAGAAGGTACAGGGTATATAGATTGATAGTTGTTAAGTAATAGAATCATTATCGGATTTTATTCTTATATCGACATGACAGTCCGCAATAAGAGTCCTATAGTAACTGATAAGCTATTTCAGAAATAGCTTATCAGTTGTAAAGTAAAAAAGTACGACACGAATAGCATCAAACCACAAGCGTTGTATTGATCTCGGAGATTTCGTTGAAATCATATTTTATTACTAATAGATAGCAAGTATATTGACCTTTACCTTCTCCTAAAATAACCGATGCACTAAATAATGGTTTCAAATGTTATATTGATGCAAACAAACGCGCAAAGATAAGAAATATTGCACTACTCACTACTCGGGAGAAAAGAAGATATGAACGCGAATAAACGCGTCCTTACGGCGCCAACACGACGGGCTAACTGTATGACATTGCTTCAGGGCGGGTACGACTTATCGATTTTACTCTTGCCGTAGACCTCCGGAAGAATCTGTCCCAATTATCGGTCACGATACTATTTATGATCACGATTACTTATTTTGTGAATGCAATTTGCGATAGGTGATATTAAAATCATTATGTAGAATAAAATAAAGTTCTTATTCTTGTTATATGGTCTATAATATTTATGTCAGGGAGGTGACACATAATCAAATAAAATATAGCATCCGTTTTTTTTAAATTAGAAAAATAGAAGTATGGTTCACAAAAAGCTAGACACATTAAAAAGATATATTAAGAAGAAGATTTATTTATCATATAATTTCTTTAAATATTGGCAGCAGTTTTTTTAGAAATAAAAAATTAGAGATACCATAGGAGGAGTACATTCCGCTTCAGATAATACATTTTTTTTACGTTTAAATATCAAAAGGCAAGAAGCTTAGAATTATTTATAGAAATAACATCTTACGGATATTTTTATATATATTTGTCACGTTATACTTGTTATTATCCTTTATATATAAAATGCTGTTCTTTTTATTTCTAAATATATCGTAATTAATCGACACGTGTCCAACTAATCCGGTGAGTTTTTATTTGCCTACACAACATTATTAATCATATATGCTCTGTTAGTGAAAGTATTCTGGTTGCAAAATCTTTTCTCGTCATGCATTAAAAATAGATGACGTAAACGCAAAATTAGTTTTAGATAAAAGACTTTAGATAAATGATTATCATATCGTCATAAATCCCGACTTGTGATATGTATCACTTTACTTGCGTAAATGGTTCAGAATCAGAATAAGAACTTTTTATTTTATTCTACATAATAATTTTAATGCCTATTACCAATCATAAATTACATTTGTAATTAAAATTGTGTATCTTCTTGATAATAAAAAAGTATTGGATTGTTTGATAATTAATCCAATATCTTTTTCCTAAACAATTCTTCGCAGTTAGACGTTTTATTTCCTTGAATTGCTTGTCTTCTTGTATATCAACATACTGCGTGTACAAAATATGGTATACATAAATAATCGTTGAATTGTTTTATAAAACAAACTCTTATTTTTAAAACGCTGCACATAAAAGTGGGCATACTTATATGTGGCACTAATTAATTTTCTTAAAATCAGCATCTGCCTGATAAGCGATATTTGCTCATGATGTACAAATAAGTAGAAACATTTGGATTAATTAAAATTTGATTTATAATTATTATGTATGTACTGTGAATGAGATAAATTTCTCCCTTATTTGTTTCACGTTAAATAAAACTTAATAATTCTTGCAGAAAATTGCAAAATTGCTAAGAAAAATTTGTTTTTACACTCTATTATCCGATATTTTAGGTATCTTAAATAAAGTATATTCTAAATTTGCAAGAGTATAATAGTAAATAAAATCGTATAATATTGATGAATATTACAAATAATAAAACAAATTTATTTTATATTGACTAAAAATCTGTTTTGTATTAAATTTATGTTGCTTTATTCTTCTAGTTTTGATTATATACAATTGCAAATATTCCTTAACATTCAATGTGTTTATTAAACGGAATTTAGGTCGTTCTTATTTACGTGAGACATTGCCATAACTGGACTCGTTTAACATTGCCCTAAGGTTAATAAGTGGCAATTTTAGATACGTAACATTATCTATAAACCAGGGTTATGTGAACTTAATCGAAGATTAATCGAAGATTAATTTGTTTTTTGCAATAAATAATTATTTCTACATTTATCAAATTTTCAAGAAAAATACTGTTTTAAATATGTCCCTTTGTACTTAAAATTCAAGAACTATATTATTAATTCAAGAAATTATGTGTTTTAATTATTTTATTTCTGTGTATGTATATAATATATATATATATATATATATATATATATATATATATATATATAAACAATTCATGTTTTATCAAAAATTTAAAAAATTAGATTCTGTAATACAAATTTAAAGAGCAACTTTTAAGTTTTTTCTTAACTGTATATACGTATACATTATATTAAACGCTTGAAAATATTCGACAAAATGTTTATAACAGTTATCCAAATTAATTATAAAAAATTTAACTATAGACTTTGACTCCATTTCTAGGAAATGGTTTATAGGAAATAATGCTGACAACATTAGAAACTAATCGTACATGCAGATTAGTTTCCTCCATATATTTCCCTCCAATGACTTTCTCTTGCGTAACAGCTTTATGCAAGAGCAATAAGATCAAACGTAATCATATCTGCACGCACTAATTACTTAATTGACATGATAAAAAATATATAACATTTTAATTAATTTACAGCGCATTTTAGATATAAATATTGAAATAAATGTGTAAACATATCAAAATGTATCTTAAATTATAGTAACAGGAAAATTAAAAGTTTGAATTACATTTTTTTAATACTATTGAATTGTGATTTTGACATTAGCATATTTTTATTTTAACATTCTATTTTACAATAATAATCTCGTGAAGAGAACAGACTGTTTAATGAACAAATTAATCACATTGGACTATAAACAATTCAACTGCATGCCAGATTAAATCGGTGCTAATTAATGCTTAGAAGCACGTATGTTGCATATTCAGTTAAAATTCCAAAAATCTTACTTTTTCTGTCCTCTTCCTCTTTCTCTGTCTTTCTCTCTCTCTCTCTTTCTTTTCCTCTCTCTCGAAGGCTTATGGTCTTTGCAGTTCTCCTTGAAGTCAACGGGCTATCTTCATCCGACTAAAGCGAAGTTTCTCGTACGCAGTTTGGAATCTTCCACAGCGATACACGCGGACAGGAAGCAACCTGACGAACGTGAACGTACTGCGACTTTACGGCGCAGCTCGAGGTATTCTTCACGCGGCTGGTATCTCTTCAAGGACGGAATAACGGTGTCACCAGCGCGAATGACACCGTAGCGGCACGGCGGGCCCACGAGAGATGCCTCCTTTACCTTGACCGACACCTTCAGATTATTCCAGGTGATCTGTTGACCGGGAAGCGCGATTCGAATGTGCGACGGGCAAACGATACGCAGAATTTTTCTTCCCGCGAAAACGCAAGTTGAACGTTAATCAGGAAGCCCGCGAGTAGCGAACGGAACGATCGTGGCGAGGAATAGACTGCCGTGGTGAGAGGCCGTGGAGAACAACGCGGTTGAATATATCAGTCTAGCGTGTTCGTCGGTATTGGTACGAGCGTGTAGGTGCCTCCTCCGCGCTAGTATGTAGATATGTGGGTTCGGACATAGTCTCGTGGTGGGGCCTTCGCATGTTTCCTTCTCTTTCCTTCTTTCTCTCTTCGTCTCTCTTTTTCTTTCATGTATATGAACAATCTTCACATACATGGAAAGTATAGCATGCGGGCGTATGCACGAGCCCACGTAACATGCGCGCACGAGACTTCGGAGCAATCAGTGACGGTGAACGCGCCAAATTTCTGATAGTGATAATGAAATGACGTAAACATTCAGATTTGGTATTTACTCATCATATATATATATATATAAATATGATACGATATTGAGAAGAATGTAGTATTATATCATATATACAAAACGCTCAATGTAATTCAGATATGAATTTAAATATAATCGTTTAATTTATGTCTGAATGTAAAGAAATGTATTGACAAAATGTGTTTGATAAAATATAATATTTTACATTTTAATCTTTTAATTATACGTAGCTGAAGTTTTACGCAATTCGAACACGTTAGATGTTTAATGAAAGATTTAGAGAGACAGAGACTTTTTCGAGGTTTCAGTTTTTTAATCTGACAATGCTTATAAAATTATATATAAATAATGCTGATAATGTTATCTGTATGACGAGGATTCTGAAAATAGCAAATATTTATTTTTATATGTTTCAATGAGCGCAGTAGGTATATGCAAGCGGAGCTACAGTCGCATAGGAAATGATGATTACATTAAGATTTACGTAATAACTAATCGGAAGGTATTTACTAACCATTCTAAAAACATCTAATAAACAAAACTTACTTCATGTTAACATAAATTTTTGTAATTGGTTATTAAATATGATAAATAGTATTACATTGCGTACATTACATTTATAAAATGCTTTTCTTAGTATAGGTATTTAAATGTATTTAAAAATTAAAACTTCTTAATTGAATTAATTAATTAATTTAGCATAATAGTACTATAATATTTTTAATAAAATAATTGAATCTTATGGTATAAAGCAGCGCGCGATTATCCTAATTCTAATTTCAACTAAATATAAGTGATGTTCTTTGTATTTTGTAAACTTTTCTTGTTATGTTTAAAGAATGGATATTTTTAAAATAATTAACTATATGATACTAGTTGTTTTTAATTTTTGTTAAAAAATGACATATAGATACGAAACCAGATCTATATATAGATATATAAAAGATATATAAATGCTATTATCAATGTTTTCTGTCACAAGAACCAACAGTATATTAATCCGTTGCAAAGGAATATTGTAAAAGGAATAGTTTCGCGGCTTAAATTTAGAAGTCCGTGAATTTAGTTTCTGATCGCAGCTTTCGTACATACCTATTGCGTTGATCTAAAATTAAACGTCCGCCATTTTCGAACGTACCTACACTTACAAATCGTACACTTAAAGTATGTGTTGAATCACACGTTTGGAAGTGAAGTTCTAAAATGAAACTTTTTTTACTCAATTTGACAAAATAGGAATACGATAGATTTTTTGTCAATTTAATCCTTTCCGACGGATGTACATAAAACAATATATGTATATGCTATAGCTAACGCTTCAATATGATGTATGATTATTCTGTTTTATAAAATATCTAAATTGCTTTGTAATTATTATTTAATTTGATTAGAAACGAGAATTAATAAGAAAATTATTTAAGAATATATTATACATATGTATTTTATATAATTTAATGAGTTTTTAAAATATGTCTTTTATTTTGATTTATTTATATTAAATTTATATATACCAAATTTATTTTAAAAAATGTATAACTTATTATTATTTGTAACAATTTTAAGAAGATTATTACAAGTTTATTGCACGAGAAATATTGAAAAAATTACGTTGATTAGATAATACAGTAATACGTGCTACGACAAACTTAAAATTATATTTGATTAATGTTTAGAATTTTCCGCGTCGATAAGATATAATATTATCTAACCACGATCTTATTTTTACATGACGCGTTTTTATAAAATGGAAAGCTATATGATACAAACATTTTGTATTATATAGATTAATTCACATTACTATTTTAGAGAGACTGGGGATTTACCCAACAACTTTTATTCGGCCTGGGAAATCCCGTCATTTTGATCGCCAATAGGTATAAGAATTAACTATTAACTACGCACTTTTTCACATAATATCCTACCGACAATATTACATCACGAAGCCATGCGATTATTTACATACAACACTAAATCATCTAACTTAATCAATTCACTGCTGTTTTTTAGTAATAATTAATGATAGTGGCACGAAATAGTTAATTAGATATGCGAGACTTATCAGATACACGAGATTTCTTATTCGAAACAGTCTATAGTATTCAAATTTTTATTTTCTGAATAATGCAAATCGGAAACGGTGTAGTTTTGGTTTATATTGGTAAAATTAATACATATATATATATATGTATACATATGTATATATGTCAGTTACACATTTATATCAGTTTACATTTATATTTGATTGACATTGAGGTTCAAACATAATTTTATTTTAATTGTAATTAAATTTTAATTAATCTTCTATTGTAACGCTTTATTTCAGTGCAATCACTGCCCTAAAGCTATTATTAAAATTAATTTTAAAATTAATTTTTAACTTTTAAATTTTGAATTTTTAAGTAATTAAAGCTAAGACATCTTATTTTTAAAGAAAGAAATAAATTTCACATATATTCCGAAAATTTTTTCTTTTTATTAACATTAAAAAAATATAGTACATACATTCTTTTTAAACTTATCGACGAAGTAAGAATATAAACTGCGCACATTATGCCATATAAATTATTGATATTGGATATCTTTTTTCTTCAACAATGCTGACTGTAATCGCACGTGTGGCATAGATCCAAGTTTATCTGTCGATCATTATCGGAAAATGCACGCGCTGCGCGTGCATAATTTATTTAGCGCCACTCAGAACCTTGTGAGCTATCCGTCGAAAGGCAGTCCAGTTGGTTTTGGTTCGTTCAGTTCCGTCACTTCGTAGAAAAGCTTCGAGGTCGTAACACGATCCCGGGAAGCGATTCCTATGAATTTTCATGATTTGCTAGAATTGACGGTAGTTTACGCGGAAGCGGTTCACGTTTTCCACGAGTCCATTCTCGGGCATAGCGAGAGAGATACCCCATGAGGAGGTACACCTTGCCCTAGAAAAACCAGTAACAGTATATTATTCTATATCTGCATATACACTACGCAATGCATATGCAACGTGTAATGGCTGTGTTACGTGTTACAATATCTTATCTTATTATCTTCACTTGTCACGTTGCCTTAGCGTGTCGTGTTATTACATTATATGATAATTTATACCGCGTGTAAAAAATTCATGTTATAAAACAAGCGAATACAATTCTATATAATTTCTGATATAATTTTTTGCTCTGCATCTTGCTAATGAGCTTCTATAATATAATTAGTATATTGTATCAATATAGATTCTTTCCCTTTCCTCACTTCTTTATTTATGTTTTTTATTTTTTATTTTACATTTTAAAAGTAAAGTATTTCATCTATAGAGAATATATGATGTAACCTATTTGACTGCTATATCTGTATGCCATAAATCCTCAATTACTCTGACGTAGTGTTATGGAACGATCGATAATAAAACTGTTGAAGTGCTACTGTAAAGCATATTGGCGTCCGTGAATGGTTTAAAAGATACGAACCAATGGTAGAACTGGCATCCAGCAACGCCACGCCCCAGCATCTGTACCAAAAGAATACTGCTAAGGCAGATCAGAAATTGTCCTATCAGCTCGTGCTGATGTCCAAACGCTTCGAGTCAATAAAATTGCGTTTGTAACGGTTTGAGTAGAATTATTGCGGTTTATATAAATATATATAAACTTTCTCTCTGTATACAGTTTACATATAATATTAAAATGTATGCACAGTGTAATAATTTTTCAAACAGATATACATTTTAATATTTTGTATCGGAGACAGACAATAAAACACACATACACACAACTCTTTTTCAAAAGAAATACGTACAATGCTTGCTTTGAAGAAGAAAAATAATGGGATAGACCGTAGAATACTTCCAGCTTCATTTTTAAAAGAAATGCGTACAATGCTCACTTTAGAAAAATAAATAAATTTCGAAAACGATATATTTTAGAAAGATGATGTTATACTTATTTAATCCTAGCTAGCCACCTTTGTCGCATTGTCATTTTCATTCTAATTAATATTTTTTATACTTGTAATGTAGGAATTGTAAATTGTAACAGAGTCTAAGATGTTTATTATAATATTAGGTATAGAAAATGATTTGTGTTTAAATTGAACTTATAAAGAAAACTAGAAAATTATGTGAAAACTAGAAAACCGAAAAACATTCAGCGGTCCACTGGACCGGAATGTGGCGAGCTAGGGTTAAAAGATTATCTAAAACATACATAACGTGCAACAGAAACTATGCAGAAGATAGTTTATATTATAATATGATGATGGACTGTATAGAGGGTAACAAAGGAAATAAAAAAATGGGATATTAAATAAGATATTAAATAATTTGACACCGAAGCGAGACACAAAAAGATAAGAAAGATAATAAAAGAATGGATGAGAAATCAAGAACTTTAAAGTCCCAAAAAGGACTATTATACGAGACGAGAGATAGAATTACGGAGAGTTAATTAGAATATCGTTATTACAGTTTGGTATGTCTATATTTCTTAAATTGCAAATGTTCACTCGAAGGTATTAAATATTAATGACTTTATCTCATTTTGACAGACATACCATAAACCTGATTTTGCAATAACAATACAGGCTTCGCAATGTTGCAATCAGCACAGTAAGCACTGATTAGTGTCAACAAAGCGATGCTATTCTCTCCATTGAAATCATGTCTAAGGCCTCGTGTTACTCGAGTCATAATTGCTGACTCGAAAATTTCAACGCTTTTGGATGCACAGAATATTCTTCTTTTGTTTAAAGTAATTAACATGTGAAAGAGAGAAATACAGAGATAAACGTAATATATTTAATATTATAATTATGTATATTATATTTATCTTGAAATATAAACGTTTTGGTATAAATATTTTATAAACAATATAAATTTAAAATAATAATATTAAATTCTTATATTTAAGGCTAATTTTATGCATAATAAATTTCTCAAGAAATGTAAATTAAAGCCAAATGTATGAGTTTATTATTTTCATTTCAATAACTTTTGCTAAAATAACGTTTTTATTTGCGCTTTTCCGACATAATGACTAACCGCCATACTTTTCAAGCCCACTCATGCGATTCTAATAACTATCACAAAGAACGAATGGCACCAAAATGGCGGCTGAGGTAAGCCACCGTTTATGATTAACATGGCGGACTAGCCTGACAGGTTTGCGTGGTGGAATCTATGTAATCTGGCAGGGTTTTCGCCGAGAACCAGACGCCTTTCTGGTTCGATACGGAAACATTCGATGTCTGGGACCGCAACATCTTGAAACGCACGCACAACGGCGTCTGAGAAAGAAAGTACCGACTACCGGTAGGGTCGATGTCCGGCGAAGGCCGCTAACGACGCCTAATCTTTTCCAAGAAGCTGTCACAACTCGCCGCTCTTCTGGTATCGGGCTGCGTTCACGATCAACCGTGAACTTTTCGATACAATTACTCATTATACCCAATAAAAACTTAAAACCCAGATGGATCAATATTGTTTCTATCGACAACAGTATCAATTTTTTCAATATTTCGTTCTTTTAAAATAAGGTTTTTTTTTTAAAGTGAATTTTACTCGAGTCTGTACATTCGTAAATCTTCTAGTTTCAATTACCTGGTGTGCTAAGGAAAAATTTGGGCTTTGAAGGAGATAAATGTATTCTTGAATGTTCGTCTATTGTGTCAGGTGGCATTGTATACAAAAAAAGGTGTGCAATTTATCTTAACAAGAGACATCAAAGAAATCTTTGGTTTCTGACTTTGTTTCTTTTCTATCTCTTGAAAAAATTTTCAGTAGATTTTATAAGTGTTCAAAATTTATTATAAGATCCTAATCATTCCCAATAAATAGCAAGATTGGTGAAATTTAGTAATTATTTTCTTATTTGCCGCAAAGCAATTGCTGTTTTCAGAAAAGATTAATGATAATTATAAATATGACATTTTCGGAATACAATTATTTAATGTATTTTGAAAGTTTAAGATCTATGTCGCGACGCATATATTAAACGTGATAGGTTGTTACGTCTATCATGTTCAAACGGAGGCGTTAACGACGCGCTATCTGCGTCGCCTAGTTAATTAGACGAATTAATTAGCATTGACAAGTAGCATAATTAATATGCGCAAGCGAGGTGTCTTCCTCCGGATGTTGATGCGCTGTCAAAGATGTTGTGATTTTCGGCATCGCCCGATACGCCACACCTTCCTCGACCACCTACGGTGACACGTTGAATTAATGAAACATCAAATATCTTATGAAACACGATATTAAGCGTTTAAGGCACCGCCATTCATTGACCTAATCAACTGAATCATTGTTCTTTCTTTAGCGGATCTCCCATTCAGTTCCTGAAACTGTATCGCCATTGCGAGGTAGTAGAAGGATATTTATGCAACACGTAAGACTCCGCCGTCTGATGCCACAGACATATATTGTATTCATGATTCAAGACGGTGCTCAATGACATTCCATTCTATTCATTCAGCGTTTTACAACGATCCACTGTCTCACTTTGTTTGATTTTTAATCCGGTGTAGATTTTTTGATGAAATTAAAATATTCATATCACTTTTTAAATTATTAGTATACGAATTACTCTAAAAAATAATAACGTAAAGATGAGATACTTTAGTAATTTAAGAAATAATATAAATATTTTAATTTCATCAAAAAGTCTACACCGGATAAAAATCAAACAAACATATACACTATATGTATATATGTGTATATGCGAACGTAATTAATAAAACAGTCTAGATTATTTATGAGATAAAATTATACCATACTCTTTATAATCATCTTATCATATTCTTGAAAATCTTGCAGAATTGTGTTTATTACATATATTCCTTAATTTGATTTTCGATTATATCGAATATCTTTACATTAGATTCTCAGGCGTGGACACGCGACATTAAATCACGTCACTGGAATGAGCACTTACCTTGTGTGAATCCCGACGATCGTTTCCGACAGGAAGTCTGGCCAAAGAGGAAGCCCTGGACTGCGTCAGCAGACCGCTCTCTGCCGTACACCTTTCCATGCCAACTCGTGCTGTTTCAACTATACACTCATACCTTTTGCATTTGCTCGCACGAGTTCGCCGACAAAGAAACCGTCGGCATGGAACTCGCGCTGCATTTTTGATCACGCTCGGCCATACTTCTCGCCCACACCGCCTCGCCCGTGTCGTTTACTGTCATTTATGAGTCATTTGCAGTTTAATTAACGCAAATAACAAATTCAATGGACAAATTTATATTAATAACTTTCCGTGCTTTTCTCAACGTGACCATATAGCAGCTATAAAAAAAAGTTTAATTAGTGTTATCAATCTTAAGATACGTTATATTAAATTGTGAAAAAAGTTTCTCTGTTTGAGGTAAGGTATTTTTTTTATGGATCCCAGTAAAATTGCAAGTTTCCGTAGAATTGGCGTCACGACATAAAGGGTAACGAGCCATATATACGTACGCTCTTTCACGCTCTTAAAGGATTCCGTGCAAAGTCGGAATAGCCACGCGATTCGCGATCGGCGAATACCGCCACACCCTTCCGTGCCGCTTCCGCCCTTCGTTGAGAAATGTTTGCAACAAATTGGAACCTCCCTTGCCCTTCCTTCCAGTAATTGGCAAGCGATGCGCTGGGCGTTTTTCTCGGTCCGGCCCCGATCCATAATTGCGACTGAATGACGAACAAACACGCCGTATACACGCATAGATGGAAGTCAAACCATTCTAACATTAAAACGATCAGCCGACATTCTAAACATATTACTTCTTTTCTATTGGCACTATGTGAAGTTACAAATAATTGAAGAGCTTGTTTCCAAAACCAGTTTTGCTTGCCCCTGCAATTCATCGCTGTCACACTGAAACTCGTTGGTCGATACTCGTGTAGTAAGGGCATCATTATTTAATTTATTTTACATATTTTTTCAAATTATTTTTATTCACAAATAATAACACAATATTTATATTTAGTTGGATACAAAATAATAATTAGAAAATAATCTCTAATCTATATTGATGATCGAATATGTGCGTCCATATTATCAAAAGTTCTCAAAAAGTTTTATTTAGTCTCTTAATAAAGTAACTTAATAAAGCAACTCACACGCTATATCTTTTAAGTTAATATGAAAATTCGAAAATTTTTTATATAATTATGTAACAAGATTATATATACAAATCATATAATCTTCCTTTTACCTTTTATCGAATTTTTTTCTATACGTTTTAATGTCGTTACGTGTTAACGCTGCGTATGATCGACTTGGTTTTCACTTTCCGGCGCCAACGCGTCTATTACCGTATATTATGAACATTTATATGTATATACATTCCACATGTTCCGTGACAGTCTATTTGCGGCATAGACATATTGCGAGACGTGCACAAAGAAATTATACGGAGACAGAGAACAGTAACTGGGCGATGAAAAAAAAATGCTAACCGGAAGTTGGCGCTTGCCGTTGCGCCCTGTCATCTCGTGGCTCGTAAAAGCTGCTCCTTCCTCACCTCTTTCCTCTCTATTCGGCTGTTTCTTTACTCCTGGATCACCGACCGATGACAGATGGAGCGAAGGCGATCGAGCACGATCCACTCGACCGGATATAATTGCCCGACTACTGATTGACTTTTGCCGAGTGGCCTTTTGTGCAAACTCTATACCGCCTGCTTATATCCCCTCGTATCGTTGCGACCGAGTTCTCGCATTACCCTATAGCCTAGTGTAACAACCATTAATTCGAGGAATCGTTCAGGTGAACAGATTATACCGCGCTTTAAATTTTATTACAAAGTAGCATACACATTATAATTGAGTACACGAGACAGCAGACGAGAAACTTTTACAGCGACAATTGATACGTTAATTTTTACATGAAGGTCAATATACATATAACGTAAAATTTGATAAATTTTTGTCCGAGAAATAACAAAAAATCTGACATGTCTGTTTTAACAATGTGGAGTACAAGTGTAGCGAACGTATAAATTATACAGTCGCGAGTATCGATAATTCATACCAGTTTTATGGATTCTAAAATTAGAAACTTTCACGTTTCTAATTTGCGTTTTCCCAGCAATTTAACGCCGGCGCGGCAGTTTATTCAGATTGATCGACATATGACATTGTCCCGCAGCTAGCAATCGCAATGACAAAAACTCGATAGGCTCCAAGTAATAAGATCACGCACGTGATCGTGTGTGCCGTGCCGTCGTGTATTATTAGCAGGTAGCTTGTTAGGCGGTCGGTTTGTGGATAATGGTAGGTATTACAACACGCGACCGTTATTAACCCCTCTATACATCTCTTTCGGCCGCGCACCGTAGCCGTAAGCCCGTCTTTATCTCGCCTTCGCGTTTATTCGCTCTCTAAAGAAACACCCCGATACTGGCACAGACAAAACATAAATCATTATTCATAATAAGCTCTCGCGACAAAAAACCTGTACCGACAGATCTTAGCTACGCTAAATAATCGCGGTCGTAGTTCTCACTCCACCGGACGTCTCTCCCCCTCCGGTTCTTTGGAAGGTCTCTCGAGATGATCATTCCGCAATTAAAGGATGCCGCTCTGTGGGGATTCGGATGATTTCTCTTCAACTTATCTTCGAATCCTCGTAAAAAGCACGCCCACTTTATAGAAATATTTAGGGGAAAAAAAACAGTATCGAATACATTTGGGAGAACAGTTATACACGACCTAATATTTCGTTCATTTACTTGGTGTGATTCAATATTTGCAGCAATAATCTCTTCAGGGGAAAATACCGAGAAAATACATTTACAAATTTTAACAATTTCTATATTTATTATAGCTCTTATTTCAAGTCCTCAAATACTATCATATCAGTTCGCTTAATGAAGACTTTCAAGGAGGTAATCGGCATTAAAACTTACAATTAGAATTAGATTGTTATATTTGACGGGAAATGATACTAAACTCACAATCAGTCTTTATCGAAATAAAAATATGATACGCAATTATTTGACTTCTTATAACAATTTGTCGATTTGATAAAGGTACTTCCTTCATCGTCGATATGGCTTCAAGTATTTTTTTGCGGCATTCTCGTTTTTTGGGAGAGCCCGTAAGAGCCCGCGGTAGAAAGGATTTCGTCCGTGCGATAGGCGCGGTTAAGCATGGTGAAGAACACGTCTTCATTTTAGCGGTCAGGAGGTGCCGGTGACATTCCAGGGATCTGCAACGCGGACCGAGAGCGGAAAGGACGCGACCCCGTCCCCGGCGGCCGCGATGGCACGAGGGGATCGACGTCCTGGAGGGCGTCGCCGTCCTCGCCGTCCTCTCGTCGTCCACGTCGTGTGGGTCCAAGCGTTCCGGACATAGCACCGCGTCCCCGCGATCATCGGGGTTTTGCTGCCGCGCGACCCGAGTTTTTCGTGCGGCTCTTCTCTGGCGGTAACTCGAGGCCAGGCAAGTCAGGAGTGCATTACACGCAATTAGACGCCAGGGTGGCCCCAAGGTATGTCCGACAAACGGGCCCTCCTCCTCACTTCCCCCTACTACATTGCGCCGCACCGTTTTCCTTCTCGTTTCTCTCTTCGTCGCTTCCATGCTATACGCAGTTCACTCCACGCTCGTTTCCCTTCGGTGACTCTTATCGGGGGCCATCTTTCCTTTTTGTATTATGATACCTCGAGGGTATGTCTCGAGAGTTCGATTCCACACACAGATTCTTACTTCTTCATCGAGCTAAACATTGTCACGATGTGACTCTCGTGATATAGCTCTCCCAAATTGTTATTAAGCCGACGGGATAAGCGATATGTTAGTGATTTGTTTTTTTAAGTGGCGTGATTATAACCAGATCACGAATTGAAGCGCAATCATTACTACTATTGCTAATTATTGAGATTGAACAATGGATCGGTTGAAGGATGGATAAAGGAAACGAGAGCTATTATGTTTTATTAATGTTTAATAAATTAATACAGAAAAAAACAAACATTTAATAAGTTTATACTATAGATTTCTGTTAATTTTATATCACGGATAGCACAACCTATTTTCTGTATACATATTTTTACATCGTTAATATGGATTTTTAATCTTATAATAATACTGGATCTTATAATAAAAGATATACGTTTAAAGGACGTTAATTATTTCAAGATTCGTTATTAATAGGTTAAAGATTCTAAGAAGAGATATCAGCTCTATATTTTTGTATTAAATTGTAAACTTTGTTGCAATTGTAACATCCGTTATTAAATTAAATGGTAGGTATTCAATAGCTCTAATGCGATAGCTCTTAACGAGACAAATACGGGTGTGGTATGCGTGTCGGTCACTTCTGCGTCTGCAAAAATGAGCGTCTAATTAAATTCGTCTGTGTGCGAACACGTGTTTCACGCTCTTACAAATAGTCAATGGAGGCTGCGACTATCGTCGAACCGCATGGCGCACCGTTTGCTGTCGTCGCGTAAGAGTGAGATACGAACTATGTTGAACGGGAAGAAGAAGAAGAGAATGAATGGAGAGAGAGGGTAGCGAAGGAAAAGACTTACGTACGTAAGAAGCGGTGGCACCGTTTAACACGGGATGCACTGGCGCGCTTTAAGTGTAATTACCATTGGCGTAATTAATTTAGCTAAAGAGCCGGCATTAATTTACTGCGCGTGTTTGATTTTTCTTCCCTTCGGATGCTCTTCTTTTCTTCGACTGCGCTTGAAGTGTGGTTGCGCACGTCAAGTTTTCTTCTTCCGGAACTCGCGTCTCTATATTTTTTGTATTTCTTTCGTTTTAGTGCTACCTCGACTAGTTATGTTCAAGTGCAGCAGATAGATTAAAAAAAAAATTATTAGATTTAGAATATAATTCAAAAGTGCATTGTGTTGTTTTGTTAATGTGTTCTTGTTAAACGATATGTAATATTGTAAATCGTAGAATACAGAATAATTACATATAAATAATGCATTAAAAATACAAATTGCATCATTCGATAATTGCATCGACCGATAATTTGTTTCGCAATTTGATTTCTACAGTTGGCTTGATAATTGAGGTCGAGATAATCGAAACCTTCGTTATTAAACGCGTGTATACACTTTACACGCGTTGGTAGAAATTGAGGCAATTTTTGCAGACCGCACAGCATGCGATACACCGACAAAAAAACAAACGTGTTTGAATGGTGCGAAATTACGATCCAAACACGAGACCGTGAAACACATGACGTTTCACGGCGTGTCAGCCTATTGACAACAAATATATTGATGAAAACTCACCTTCTATTGGCATTTTCTACCTATCTCTGCGCGTGAAAATAATTTAGGAATTAGCAAAAAAATTTACATTACTAAATTTAAGCGTCCATATTATCTTTTTCACTAGTGTGACAAGTAATAATAAAAGGACAATGGGTAAAATAGGCCGAATTTTTGGCCTAAAAAGTGTAACACAAATTATATATGGACGCAGTTCTGTAATGCGGAACCAACTCCAAAACCTTACTTTTCCGCTAGAGTAAATTTCGAAATATTAGAAATAAAATTCTGTGCCAATTAACGTTGTCTCAAATATAATGACCAAACTACAATCTTCCTCAAATACAATTCCATTTGTTCTAATAAAATTGTGTTAGGTATACAAAGCATTTAGAAAGTTGTATTTTTCAGATACAACTTTCTAAATGCTTTGTATACCTAACACAATTTTAAAAAGAAAGTAGTCGTTTTGATATATGTAGAAAATCTGTGAAAAGAATGAAAAGATGTTTTATAACTCAGACTTGTGTCCTTCAACGAAAAAGCCGTTTCGAATGAAAAATTAAGTAAAATAAATTGAAAATATTTCCAGCAATATATTTTTCAATACAACGAGACCCCTTGCTTGCTAGCGCTGCATAGTTTCGAAAAAGTGAGAAGGACATTTTCTCCGAGACGACCGAGACGATGGTGATGATAATAACGACGTATCTTAATGCAAAATATTTAATATTTCGGATTTTACATCGCAATATTTCCGCTCGTAGGACGACGTAGACGAAAAATAAAAACACTTTTATTATATAATTCAAACCTAAGCTATTGATTAAGCCTCAGAACTTGATCGGTCTAGCCGTTATTGAGATGCAAAAATTATTTTTTTAAGAAAATTTTACTTTATTACATTATTCCTCCAAATTCTACTTTTTTCCATATCGTAGCTACATATTTTATCTTGTTACTTTCTAACATTAAATTCTCTTTGTTATTCTCCTTTTGTTCCAACGCTATTTAATTTATCAGATGTTATTTTTTGTAGTCTCAACCTGTGCATATATTCTTTTTTATAATTATGCTCACGTTCTTTTCCATGCTTTATCTATTTTATGTTCTGTTTATTTTTCTGTTTTACGTTCTGTTCATTTCATGTTCCGATTATCACGTTTTTATTACAGGTACGCATAATAGCGGACAGCTTTGCTGACGCTTTATCTTTTGCTCGTATACCTCTTTCTTTTATGTTCTTTGTAATTAGCCTATGTAATTGTTCTATTAAAAACCAATCTTGTAACAAAGATATTTATAAAGAACGTTCGCCAATCTTGCTTTTGAATAGAATCTGCAATCTTATTTTCTCTTTCTTTTTTTTCTGCTTGAAAAAGAATATTCCTGTAGTAATGTTTGCTTAAGAAAAAAGTATATGTGAATACTATTTGACCTAGTTTATATACACATATAGTTTTTTCTTTAAAAATATAACCATTAATAACAACGTGTGTTTCGAACGTAATCGACAAAAGACACGATAAAGAACTAATCGACACTATGCGTTTAAAGGGCGCGATCGCAGAGTCCATTGGCACTGGTTGGTGGTCCAATTAGTGCAGCATCCGAACGTACGCGGGGTGGCGGAGCAATTGTCGCAGTTGAGCCGCCATATAAATTTCTCAGTACGAGGCGGTACGACCGTCGGTAGGCCGGTCGACTGGGCTAACTGTGCACACACAGTGAACTTTCTTGCGTGGTCGCCCGGTGCTCACCGCCGCCGGCCGGCGCGGTCGCTAAAGGATATTAAACGCCTTCCTTGTAGGCTGACCGATGATTGCACCGACGACAGTTACTATCTGGAAACTGCCGCCTCGTGCAAAACGGCAGGGACACAGAACGGCTATACAGTTAAACGTCGCCTAGCAACAAGGTTGCCTTTAGAGCGACGTTGAACGTCCGCGACGCACCCCATGTTCTCACGTCTTTGTTACCTACTTAAATGATAGCGCTGATAGTACTTACGAGCGTGAATGCCTACTGAAAAAAATTCATCAGTGATACAGCTAATTGAGTCTTTGAGACAACAAACTCTAACTAATGATTTGAAGCACATAACTCTGCATTATTTATGTGGATATAAATTTTTTTATCAAATATTTGTGTCATTGCTCTCGCGATTACGCGCTTAACATACATATCCTACAGGATTATTTCTGTCGCAAACATTTAAAAATCAAGAACTTAATTTATAGTTGTATGTGCGTCATATAATGGCATTGAATGGCAGTTTCATAACTGTGCTTTATTTTAAAATAATGGAAATAGTAGTAAGATCTGTCAAGGTAAGAATTTACTTGGCAACGCGCGATGAATGGCTATGTATAGAAAATAATCTCGTACCTGGTATATGTATCTCTGATATCAGATATTACTTGCTGTGTGAGTCTTTTATTGTAATAAAATACAAATGTATAACTACTATTTACATATAATTTGATTTCATCATTCAATCAAGAGAAACGTAGGAGAGAATAGTACTCTGACCTCTTCTGAACAGAAAAAAAATGTATATTTGCGTAGGAGTATCTGGCCTTTGGCCAAAGATCGCTCTTCTCGGCTACTTGGCTAGTCGTTTCGAACTGATTCGCTGAATAGCGTTTGGTTATCCTACAACCACCTAGTATCGCGAAAAGTTACTGTAGTTTGACTTTGATGTGAGTGTGTTTTGCGATAGGTGACAACGATTCGCGCGTACGGTACTAAGCTGCTATTTGATCCACTGATTTTACAATCTCACGACATTCGGTATGTAAATGTGACGTTTCTATTAAAAATAGAGATTTGATCACTACGCTGTATCTTGATTTGTGAGCACTAAACAATATGCAATGTACACTGGCGTACTGCGTATTTACATATCAGTTTGGAATTTAACAAATATAACAGTTCCCCGTAATATTAAACTATATCGCGATATTTTGGAAATCGCTTAAAATTCGTAATACTTGATAATTTATTACTGCGAGTTTTTTCAATAATTGAATCATAATTAAGAATACATATGTTATTAATACAATCAAAAATAGATGACAAATCGATTCATTATCAAAACTTATCGAAAAAATGGACAAAAATATTTTATAAAACTTATATGATAGTTTATTACAGCATTTCTAATATTACATGTACTGACAAAATAAGCGTTTAAAATCGCGGCGTCTGTGATGCTAATGCAATGTATAAAACCTTGTGCTAAATATATTCTCTCGATTGTGATACATGGAGTGCACATAAAGAGATGAAGTATAGGCGAACAAGATAATATCAATGAAATATGAATGAATAAATATCAATAAAAAAATTTGATTATTTTCTTTATTTTTACACTAACATGTAATTTATCATTACATATACTAAGTTCTTATTGTATTAAATATCTTCTAATCTTTTAATTTTTAAAATTAGAAATTTATGTTTATTTGTAGTAAATACTAATTCACGTCGTATTAATATTTATTTATTTAAACGATTTTATTAACATAAAATATATTGTTTGTCTTTTGAAGATACTTGTTCGTATATCATGGAAGAGGATGTTAACTCGGTAAAAAAATGTAATCATCAAAGCTGTAGAAGCAAAGAAAAGCCTGGTATAAGGAAGCTTTTCGGAAATGGTAAAGAAATATAATGTATAATAGAAATATGATGAATATTTTTTGTCATATTTTAAATATTTTATTGTTGCAGTTTGGCGTGGAATAAATATAATGAGTGGTGGAAGCAATCGCAGAGAATTAGATAATAATAACATTCACTTATACCGTACGTATATTTTTACTTATTTGTGAAGTCGTTAACTTTTATTAATATTTTTTAAATGTGCAAAATAAAATGCTTTTATTGTATATTTAAAACAGTATAGTGCCATGCCATTTGCTAACATTTTATCAACTGTTGGCATGTAGAACATGTAATACAAGATAATTTTATTTAAATCAGTTCTTAATTCTTCCATTTATTATTAATATAATTCCATATACAGTTATTAATAAAATTATAAATATTTTAAAGAATATTTTTAAAATGTTTACAAATTCTAAATAGCGTTAAACACATTGCCAGATGTCAGCACAAATCACTTTCTCGCACTAGCCAATCTTTATCAACAAATGGTAGTCAAGATTGCAATAAATGTGATAAACATTATATTTCTAATGCGAAAATGACTAAATATTTTCGAATAATATGTACTAGTAAGAGCTTTCCCCAGTAGCACAGTGACGTTAAATGACGTTTTAATGACGTCTAGAGACGTCTAGAAACGTCATTAAAACGTCATTTAACGTCACTGTGCTACTAGGGTTATTATAAATTGTTTTATATTATTATAA
This sequence comes from Temnothorax nylanderi, assembly GCF_030848795.1. Taxonomy (NCBI): domain Eukaryota; kingdom Metazoa; phylum Arthropoda; class Insecta; order Hymenoptera; family Formicidae; genus Temnothorax; species Temnothorax nylanderi. Next base: position 1,838,848 of record NW_027249083.1, read on the forward strand.
TTTATACGAAATATATCTAAAAGAAAGAGAGTATAGTTTCTAAAATCTATTCTTTAAGCATATAAATAGAAAATATAAATTGTTATATTTATTTAAAGTTAAAAAACGAATTATTATCTCTGGACTATAATAGAAACATAATAACATCAAACAATATTTTTTAGTTATGTCTGAATTTTATTATACTTTTGATTTACATGATTGTAATTTTCTCTCTCTCTCTCTCTCTCTCTCTCTCTTTCTCTCGTACAAGATTACGCTTAATAAAAATACTTTTAAACGATATAACATTTAATAAAGGAAAATTTGTGCACATTAGTTAGTACTAGTAGTATATTTATTCTTATTATAAAAATAATGGAAATGTAAATACAAAAGAGGGTGTCAACAGTGGTCTTTCGAGACACGTCTAACTATGAAAATTTAACAAGATTTTCCACCAAATACATTTTAAGAATACATAATTCTTATCAATTATATAAACTCGTTTCTGCAATATTTTAAAACAAAGCTGGTAAATATGTAATATCAATATTATGTGAATTTATATTAATCGTTTAAATGCAGTTTTTTTAAATTAATAGTTTATAAGCGCAAAACGCTACTAATGCGACATTTATACAGATATTATATTATCAATATAGCATAACTTTTACAAAATTTCTTAGTATATCGATTTATCTTTCTGTATAACATATGCATATGAAATATTCACATATGTTCTAGATAGAACTTTGACATCAGAGTCAAGAATTTCTCTTGGTTGAAGTTTGCAGTTATACTCAAACTACTTAGAGTAAACTGTTAAATTTGTTTAGGAAAATCTAATGCAAATAGATGCATAAACTGTTATTGTAATATTCATGCATAGTGTCCCAGATTTGCACGTTTTCTTCATAATTAATATTAAAAACTATATATGCAAAATCTATATGATACAAAACTATATGATATGCAAACTCATGATCTTTTAAAACAAAATGCAACAGGCTACAAATTCTCTTTGGTCTACACTTTACATATTGTAACAGTATCAAGTGGAATTGTATAAATTCTTAAAATGCTAAATTTTTAGTACGTGGTGAATTTTACAGCAAGAAATGTAAAGTACAGATATAATAAATGAAGATGAAACTGTCAAGTCTCTAATGTACGATATGACAAGAAAATGCAAATTTTTGTAGATATTTTTCTTACAATATTATACGCGAGAAAAACAGGTGTAAGGAGAGAGAAAAAGGTCCAGACTATATCTTACACATTAATAATAACGCTGCAAAATATATAAACACGAGTATTCTACTACGATTAATAATGATTGTCTGACACAATCCTGACAAATAATAATTATCGCACTGCAACGTTTGTTTTATTATTCTCTGCACGTTTGTCTCATCAATTTTGAAAATATCTAATGTATTTTTATTTATATGATGTAAATACAGTTCAATAATTTATATATATATATATATATATATATATATATATATAATCTTTATATAAACTCTATTAGTAAAAGGATTTATTATTAAATTTTGTGGTTAACATTTGTTAGTTTTACGTTTTTCATCAGAAAATTTTATTATGCATTTTTTGCTGTATATAATTTATAATTACCCAGAGAAACTGAGAATTTTGAAAGTATTTTCTTAATTATTTAAACGTTATAACCTGCTGGCGCAGCTTTAAAGACTTCAAAGTAAAGCTAAATTTTTTTCCTTTATGCAGGGTGAAGTTTTGCTTGAAACGTATTACAGTGGTTTTTTACAATTATTTATCTCTTTAAGAGAATTATATCAAGTAATATATTCACAACTCTTGTTGAGCTTTACGAATAATAACGTGCAAGGTAAAACTCTCCCCTAATTTGCGTGCCAGATTCGCAACAGACTGTGCCCGAATTTATTCCTAGAATTTATTATGGTTGTCTTTTGGATTGCTCTTATTTGTTAAAAAATGTTTTTTATAATTTATAAATAAATGTGAATATTTTTCCTTTTACACAACTTCGAATATTGAATCTTAAGTAGTCGATATTAAATATAATATCAAAAATATGATAGTAATTTTAATACATTTTCCTAAATTAATTACTCATAAGAAAATTTTTTATCTTTAATAAAATGTCTTCACTTTTTTCTCGTTCTCGTTATATCTTACTTTTACATTTTTATCATTTCTGTTATCTCAATAATTGTACTTAGCTATAACATACAATAGTTATTTACAACATTATGCTCGTTTATTATTATCTTCAAGTTTTTCGAAAGAAATAAGATCGCGTGAGAATATTTTATAGCTTTCTCAGCTTTTCTTAACTTCTCCCTCCTCTCTTGATATTTTTTCCTTGTCCTAAGACGTCTGAATCACCAGCGAACAGAGGCGTTGTACTATTTATCTCCATCCTGACGCTCTCCTTATCTAACCGAAACGACTTCCACGTCTCGCCATTAATTCCTGCCGGGAGCCACAATTAACTTCGCCTCTGGAGCGAAAATAAAAAAAATCGTGTTGATCTTAACTGTCTATAGTCATGCTTTCCACCATCTATCTCTTATCATTTTAGCTAGTCAAGCTAGTGTATAATCATAAATAATACAAAACACCATCTGAGAAATTACACGGTTCAAACTCTTTATGGAATGTTTACAGCCTCTGAAAGATATTTTACATTTCATAATTTTATATCGATAATTGGATATGAATATGCGAAATAAAATTGTACCGCACATAATTTTTACATTTTTTTACATTGTTGGCATTATTATTTAGGAATTATATTTGCCAGTTTTAAAAATTCCAATCTAACGTAAATCTATATAAGAACAGATAAATGCGCAAGATGATGTGATTAATATATAGATAATTATATTAATATATAATCAATATATAAATATAATTATAATCAATATATAAATTCCAAAAGCATTTGAAGAAGTCAGCTTTGATTACGATAATGCTAAATTTAATTAAAGTAGAGAATAATAGCGAAAGTAGGACGATATTTAACGTTTCCGCTTAAGGATGTTTAAAATATCACATATCAATCCTATTTAGATCAAGTGCTATAAATAAGCAACAATCATGTTACATATTCAGGGTAGATTATTTCATTCAAAGTTGTTTTTACGCTACAATTGTTGGAACATGTAAACATATCGTAATCATGTAAATCCACAGTCATTTATGCACTAAATGCAAATTAAGTTATGAAGAGCACCTGTCATTTGAAGAGTTCTTGTAGGCTGAAGCAACCGTGCATAACATATATTTGAGTAAATGAGCATTCTCCTGATATGTTTAAGTAGCACTCGACACAAATGTTCATGCGATAAAGTGTGTTTGAAAGTACATAAGTACATAGTTTTAATAGTAAAAAAATTATAAAATATATTGCCAAAGGATATAAAAATAAAATCTTTTATTATAAATAAATTAAATTGAGACTCTTTAATTATATAAAGTAGTGACACAAAACACGCTTCAATTGTTTAATGTTTAATTATTTCATGTTCAAATAATAATTACGATTATTACATATAATAATCTATAAAAATGCTTGTAAAATATAAAAATTTAATAAACTTTTGTTTTAATAATAAACTGTCATATTATAAAATTTATTCAAAATTAACATTATGATTAACTTTTCGAATGTCAATAAATTGATTACGCTAAACAGGATACTTTTCAACTTTCTATAATCCATCAAGTACATATCGTAAATCTAAAGTCGATATTCGATGGAAGGAAGTAAAGATTATGTTCCAAAGCCCTCCTTTTACCGTTTTATAGATTTCAATTTTTTTGCTTCATTGGCGTCAATAATTCTGAAGGAACGTGCTATAGTTGACAGAAGCCAAATGGAAATCGAGGGTTGCACAGGGAGATAAGCCATTTATCCGCTTTCCTCAAAGTTCAAGGAATATAATATAAACGTGTGAAAATATATTAGCATAGATCCGTGATCCACTTTTCCTAAGTGGTTTGAAATTGAAAGGGGAAAGCTTTCGCGAAATTAAAAAAAAAATATTTCTCTGAGGTCACGAACATTTATGACTACTTTCAGTACTTTCACTGACAAGTTGCGGTGGTGTAAATAGTATAGCAAAATTTATCTAATATTGGCAAAAACTTTATTACCTGCTTCGCGTAAGAAACACACCTGTATAGTAGACAATACTTTGCAAAAACAATAAAGTTATAAATTTTGGCATGGATTTTTTAATTGCTAACTTTTACTAAAACTTATTGATTATAAATGTATTAATTTATCATGTTGCGGTAAACGCACTTTAATTCTACTTTAATTCTGATTCAAAGGAATAATATTTGGAAAGTAGAATAACATTTCGATACACCATAAAACGATAATGCCATTTATTTGATTCTAACGTCACAAGAAAATTAAATCCTAATAATCTAAAATTCTAATAGCCTTACTATTTAGCCCCAAAATATTTTGTACCTTTACCTACTCTGAAATGTAGCTTTTTAAAGCGTTTTGGTATTATTTAATATAATCTAATCTAATGCAATAAAATGCAGTTAATTTTCAGCGAAGCACATTCAATGTTATCAAATTCTTATTGTATACACAATAATCTTAGATTGCAAAACTGTGTACAAATTCCGGATCAAACAGAGAAATACTTTGATATATTGTGATCTAAATCGGTTTCGTAATTGCTTTGCCATTGCCACAATCCAAATTTTCATTGGTAACCGGTAGCCATCGCATTAAAGCCATTGCGGTTACCGTAAATTGGGGCAGACTTGAGAGCGTATCCAGCGGTCACAGATTTTGCCACTTGGGAACTTCCGGTATCGCGATGTGGCGATACAACTTGAGGGGCAGATTAAAACTGTCTCTGGAGGCTTACAACATCGATCTCCAAAATGCTTTAACTTTTGCCACTTGCACATTTCACCGTAGATTGCGTTAGATACTATGAAGCTAATGAAGCTTACGCGATATAAATGTAATATAAATTTACAATTATTGTTACCGGTACTGCTTTAAATAATATGTATACAGAGTATAATCTTGAAAAAAGTATTTTACATGCTAAAAATAGTTTCCCAAAAAAATCATGTTTCTAAATGCATTCGTATCTTCAACCTTTTCCCAATGCGGAAGGTAGATAACATTTCTTAACCGGGTCACCATGTTGAGTCCGTTGGCTTGATACATTTTATTGTGACGAGCATATTTCTACGATCCACAACGACAAAGCTCTGCCTCTCCGTCTATTCTGTACATCCGTCGACCGTCTATACAACCGTCTGGCTTTAATCGGTACTTCTATTACCTTCATCTCACGGGAGAACTTTTGCAATTAGCGCTGTGACAACTAGAGAATGTTAATTTGTGATAGTGAAAACTGTCCTTTCATCCGCGACACCGGCAATATGATTACTTTTCCTTCTGTATAAGACGGTTTGCTCGCCTATCTCTCGCCGTAATTCACAAAATCGCCAGAAAATGCCTCGGAACAACCCTCGTAATTATCGGAAATCGACTTGAGAGTTGTCAAGGTCCTTTTTTTACTCTTTTCTGAAATCGCGGTATTAGGCAACTCGAGATATATCCGTGCCGGAGTTAAGTGGGCGAATTTCCGTAACGCCACTTTATCCCGTACCTTAGCGCCAAATGCGTTCCCGGGAGTTCCCCTTTAATCGAGGCGCGGAATTTCACTCCATATTTTTGGCGGAGCTTCGAGCGCTAACATACGCGTTGGCGGGCTCGTCGACATGATGTATTCTAAGCACGAACAAGTGGGCTACGTATCATCGATTTCTCGATGAGAATAAAATCCATGCATGTAATGGCTACGCGGCATATCGAGCGACGCACATCCCCTCGGAAATTGGCGGATGAAGCGAGTAAAATGGGTCGCACGCGCGATTTTATGCGAAATCCCGTAGTTATTTCTGTACTTATCCCTTAGCTAGACGCAGAATCGCGGTTTTGGTTTCATCACGGGTGTGCTCTCATATCTGCCACCGCAAATTGCAACGTGCCATCTGACGCTCATGAAACGGATGGCCGTGCGATGATGTACGTCGTTTACAATGAAGCGAGATAAATGATGAGAAATGTATGAAAAATTTCTCATAGCATTGTTACAAATCTTAAAGCATTTAGAAAATAGAAAACGAGTGAAGAAAGCAAAAACCTGATATAACCTGATAAAAATTAATGATTAATAAATTAATAAACATTTTTTACATAAATTCTCGAAGACGAAGACGAGCATTACATTATACTATTAAATGTATACTGTATTAAATTATCGTTATTGTCGTTGTATGATTAAATTATGAAAACAAAGTTATGTGTGAAACCGGCGTTTCATTTCTTAATAAGAAATATTAATGCAATGAAGTTTTTGAGAAGCAATTAAGTGACAGAAACATACATTTATAACTACGTTATTCTACTAGGTATCTATTAATTATTCTATTTTCTGAAATACATTTTATATTTCGTAAAATGTGTGTATTTTTAGAAAGACATTTTGTTTTGTCGTTATTTCTTACAATAAAATTACACTTAGATTATTCTAGGTAGATTTCATCATTCATAGATAAGTCATATAATTAATAAGTATTTTTGTTATATGATAGATATATAATAAAATTCTGCATCGTGTCGCATTGCGCAAGTTTACAATACATGTAGTTTTTAAAATGTTTACGTTCTTTCGCATATATGTATAAAAATTAATATTTGCACGTTTTATTTCGAACCTCTTTTGATACCTACATAACTGGACCAATAAAATTTAATTAATAAATTTTATTAGATACTGTCTCTATAGGTATCTCATATTAAAAAATATTTTTTTTAATCTGTTCTGTGCGAAGTGATTCGAAAAAAGTGGATAGCGTCATGTGAAATACATTTTACAGATTTTGTGTAAAATGTCTCTTATCTTTATCAGATTTTACGGAAAATTGATTGTAATCTCAATATCTGATTGATAAAAAACATAAAGTTTTATAAAACGCAATAACGGTCATAACTATTTCAACGTTACAAATTGACACACACATATCAGAAAAAATATATCCATATTTAATTTCTGTTTACTTTTTATGCAGTGATTGGTTCGATACAGTAATATCACAATATTTTAACTATAGATTTTTAAATTTATTTTAAAGCGTTTTAATATCTTTTTTTTATAGCCATACTATATACATATATGTATACCTATTCGTGAAGTATTTATTAATTTCTTGTTTGAAAATTTTTGTTATAAAATGTGTACATTATAAACAGCAAGATTTAGCATATTAAAAGAAATAATAATAAAATTGGAAACATCATATGTATTTATCTGCGTATCGAGTTTTCATCACGTACTACTGAACCAATAATGTTTCTGTCATGGGGTTGCCAGAACGACTACCGACATTCTGCAGTGCATTGCAAACTGAATTGTGCACACGTCCACGTTATAGCAGTCCACGAACCAATCCAACTCAGCGTCGCGGGGAAGATAGAACCGGAAATAGACGCGGTTTCACGAGATTCTCGTTTGGCGAGTTGAAAAAAACGAAGCTTGTGGCCAAAGGAGTGAATCACGCGATGCACTCGAGACCCAGGAAATAAAAGCGGAAATTGTAGAGTTCAGTAAAATTCCGGTGAAAAACATTCGCACGTATGTGAGGCAAAATTACTCAAAAATACATACGACTAATAACCATTTCGATTTAGAATATAATTTAGAATATAATTTTTTAATGTTTTAGTTTTGAATTAGTCAGAAATTGGAATGTTATTATAGCAAAAATTTAAGTTTTGACTTTACAATTTTGTTCCATCATAAAAAATTAAAATTTTTATGCGACTATTTATATCAATCTAATTGAGAGGTATAAATTGCATAAATTTCAAAAGATATCGTTAATGCACTCTATTGCGGTGAAGAAAATACAGAATAGACATTTTTCTCAAACAAGAATAAGACTTTATTGTCGGGTGTTTTGATTGTATAAACTTACTAAATTGAAACTAAACACTTAAAACTTACTAAAATATATGTATATAGTCTTTATAATGTTCGGCATGGTTTAAATCTCATTGTAAAAATTTAATTGATTTGATATAATATGTTTTTGTCAATATTTTTTATTTTTAATTTGATTATGGTTTTAAGGATGTCAGAATTATAAATTAGAACAAGATATTTTGAAAAGGATGCTGTAAGATGGTGGAGGTACTCTTTTATTCGACGAAACATCACGTTTTCATCATCAAGTGAAACAGAAACAGCTTTGAAATAGCAAGTTTCGTAGACTTATCTTTTAAAAAATTCGCGAAACAACTTTCAGCGTGTCATTACTGTTAAATGACGTAAATGAAAATGGCAAAAGTTTGATTTTACTTTGCAGAGTCTCATAATTAATTACTCCCTTTTCTATTCTTATGTGCCCTTGCTTTTGCATTTAATCTTTAACATAACATATTAACAGATACGCTGAAATATTTAATAATTTTATATAATGTTATCTTATTTTAAATTGTTAAATGATTTCTAAAATGAGAATGAAAATCTTTGGTTGCTATATGCGTCGAAAACGAAAACGAAATAACTGTGCCTAGTATCAGAAATAGAGTCGAATTGAACTCGTTACAGGGTTTTATATTTCACAGTTCTCTCTCTCAAAGATATAACTACAAATCAGAAATCTTACGCACTCAGATTTTATTAATATGATATCTGTCATGATATATTCTTCTGTAAATCACGAAATATTACAGAAAGAATTCTTGCTTTTTTAAAATACTATTTAATATTTATCAACTATGAAAAATTTATGCTAGAAATGTATCTCAATCTCATTATAAACATTATATTTTACTAAAATTATAACAATGTAAGTTATTATACATTATAGGGATATTCTAGATATATTTATCTTTTGTGAACTTATTCGTAATTATTGAGTATATTAATTTTGTATTATTTTTGTTTCTCGCTTTTTGTATGTATATATTTTTTCTACCATTCGCTTTATTACGCATCGACACTTGAGCAGCAAATGGATGGCTGATTTCTCGTTATATCAGATAATTGAATTTCTCCTTGTTTGGTACGGCCCTTGAGAATTATTGACATAGATTCCAATATATTACTCGATTTCAGATTCATCTATTTTTCCTCAGTTTTAATTTCCTTGTGTGGAGATTTCGCATACCGATAATAATTGGGTGTCATTTTATCGTCCATGGAAAATCGGGAAAAATGTCAAGTTAGATCGTGATATTCTTTGTTAAACACTTTTGAGTTACAATTTCCACACACACACGAAATTTAATCACAAAAGATTATATTCTGTGAATTTAATTCCAATTTTAATACTATCAATAATTTAACTACAATTTTTATATATTTGAAACATTTCATAAACTATAAATTTTTAAAAAATTTTCAGATAATATATAAATATAATACCACATTTTTTAAAAGTACTTGTGCAATTTATATATAAAAAGAAAATAAGATATATTTCTATTCATCTCAATGCAATAAAAGTAATAGAATTATGAGAATTGTTATTCACATATGCGTACTTGTCAGCAGTGTCTTTTACGATTTGTAGATTTTATTTCAAACGCTCATGCAGTCTCTGCATGGAATTGTGGAACAAACTGGTCTTAATGCACGAAAATCTGCATTACAAACAACAGGCCATTATCACGTTTTTTACACTGCCTTTGTTTTCCGCGTTTTTGCGTTCGCATTCAGTGCAGCTGTGTGAGCCGAAAGTAAATTGTAGTTTTTACCGCCAAATAAATATTGTTCTCGCCAACTGCAGACAGGTACGAAGATTGCATTTCAAATAATTTGATTACCAGTTGGCGCAATCGTTATCGTGGCGCGCAGGTGATTTAATAAAAAATTTTATTCGCTATTATAAAGTTAAAAGACTTTTGTAAATACTTCATGTTAACTATGCAAATCTATATCCTGGTTGCATATTGTTCTCTATTTGATTTTTTATTGTTACCATGCAAATTTTATTCGTCACTTTTATAATAAGAGACACTTTTCACATACGTACAGGTTTGTCAATAATAATAATAAATGTGTGATGTCAATAATCTATTTTCTAACTGAGGAATTTCTGGCATTACGTGTCACGATTGTAGATTTATCGAGACACTTTATTGCCATAGTTTAATAAATGATATTTATATGGATGTGCTGTACAGCGCTATATTTTTCGTAAATGTGATTTGCTTAATGTATTAAAAGATTGTCTGCGCTTGTTAGATTTCCTGTATAATAGTTTATATGTCGCAGCTGCGAATGAATATTTGACAAAAATGACGCAACGTAGAAATCTCTCGAATAAATAATAAAAGTGTCGTCTAAAAAATCTCATGTATGCGTCAATTAAACTTTTCAACAAGAATGATTCATCGCGGTTTCGCAAGTTTTAACGAAAAACCATGTGTGCACACGTGCATCCGCGCGTAACATTGAGAGCTGGAATTTTGTCACTGGACAATCGATATTTGCGCGTCACATCATATGCCGGATACAACGTACACCCAGCTCTGTATTCAACGAGTTGCTTAGCCGAATCCCAGATTATACGTGAACGTGATAAGATTTCCGAGCTGCTGATTGTTCACAAAACCTTGTATGAGACCATAGGATTTTCGTTTCACCTCATCTTAGACCACTATCAAGAATATGGTTTTGATAATACAAAGGATCGTAATAGAAGCGATGCCATATCGAGATGTACTCTGACAGTTTAACAATAAGTAAGAAATGCTTGTTTAAAAGCATAAAACAGATTTAATATGTATTATTTACTTTTTATTCTTCTTAATGTATTCTCTTACCACACTATAAATATATCGTACAAACACATTTTCTGTATTTTTGAACTTAATATTTGTCTACTACGTTTTGATTTTAAATATATAAAGCTTAATTAGTGTCAAATAGAGTTTAATAAAACTTAAGTAGAGCTTACTAAAATGTCAATAAAACACTTCTCGAAATTCAAAGCCAAAATTGTATTAAACTAAAGATTCGTTTGAAGAACGGATTGGAGACAAGAGAGTTGCTCAAGTCATTAGTCTACCAATCATGATTCCTAAACAACGGAGATCCTTAATTTGATCCAAACTACTGAAATGTTATTAGCTACCAGGGAAAGTTACTAATGACTTGATTATTTCGGAAGTGGTGCAAGTCAATTGCGGAAATCTTGTTGAACTCGACACACTTCATTAGTGCATATCCTCACTTTGCACACTAAACTTTAAAATATTTTAAATTTAATCCGACCATTAATCCGTTCAATATATATTAATATATAATAATTAGAAATCTCTCTCTTATATTTATCAATGCATTAATTTATTTTATTAGTATATTCTTTGAGCTGCTATTTATGACTTTCTAAATAAAAATTGTTTTGAAATGGATCGGAAAATATCCTAACATATATCATGATTATTTATATCTAATTGATTACTTATGATATTTATATTTCATCCAAAGAAAATCAAGTTACAAGAATAAGTGAACTAAAATATCATTCTTATATCGACAGGGTCACCAGGTAATGTAAAAATGACTGCGGTCTTCTTAAATAAATGTTGTTGTACTGCAAGAAAAACTTCTGTATCAATATTAGCCAGTTAAAAATACAATCATTAATTTTTGGAATTAACTATCGATGTACGTGCAATTAAAAATGTTTTCTTTTTGATATATAATCTTCTTTTTGCACGAATGTAATATTTTATATATCATAATTGCTTATACATTTAACTATTAGAAGTTTAGAGCGCAAGAAAAATATTGAAGAATTTTATTTTAAATAAAAGAAGAGAATGAGAATGAGAAAATATGTATGTGTGAGAGAGGGAGATTTCTAAATTACATTATGAAAAATAATAAAATCTGATTTACCTTTCGACAGTATTGAAATTACGGATTTTGACGGAAGATTCGAAAGGCCTTTAATCTCGTAAATGGAAGCTGCGTTAAGAAGTCTGTGTGGCTGACAGCGCTGCAATTCAATATAGGCTCTACTGAACTGTTCATAGATCAAGCATCTCGTATGAGATGAATGCGGAGGGTCTATTGTCTCATCATATCCCCGACTTTGATCGTGGCATTTCATAGGTCGCAAATTAACGCGTTCGTATCCCGTTAAATGTTACCGTTCTCAGGAAATGTTACGTTTCACGGGGCCATTAGACACGCTTTCGACATTTCAAAGTATGGGACAGATTACGCCCATGCCTGCGCATTTTCGTCGCGCTCGATGCAAATTTATGGACGACCGCTTGCTAACAAATTCGCTAGCCACACAAGGCTGACCACACGTTGAGTTTCTCTACTAGACTTGCTCCACATGTTACGCAGCCTCTCGCTTGAATCAAGAAACGTTCGTTAATATGTGTGACATGATTAATTTATATTCAATTTACATACGCGAAAATCTAGAATAATCAAAGATACATTCTGCGGAAAACTTTACTCAGCAATTATATCTTTTTCCTACAAAATTTCTATTTAATTTTTTATTTATTTTTAAATTTTGTAAATTTTTTAATTAATAATTAAATCTCTGGAGTGAGTGAGAGAGAGAGAGAGAGAGAGAGAGAAGAGGAAAGAAAAAGAGAGGATATTATTATAAAAAAACTACAGATTAATCGGAATCAAAAAGTGTTATTTTGATTCTTATGGCTTTTACTATAAACATGATTGTTCATTTTTTTGCAAAAAATATACCTTGAAATCCTTTAGTAGGTATTTTTAATAAGTACATATTGATCCACTCGTTCATATTTACGTCAAAAAATTATTTCTCAATTTTTTATTGCGCTTTATCATTGGACCACACCACCTCTGCATATACATATATTAGTAACTTGTAATAAAAAGTGAATGTTGCTTCATTATTAGACAATATATCAAGTAACAAATGTATACACGTCGTTGATTCATTATTAATATTATTAGTGATGAACTGTTGCATAAAAGTTTACTCGATAAAACTTACCAAACTTTTTTCTGTCATCTACAAACTTAAGCACTTAGTTTCACATTTTGCTCCTGCAGTCTGTATGCAACATCGCTATAAGTATCTCTCTTCTTCTTTGATACGACTTTTATCATCTCAAACCGACTGAATTTTGTCTCTTCTAATTCTGTCACTCTTCTCGCCTCGGTCACAGTATCATGATGTATAGTAAGCTTTTTCTCCCATCGTATCATACGGGCACTCGTGGCAACAGGTTGCCTAGCAACAGTGCTTACCTCTTCTGGTTAACCACCAGGACCATTGCTGACGCTAGCGATAGCACTTTCGTTCCCATTTGCTCTCGTGGCCTTCCTTCGGTTATTTTGCGCAATTTACACTACGAACCCTACCTTTCTCCGACGCGAGCTTCCAGTTAATGTGCTGTCGGTCGACGGACCTGTGTTAACAGACCTTATCACTCTCCGAAATTTACCGTCTCGGAGAGAGTAGAATGGCTCTGATGACCCGCAGACACTATATCTAGATATCACTGGGATGTATGATAAGAAGCGGTCTCGCCTAGTTGAGTATGATCCCTCTGGGAACTGTTATGCGCTGGAACGAAGAAGAAGAGTTATTTAAGGATCCTTTTTTCCCCACAGCGCGGCGGTCTCGTAGAATGAAAGTTTTATCCAGCTGCTTTTGCTCGTGACTTTACACGATAATGATTATTTGGCGAGTCTTTTTTAGGTTTCTGCGGTGGAAATACTGTGGAAATTATGTGACACTCGATTACATACATTCCCAAATGTCTGTAATGTGGCTACTTACAGTTAGTTACAAAATATCTAATTTTATAAAATTAAAGATATAAATATAAATAGAATTACGTAATAATTGTTTAATAAATAAATTTTACGTAAAAATATATAGCATGTATAACATATATATATATATATATATATATATATATATATATATAAGATTGGTACTTTTACTGAGGAAGGAAATTGAATTATCAAAGAATATTCTTTTACTAATGTAACTATCCTTATGCTTATTTTTCTTCTCAGTTCTCCTACAGAGCTCATTTCTGAAATCAGTTCTCGACTTCTTTTTATCTCATATAAGAGAAGGGTCTTGTCGTCTTGATCGAATGGTCAAATGTTCACATTCTCTTCACCGCATTGTTCTCTCTCTCTCAGGAAATTTATTTTGATACGTCAGAGGAAAATATAGTCTATTCACAATAGAAGCACACTGGAAATATCGATAAAAAATCAACCATATTGACGTAGATATCTTGATTTAGATATATCTTGTTATGTACAAGAATCGTGAATCTATTGAAATATACGAGAATCTATAAAAGGTTACCTGAGAAATTATGGTCTATTGTGAAGGTATTACGAAGATGAATTGTTCAAATTTAAAACGGATAACGAAATAATATCTGGATATACGTATATATTTTAATCTTTTTTAACATTTAAACAATAAATATTTAGAACTTTTAATACAATTTAATAATTTTTTACACATGCAGATAATGATTGCTAAAATTTATTTACTCTCAAGTTTTGGAAATTATCTCAAAATTGATAATTTTAGAATCGAATATGTGTACATTAATCTATATTTAATAATGGTTTAATACACAACAAAAATTTTCTTTATTACATTAATCATTTATCTCAATTAATCTTAACAGGCTGCGGTCGTGAAAATTTAATAAATTGAATCAACGGATCGATTGATTGATTGGTGCCGTGTACATGTTTCGTAAAAATTATTTAAAAATATTGGAAAATGGAGCGTCTTTTATCTAGTATGCCATTATAACGTATATCTGAGATAATGAAATAGTGTAGTTAAATATATTTCACTTCTGACCTCTTTCCATATCCATGCATTATCTATGCAGAAGCTAATCTCTGACGCATCAAGTACGAGATGCACCGAAAGTATTCTTCCACGTGAATTTTACTTAACGGCTCCCGATCCTATCAGCGTCTTCTTATTTTCGCATTTACGTAACGGCGACTATCTTTACTGTTATGCTAAGCACAATAGAAACTGAAGAGAAAGAGAGTTCTCTCTTTGTGTGCTATTGTACCTATACAGCAAAAAATATACAATACATTTTTCAAAATTGTATAATAAAATATTTTTTGCTGTTAGGTCCTTAATATCTTATTTTATAATTGTGAAAAGTTAACAGCATAAAAGTATAATTTAAATTTTTTACACTAATATATATTCTCTTCTGCAATAAAATACATTAAAATATAATAAGATGCTATTTACATCGATCGATATAATAGATGATGTTCATGTCAATTTTCAAAGTGTCACACATTATCGTCGTGCGCATAAGCACGGCATATTTTACTTCGTTAAATATGAAGTATATGTTATTACGATAATGGCATTTTATAGAGTGTGTAAATTTTAGAAGACGCGTTGACGCTAGTCTTTTCACTATATCTAATCGAGTTATATCGGATTGTTGATGTTATTGCTCGTACATCATCGTGAAAGGAAGTAATATCTATGACACGTAATATATCACCGTATACTGCATATATTGTAATGAAATCTGCATAATACCTGTTTTGAGCGCATATCTTTATTTTATTGCATAGACTCTACAATAATATCATAGACGAGAAAAATCTCTTTAATTATGTATAAAGAAAACATATATCTATTATGCAAGTCAATTATTTATATAAATTTATTTTTGCAAAAATTTGAAACTATTTTATATTTAAAACGCGTGGTAAAATCTGCATTACGTATGCTACATACTTCTAATATTTTTATATTATTTTTATATATTTTTATAGAATGTATAAATCGCTAATATTGTCAGACGAAATTGCGAATATTTCATAAACGATAATATAGAGACTAAAAATTATAGTAAGAAGAGTAACAATATATTTCCGGATATCTTACGATAACACTGATATCTGAGACATTGCTGCATGCTACCGCCTTATATAAAATAGTGTTTGCAGCCTCATTTATATGCTAATCATATCATTTGAAGACTTAATGCATTCATTCACGGTAAATATCGGAGACATTTAGAAGTCTTGGTCTTTTACTTACAGGAAGCATGCATCTAAGTAGTCACTTTGGAAAGATTTTATATGGCTCAATTAAGACATTAGAAAAATGCTTAAAATAAATAATAGCAATATATATACATGTGATAATAACTTTTACAGAAATAATAATAATTATATAATAAATAATAATAATAAGATAAACAAGTTTCTACTGCTCAGTTAATTTTGTCTTTTAAGTTCTGTATGGATATTATGGACTATTGCAAAAGTATAGATACATTTTATTCTTTGGCTAACATTAAATTTAATATGCGTAATAATCCAGTTAAAATTAATTTGAAATTAATTTGAAATAGAATATTCAGCTATATTAAACCGGATCTAGATCACAAGCAAAACGAGTGAAATAAACACGAACAAACAACTTTGCATTCATTGAAGCAAGTTGTTCATTCGTATTTGTCATACTTGTTTCTTCGGTCTGGATTCTAATACGTCGTGGAAATTATTGATACACAATGTAGTGTTCGGTTTATGTTTGATTTTATTTCTGCGGCTTTTACGACGCGGAATATTGTATACACACGCGGTCATCTTGATATCATTCGCACGGTGACAGTCAAACGAGCAGGTATATTGGCGCGTAAACCGCTCTCTATTACTTCTCGAAATAATTCACCACGATTGTTCCTGCGAGTGTATAGCGATTACTAATTTATTTACTTATCTAATTCCTGCGATTAACGGATCGTAAATATATCGAGGCCTATAATTGAGAAACAGCTATTTCAAATAACATTTTTATCTTCAACAGAACTCAAAGAGGAAGTAAATTATGGAATTTTTAAATTTATTTGCTTTGTAATATTTATAGACGATTATTATTTAACGCGGTCGGTTTAAGTAACGAAAAGCCATGATACATCGACTATTGTTTATTAATAATAAGTTTTAAATACACGGATAATTTATTCGATACGTATATTTATTCTAAATATAATGTGTTATATATTTCACATACGGTACTTTTTTGCAGCGTACGTGTGCGTATATGTGCGCGCGTGCGTGCGACTTGTTATATATTGTTTTCTTAACATTCGCGCAGCTATAACTTAAACGAAAAGACAGCGGAGCAAACTGCTCCGTTATCGTTATTTCTCAATACGCAATTTTGACAATTATCAAGAGATCAAATATGATCATTGTACTAAAACGGCAATGCATGTGTGTGCATTTTTAAAAACTCTCTACTATTGGAAATTTATTACGATATAATTTATGAAATATTATATGAATTACAGCTTTGAACTATCATTACTTTATACCTACTCTTTTTCGCGGTATTCTTCCGACGAGATATAATGAAGTATATGATCATTGTAAAACGGCAATGCATGCGTATGTGTCTGTGCATTTTTAACAAGTCTCTACTATTGGAAATTCATTGTGATAATTTATGAAATATTATCGAGTGAATTACTGCTTTGTACTATCATTACTTTATACTCTTTTTCGTGGTATATTCTTCCGACGAGATATAATGAAGTATATGTTGTACGCGATTAATGCCGGGTGGGTCGTACAAAATACCGCGCGACTGTTATATTCTGGTAATTAGTGCGCGCGTGCGATCGTAATTACCCGTATTTTCGCGAATGTGTGTTGTGTGAGTGTCATAAAGAAGCAGTGGAAGATCAAGAGTGGAGACCTTAGTGGTGCCAAGAGAAGTTTATATATCTAAAAATATATTCGGAATAATGTACTTCATCTGCTAAATATCTAAATATCGAAAAAAAACAATGAAATAAAAATTCAATACGCACAATAATAATTTTTTCGAAAATTAATTATTTTGAATAGTGCTTAATTTGAATATATTTTACAACGTTTGTATACTAAAATTTCGCTGTTGCGCATCATATCGATGAATCTTAAATTATCTTTTATTTTAATTTAGAAATCCATGGATTTGTGTATAAAAGTTATATTAAATACTTACAAAATGTATATAAAACGAGTTATAAAGAAAAGAATTAAAGACTAAAGTATCTTAATGATTATTAATATAAAATATGTATTATATTATTATATTATATAAAAATTTAAACTTGCAATAACAACAGATTCAATAATGAAATATTTTGTATTATTTATATTTTGTATTTTAGTAAGAGTTGCCTGATGTTTGAAGTTTGAATTTATTATTTATTCCTATATTGTCATATTTAGAAAAGTTAATAATTTGAAAGTAGAAATTACAGTTATTTGCATAAAACCTGTGATATAACGGTGAATGGAGAATATATCAAAAATATTATAGATAAATGTAATTTCTCATAAATCCATCGTGTGAAATCCATTCCGTTCTCTCCCTCGAAATGCATGGGGTTAAAACAGATTAGAGCAAAACCCTAGACTATATGTACTATACTAGACTATGTAACTGTCCATCGATTTATTGCACACGCAAGAATGCACACATAAACCCAATAGAGCTTTATTACCGTTGGTACGTTATTGATCGATTTGGTCATTTAGTAGTACATTATGGTATATAATGCACGAGTTATTTAATATTTATAACAAAGTTTGAACTTGGAGGCATGAATAAAATATACATATAAGAAGTACATTATAGCTAAAATATATTTGCTCCATAAAAAGCGATAAATAATGATAGATGTATTTTATCTTATAGTTTTATAGTGTAATTTCGTAGGTGTTAATTGAGATGTGCAACTGATCGGTGTTTGAATTATTAATAGGCGGACACGATCGTAATATTATAGCATATACACTAATTTGCATAAGATATAAAGCTGGTTAGATCCAGAAGCACGGCGGCCAATCACAGAGACACGGATTTCTCTTATGAAAGCTTCCTGATTGCTCCATTCGCCTATCCGTTATACCTCGGGTTTTATGCAAATAGCTGCGACCCCTACCTTCGCCAGCTCTCCGAACTAGTTACTTCGTCTTAAATGTTTCGTAAGTAACTAAATTGTTAGGTTGTCGTCGTTACACTCAATTCATTAAGTTATCTCTTGCATAACACGATGTTTCATTGCATTTTATATTAAGAAATTTATAATGAATAAATAGTTAAATACTTACAAGCTGCTTTAGAACATAATCTCAAGATTTCAGGGCGCTTTAAAATGTAATCTGTTAATAAGTCTATGATAATATCGAGATAAAATCGAGATTTTTTTATACAAAAACGAATAATTTAGTTTGCTTTTAAAAAGATTTTTATTTCAACCTATCAATTTCGACTTAAATTTAATTATAAGTTTGTTATTCACGCTTTATGATTAAAATATTTAGGGCCGGTTTCACCATCTCCGATTAGTTTAATCGGCCGATTAAGTGCCAACCATGATTGATCAATCTGCTTAACGACAAATGCGATTGGTCAGTTTCAATGGAATAATCGGCCGATTAAACTAATCGGAGATGGTGAAACCGGCCCCTAAAGATACAAATATAAGCATTGGGATTATTTTTCCGCTTTTCTGTAGTTAAAAATAGGGACTCGAAAGCTCGACAGGCAAATCTCATTGGGAACATATTATTAAGGAAAGTACGATTAACGACGATAAATCTTTTTGACAGTCGAAATCTTCTACGAAAAACATTGAAGGGTTTGTTTCATAGGTCATTTATCTCTTGTTATACCGTGAAAATCGGACGTCGACGTTACACGAAATGCATTTTGCAATTTTCAGTAAAAGTAATATAGTTTATTATATTCACAAAAAATTATTTCTGCGAATCCGTGGCGTTTTATTATTCATTCCTTTTTTATCTTGTAAATTTTACAATTTTTCTTATTTCTTTATTTTTATACTCGTTTATTCAGAATGACACGATAGTTGGATTATTTAACTTATTAATCTTAAAGGCCACCTTTAATAAATGCAGCTATATTTTTTTTCTATTTAATTAGCGTTTATTCTTATCTATAAATTAAAAATTTTCTTCTGCTCATCCCACAAAATCTGTGTTCTTTTACAATTCTTGATGGTCAAAGATAGCTATCGTGATTTCGCAGCGAGATATCATGACATTGATGCGATGGTATTAAAGCGCAGGTGATGCCAAGGTGATGCCTTTATTATATGTCATGTTCCAAAATTGCAGGGCATTATCGATGAAGCACTGTTTGTTCCGATGATTTGAAGAATTCTGACAACTCGTCATTCTAAATTTCTATTTTCATAAACGAAAATCGATAAATTGTAAGACGACATATAACGCCATAAAATAAACACAAATAAATTTAACTATAGAAATCTGTACTATTTGAAGCGCTACTTCCACTTTGTCTCAATAGATAAAAAAGCACTTTTTTTTATTGTAAAAATTTATAGTATTTAGTAGTTTAACGAATCATCGTGTACTTAACACCAATTCTTCTCGTTGAATATAAAAGTTGTTCCTAATGTCAAATATATTTTTTCAAATATATTACAAGTATTTTTAAGGAAGAGCTGATGATATTTTTGCAAATATAAATAAATTATATGTAGCACACTAGATACGTATAATAACGAATTATTTTACATATATTACATATATATTTTTAAGAAATAGAATGAAAAATTTATTTGAAAAAAAAATTAAAAAAGGGAAGAGAAATTATAAGCCCTTTTATTAAATTTCTACTTTATATTCCTATCTTTTCGTAAATAAGGAGATATTAATCTTGACTCTTTCAAACCAATATTTGTATCATTAAAGTACCTTTGCCGTCTTTGAGTGCGTCTTCAACTCAAACTTCGAACAACTTCCTTCTCGTAAGGTTAGAACTTCGAGGCAACTATGAGAATGAAAAACAAGTCAGACAGAGGAAACATCCGATAAATTACAGAATTAGGGGCAGGTTGCGCGCCCATCTTCTTCCAGGCCTGAACTTTAATGATATTAATAGGTGTCTGTGGGTACTATTAATTTCTAGGGATGTCACAAAAACGAAGGGACGAAATTTCACGTTGATAGGTATATGTCACATATTGTCACGATGGAACGTTTTCAGTGGAATTTTCCAAGTAATTTCTTTTTGTCAAATAATATCAAATTTGCTCAATAATCATAGTTTCCTTACTCGAATTAAACAAACAGTAAAAATTGTACAAAATTTTTTAAGGATCGCGATATTTCATTTTTTTAAATGTAGGTATTCGAAATTATTATAAAATGCAATCATCTTAATTAGATATACACTTCCGTTAAGAAAGAAATTAATTACGGATAAACATTTCAACACTTTCCTCTTCATAATTTTTACTAAATTATTTTAAGAATACGATTATGTAGATAGATACAAATATAATGAGCAATTCATGCACATTTTGAAACACGATTAAAATTCCGATTATTTTAAGGAAAATGATAGAATTGTAGAAAATAATCTTCTTCATATTACTCGTAACAATAAAATTTATCCGATTGAAAAAACTATTCAAAGGCTTAAAGGCTGCTAATATATTGTATTATTGTATTGTATCCTTTATGGGGCTAAAAGACAATTTTTTATGAGAGCAGACTTTTATGGTATAAATCTTGATATAAAATCAAGGTATTTGTGAATAAAACGTTTTACGATAAGGATCGCATAGTCTTGCGTCAGCGTCTATAAAGCCTTTGACGGGTATTCATCGCGCAATATAACTTTGAGAATATACTACGCAAAAAGTTACGATAAATCCAGATAATAGAAATGGAGGAAAAAGAGAATTTTATGACTACAATATAACCGCATTGGTATCGTATATCTGAACAAATGTACTTTTTCATGATACCACTTGCGACGTTCAGAGATTATTTTTCAATGATTAAATTTAATAAATTTGCACTAAATAATAATAACCAATAAGAGATATTTAAAGAAATATTTGTATATTTAAATTTAATGAGAAGTACATACATATGTATGGTTAATTTTTCTCATGTATATATATAAGAGCATTTTAATAATTCATAAAACTACGCGTATTATTTATGCAACAGTGTCACAATGTAAAACGTAGCATATTAGAAATCAATAGGTTTTTAAAGCTTTAAAATGTGACTATAATAACAGCACAATAGAACAATAAATGAAACGAAAGACAACTCAACTAGGATTTGAAGTAGAACGTGAAAAGCTAATGCCGCTTCGAGAGTCTCAAGTGCAGGGCGTCAGCCATAAACTTTCCCGAAGTTCCATAGTAACTTACCGCACTACCATATCTCTACGTAGACACTTACCGCACATGCCGATCCAACTGCATTCACTGTCGCATTACAGGCCTTATTTGATCGCACTTACTCGCTTTGGCTTTTCACTATCGGTAAATCCGACCATCCAACTTTGGGAACATGCCAAATCTATGAACAGGTAGAGTCTCCTCTATATCATCCTCCTATCGTTTGCATGCAAGGGCAACCATAAGTGCCATTTTGGCGTATCCAGTATCAAAGGATTCAATGCCCTCATCACACAGAATAAGCAATTAGTTCCATATGGAAAGCGATGGGCTAGAATTAATAATCTTTAAATATATATTTTATATAAAGTTACATTTATGATATTGTAAAAACCTATTTCCATTAAAATTTATGTAAAATGATGTGTACATGTATATTTTTCCTAAAAATAATAATATATAGTCAATAATAATATTCAAATTTAATGTTTTTTTAAACTATTTTTTTACGTAATTTAAAGTTAAATTAATTTTGCAGAAAAATATTGCTATTAAAAATATACTGTTAGTTTAAAAAAATATTATTAATTATTTGCCATACACATAAATTTATTTTGAAGATTTCTTTAACAAGACCTTATATTATAGAGTAGATGCTAAAAGTGCTAGTAATATTGATCCTCTGAAGATGTTTACTCTGAAAGATAGAATTACCCTGAGTTTCCCTTTCACATTTTAGTTTCTTGCAGAAATGTTCAGTATTGTCTGACAAATAGCTGATGAAATTTATTAAGTTCTTGACACGGAAATTTTCATTTAACTTTTACCAATTTCTGTTTTTACCGTCGACAAGTCCTTACGCATAGATCATTCATTCGTTCTCTTCCAGTCGCGAACAATTTACTCGTTGCGAATAACAATTTCGTCGACGCACAGTTGTTAGCTTTCTCTCTTGTTTCCTGTTTCTGGCATTTGCATCGAAATTAACGGATTAAATCTTTACATGCGCAACACCTGCAATATAACGAATCAGTCAAGCGAAATTCTATATATTGCCAGTGTAAAGACAATACGCAATATATATCAACAAAAAGTTTTTGACGATTCCTTACACATCTGTTTGTTATATAACTTAATTCATTGAAACTTATCCATCTCGCAATAATGGCATCTGATTTTCTTCTGCCTTTTTATTTATTTAAATTGTATAGGTTATAGTTATACGTATTTAAATAAAATTACTATTACACAAGCGTTATGCAATTTGTTCGATCGGTATTATAAACTACAGAAAATATGGACTGGTAACGCAAAGAAATACATATATGTCTTGATGTCGGATTAATGCATAAATGACGGCATTATCAGACGTAAAATATTTTATAGATTAAAACTTACAATTTACGTCAATCTTGAAAGTAGATAACAAGAGAAATGGCCAAGTATTATGCAAGAGACAATAGTTGCCATACAGAACATGTATACTAGAACGATTAAAAAAAAACAAGAGATTTTATATTTTAGATAATAGGGCAAGTACTTTGGTACTGGTCCAGAAGATGAATCTAATAAGTTCCATGTGCTGGACAGTACAATTATATTCAACAATTGTGCAACTTTATGTCCTCATTAATCAGAGATCCTCTGGAACATTAGAAACATTTTGCTAGAATTTATTCATGAAATTCCGTGCACGCACGTGATTTTATCTTATTAACAGTAAAAATGGGAAGCTTGACAAATAATCACTTTGTTTTGTGATATTGTAAAAACAATTTTAAAGCGAAGTAGAAGATTTATAATCCATGCAGAGAATTTTAACATTTAAAAAAGATTATACTTCTATTTCAAATTTACTTTTATATTAAGACTTTGATTTGATTGAGAGAAATATAAGAGAGAATCTCTTATTTTTCTATTTGATTAGAATTCCTATATTCTACATCAATATTTAGTCTCCATTCAGAAATGAAATTACTCGTGGCAAGCTTCGGCCGTGATCTGATTTGTATTGATCGATTGTACGATACGCGGACACGCCATTTCCGTACCTCGTCGATTTATAAATACTCCGATCGGGCTGCCTGGTAAAATCGAAAACTCCTTTTCTTCACACGTGACCATGATCGATGTCGAGATAGGAGGACGACAAAATTTAAGTTTAATGGAGATCCGATTTTCGTTCAACGCTTCTGCGGTGGACGATAATAAAAGCGCCACGAATTGTTTCGGGAAAACGATAAGCGTTCGATTCCGTGTATCACTTTGTTCAATCAGAAATCGATTTTGATTTTACTTTACGGCACCTATTGCTTCCGATGTTGCAGCGCGATAAAAAAAATAAACCGTATCATATTTTGCATTGTGTATACGGACTGTTTATTAAGTCGCTTGGTTGTTACGATAATAACAATGTATCGCGTTTTTAAAAAAATATACTGGAACATTATTTTTACAGCAGTAACGCCAGTAACATTTGACGTTTTAGTTTTTCTACGTAAACAAAATTAAGTTTTTA
This sequence comes from Temnothorax nylanderi, assembly GCF_030848795.1. Taxonomy (NCBI): domain Eukaryota; kingdom Metazoa; phylum Arthropoda; class Insecta; order Hymenoptera; family Formicidae; genus Temnothorax; species Temnothorax nylanderi. Next base: position 1,863,645 of record NW_027249083.1, read on the forward strand.
CATTTTGAAGAGAATAAATCAATTAAAAAACGTTTCTTTCTAGAATTTCCAATTACTTCGAGCTTCTACTTAGAAATGAGCCGTCTATTAATGGATATGAATGGTAATATTTGTAAATATCAGCCTGCACAATTGTACGTCTCGTGAGAGATTCAATATTTCTAGTATCTCTTGCAGGAATAATGACAAAATAAATTGTATAGTACTTATATGCATGCTGATTTTATTTAAACATATATAACTATAACTTACTTATTATAAATAAATATAGAAAACATGCTTTTTACTTTTAAACAGAAATTAAAAACGCAAGATCGAAGATATTCAGATCGTAAGATATATGTCAAACAGATGTGTGTGTAGTATATTTTAAAATAAATTTGTACATTGTAACCAAGGATAATCGTAGTTCCATGATAGATGGATAATATAAATATAAATAATAGATGAATGTCTGAGATAAGAATAATTTTTTAATCGCCTGTCAATTTTACATTATTTTCAAATATTATGCTTTATATTATTTTAATAATGTCGATTACATATATATAATTAGAGTCCCTCTAATCAGAGTCTGGTCAACTTGCAGTTCTGGCAAAATTCTGCGAGAGAGAAGGATGTAATAGAGAATATGAATGTAATATCGCTTTCTCTTTCTCTCTTATTTCTCTTTCTCTTTCTGTTTCTCTTGCGTTTGCCAAGAAATGGCGAACCAATCAAAAGTTGCTACTGTATGGCCAGACTCTGATTAGAGGGACTCTACATATAATTTATATCATCTTTGAACCGACCGACAACGATGCATTCACTTTAAAAGCCATTATTGCGAGCTTGCAAATTTCTAACTGACTTCTATCTGTATCACCCGCAAAGCTTGCACAGAAATATAATACCGTAGCGTATATCATTACACAATTGTATCCTGAATTACAAGCTACAGTATCGCATTTGTAGCTATTAAAATGATCCGTTAGATAGCAATCTAAATACATATGTACTAATCTGAATATAATCTTAATGTAAACTTTATTGTAATACTAATATTGTAAAGAGATGTCATTAATTTTTTAATAAAAAACTTATTAAAAATAATATATAAACATTCAAAGAGTTAATTTATCTCTTAGGGAAAAAGATTTGTTTTTTCCATTAGTAACATTAAGTTTACCTAAATGAAACACATTGTTCTCCGTAATAGTTACAAATGAAACAGTTATGAAAGAAAAATGAGTTTGCGATGTGGGAATCATAATTCAAAGATCGACGAAAATAGAAAGTGTTTAAAGCTTCTAACGTATAGTATCAAGAGACGCGGCAGTGTGCCAAGTATACGCGCCCGCGATACGGTTTATAGATACTTTATAGTTACTTTAGATAGTAACTTTTTCGATTTTCTTTACTAGTGGTGTTAGTTTGTTTTTTCTCGCGAAAGTTGAAAATGCGCTAAAGGAAGAAGATCTATTCGGTAGATTTCACTGATCGCCAAATAAAGGCACAGTATCCTAGAATTGGTAAATTGTAATGGCGGTTTTTAAAACTCGATCCTCTTCCCGGCGGCACAAGTTCACCGTTCTATGAGCACATTGTAACGTACGCTATGGTATATACAGAACACTGTGAAGGAGACTCCGATCGGCCACGAATGAAATCAACGAGCTTAGCAGCGCGTGAAGGGGATAGCCGTTGAAAGGATCCTACTTTCAGAAAAGTTTACGTGCTCCAGAGAATAACGCGTTAAACTGCAAAAAAAATTCAGGAAAATAGCGTCGTTCTAAAAGCAATTGCAAACTTTCAATATTTTTTTTCACATTCAAGTCTTGTATATTATGGAAGCTCTTCGAGCTTGAGATGCAAATTAGTGACGAAACAAAAATGGATTTTGAACAAAAAGTATGCGCAGCTGGTTTAAACGCGTGGGATACTAATGTTGATACTATAGCTAAGAGATTGTAAATTGAAATTCTTTGAATTTGATAAAGTGGTATTTAATGTGAGTTAAAAAACAATTTGCGATCGTAAGTAATCTTTATAAATTCGGTGATAAAATACATGTACTGTATACTTCTTGTGATAAGACAATATTATCAGATAGTTAAATGTTATAGGTATTATTATTAACTATAAGCACTGTCAGCACTGAAATTAATTATCCATGTTAATTCAGGAAATTTCATATCATAGCTATTCTAATTATAATAATACTGTAATTATAATACGAATGCAATACATACATATATATATATATACATATCTATATATACATATGTACCAAATAGATATATTTGTATAATATTAGAATATATAGCCTATAGGTAAATATATGGCTCATGGTTATACTTTATGTTCTGTTTCTTTTTAACATTCTTCGCGATGCATTGATGAATATATAATGCACTCTGAATATTTCAAATAAGAGGAAATACGATATGGTATTTAAAAGCATAAATGTGGCCTCTGACGAATAAAATGTGCACTTTTATCTCGAGTTAAATTTGACCAAAGATAGAGGAACGGGATGTGTCTAAATTTAATTTTACTATTTTTTTCATATAGTGCTCTCATGGTGGTGGTACCTACCTTAGTAGTTAATAAATATTAATGAGATAAATCGCATTTGTCAAGTTAATCCGTAACTACTAAGTAGTTAATAAATATTAATAAGATAAATCGTATTTGTCAAGTTAATCCGTAACTACTAAGTAGTTAATAAATATTAATAAGATAAATCGTATTCACTTTAATAAAATAATTTATTAAAGTGACAAATACGATTTATCTTATTAATATTTATTAACTACTAAGCAAAAGCTAATTTTATCGTGCTAATTACCTTATATTCGAAAGTATAAAATATAAAATATATATTTGTATGCGTTCAAAGAAGGAAAAGAAAACAAAATTTGTGTAATTAATATATCAAAATAGATATTTTTTATTCCGAGATAAGATCTAAAAAATTTCATCTTTGGAAAAAATATATAAAAGTAAAGATTGTATTTCGAAAGATAATTTTTCTTAATTCTTATTTAATGGCGAGTTTGTAAGAAATGAAAACGCGGTTGCGAAAATAATTTGAGTAAATCTAATGCCTCTTATTGCAAGGGAAAGCTCGAGATTCGCTATTTCACATTTTCTCGTTGCATGAAACTGATGGAAGCTTGGTTAATAAGACGAGAGCCAAATAAAACATCAAGTAAAAAGTATAAAATGAAGTCAATGGCAGAAAGTTGCACGCTAGAATAATCTTGCAGGAAATTGATAAAAATGGTGAACCACTGGTACTCTATCTATTTATGTCTACCTTAGATATTATAACCACGTAATAAAAATTTCTTTTTTTTTTTTGTAACTTTTAATTTTGAGGTAATCATAATCTTCAGAAGAATTAAAGTTAATCCGTGGTAATGCCGCAACGATGGTAAAAATTTTATTTTACCGTGAAAAATAAAAATCTTTTAATCTGTAATAAAATTATTATAGTAGAATCCGAACTACTTTATTTGTAATACACTTTTGCTGTTTTTAAAGATAAACGTAAAATGTATACGTTTCTCTTATTATTATGTACACGTGTAATTTTAATTTTATTTGTGGAATAACGATATGTCTTAACGTAGATATTACATTCGATACTTGATATCTAATTAGAAATTTTATATATATATATATATATTTGTTTGCATTTAATAATACTTAGTTAATACATAATTGATATACGATTAAATATTATATTCAAATATATGTTCGATTATTTTATGTAAATTTATTAGAATCATTAATAATGCCTGCCTTTTCGTGGTTTTATGTTTTAAGTAAAATTTAATCATATTTTCTCGTTTCATTTTCACCACAGTAACAGTTTTCCTTGATTCTAAATGCTGCAAAAGTTCCCCGAGTCCTTTCTTGGCAGCAATTTCCTGTGATTCTCCACGTTTTACTCTTTTACCTCTTCTCATGTAACGAAACGTTTTATTCCTTGCACGCCTGCTCTAGTAACTCTAGTAACTAACATCCGGAATACCAACTGGTTCTTCTTGTTTGAATGTCAGTATTGTTAGATACGTGAGAATGCAGTTTCCTTTTTTTTTTTTTTTTTTCAAGAATTCCTTGACTAAAGAATCTAAATTGTATTAAAGGTCATGATTGACCTTTAAAAAATGCATATAATTTATTATTCTGTTGTATACTGTAGAAAAATATGTTATTATTCTTCCAAAAATAATTATAATTAAATTTAGTATTTTGCTTTTATAAAGAAAACAAATTTGATTATATTTCATTCACCTTTGACAAAATTTTTAACTTTATTTCGCAAGGTAAAGTCTCAACGCATACTTCAATGTAGAAATGATATAATATTTTCGTTTGACCTAGTATATACCGGGCCAATCCTTTGTGAGGAAGAATTGCGCATTCATGGAAAAAGTGGAGTATATGCCTTATGGAAGATATAGGTTGATATGTCGAATATTTTTTTGTGGACGTATTTATGAACTTGATCGGTCGGAAAAGTAGGTTATTGCACAGATTTCATGCTTGAAAAGCGATAATAACCATAATATTTTGCCGCTCTGCACAAGCTTTCAAATATTTGTCCATTATTAACTCTTTAAGGACGGAAGTTGCATAACTGCATAAGTGCTTCACTTGTTTTATATATCGCAGCTGCCTCGAAAGGGCGGTAAAGTAAATTACGCGTTTATTTCGAAATAATTGTAATATAGAAATCTAATTGTAATCAGATATCTCCGCGTACGTACTAATTTAATTGAAAGCAATCCTTAATAAGTAAGTTTCGATTAAGCTTATTGTGCTACAAAAGACGTCATTACGTTTGGAATACGTAAATGGCGGATTATAGGTAAAGTGTTTTACTTGATCGCTCAACAGAATTTCCTCTCGTTCTTATTTCATGGAAATTACCTTCGAGCGCCTAGTGATTTCGAAGCATCTCGTTGACGATGTAAATAGCGTAATGCAATTACACGACGATAAGGAACGAAAGCTACGAATGCATTTCATTTCACGCATTTCGCGAGGAAAGTGATGCGGTTGTCATTGGGTGTGCGAGGTTTCCTGGACATTTGCTTATAAGGCACAAGGCACCCAATTACTGGATATGAAATTGCAAGAGCATATTTATACATGAGCTTTTAGAAAAACTACGATTTGAACGAAACGTTTATGATCCGTTCTCTCATTTGCATGTACTTAAGTTACGTCATTTTCATAATGCAATTGTTAATGCATTCTCTTTTATAAATATATGCGTTATTAAATTTAACGTATTTTTAAGCCTATATTAAACGTAAAAATACCGGAAATTCTTAACGCCGTCTATAGACCATACCTCAGCGAAACGCGAAAAAGAAATGTTTAGAGTATTCGGCTAGAAGAAACGCAAAAAAGAAACGTTTGGAGTATTATGTCAAAACCCAATTCAGTCAGCTCCTGCCCCGGAGTGCCCCGGGAATATGTGTATGCATCTTACGATAAAACGCCATTCTCAGGCATCGCAAGTGCACTCTGCCACTCTTCGTAGATGCTAGAGAATAAGGAAAGTGCTTTATACATCGAGATATAAATCTTACACACATCTGCTCTAATATAACACATTACTATGTTAATGGTCGGCTTTTATCTGTTATCTACTTATCTTAATATTCATTTAATCATTTATTTCATATCTATTTGAATGAGTCGTTAAAATTTCATAAAGTTTATGACAGCAAATTTGTATGTTTGAATGTTATTATTTGAATTTTGATGCTGTATCATTGATGCTGTACGGTCGACAAATCATAGCACAGTGTACTTTGTGGTTAACTGTGATACGAAGAACTTACCATTGATAATTACATGGTTTATCCAGCTTAGAGGATGGAAATGGTTTCAGGTGAAGTCTGAACAAAATCATTACTAATAATTGTTCTTTATTAATCGCTTTAACAGGCTACTTTTAGAACCAAACGTCTTGGCTTAAATATATTGTAAATTTTTCGTCACGGAAAAGTTTGTTTCAGAAAGTATTGAAAATCAAGCTGTCAATTCTTTCGCGTTTCGCCGAGATATAGTCTGAACGCATTGAGAAATATATTTGCTATTCATATTTTCGTGTTTTTACAGTTGAATAAAATCAGTTATAAAATATTTGATGTATTTATTTAAAAAACTCAAGACAGATATTTTGCTATATTGATCTCTAAGTTAAAGTTTAAGTAAAAATATACACATACGGTAGTTTCAGGACACCCTGTATACCATAAGAGAGAACATTTCAGTATCTGCGAAGTTAGCTTGTTATAGTATAGCTTATTGCGATGATAAGTTCGATTTAGTGGAATCATGATAGGATCTTTTCCCTTTTAGATCACACAACCTCTTTCGTTATTCTTCTTTTCAAACCTTGAAGCATGCTTCAAGGTTCCTAGGAATCCAGCCTAACTCACGTCCAATGGAGCATTTTATTCTCTTCGCCCATTTTCAACACTTCAGTAACTTTGAATCACCGGTAGCACCTTAGCCATCAGTAATTTTGAGGAGAAAATAAGCGCAGACATATTTTTCTTCGATGATATAAAATTGTGTAACTGCCACTCTTTTCTATTTTCCTGATAAAAATTTTTTAAAAACTTATTATTTGCTGATATAATTATCGAAGAACTCAGAATGTAAGAAAATTAACGAAGATCTATTTATAATTAATCCTATCAAGAGAGAGAGAGAGAGAGGAGGGGGGAGGGAGGGAGAGATCTATATATTTTAGTAATATATTATAAAGTATACTTTTGCTGTCGAGTATAACATTTGTATAACTATATAAAAAAACAAATGTTTAATGAGAAAATACGAAGGGTGAATAAAAAGGGTGAAAACTTGCATCCCACTAAGATAATTGAAGCATTTGGAGTAATTGAAAGTGGAGGTTGGAAAGTCAGTTTACGAGTTGATGAGTGATTGGATGTATGTATTTCTCACGATTCCACTCTTTCAGTATTATACAGATTGATTAATTAATTTAAGAATTGATTTACTAAATGAAATTACGATTAAATATTACATTGATACACTTGAATTATTAAAAACATATGTATTTGATTGTTTCTGTAGCACAAAAGTCAGACATAATAAAAAAGCAATAAAATAAAATAAAATTAGCCTCATATTAAGTGTTTTGTTTCGTAGCTATCTACGAAAAATTAGTTTCCGAAAAACTGAAATATGCGAGAAATTAGATTTCATTAACGACTAGTTTTAATTGTTTGTAAAACAATTATACTTGCAGTTTACTTAAATTTGTTAGTAAAAAAAATATAGGTCTTTGAGTGGTTGCGAAAACTTTAAGTCAATATCGTTGCACCATCTGTGCCAAAAATTTACTCACTTTAAGTAACTACTGTTTGTGAACTATCGTTTAAATTACCGGTATATTGCGTTTTGAATCGAAATCGCGCCATTCGATATTTCGAGCATTTCGGACCGGAAAATTTTTGCAACATGATTCAAATTACAGATCGATGCCATAGCTGTTTCGTAACAAGTGGTGGTAGCAGTAGTAATAGTAGTAGTAGTAGTACGTAGATGCGCGCCCTGCGTCGACTATTACGCGGTGCCATGAGACTCCGTCCTCTCGACAAGTGCTTCGCGGCAAACTGAGGAGAGGATTAAATTTGGAAAAAAGGAACAGGTGTTGGTGAAGATAGACATGGCAGGTGAAAGCGTGGAGTAGATTCGAGGATGAACGCCGAGAGAGAAAACACAATTCGTGGTGTCGAGTGGCAAAGGACCGGACCGGAGGTGCCACGCTTCGCAGACGTCCCTAGTGCGCAAGGGCGTTGGCGCTGACGACGGACGGTACTGGAAGTGTCGGGGGTGTGGGGGTCTGGGAGCTTTGGAGCTTCATGGCGGGGGTGAAAGCATGAGGGGGATGAACCGAGTAGGGGATGGTGTTGAGGAAACCCGTGGGGTGGGACAACCGGAGACGACTGTGCTCCCAGTCGCTCAGTCCGCGCCCCGACACGCAATCACACGCACACTTCTTGTTCAAAAAGACAACAGAGTTTTCCGTTCGTTTTCCGCGCTCGGGGATTTTCAAGTCGATTCGTAATTCCCGCTGCCGCGATCTCAGATCAGTTCGGGAACACTTTGTTATCGATCTCCTCGTCGATCCTCGATACCTCGACGGTATATCCCACACTTTCATCGGTGAGTATAATGGCTGATAGATAGTGTCGCGTATCTGATCTGATCCATACAGAGAAAGAGTGGAATTCTTGTGATGCGTTCTGTGCGACGGCAGCTGTTACGTAGAAGTTCGGGAAAAACTTTCAAACTTTCGTAGTATTTCTTTGTTACACCGCGCTCAGATGGCCGCGTTTATCTTCAATGTCGCAGTCTAGAAATGTTACGTCGCATTAGTGAGAAATTCATCACACAACGCGATAAAGCACACGTAATCCGCTTCTCTTTCATCTTCGTCAAAATTTTGTGTTACTTCGCAAATTACCCTCATAATTACAATTGCCACACGTCCTCTCCGGCTTTCATCCTGCTAATGGAAAGCCGGCGAGTTTGTTTTATCCTCAAAAGAAAGAAATAAGATTTCACGTTATCATCCATGTTAACGAAACTCTCCCAATTTTGAGCGTAATAAGATTTAAAAAAAAAATGTTAAACAAAACGATCAAGATTTAATGACAGCTTCTTCATGTAGCAACACTGCATTTATAAACTATAAAACTGTGATATAAAGCACACACTTTGTTGAGTAAAAATTAATTCAACTCTTAATAAGTCATCTCTTTTACATTAGTTTATAATGATCTGTATTAATTATTTTAATAATTTGTAATAGACGACTATTTATTGTCTTTTCTTATAAACATTTAAAATAGTGCTTGAAAAGAGATACATATTTTGCATTTTTAAAGAAATACGATTTTTGTGCTATCAATTTCTTTTCTATATATTAAATATTGATATTATAAATTATATAAACTTTTGATAACTAACAAGTATTCCATAATTCCCTCGAAAATACAGAACAATAAAGATTATACAATAGCGTCCACAACTTTATGCGCACATCTATATCTCATCTTTCGTACCGTACATGTTGCTGTAATCTTAAGAGGAAAGCTTAATCTAAGAAGGATTAATCTGCTTTCAATTTACTAGACCTTTACTGAAGATTGAAGCTGAGAAGTTCACGATAGTACGCGTCTTTTATTAAATATTTACAATATAAAAATGGGACAAAAGATAATAATTCAATATATATAGTGCATTTAAGATGTTTTGTTATGTTTGGTTATATAATAATTTTTTATATAAAAATTAAACACTTTTTAATGAATCTAGTTTTGTATTAAGAAAATAAAAATTTTAATCGGATAATAAATCTTACGAAAAGAAATCATTTATTAACGAGCAATATAGAAACAAATATAAACAAAAACATTAATAAAATGAAATATTTTAACCGAATAAGTAACATTTACTTCGCCGTAATTGTAAGTAGAAATATTTTAATTTCTACTTATAATTAAGTAGATATACATAATAATAATTATCAGATTGTCTTGAAAATTGTTTAATATCGGTTCTTTTTACTATTTATGTGGATTTGTTACAAAGAATGAATTTAATAAATTAACAAAACGTCGGAATTTGTCAGAATTTTGATATGAATGGGATTCTCATTAATTTTCTTGTACAATACAATATTCATCATGCGTATCTTCAATATTTCTGCCAATGCTTTTATCAATGCAACCGAGCATAACTTCATAATGTACTCGCATTTTTGTCGTATTAAATTCTAGAATGTATCATATTTGCATATCAAATATGCACAAAATGTGCAAAGATACATTGAAAAGATAGAAAAGTGGAATAAACAAATACAGCTGATATCGTCAAAATCATATTAATGATCATAATCATAATCAAATCGTTCTAGATTTAAATATAATACTAATGTCACGGTAGCCTTTTAATTATGCAGAGAGGCAGAGTTTTCTGTCGGAGAATCAGCCATTACTAAAATTGAAATTTCTTGTATTTATGATTTCGTGTACAAAATAATAATGCAATATTTATGCTTATTGTATTTATTAGTGTACTCTCATGATTATTCGAAGTTTGACAATATTATTAATAAGCTACACATTAGCCGACACATTAGCATAGAAAGTCTCTGCCACTTTATGGCTTCACACAATCGTATTCGCTGCAGAAAATCCATTTGCTAATTGGAGAGTTCTGCCATTTACGAAATCAAATATGAATGGCAAGTAAGATTGGTTTACAAATTAGCACTTCGCCACCAAAGCACATTAACGAATTACTCTTATGCATCATCAATCGGATTGACATATGTACATATTATATAATTACCGTATTTCGATTTATATGCAGGATACCTAAACCTATCTACTTTCTATAGGTATATATGTACATATATCATACAGAATTTCTACTTTATACGAAAAATCAATGTATAGCAAAACTTTCATTTCGTAATAAGACTCTATCCGCGTTATGTACGAAGTTAACATTTTCTTCTAAACTTACGCAGTCTTTTTAATAATCTCGTTAACAATCAATTCTACGGTCTTATCGTATTTATCTCTTTATCAATAGCTTAAAAAATATGCGAAAACATTGCCTTACATTTTTAAATAGCTTTACCAAAGTCTCTACTATTTTACTTACGTTCTTAAAGTGCAAATGTCCAGTCTTGACTCATTTTTATGAGCTGGCTGGTAATTTTATGGACGGTTGGCAAGCACGATCCCGAGAGTAAGCCAGAAACTTTCTTGAAGCTGCTTCGGACCGCTCATCTCCCTGCTGTCCAAACTTGATTCATCTAACTTCGCTCGATGAAGTTTGCCATCGAAAAGACATGAATTTCGCTATCGATGCAAAAATTTGAAGAAATCACCTCTAGCACGTTCGCAGTTTGTTATTTCAATCAAAAGTTTGCGATGGGACACGACAGCTGTTTCAAAAACGCGATGTAGCCAATTCGTGACGTCAGCTTGTTGACTAAGAGAAAAGAACGGGGATTTTCTGGTCAAAGGCCATGAGCATCACAAAGCAGATCGGAAAGTGAATCGACGGGTTATTATTGAAAAAGTTATAATTCACCCACGCGCCGTTGACAAAGCTAATTCATACTTCCTCCCCTATTTCGATCGAATATTTTAATTGTCAGCAGCTCTTCCTGTTGTCTGCCTCATTGTGCTTTCCTTTGCGCTTATAGTGAACTGGCTTAATTGAACTCTCCATTCGTTCGCGCAAAAGAAAAATCCACAAAGTGCAGTCCACATTGCAAGTGCAATGACTTCGAAGATTTTATTGTTTGTATCGTGACTTTAATTACCGTAGAAAGTCGTACAAGAGATTCTTATAGTAATGTGTATAATGTGTATTCTGATGTATAGCTGATACAGAAGATAGAAGTGTGTTGTTTATCGCTGTATGTTGTTAATCGATTTGGAAGTTTGCGATGATAGGTTTGGGCGCTTGAACTGATGAGAAGAAACAGAACCAGAATTACCGCCCTTAAAAAGAGATGAGCGAACTTAGTTTTCACTTACGATCGGATCGATCGAGAAAAGCGAATCGGATCAGGGCCAGGTTCTGAAAGCGGTATCGCAAATTTAATTTTTAATAGCGAGTCTGGATTTGTCCAATCTCTTTCTATATCCTCCGCTCGTCTTCTGCTTTCTATATATCACTTGGACGATTCCCTTACAAAAAAAGATTATTATCGTATGACCCAGATCGCTTTAGTATGCAGGTGACATTACTTGGGTAAAGAGAAATTCAATTTCTGAAGAATACCTTCGAGCATGATGTTAATCTGTAAACCATTTCCCGAATAAATAAAGCCATCTCCTTGGGTTTCGCGCATATCTCGATTAATACCTGAAATATTCAAACAGTAAAATATTTCAGAGTTAAGAAAAATTACTAAAAGATAATTTAGCACAAATATATTTATTAATTATATTTTCTTTTAATATTATATAATGTTTAAATTAAATATAGATATTATACAACAACAACCAATAATAATAATAATAATAATAATATATTATAATATGGGATCTAAAAAATTAGAATAAGAATAGTTCGACTTGTTAATTAATTTTTTTTAAATCAAAAATTCTGTAAAGCTTTATCCGGTATCTAACACGCTTAGTCTAAGTTATTGATAATATGATCCGCTTTTCAAGTTTCTCCTGGGTTATCAATTTGGATTATGTAATTTAGAGTAATAATTTAACGTTATCGAAGGATTGGAAATTAGCTGAGGGAAATGAGCCACTCTGCCTTATATGAGATTTACAGAATTAATAAACGATGGATTAAGAATTAACCGTAGGTGCAAAAAATTTTTTAGCATTTAACCGAAAATCTCGCGCAATTTATTTTAATCATGCTTTTTAAATTATTATTTCTATCATTTTTTCGACATAACCAGTCATCAAGCTTTTATTTTTGACTATTTATTAATTCCTTTCCCCTTTAGGGAGAATTAAATTTGTCTTATTTTTAGATTGAATCGATCTGCACATATAAAGCATTTTCCATTATTGTTCTCGTGAACATGTGGATAATATTGATCAAATTTTGCTTTATATTTGGAAAGCTGACAGATTTAAATTACGCGTAAATCGTATTTACGTATTTCACACGCACGTGTATCGAATGTTAAATGATCTTATATCAAGTTTGTTTAAAAATAATATGGCGTTCGATTTCTATAACAATTATGTGAATATTAAATACTACATGAATAAATTTTGGATTATAGCAGTTAACAAAAAGATTGCAAGATTTTTACGAAATATAAATTGATTTAAAACTAGTAAAAGAACATAAAAATTATAACGATGGATTTTATGTGAAAGTATAGCTCACTTTACTCTATGACAGTTGGAAATAAAATATTAACTTTGTAATATATTTTTTCTATAATAAAATTGCAAACGATTGCAAATATTATACTCGGCGTATTGTATCCTTTATTCGAATTTCTACAAAATACTATAAATATAAAGCAGCATCTTCTTCTGAGGCGAAATGAGGATGTTATTACTGCAGTTGTTGCTCCTCAATATCCTGTCGGGACACGGCTACTCAATGAAGACATTGTCGAGACGTATTTATGATCTTGTTTTCCTGAAAAATAAGAAATTTGTATCTCGGGGAAAATATTTATCGCCAATTGCTGGAGATAAAACGGGAATCATGTGAAAGTTTCTGCGCGAAGAAAGAATCCTTTTTCTGCGCAGACTGTTGTTTTGCTACGCCTTTTGCATATATTCCGCCGCGCCGGCTAAATGTTCCGGTCTTCATCGTGTTGCATAATGCAATAGACGTCACGCTCCTTGATCGGTCTGCTTTGCTTCTATTTCAATTAATGCCTATTGATTTGATCGGGTCGTGTCATTACGCCGTGTCGTAATTTACATGAAAATTCGTCCCGGCTTGGCACAAAATGTCATCGATTGACGAAACGCGACAATGGACTGTGATATATATGTATATTTCCTGAATATTAAATAGATTGATACTGTTCCGTTAAGGTCAGAATATTACACTTCCGTATGCAATGACTCTTTTATCACTGTGATATAACTATCTTGGAAAAAGTAAATATATTAAATAATGCTTATTTAATATATTTTAATAATGCTTATTTAATATATTTTAAGTAAATTTTGGATACAATCTCTATGCAGGAAAAGCACTATTGTTTGTAATAATTATGCATTAAGTAGTTTTAGATTAAATCGACACCAATAGATTTCTTATATGCATTTATATCGAAATAACATCCAAGCGAGATATTGCTCGTGTGATCATATTTTTATTATAAAATATTGTAAATAAAAGAAAAAAATGGTATACGAAAGGTGTTAAAATGAAAAAATTCACGAAAGAATCTACGAAAGATTAGATTACCTTTTATGCCTTCGTAACTCGATACACGGAAACGATCGCATTTGCCATTTCGAGCAGTCTGCGAATTGCCAATTAAAGCTTTTATAGGCTATGACATAAAGTCAGCGAGACAATGGGGAACATGTCTGCGTCGGTTGTCTACGCCGTAAAGCAAAAATAACAAAATATAAGAAGAGTAAAAACGCAGTAAAGCACGTACCGCTCGGTCATTCGAGTAAATGATCCATAAAAGCTACGTACTTCTGACAAAGCGCTCCGTGCGCGACGCATTACCCGTTCGTCTCTCTCGTAAAAAGTTCGCTTGAAGCTGATGACGGTTAGTCTACGACTAACTACGGTCCGCTCTAGAAATTAGCAAGACTCGATAAGAACACGAAGCGAATCTATTGATCTTACGGTCTTTGTTTGGTTACATTGGCTGCTCTCCGTTCGTCGGTGCAGCATCGACATCGTTAAGACGTCCAAGTTTCCGAAGGGTCTTAAAGATTTAGAAGGATTCTCGTAGACGATTCCACGTAGGATCTACCGCTTCGATAAGAAATAGAAACAACGGGCAGAAGCGGAAAGAGGTAAAGCAAAACGATGGGCAAATGGAGGGAAGCGAATAAAACGAAAAATGGACGAATCGGAAGAGAGAGAGAGAGAGAGAGAGAGAGAGAGAGAGAGAGAGAGAGAGAGAGAGAGAGAGAGAGAGAGAGAGAGAGAGAGAGAGAGAGAGAGAGAGAGAGAGAGAGAGAGAGAGAGAGAAAGGAAAAATAGAGAAAGCATAACAGAAATGTGAATCACTGGCAGAGATTTTATCCGCTGCATCTCGGACGTTGTTCTCCCGTTTATTTTCTTGCAACTACGCGGTGTTCTCTTTTTTGCTCACCGACGCGTAAGTTTTATTTATAACTCACTGTTGGCTTGGGCATTAGCAGCGTTTAATTATCTATGCATGCTGCGCTCCTGAGACCATCGCGATTATTCTCGCGCGCGCTGTTATCCAACATAATTTTGTGAAGTCAAGGAAAAAAATATGTACACACGTCAGCGGATGCTTTTTATCCGTCTTCCGGAGTTTTCATCGACGTGCATAAATCCCTGCGGATCACACGGAGGCATTATCAACGTCAGGCCATGGCTATACATGCCTGGTACGTACATGCATATTCATCGTTCTTCGTCTGGTATTGGTACACATCATTAATATTTCCGATTAAACGTCGTTTTAGCGGGCTGTCACGTGCATTGCGTTCACGTCATGTAATTAAACTCTGTAACGAGGTACTTCGGCGGTTTTATGTAATTAATAACATACCTGACAGCGTACGTTTTGCTTCTCGCTCGAAGTCGATCGTTGCATTTCTGATTAGCCCCATCAGGTCGATTTAAAGTTTTCCTTTCAGCCCTTCCTGTTTTCCACCCAGCAGCCCTCGTGGAGCAGCTATGAAAGAAGTAAAGGCCAATATCTCAGGTCTTTATGAATCCCGTTTGTTACGGGAGCCTCTTTTGAAACTGAAAATCTTCAGGATTTCATAAGATATTTCCGCCGTACGTTCTGTTTCTCTCCAGACGCTCGCGGTCATTTATATCTGTCAGTGACATTTACGCTTTTGCAAATTGGTACGTAATTTTTTCACATGCTGTAGGAAACAGGTCGCCCTTTTACTTTTTTATTTGAGGGAATGTTAATAAACTATAATGTTCTCTCTGCACATAAAGTCTTATGTTCCCGAGAATACCTTATTAAAAATTTAATACTTTGTACTGTTTTGAAAAATTCCAAGCAACATATTTTAATATGTATCGATGAAAATATTTAATTTGACGATTCTATGAAACTATTTGTTTACTATTTCTATATCACCGATATTTTATGTATTGTATTGTATTAGAATCATTAGTAATGTATTCTATAAAAGCATTAAGTTTTTTTTAGCTTCTATCATAACAACATATGTACATATAGATCATAGATTACATTTATACTTGATATAAAGAAAGCTTCTATTCTAGATATACTACAATTGAAATATAGAATGGAGATATAAATGATGATAAATTTACCTTTTTCGTGCACATGAAAACTACATACACATGGCATTATTTATCTCAATATATCATAGACAATACAAAATAACTGAAAAGATATACAAAACAAGTCGACGCATTTGAATTTAATGTAAGATGCCAAAAAGTGACAGATGATGATGAATTTAGACCCTTCGGTTAATATGTTAGCATATATTGGGAAAAGAAGCTTATAAATACTGTACGAAGGAACAACGTAACAGGTGGTCCAGCCTAACTTGACTAAATATGCATGCACCACTTTCTCGCATATATCTAAAAGCTTCGTGTGCTGCGATAAGATCCAATAAATTGATAAGCTGTGATATATTATATTAACACGTCTCTAAATATATTTATTGGTCAATAATTCGCGTGCGTATGAAGACTTTTTATCAATATATCTAATAAAATATAGATTTTGTTTATATTTTACTTGTAATTTTTATAAAAGTTTAATTTTTTTACCGCATGTATTTTGTAAATTATTTAGGAGCTAAAAGTAATTTTTTTTGCAAGATATCAAAACTTTTTCCATTCATATTTTAGAAGAATGTAATAACTGCAACGTCTAATAAATGAACAAAATGTCTTTATATGTATGCTTATAATAAAACGCAATGATTAACGAGCACGGAAAGTGCATTACGAAGATAAGATCAGTGATAGGCATGTGTACATATGCAAGTAAACCTACTCTCTCCAACAGCGATTTCCACAAAAGATTTCATTAAGGCATTTTCAACAGAAATCCGCAAAAGTATGATTGATTGCATGAACGCATACATTTATTGCCTAAACATACATGCGTATATCAACGCACAGAATTCTCTTCTTTTGTTATTAGTGCATTATGAACATTATAAATGATGGATGAAAATAAGTTTTTACCGCAAAATGTTATATCGATGATGGCTGTAATTAAATTGTAGCTATAATTTTCCGAGATTAATGTTGACCAACTCGATTGCCTTGAATATATGAAAAAGTGTTCTTAAAATTCAACAGTAAATATTAATTAATTGCAATTCATATGTGATATTTGGTTTGTATATTTAAAATATATACATAAAATCAGAATATTTTTTGCTGGAAATTTATTTTCTGTACGATTGTATCATACATAATTGTTCGAGTTACATTTGTAGAACAAAAATTATTGAAATAAAAACTCTCGTCTTAATTTCACAGAGTTTTAATCCATTAATTTTAGTTCCAAACGTCAACACATTTCTGTGCACAAATAATAATGACCGTTAATAAGTCTGATTGTTAACATAGTTTTAAGATCCGAAGGGGATCGTATTTATTCATGGAATTCTCGACGGGAAAGGCATAAATTATACATTCCAGGACAAAGTTAGGAACAATAAATGAGGCGGCGTTACAAGTTTTCTGTATTTTACCGAGCGTACTTAGTACGAAGATAAGGGTCTGTTCTCTGATGAGTAAAGAAGGAGGCGATAAAGCGAGGGTGGGCAACACGGAGAGAAATTTTCATAAAGAAATATCGTTTCGGTTTAAAATCAGCAAGAATTCCAAACTATCCAAATGCACATGTGATACATTGCCGGTGATACGTTGCCGTCACGTTCGTGTATCGGAAAGGTGTTATTCAAGATACCAGGTCACACGTATTGAATCGCGACGCCTATTAATTACCGAGGCAGCCTATAAATCTTAAACTTTTTTAATGGCTGCGTAAACGTACTATATATTACACGTGGTCTTGTCAATTTCGAATGGCTCTCGCGTTGAGAAGATGATGAATGGCATTTCTTTTCTCTTGCACGAAACTTTCCATAGATTTTAACGTTTCACGATCGAAAGTTTAATTAAGTATGAAACGTAATTGAAATTTCGCCTCGTGAATCTTTTGCGAATTGAATTTATCAGCTGAAATGCAGAGTTCTCTATTCTTCATTTATTTGAAATGCTACCCTCTTAAAAGATTAATTCATCTAACTTTTACAAAACTACTCAGGAACATTTATTCAAAACTCTATTTAATTTTAACGACAGATATTTCCACTCTTATTTGGACATCGTAATAATTCCGAGATCGAGTATGTAATGAACATGAAAATATTTTATTGAATTTTAATGATCCATCCATCCATCCATATCTAAAAAAGAGATGTAAAGTCGATACTCGAATCTATCGAAGTTTATTGTTGTCGCTTTTCCGCGATGCCGATTGGTTCTCTCGCTGCGCTTACTTCATTTGCAGCTGCCATCGTATATTTTGACAGTTGTGTGTATCAAGGAGTTAATAGTGTAATAGTAATAGCATAATGTTAAAGCTAAATAGCGCGCGCGAAGCGTCTGTGGTGTCTGGTCTAGTAAAAAATTGTTTTCCAATTATTATATAACATATGTTGAGGACGTAAAACCATGGCAAAACTAAAACCTTGATATAGTTATAATTGAACACATTGAAAATTTTGTTTATGTTACAAAAAGTTTGAATTTTATAAAAGTTTACTAAAGCTTATTTTGTCCTACATTTAGATTTTTGTACATTTAAAACTGTATTTTTTACCATAAAATCGGTGAAATATATGATCGTTAAGAAAGAAAATACAGGTGCACATGTGAAAACTATGCGTTCTCGTAGTATTAGTATGCAAAACAAAACTTTTTTACTATTATCGTAAACGAAGAACTTTGAGTATCATAATATTCGCAAAATATTCAAATGCCATGCAAAATACTTGATTATATTGACTCGTTAGAAAGAAAGTCAGAATAGTTTAGACGACGAAAACGCTTATTAGCATATATGTGATTAAAAACAGTAATTCTAACATTATTAACTTAAAACAAAGACATTTGTGATATACAAAATAAACTTAGTTTAGAAACAAATATATTGCTATCATTCTTCTATGTTATGCTAATGCTATAACTGAAACGTTGATGAAGCAGTTTTAATTAATTAAATACATAAAAAGATTAGCTACTAATAGAGAATTTAGTTGTAAAATAGGGACAGTTAACATTTTTTTGCAGCGAGAGCAAAAGGTTTTACTACTATTGCTAAATTATAGCTCTCACTGTTAAAAGTATAGCTCTCGCTGCAAAAAATATAGCTCTCGCTGCAAAAAAATGTTAGGTGTCACTAAATTTGCTACAGTAGCTAATCTTTTTTTCGTGTTTATTTAATTAATTTTATGACTGTGATGTTTTGAGCCGAATGATATCTGAATTATTTCCCTGCACTTTCTATTAAGTATAATACAAAATTACAAAGAAAAATTATAAAGTGCAAAAATAATATTGTTTTTTTTTGTGAAAGTTTATAAAGTGATTATTGAGTTTTTGTGTTTGTCGCTGTTTGTATATTTTTCTCAACCAGTCCTTCTGAATGGATGTCGCTCTGAGCAAACAGCTAACAATAAGTGGAAATGCAGGAAATACGTTTGGTTTTAATGACCACGCTTTTACAGAGGTAAATGTGCAAACGTTTTTCAGTGCCTGGCGAATAAATATTGGAAGGAATAATAAAGTGGAAGTTTTCACTTGCAATTCCGTATTGAAATACGTCGACACAATTACATACCCCTATTACGAGTATATCTGTTGTAACTTGTTACGTGCGTAACTTTAACTTCAACCACATTGGTTGAACCTTACCTGCTGCAATAGCTTCGGGTCGTTATTTTTGGCAACACACAAAATGGCACCAGATGGTGTTTTCATTACGCCGGTAACAAACCATCATCAGCAGAACGGCGCGATAGCATACGTGTTCGAAATAAAAAATAGTCCGAGATCGTGATACTCATAAACAAACAACCGATGGCCACTGTAATCTTCGCTAATTCACTGTGGTGTTGTGTATTATCAGATTTAATTTATAGCCACCCACAAGAGGATGCGTTGTACACCGCGTAACACACAATTAGTATCGACAGTGGGGCACGAATGGTATTGATTTTACAGATTTATATCCGTTCTTTTGTTCACATCGACACGGTGGTCGGGTGGTCGTAAGCTGCGAGCACATGACATCAAGTAAATATCATTCGATACGACAGTATATGAGACCTATCACAAAAAAGATTTAAAAAATGAGCTCTCCCAAAGGATTCTTTTTATTTCCACGATTATAAAGAATTAAAAAGTTAAAACGTTTTGTATTTCAGAAAATTAAATAATCTGCAAGCTGTTTTTGTAATATGAGATATGACATATGCAGCACATGAAAAATCGCATAATATAAAATCTATAAAATGTGATGATAATTTACATAATTTTTAAATGCAAATTAGAATAGTTTTTCGACATGTAAAACAAATTAAGATTAGTTTGCGTTAAATATCTTTATATTCTCTTAATACCTATCTATATTTTTTTTGTAAGAAAAACTGTTATATTATCAGATTCGAACGGTCATATCACGAAGACAGCATAATGCATCTAAGGGAAAATTTCGCATATACGTTGCGAGGCGCATAACCGCGAAGCAAAACTTCGAGCAGACTTGCGCCCACGTAAATGTCGTACCGTGAATGTTGGGAATTTATGAGAAGCCGGGATGAGCCGCGTTCTCTCCAGAGCCTGGAAACGTTCTCGATTTATCGGGCTTATGGGGAATTCAAGCATCGCCAAGGTGTCGTTCTGACGTTCTACTTTCACTTCACGTATAAAATTAGCAATCAATTTTGTTTAATTGACAGAATTGATTAAATATTTTTTTCCATAAAAACAATAATTAAGATTTTTATTTTAGACGTTCTTTGTTTTGATTTTTACAAAAAAATAATGTAAAATTCGACATTAGAATAAAATATAATTAAAAAAATTATAATAATGTTATCTAACTAGTTGTAAAAACACATCCGATCTTCAATAATTACAAATTATTGAATCGCTTTTTGTGTGTGTCTGTGTATTATGTTTAGCTAATATGATATTTCTACGTATAATGCGTAGTTATGCGATCAAGCATTGTGTTTAAAATTACAGATTGAATTTATTAATAAAGCTATACATTTAATTAATGCTTAAATTATTAGTACATTATTCAACGATGCGTTTCAATTTCTGTTTAGTAATATCACTCGGTACTCAATTAGAATTACAATATTAAGTTTAAATCAGAATACCATCTCTCTTATTTTAATTTTAAAGTTAATTATTTTGTGAGATCAAAATAGTTAATTATTTTTTTACGAAAATTACAACACAGTCAAACTTCTGATTCTCAATTATCTTAGAAATTGCTCAATTTGTAAAATTAATAATTTAATAATAATTAATTACTAATTAATAATTGGCAAAATAAGTGTTGAGCTTCTTCGATCGTATTAAACATGTTTTGCTATTTTAATTGATTTGGCAAAGTGGATTATAAACATCTTTCGAAATGTATGAATTTTCCAGTGTAAAGGGAAACTCATTCTATTCTGCACAAACAAAATCACAAAACAAGAAACAAGTCTTTCACACACACGTATACATTAAGCTTGCACAGATTCTAAAATTAAACTGCAGTTCTTGAGCAAATAAACTGCATCGATGTAAAAACGGCAAATGTGCGTAAAGATAATAAGTAATGTATGAATGAACGTCAAGTAATAATATTATTACGTGTAACAAAGAAAAATACATATATATTCTTTTTCAACAATCTTCTTGTAATTGAAACTAATAACATTCCTCTCAGCGCGTGAAACGGCGTGTCGTTTGCACTGTAATATTTAATTTTCTCTCCGTTTCTAGGCAACGAAAAAACGAGCTTTTAGTTCATTTCAATCAGTTCTCGCTACAGATAAAATGGGGTCGATTGATGCACGACTGATAGTATGATTGGGTTTGCGTACCATAGAATGCAGCCGATCGATGATTGATTGGTCGATTTTTCAACAATAGATTTCGTTACGAAATTGCACAAAGTCTGAAAAGAACTGAAAATATGAACCGTTAAAATATAGAGTGCATTTCCGGTAAAATAATTTAAACGACGAGTCGCTAATTGAGCTGCATTACACTGTTTCGTGATATAATCATTTATTTTTTAGCCGTATATGGAAAGAACGGTTTTATTGAAGTATCTAAAAAAAGTACCTAGAGATACATATCTGAAAATAATTATGTTAGACTATCTCTCTAAATAATTATATGGAACACTCAAACTGATTATTTGAATGTTTTGCATAATTATCTTGATAGTCTAACATAATTATTTTCAGACTTGAATTAGCTTAATTTTTACATATTTTAGTAAAACTGTGTATAATATCGAAACAGATATTTTCTTTACTAAACAATTTCCATAAATAAAATCCTATAATAATGATACGTAATTCCGATTCTCTACATAAATGTTTAAAATTATGTAAACAAACAATTTTGTTTAGTCGTATCAAATATATGTCTCAGGTATACCGCGTCAGAACTCGGTAAAGCGGGTAAAGATATTGCCGTTGACGTCGCGATACGTCAAAGTTTTTCAATTTCGTTTTCTTATTTGTGTTAAAAATATCGCAACGGGAACATACGTCTGGGAAGAAACAAACGACATCGTTACAGGGTATAGACGAGCCGGACGATACATCACTACGACGGATATGGTAGAAAAATACGCATCACATTCTCCGCCGTTATAACGACAAAGTCTGCGGAACGGCGCAGGAGCGGCGGAATGAGAATTAAACATAGGGCCCCGATAAAGTGACAAGTCGGGCGACAATAATGGATCGCGGCAGGCGAGAAATGAGTCGTTGCCGTTGTCGTTCGGTTTTCTTCCGCTATTCAGCATTTGATAAAGCTCGCCCGTGCACGCGACACTATACGTAACACTCCCATTTTTGTTAGCGCTGCTAACGTGCCGATGGTTATCGATAATGGATGAAACGTCACTGTTGCGCGCCACGCCGCTTGATACCACACGTCCAACGGTGCGACGGATCCGACGAAATCCAAATATTTCGCGACGAGTTTAAGCCGCGGATATTTACGCGTGTTACAGCTCCGATAAATTTCGCCGATGCATCAGGATTTATCTGCATGAGCTATATGTATATAAGAAAAACACTATGAGAAATAATTCGGGTTCTAGTGTTTTTAGCAGTTGAAAAAAACTTATATATTTTTATATAATTATTGTACGTGCGACAGAAATTGCGATTTTATATGAGTTGAATATGAGTATTAGCCGTATTTTCCAATATTTTTTATAATGTAGGAATTAAACTCGGGCAAAGGATATATTTTTGCATTCTCAGTGCGAGTAAAAGTTAATAATTTAAAGCTGAGGTAATCTTGATTTAGATTACCTCAACTATTCAATATCAATACTCTTTGATCAACTTTTATTTGATTTAAATAACGAATATATATTGTTCTGCTTTTGATCTTTCGCATTCCTAAATCTTCGCTATAGTTAAGTCTGTTAATCAAGACACATTTATGTTCTTCTATAAATCAACATTCTTTTATCGTGTATAATACACACAGAAAGACATATCGTACATGAGAAAAACGACTATGAATTTTGATATGACAATATCTCGCGAAAAGAGAAGAAATGTTAAATTCTTTGCTGTAAAATATATAATAGAAAGAAAACAAGCAGTTCTAGAAAAATGCGGACTTGGCAACATGAAAGATGTATTTTAGCTAGTTTACCGCTTACATAAATTTTACGCTTGTAATAAAAGATAACAACTACGTTATTTACGAGCAAAGTTTCCTACATTGTTATTAAATAAGTGCACATAGTTTTATAGCGGTAATATCATTATGCTAACAAGTCCATAATCGGATTGTATCGAGCCAATAGCATTTACGATACTCAGCAGAACAAGCTGTGGTAGAGAGAGAGACAGTGTATAATTCGATTTATGCGCTGCTTCTGCGTCAAATATTTGTAAGGCAAATGTTTCGTTTCATTTATAAATTCAAAAAGGCTCCACGTGTACAACTCAGAATAGTGATGTGACGACCATATTTTAGTTTTAAAATTGGCGACGTCGCTCTTTTCTGGTCTAAATCCATGTAAATTATTTTGATGTAAATTATTTTGGTCAATTGCAATGCGATTAGGAATTAAAAATTTAATTTGGCATTCATAAAAGTAACTTATTTTAGAATAAATATTGGAAATTTGTTACAAGGTGTACGACAAAGTCTAAATTGTTTTTTTATCATATTTACAAAAGTATTGGAGTTAGTGACAATTGAGTTACCACAATTTTTGATAGTTTGATAACAATTAAAATTTACACGATTTAAAATTCTATTGTCTCTAACCGTGTTTCTTTACCATTTTGCGTTGACCTGAAATTTTCCTGTGAATTGGCGAGCTTTTTGCTCAGTTGAAGAAACATTAACACTGTAGACAAATGTACAAAACAAAACAGTGTCAATTTCAGTTAGTTAAATTTACTGTAAAACAATTCTATCCCAATGCTTAAATGTAAAGTAACATTTTGGAAATTGTACGAATTTTGACATATTAAATAAAATGAATTGTAATAATATACAGAGTGTGATTTAAAAGGTTATTAATAAATAATATTTTTTCGCAATAAAAATTTAAACTATTTAATTTAGAAATTACATCAACTGACCAAAACCCATGGTCGAAATTAATAATGTCTTGATTTGATCCGAAAAAGTGCTGTGTGAATCCGACAAACCAAGTTGGCTCACAGTTTTTCTATGTTCATATCGTAAAGACGTTATATATTGCCAGTTACGGTCGATTTAAATTACTTTAATTGTTATTAATAAACTTAAGGGGTGTATAGAGGAGTCAGAATAGAGCACTTTTGATTGGGAACCCATATTCTCCGAAGTAATCCTGAGTATATTTTTCCAAACGTATTGCACATAAGTATTGTATTTTGTCACGTTGCCTTTAAAGAGCTATTTATTTTTATGGGCGTATGTAACTTTTTTTCAAATTATATATTGTCAATTTAATAATATGAGCAGAATGGTTAACTATCATGATACGTGTGTTTGAGAGTAGTTTACAGAACTGTGTAGAATTTCCTGTGCTCATTAAGAGTCCTCAAGCAATTTCGTGTGATTAACTTTGAAATTTAGCGGTCGCTTCGCTCGAAATATATATAGAAATTACGAGAAGTTTCTGCGGTATGCCGGGCAAGGATACCTGATAGAAATTCATCAACTCCGAAGCAGTCTATTACATTCGTCACATCATTTGCACGGGATAATTCGAAGTGTATCAGATAGCTCTCTATCTCTCTAGTATACATCTATTTAGGTCTGGTAATACTATTGCCATGCTATGCATTAGCGTAGTTCGAAAATTACTGCTTACTAGTCAATTCGTTGTGAAATAAAATTGCTTATTCGGGGACATTTTGTTTGCACAATTTGTTTATCCAATGCAAATGCACATACATGTGAATCTTTTGCATTTCTGTTTTAATAGACATTCTTTTTTAATAAATTTATAATATATATATATATAAATATATGTATATATATATATATATATATATAATT
Organism: Temnothorax nylanderi; assembly: GCF_030848795.1. Lineage (NCBI taxonomy): Eukaryota > Metazoa > Arthropoda > Insecta > Hymenoptera > Formicidae > Temnothorax > Temnothorax nylanderi. The sequence continues at coordinate 1,889,163 of NW_027249083.1, forward strand.
TTATATTATTATAAAAATTAACATTTTGCGCGCTAATTTTTAAGAATCTTCTATAATCCGTCATGTAATGATTAATTTAGAATTTTATTACTGTTTGGCGTAATGATAAATTTAATGACAAAGAGATTTTAGAAATAAAAGTAATTGTAAATAAGAGAATAATATACATAAGTAATATATGTAATATATTGGTAAGAATAATATTTTTTAATACTCACATTGTATTTTTCTTTCTTTTTCAGGTAAGTACCCCAAGCGTGAAATGCTGTCTCAAGAATACTTATGCTTTCGAAATTTTGGGCCAAAATATATACGTAAAGTATAAGTACATATTTTAAGATTGCACGCATAGAAATATTAATTCTATAAGAATATAACATTCTTTTCTCTAATACTTTTTGCGAGGTTATCAACGCTAAAAGCGCGCACAGATAATGTTGCATCACTCTCATCCTCAAAGCTTTCTGAGTAAACCAAAGTTCATTGAAATGATCGATAAGAATTCGTCGGCCTGGGCATTATACAGTGAACACACGATCCTATAAGTCTGTCAGAGGAATGTCTTGGCTCGATTCCAAATCCAAAATGCACCTCGTACGCTAAACCAACAAAGACTTCACGATCGAGCCAAGACGACTGTTTTCCTTTTCCGGGCCAGCATCATTACCGGTAATAGTGAAATCGTAATGTTTCGGCGAGATATTTAAATACCTTGCATATTTGCACTGTCCAAGATATCTCAATAATGCAATTTTCGCCTGAAATGCTCTTTAAATTAATTAAACATTCTATACGACAAGTATCTTACGAATATATAAGTATTTCTTCATCTTACAGCCGAACCTTAATATAGATAAAACACAAAAAATTTTTATAAAAGTATTTGCATAAAAGTTTACATTTTAAAGAAATAACATTGCTTACTATGCAGACATTTTTAGAAAAAGTTCTAATTAATAGGAATTTATTTTTTTTATTTACCATTCTTTTTAAGATAAATAAAATATAATTGTTTTAAATGAAATCTTCATATATCTCAGATGATTTGTTCTTCATTATAATATTATAATATTGCATTACTATTCTCACAACTAGTTATTTAAAGAATTACTTTAGAAACTGTAATTGGAAAATAGCGGGTGTCAACGAAGGAAAGAGAAAAGCTATTATCCAAAAGCATTCAGAATTAAAGATACACAAATTTTCTTATCTAAAGACATTTATTGCGTGAACAATAATATAAATTAGAAATTAAAAGATAGAAATAAAGTTATACAATGAAATATTATATCTAATTCTTCGATAGTTGGATTTATCTATACACTACAAATTCTTCTAAAAAAGAAATGTATATAAGCGATTAATCACAAGAATCTAAATATTGACAAGTAAAAATATATATGCAGCAGAAATAGTGTAGTGAGACAGACTTTATTTTTTGTTACGGATTAAAAGAGTTAGATGAAAGATAGAAATATGGCAAGTCACCCGTTAGAAGCGCATATCGAACGAATGTGCAATGTCATCAATCAAACGAGGTTTCGGCTTCGACGGACAACAACGAGAATGGCGTCATATGATCCGTAAAATAATTGATGCAGGATGGATGATCTCTCCTCATCTCATATGACGGATTGATAGGATGACTTCACTCTTTCATGTCGCATCAGTAACTTTGACGTATATCCAATTAAGTTTTTTATATTTATCATCTCATAAGAGAGCTCAAGAATTATATAACACGTTTACAACATGTAAGTAATCTGTCGCAAGCGCTTTTGAATGCATACGAGCGTTTCATCACGTTCATTAGAGAACCTCTATGCATCCGCGAGCAACTCTGAAGTTGAATTGGAGTACTAGAACTTGTTTTATGCGTTTCGCAACAGCATCATACATAATTTTTAAGTAATGAGATTCTTTTACAACATAAATAACGTTGCATTAAGCTATTTGCAAATTTATTATAAATTCCCTGTATTAGCAATTTGTAATTTTGTTTTGTGTAATTTTGTTTCCATTTGACATAATTACATCATGTTTATAAATTTTGTTATAAATATATAACTAGGCTAAAATAACGGCTAATAACATCAATCAGACAGATTAATATTTTTACATTATTTTATAAACTTATCTACTAAACAATAATTTATATATTATGATAAAGCAACAATTTTTCTTTTGATATTTGAGACATCTTTATTGTAAAAACTGTCTTCTCTCTTTCTCTCTCTTTTAATTTATTAGAACTTACAATTAGTTGCGTAATAATATCGGTTTTATATAATACGTGATATTTTTATTTTTTCTGAGGGGTGTACTGTCAGTGAAATTAATCGATAAGCTTGTACGTAACTTTATCTCTTCCACTATTTTTATTTTTTCATGTTACATTTTAACAATGCAAAGATTTATCAAAAGATCTCTTTACGTCATTAATTTTTGAGAATTATCTGCAATCTTTATCTCTTGCTTCTTTCGTAATTAAAGCTTGGAAGTGGCTTGTAAACTATTTTTGTCTCTATAAATAATGTAGAACTGGATAGATCAGATATCAAGACATTGATATCTTGTACATATATCTATTGTTTTGACACGTAAAATTAATTACAAATGTACACAAAACATTGTTTCATGTTTATAGAAATATAATAATTCTATTACGTTTCAGTAAATTATTTATAACTGCTTTTCAATATATTTGTTATATTAAATTTTAATTAAATATAAGCTATCAAAGCACATAAATTTATAATTATTTCAATTTTTAGTATTTAATTACTTTTATATAGGATTGAAAAAGTTTTTTATACATTAAACACATATTGAATAAAGATGTACACTTGAAGAAAATTAATAATATAATTTATAATATAATATAAATTTACTATAAATTTATTTCTAGTTATTACGGGTTGTGAGATAAGTTTATCTTGTTTGTCTTACAGCTCGCTAATCAGAGAGAACCTGAGGTGTTTATTAGAATTAAGCGTTACTGTTACATAGATGCTAACAGACGAGCGCTTAGCGCTGTATCTCTATCGTAATTAAGGAACATGTTGCGCCCAGGAAGCTCACTTCGCTAGAGATAAAATTGGCCGTGTCGCAGCATGCTGTGCCTAGCTACATCCACGCATAATATGTTCGCGTCCATGTTATCTTGTAATTTTCTAGTCTGCCTCGCGCAAAGGCATGCAAAGGCAAAAATCCGCAAGATGAAAGAATGATAACATTGGTGAATACAAGAGGCAAAAGCAGCAGAATTTTGTCTAAAAAAGAAAATGTTGCATAATCCTTCAGCCTTTTCTAATTATATCTATCTTTGTTATTTATCATCTGTTCATTATTATTTGATTTTCCAGCTATTATTTCGAGATTTGATTGTTTTTAAGTACTTTAATTTTTTTTAATGGAACAATTTACATTGTCGGATAAAGGATCAAATTTTTCTTAATTTATATGTGACGTATATTCTACATAATATTGCATTTATCTATATTTCGAGAGAAACACACATAACACATATATGCAATGACAAAAAGAGAAAGAAGAAATAAATATTAATCGCATGCTGAAAGCGTTTAGAATGGACAAAGCTTAGAAAGAAAAGCGAATGCTAGTAGATCCAGTCGACGGGAAAATTTATTTAAACGAACCCGTTCTATAACGACAGCTCGACCAAAACTCGCGGTACTGCCCTTTGAATTCCTCACACCCGCGTCGACCCAACCCGACACTCGACCCATTAATTTTTCAACCAGTCAGCAATCCACCTTTCGTCACTTCCTTTTTCTTCTTCACGGCTCTCTCCATTCGTTCGTCCCTACACGAAGAGGTTTCGTCCACTCAGGATGTCCCGGAGCACCACTTAGCCGACCGCCATCGTTGCAGAAATGAATAAAATCGCACCGCCTCGATCTCATCGTTGGACATGATCGATCCGTCGCCGAATATTCCTATTCACAGCAAAAATGGTTTCAACAATCTGTTTTGTGAATCCAATTAACACAAAATATCTTATTGTGTTTAAATTTATAATTCAGTAAAAATATATTACACATTTATAAAAATAATGCCATTCGTAAAAGGATCGTTTCATAGCTTTTTATATTTAACTTTAGCATATTTTAGAGATATTATTTATTATATTTTGAGATATTATGTGATTACATTAAGATGTTTTCTGACAATCTTCTTAATAAATATAGCGTTTATAAAAAATCTCAGAAGTGACACTAAAGGATTTACAAAATCTAAACAATTTTCAAAAATCTTTTACTCCAACGTTAAAGAATGAAAAAATTATTTGGACTAGAAAAAGTACGTCATTTATAGAACATCCTGCATACTTACGATAAATAAATTTCTGCCGACAAATGCAAAAATTAGTTGATGTATAAATGCTTTACATTTTGCAGAAGTACATAAATTAATATCAACCGAAAAGACGTTAGTTATATTCAAAACGTGCTGAAAGTACTAACAACGCGGTATTTTGTTGTTTTTTTATCCGTTTTTTTATCCATGTGCACACCTTAACACAGTAGCATGTATATTATAATTAATTATATCACATGCCTACATTATCGATGACAAGCCGATGACTCTTAAGGTGAATTTTTTATAATATTTTAAATGTGAATTTTTTATTTACTTGACTACTCGTATTTTTACTTTACTCCTACTTCCGTACTTCGTATTTTTTCAAGCTTCCCACGAGGCTTACTTATGTGATACTTCTTTTTGAGCACCACTTAACCAGTTACTATAAACATAACTTTTCAAACTAATAAAATAAAATTGTTGTGCAGATAGCACGCAGCTTCGAGTATTTCCATCGACTTCGCATATTTCCATCAATTAAATATGATAAAATATTATCAAATAATTTTTATTGATGAATTAAGACGTACATAGATAGTATAGATAATAGATGTAATCGTATATCAATTTAATTTTAAAGTACAAAATATCATTTAATAGAAACGACATCTCAAAAGCATCGAAACGCATCTTCATCTACTCTTTCACTTCTTTTTTTCCCTACTAATCGATAGTACTTAGCAACAACTGACGGTGAACATGTTGACATTTATTCAAAATTTTCCTTCTTCAAACAATAGCTCATTCTCTCTTTGTCGAGTCCTTTTATTAACCTTTCTACCGATTTCTCACATTTAGGTAAATTCTATAATAGACCCGAGTTGAGATACGTACTGCGACACATAAAGGTCCTATTAGCATTAATAGCACAATACCCAACATGTCGCACAATATCTGAAGCAGCAATTTGAATATCTTTTTAACATTAAGTTAAATGTGTATATGGTTTTAATGCGTAAAGATGTACAATTTATCTCTTATTATTACTGTCTTATAATTTAATTAAGTCTAATTTAGATTTTTCCTATTAAAAAAAAAAACAATTTTAGACATTATCTACCCATTACACAATTTTTTGTTTTACTGTGTGTATCAAAACCGGGTATATTATATTTAATAATGTTGTTTATGTTGCTCAATCTACGTTAACAAAAATTATAAATTGTTAAAAAGTAATGGATTTTTTAAACAGTATATTATTTTATAAGACATTGAAATTGTTCTTTGTCAAATGAGCTAATGTAGAATCTTCTTTTTTAAAACATGAAATCTCTAAAATAATAGAGTTTTAAGTAGCATTATGAAACATAGAATGAAGTGTAATACAGTACGGATCCTCAATCTTTTAACAGTTCTATTATTCCTTACTTCCTCAGTTTTCGCGCATTTGTATGACAACACAAGGAGAATAATGGCATAGCATTCTCCACTATCTACGAATAATATCCGGTGAATTTGAAACGATAATCTTTCTCCAGAAAAGAGTTCCAGAGATAAAAGGTGATTCATTCTCCGGGAGAATTGCAACGGGAGATAATTTAGTCAATTCGGAGGACGACGCTTTCGATTGTTCCAATCTCTAGTTTCGCTTAAATATGCCGTTGAAATGGAATTACCGATTTTATCGTACAACACGAATTCATACCAAAATAATGAATAATCAAAGATAAATCGATAGAGCTGGAGCATTGTTTTTTTTGTATATCTTATATAAAATATCTAGCTTAAAATATAGGACAATTTTTTATCGATATACACAGAGAATAGAATAGATATGAATATTAATATAATTGATATATGTCTTTCTTGCTTTAACTTTTAAATTACTCATTATACATATTTATCAAACTTAATGGAAAACTTATATTTTAAGTATCAACCAAAATTAACATCAAAATATTTAAATATTAATCAAAGTTAACATAAAACATTATTGATATTTCATACTATAATATAAACGTACTTTATTGTCATCGGTTTGATATTATTCTATCCGGGAGGAGTAATAACAAGTTATCAATTATTTGACACAAATACAATTTATTTATATTTAATCAAGGAGTAATAATTCCGTTTATATTCAACAAGAGATTTTACAATATTATTTTATCAGTTTATTAATAATAATGTGTTTTTTATTTATTTATTTTTTTGACGAAGTAAAGTAGCTGTGTTATTTACTATTAACTGCTTAAACGAAAAGATATGATAAAATATATAAGTTTCTTAAATGTTATAAAGAAATTGGACCATTGACCGCTCACATTTCTAACATTAATTCTTTTGTATATTATAATACAAATTATAAATATAAATATTATAATTTATAATAAATTTTTGTTAGTTATTTAGTAGTTACATTGCAGTTTCAACAAATTTGACCAATATTTATAATATTATATATAATAAAATATCTATAATATAGGACTTTCGTTTTCGGTCATAGTGAGAGCAATCGAGTTAGATGTCTATACAAAATTTCAATCGATATCTTATTATGAATGTTTGACTGCACAAAATGCGATAAACTTGAAACTTTCTAATTAACGCTATTATTGGAGGAGTAATAACAAGTGCAAAATGAAAAATAGCTATATATAGATTATTTATTTTTTATTCGTCTCGATTTACATGAAAAAGTCGACAAGTAAAAAAAGTAGGGTTGCGAACTAATCTTCGCCGGGAAGCTTTTTTACAGCCTTCCACTTTTCAACGGATAATCTTAAACCAGAAAGCACGAGATCTTAAGTAATCATCGTACCCTCGGCTTCTCAACTAGGCGGGGAGAAATATAGGCGAGCCGAAACATTGAATTGAAAAAAAAGTCCGATATTTTACAAAACCTTTGGACAATTTTCGATGAATCTATCATTTGTAAAATGTATGAAAATCTATAATCTATTTGAGATTAGTAAGAATGCGAGCAACCTTGTTCCGATTTTCCCTTCCTCTTTGTTTCCATTTTCTATCGCAACGCGAAGATCTGTTCTCTTTCTTCTACAATGAAGAAACAAGCTGAAAGACAGAATTGAACATTTTCAAAGGCCACCGTGTTCACGATCCGATGAGAAACGAAGATTGGAGGCGCGAAAACTAGACGGAGGTAGGATCCATTTGTCGAAACCGAAAAAAGCTGGAAAAAACGAATGAGACTGATGTCCTCTCGCCAGAACGTCGATGAAAAATAGTGGAAGCATTCGTGGCGTTATGTGCAGTCGTTGTCGGACAGAAGTGACGAATTGCGATGAATCGATGCTTTTCTGATGATCATTACTCTGTTGTCAAGACAATCGCATTTTCTCAAAAGTGCTGTTTCAAAGCGTAAAACTCGCAACAATGTGTGTTTATCTCACGTTAATCAATACACGTTTAAATATGTATTTAAACTGTTACCTTATTACACCGCATAATAATTTAATGAATTTAAAATATATATTGATATATCATATATTGAATATCAATGAATAACATGTGATACAGCTATGTTTATTTTTATTGAGTTAGTTTTTTATTTAGTTTTATAATAGTGATGTCTAATAGTTTTATATATTGAATATATACTACGTGGAATTTATAATTGTATCTCTCTTTCGTTGAATAAAAAAACCGATCATTCGTAAGTAACGGCGAAACTCCTGAGCGGATTTTCGCGGTGGTAAAGTTTGACTTTCATTCTACAGGGTTTATTGGATACGCTTTTATTACGTGCACTGTACAGCAAAAACAAATCACAGCGGTACGTGTGTACATATTGGATAATGGTACGGAAAGGTGGATATTACGTAGACAATTTAGATTTCATTTCCTTGCATCGTGATTGAAATCTCGGTCGTTTGACTATGTAATAAGCACATTATAAGATGTATGATACAACGATTCACAAAGTTGACTGGTTTGTTGATCATTAAAGTAGAATAATGGGATATGAAGAGAAGCTTCGATAAACTTACGGCCGTGCAAACGGGAAGCAAGGTTTGTCTCTTTATAACAATTCCTGCGGGTCACATGATAAGCAATATTTTATGTAAGACAGTTTTCAATAGTAGTATCTTCTACGAGAAATGTTGGCATTGATTCAATTATGATCGACGTTTTAGGAAACAAGTGTTTTCCTGAGGGAAATTCGATAAAATAGAAACAACAAGCATTTCTTTTATTCACTTGTTTTATAGGATAAAGGACAAATTGCGTTATACATCAGAAAAACAGTAATATGTTTTGTCAATAATAAAATCTCAAAGTTAAACAATAGCGCAAGCAATTATTTTTGAATGTAAATTGTAGTAACCAGAGTTATTCTTATTGAAAAAATGTTTTTAGCAAATTTTATAATAATTACTGTTGTTAATTTTATTATATTAAAAGATTTTTACTTTTGCTGAGAGCTGTGAAAACTGTTAATTAATTTAAATATCTAATGAAAACAATTTGTCATCATATACTTCAACGAACTATCTCATTATTTCTATGAATATTATTTCTCATTACCAGTGAATATGCACACGTTGACGGATAAATAATGCAGTGTACTTTAAAGCCTTGTCGTCTTTCCTTTTGATACACAATCCTCGCACTTTTTGCTGTTTAATCATACGAACGAATAATTTATAGCAAACTAGCAAATGTCGTTGCATTGTACGACGAATAGGCAACTTACACAATATCACGATGTATAGCATCGCGAAACGTACATCGCGTGCCAAGAAACTGTGTGTGATAACTTCATTTTTTATATAATCATTAATCGCGTGAGCATATTTCAAGCATGTGAACTCTTAGATAAGTTTTTCCAAGTACAAGACACGTCAAACGTTTGTCATACCGGGTCATAGTGCCATAGATTCCAATCATTATCCCAAATTCTGGGTCAGTGCATCAGAATGTACACATAATTCCTGCCATTTCATGCTATTTTTATTGACTTTTGTTGATGTCTATCTTTACCTTAAGAAAACTGCGCGCATAACTGCACGGATAAACTTGATGTGTTTGCAACCCAGGATTATCTCTTTAACACAGTATTGTACCCATCGTATATAAAACAGGCTGATATAACTATATGGACGATCAAAGCACGCTTGACTTATCTTCGTGAAAAATAGTTAGCTAACGCGAGACTTTAAGAATTAATCGAGCGTTTATGATAGATCATTTATCAATTTCGTTCAAACACAATACTTTCAGTATACTCGATTAAGTTAGATTGTTATCGTTTGAGAGATACTTTAACGAAGATAAATATCTCTTATATAATACAGAATTTAGAAATAGACAACATTGTTGTATGCATGTTAAATATGCATTTACTATGTGTAATAAAATGCGTAATAAAAGAAAGATTATGGGTGCTTTCCATTTACTGACACAAGTCGACACAAGTCGACACAAATGTTGTTCTGTCTTTGTTACTCACTGAATGCAAAGAAAGATAGAACGACGTTTGCGTCGACTTGTGTCAGTAAATGGAAAGCACCCTTTATGTTACGTGACGAGAATATAACCGTTTTCTTTTGTCTCTATACAAGACAGTCTCTAATCTTACTACTTAGAACATGTGTACTACAACGAATTTTATAATTGAGTTCAGAGAGATAGATTTTCATATCAATCTCGTACACGTCGATATCATACCATGCATTCTATATTGACACTCGTAATACTTGAAATCAAGGTAATGCTTTTATTATTCATGAATGGAAATATCTGTCAGTCATATTGACGCAGTAAAATCCGTTCTTCTTATGAGTTTTCCATGAAATAAATTATTAGTTAAAGAAGTTCAATTCAAGCTATATTTGATCTCACGTTATTTTAAGAAAAAGCACATGATATAACTCAAATATCTCGTGTGATACTTTAACAATTCTTGAAAAGCGATGATCAATTAATAACATTGTTAAAAATGATTTATATATTGTGTGTATTCTACTTATAAATAATGCATTTTGGTGCCGTATAGCATCAATATAAAAAAAACATGTCATGAGCAGCTGTTTGGAATTTTTGGTTGTCATATTTAACTATAGACAGCAACCTCAATTTACGGACTGCTCGGTTTTGCCAAAATAAAAGTGCTCTTTGGTTGAATGCATTTCATGAAATGCATTTTGCCGGACAATTAACATGTTCACTGCATTCGGCACGCATGACCTACGTTTGACTTATCTTTTGCAAATCCAGTCTGACCTATTTATGCATTAGAGATTAAAACTCTATATGGATCAATTTCCTGTAACCAGCAGCTGGTATATGTATATGTTTAGAAAACGTAATTTCCAACAAAATAAATTCGTAAACATTTTATTTGTATTAGCAAAACGTAGATAAACATGTGTTAAGTACATATCTGCATCAAATTGTGTTTGTCGATTAATTTAATTTATTGAATGTTGTTCAGTAATAATAATAAATAATCGTAAAAAGAATTTCTCTTGGATAAAAAACCGATGTTTTATATTGCGTCAGAAAAATTTTTCGCACATGTCTATCCATTAATACGCTTACTCGAATGCGTATTGTATGATACAGTTGTTTATTCGCAAACCAATGAGACTGCAGCGTTTTGCTGGGCACGTTCATGGAATAAAATTCAATGACTCCAAAAGCCAATCGACAATGTTCAGTGTTATATTTATCGGATGATATTGCGTGGAGATCCGAAATTGCATCGTATGCGGACGACTGCTTTTCGGTCGTTCGTCCGTATAATATATTCTAATGGAAACTCAGGCGAAAACGCCAGACAAACAGGCAGCAAAATTACATCTCGTCCACCAGAATATAGAAGCGATCGTAATGAAAGGGCGTTTAACGTCGCAAATTAGTTCGTATAGATGCGAAAAGTACACAAGCGTTCAACCGTATAAATTACGTTATTCTGTATCTATGCATGAAGAGCGCATAGATACAGAGTATGTTGATACATTGTCAGCTGTATTCTACATTGATGGATACTTGCATAGTGAACATACAAGAACTTAAGTGGTTAAAACTTAATAAATATAACGTTATCTGTATATGATATCGTAAATCTTTAAGATTAATATTTTAAATTTTATTTTAATGCACGAATTGCGCAATACGTAATCCTGTCTGAGATAAGCATATCTTAAATTAGCATTAAAATTCTAATTTTATAAATATTATAAAAATAATGCATAAAAATATTAAGACTACATGTCATCTTATATACAATATATTTTAAATATATTAAAGTTTACAGACAAAAATATAATTTTGTGAAATTTTGCGAGCATGCAACTGTCAAGTACCAGAAAAATTATTCACTCATTTAATCCTTTTTTGCAGTCATGAGGTAAATAATTTTGCTTTCACTGAGTGCTCTACATGGGTCAAGGCGCAATTAGTTATCTCTCTAGCTTTAAAATGAATTACTCCATGTCTTCTTAGTATATTCTTGTACAGTTGATAGTATAACGACCGAATATTTTTTAATACAATAGTGAATAGATATACATAGCATTTTCTTATTTAATTGTTAATAATAATGTATTTTACGCAAAAAAAGAAATAAGTTTCTATAAGTTGCGAGTTGCGATGTTCATAGCTTCTTTAAACTTAAAAAATAAGTCGTATTATGAATATGTTTTTAAATGTTACATTCGTATCGAGAGAAGATAATATTAATAAATGAAAGTGAGCGTAATGCACTTCTGAACCATGAAAAACTTTAAAACTAAAATATATTGGTTTTTCTTACAATTTTATTAGAGAATACTTTTAACAGGACTTCAAATATTTCTTGACAACTTTAAACTTTATAGTAAAATCTATTAAAGCCGAATAAGCGCAAATAAAGCTATCTTACAATTAGTCAAAAGTATTTTAAATAAAAATATTGTAATAAATTATATAAGTTTAACACAAATATATATGTACAAATTAAAAGTCACAGCAAATTTTTAAAATTCTAAATAAATAATCATATCTCAGTACCTTTGTTAAAATTTAACATAAACCTTTTTAATTTATATGAACACCGTCTAGTTTAACTTACTGCATTTAATTTAAGAAAATTTATACTCTTGACTTTAGCTGCATATGCTGTTATTAGAGTAGGACGAAGTAGGACGAAGTAGGACGAAGTAGAACAGAGTTATATAAATGTGCAAAAAGATAGATATTTAGTATTTAATATAATTATATATATATATATATATATATATATATATATATATATATCAAAAGTTAACAGCTTGCTATGCGAGAAATCTCTTTATTCCATAGGCACAGGATTTTTGTTCAGAGGGCCCTTTGTAATTTACAGTGGCTCCTTCCTTGCCGCACTATAAATTTTATCTGTTCAGTGCTTTATGCAGAAAAGAAGGAAACTGTGACGACATCGAGAAATTTTATTGTAGTACCTTTCTCATCGTTACGCGAAAGCCCATTAAAATGTCCAATTCACATGTTTGCTTATACCTATACATATGTTCGGGAATACTCTGACATTTCTACGTAGTCGATTTACGAGGTGCACTTCCCTAATGTCAGAAGCAGGCCACTTGCTTAAGTAGTTATCGATAATCACAAATGATCAAGGCACTATGAAAGTTTTAGTTGTAACCATATCCGAATAATATTTTTCTATAATCCTATAACAATACATGAAATTGCGGAGTAATAAAATATCAATTATATATTAACAGACATATAGCAATAATTTGTATTGTTGCAAATTATTGCTATATGTCTGTTAATATATAATTGATACAATGCAAAATTCATTTCGTTGTTATCAATAGAAGTAATAAAATTATTTAGAATTTATCATATTGGATTACGGCGTAAAATATTTAAGTTAAATTTATGCTTATCTGTTCTTTTTAAATATATGTAAAATATATTGCGTCTATTAATACTTTCTACAAAAAGTTTGGCAAAAATCTTCTTCGAAAAAGATTTAACGTGGAGGTGATCATGAATAATTTGATCTGCCGTGGTTAATATACATAGATATATTGAGTTAAATGCTTCTTGTATATATAATGTATGTATATTCAAGTTTCAACTTCGGCTTATTGCTTTAACTTAACTTGCAATTAGTTTGCAAGGCACGCTCTTGCAACAAAAAGTAGTTAACTTCATTTCCTATTCAGACGATGGACAATGCTCTCGCTATTACAATTAAACTACAATACGATAAAAGAAGGAATCCCATTTCCGACTAATTATTTCCTCCAGCATACTTTTGGCTAGTAATTGCGGAACTTTTACATGAAAATAATTGACGAGGACATTGTTCAATTTATTAATTAAGTGTTTAAGTAATATTACTGATTATTATTGCAATTATAAATTGTTATCTTAATTAAAGACAGATTGTTGCCATAAAAAGTTATTGCAATGCTTGATTTGCATTCTCTTTTTGTTTATACTTTAAAATTTTTTTCGTGTAACACATAATAGACAAATATTACAGTCATAGACAATACAATCTCTGGGGAAAAAAGTTTTTTAGTATCTTCTATCAATTCTATATTACAATTAAAAAAGGACATAAAAGAAAACACGAAATGCAGATTTTGATTTTTAGATTAATTTAGGTTAGGCATAAATGCCGATCGAAATTTACGGTATGCTAATAATTCACGCGATTAATCCCTATGTGTTCTATGAATGAGCTCTTAACAAAACAGTTTAATCCGACATTGCGCGTGGGCAAACTGACCTCGGAATCTCGTAGGCCAAACACTTAATAGCGTTTCGCAACCTTCAAAAACAAATACTCGATCGAAATCACATTGCTAACGGTCGATGGACAATGTGCATCGAACCCGAAGAATCGTTTCACGATTCGCACCATGCGAATTTCGCGCATACCCTACCGTGACAATCCAACGATATTACTTCGATCAATAGGACAATTACTGACGTAATTGTATATCGAGTACACAACGAGTACACTGACCGGTATCAATCGCGACGGAATCGTGCAATACGGAGTTATCTGTTAGTTAGTCGAGATATCGACGCCATTCGACCACACTGGTACATATTGGTTTAGATCCAGCTGTTGCCACATTCCCCAGCAATACATTATCAATGTCCAAGGAATACTATTGACTATTCACACAGCGAAATACAGCATCGTATATTTTACGCTATATTAGTTCAGATAACTTGAAACTTATGCATCGTATATAAAAATTTATTTATTTACTCGCGATATGCTATACTCTGACTTGTATTTAATTACCATAACTTCTGCGCTAAGATAACATAGTAAAATTATTTTTATCTTATATATTTATATTGCTAAAAGAATAAAATATTCTACAGACTTATACATTTCGAGTGAGAGATATTTAAAGATATTAAAATTTTAAATAACCAGCAAATTATAAAATAATAATTAATTACACTTTCAAAGATTTTGTGGATAAAATAATTCTTTGCACGATAGTGCATATAATATTTCTAAAAATATTACCGAAACATATGTTTTTGTATGTCCGGCGTACAAAAATATTTTTGGATCAAATGTCATCATCTCGTCATTTATGTAGAAGTTACCTGATCCATGAGGACGGTAATGGGTTCGAGCAAGATTGCACTTGGCTAATAGCCCCTGGCATACTTCCATAGAATTTAAATTATTCGCGCTAGTTAAGGTATTCTCTATTTCCAGTTTCAACTTATCTCAACCATGAAATCAGGTCGCCTAGGGATAATACTATTGAGGAAAGTCAAAATCGATAAGTACAGAAATACGAAGAACTCTCGTAAGTCTTATTATCTCATTGCGCTGCGACATGCAGCATTGCAGGATATTCAAGATAAACAATTTTATCTTCGATTATACAAAAAAGTATAATATTTAAACATTTAATTTAATTTTTACAATAGTATCATAAATCACTTGTAGAAATTATTCCTACGCATCTATGTATAATAAATTAACATTTAATTCTAATATTGGTAATGGTAAGCAAATTACTCTTTTTTTTACAAAATGCAATATTTATTACATATGTATTTACAAGAAATTTAGAATATATTATTAAAAAAAGAAAATATATTCAAATTATGTATAGTCAAATACTAGTAGTGATGATTAAGGATATTTGAAGGTATTAAAAAGTTGTTTCAACATTTCTAACATTCTAAATAACATTTTCTAAGTTAGAAAATAATTGATCCTTGCATCTGCTACCCAAAGAGTGCGATCGCTAGTGGATTGCGAGTGTTAGGATGGAGAGTAATGTATAAGAGGTAAGATGTTCATAACGATGAGCGAGGGTTGAGAGAACCCGCGCCACCTGTTGCCATGGCTACCGTTGGGCGAGCACCGGGATTTGCGTCAGTTCAAACTGCGGTGAAGCAAACGATGCCCTCGTTTAGATCGATTATCCCATTGATCAAAATTCCATGCACATGTTGAATTAGCATCAATATTTATCTAATCACTATTATTACTCTCACAAAAGTGATGTTATATCTGTTCTGCTACATATTTGTAATCTCATTAGAATTTATTGAGCTTCAATGAAAAGCAAATATCGCTTTGATTCTCTTCAATTATCAGTATTAAATTATCTTTCTATAATCGTATTTTAAATCTGTTAAAATCTATTTTAAATTAAATTAAGATTATCTATTTGTGCACTGCAAATTAATTCGCGAAATGTCATTTACTCTTAATCATATTACTTATAATTATATTATATTATTTATAATTTAGAAATTGTTAGTGCTTTAATGGAAGAAATGTTGATTTAAAATATGTCTACTGTTGAAACGAGGAGTTTGATATTTCTGGGATATTCTGCATAGTTTGTACTTCTAAAGTGTATGTATGTGTGTGTATAGTAAACTTTCGTGTGTAGTATACATGGAACAACAAGTACTAGTGACACAGCTCATGCATCAATAATGTCGGTTCTAACAATCAACAGAAACGATTAATAACTATACGTCGCGATTAAAATGATGAAGTAACGATTCAAGTGTGGTCGCACATACACACACAAACACACGCACACACATTATGACTGTGAAATGAAGGGCTTTATTACAGGGATTATCCCCTTGATTGTTATCAGCAGTTTCACCTCTTCCTCCCGGATTTGTTCGGATCTAAGTGGTGATTACCTGCCAAGCGATTGCCGAAATTGCGAAAAAAAGAAAATGACAGCTTGTTCAGTTATATCCCTTCGCGCTTTCCTTCGGTTTTTTACGAAGTCCCCACGATTCGAATTTCATCAGCGTGTGAATAGGCGTAATCCGCGACTCTATTTCGATGCAGGATTGCAATCAGAGCACGATTGACAGAGGCGCACAGTCACTGGCTTCGCCTTACGAGTGGTTTTCTGCAGTTTGTTGGAAAATGAAGGAAAACATTACACTGCATTCAAATCGTGTAAGAAGTAAAATTATATTAAAACATAGAAATTGCAGAAATATACAAATAAAATTGCAAACACGTTTTATTTGTATGTTGGATAATTTTTATGTTCTGTATTGACTTAGCCTGAATAAATGTTTTCTTTTCTTGACAAATATTTCACTGAAATGCGTTTCTTTCTTCTTTTCAACGCGATAATTTAATTTACTCGGCATTCTGATAACAAAAACTTATGCAACTCTAAGGATTTACAAAATAATGGTGAATTATTAAAATAAGAGTAAATTATTAAAAGTAAAACTTCTTTACGTAAATAAATTTTAAAAAGAACAAATGTACAATATAGCGATATAAAAAGGAAATTACCAATTAAGAAATTGCATGAAAATTCTGAAGGCTTTGCAAAGTTTGCAAAAAGAGTGTAGTATAAGCTGCTATTATTTTTGAAAGTTTGTATGAATTTGTGAAGTATCAAAAAAATGAGGAAATAAGCTAAGAATAGCAACCGCGTTAATAACCTAGTTTCTTCTGATATTCTACTTTAAATTTGATTCAAAGATAATTCTCTTACAATTCAAGTAAAATTAAGAAAATGGTCATTACCTCGTATTTATGCTTCTTTTTAACTAGCTCCTTAATTGTCTTTCATTCTTATTGTTAGCTTATTTCATTAAGCTCATTATATTCAATGCATTTATTGAAGTTAATAATATATATACAACGCTTTTACTCCAGTTAGTCCAACCAGTGATTATTTTCATGGTATTATAGTTTGTATTCAACTGTTAATTAACTTTAATTAATGCTATTATAACTTGCAAAGCATAATTATTTATTTCTAAATCTATATAGTTATATCTTAAACAGTATTGTTATTATTACGATTTATTGTGTGTTATTACGATGCTGAAATGTTATGGTCTTTTAAGTTTTATTTATTCTTCTACATAAATTTTTCTGTCTTGAATTCTTGGTTTGATATACCACCTAAATAATACTGTTACGGTTACTGCATACATATGTATGCGGATTTTACATATTTCATGTTGACTCTAGATTTACATCTCTTGCAATCGCCTGCGAGAACCTTTGCAAATTAATGTTATTTAGATATCTTATAAAGTGTTAAATGCTATTTCAAAAAAATATTTACGAGAATTGATTTTACAAACAATTAATTTTATACAGCTAATAAATAAAAAACTGCAGAATATAATCTTAAAAGTAGCAATAAAATTAATGTAAATTATTATAGTAAACAATTCACATTATTTATATATTGCGATACTTCATGATGAATTATTTCTTCCAAGTTCGTGATAACAAGCTTGTTCTTCTTCCTGTTTATTCTATTTCATAATTAAGTATCAAATTTTATGATAGCATAATATGATCTACACACAACTGTAAACAAGTTAAGCGCTTGTATTATTTTACTGCGAGTGGATACACTAAGGTTTATGAGAACATAATATATCGCTCCCTACAAGGCATACGGTACAGTGAAGGTGTGAAGGTTATAGCTATGAATAGGTCAAGTACTTGTATTACACTTTCATAATGATGAGAAACACGTGCACGTACCATACAGTCAACTGTGCTCGCGATCTTTTTTTATGCATTTATGAGTATACATATAATATGAGCTATATAATTGTTATTTCCTTGATTCAAATATGTCGATCATCATAACAGTTTTGACTGATATCATTTTTATAATAAAATTTGTCAAAAAATACATCGTGAAGATTTCGACAAAATTTGACTAACTTGTTGTTTCTAGTGCTTTGATTTATTTGTTTCTACTTTAAACTTGTTGTAGAAAAGAAGCATGCTCTATTTTATGTAAAGTGTCTCTCAGATATGCGAAACAAGATATGCGCAATCTAAAATAAAAATACATCTATTATTTTCTTGAAAACTTGTTCGGATTATTTCTTCATATCGCGTATATATTCTTGAAGATAAATTTCACAGTTTCTTGTGATAACATCTATTTCTCTTGTTTGTGTGTTCTCGTTCAGACTCGAGAAGAGATAGTTGAGAAGAAGATACCGCGCAAACTCGAAACAAAGATTTCTTTAGTCGACGTGATAACGCCTCAGCATAAATTTCTCTTGCATATCGAGCGCAAGAAAATATATCTTTTTTTCCACTTGGATGCACATTTACGTCTTCTGTATGTCACAGATCGGTGAGGCACATCTAAAATGCATTGTAGGATCTGTTGGCAAAATTTACGCGGAAATTTAGGTAAATGCATATTCTCTCTTGTGGATGGTACCTTTGACCCGAATCGATGGTGATAACACGCTTTTATGCGCGCCTTTATAGGAAATCCGTGCCATGCGTTCCATATCCGAAAGCGCATAATGCGGCTGCAATTGCATATCAATTTGTAACAGTGATCTTCAACCTATAACGTAACGACGTTTCAAGAATAATATATCCATAATAATTAATTGTAGTTGTCAAGCAAAATACAAATAAAATTTTCATTGCTTATGACGGAATATATTAGTTTATGAAAACTTAAAGACTGCTATATTTCTATGAATTTTTTATTTTTGCTACAAATATTTTAACAGAAAATAAATGTAAATATAACTAAATATTGAAAAATTATTTATTTAAAGAAGCCTTATAACAAGAGAAGATATCAAGAGATTAAATTTTGTAGAAAGATGAACGTTTTTGAAGAAGTAGCTAGAGTTAATCATTGAGAAGCATTGACAGCATTGATTTATAATAAATTAAAAATATATATGCATGCAAGATATAGAAAAATATATATGCTGGTATCACATTTATAGATTACATTCCACAAGAAGTGACCACTTTCTTTTTACTGCTTTGCCTTATAGCTGTGCTTACGAAAAGGGTATTTCCACGAGAAATTTCTTCGGTTCAAGATGCTTGTATTTTCTCTTTGTATGAGATCTACTCGTACACGAGCATTATCGGGAAGTTCCAATTGATCCGCGCGCAAGTGGCGCGTCCGGCTGTTTTAGTCGCGAAATAAAATAGAGCAGATAACCAGAAAGAACGGAAAGGATGCCAAAGTGGAGCGATGGCTATTTTCCGATGGCAATCGAACGTTCTAAAGTATAAACGTTCTTTTTTTCATAGGTCGATTGGTGAGAATTGTATATGCGAGATATAGATAAAGTGATCTTAAGCTTGAAAATATATTCGTGTTCTTCGTCGAGTATTGTCCATATTGCTTTTAAGAGATCGCAATTTTAATCGTTTGCGTAACGTTGAATTATATTGTTCATATAAATCAGGATACACATGTCGGACTTATGACAAATATTGTTTAGCAAGAATACATGATATCGTTTACTCAATTATTCATAGAAATATTGGCATTTCAGAAATATTGGCATTTGTCTATACATCTTATAGATTTAACGTCTTAAGATGATAAGATTGAAGGTCTTCTTCGTTGAAAACGGATCATTGTTTATTCCCCGATGTAAAGGTTCAAAGTTTATATCAGCCTTGACAGAAAGGGATCAAGCAGTACCAGGAACAAGGTCTTTACTTAATCTGGCTTGTGAAAGAGGAACAGGGATACAGTATTTTCCCATAAATAATATAAGTAGCAGGATAAAAGAAATTGGTTATCTATTTAAAGAACTGCAATAATGCAGTGTCGCAATATATGCATTTGAAGAATGATGTAATGTAGTATATATTATATAATACATAATTGTGTAAAGTAATATGTAGGTACTATGTGCGTTGCAAGTATATAGTGGTACAAGAAGATATATTGAATTTCTCTCTCTGAATTTATTTCTTATTATTTTACTAGTCTTTTTGCAAACATAAATTTACCATATAATAGATATCGAATTAGTTTTATATTCTTTTCATGGAAGGCACTAATTCAAACCATTGGCAAAACTTAAATCGTTTATTTCCTTCGACTGTTTGTCTACTGGACGCCACCTTCGACGCAGGAATTTTCATTTTCTTTCTCATCCTTTCAATGAACCTTTCCATAGATATATGATCAAAGCACGCCCGTTTTTTCTAATGGTTAGATACTGTGAGGATTGCTTTTAGCGCAAATCGAATTTAATAATTTTCTAATGAACGAAATAATGTGGAAAAAATATGTCACATATACGTATCGAGTAAAAAAAGTAATTATAATTCAATCTCTCTCTCTCTCTCTCTCGCATCCGTGTTTATTAGATTACTTTAGGGTATATTTTATCTATATATAACATGTACTTCTTGCTGACTCACACACATTTATAATATCTCCTCTTTTTCTCTGACGTCCCTCCCGTTAATGAGATTCTTCCAAAGTGGTAAATGAAACTCGACTATAATCATGTATTCACAGATAATGTTTGCTCTATGCAAATTGAAGAGGGAAAATACAAACCCCCTAGGGAATGAGGCAACTGTAATATACTGAGTTGCTCTGTTATAGCGTATCTAGCATTAATTAAATAAATATTAATTATTGCATATTGCCGACCTCAAAGGACTTATATTCTCTAATATTTTGCATGACATGTGAATTATTTTGTAATATTTATTTATATTGATTTTTCTGTATTTTGCAATTGCAATACATATTTTGCTGTAACGTATAATTAATATTCAACAATCTTATTTAAATTATGCTATTTTTTTAAGTTATTATATAAAGTTATTTTTAAAGTTTATAAAAACGTAATTTGTTTTCTTGTAATTAAGAAGTAATAATTATCTCAACAATTGTTTTCAATTTTTTTGACAATAATGTACATATGGAGGGGTTAAAACCATAGTGGTGTAAGTCAATTTTTTTGACCACTTTTTTTTTCTTCTTTTTTCAACATATCTGCATGTGTAGACTGCATCTATGAACTTAACTCGATAGGTTAAAAAAAGTGACTTACACCACTATGGCTTTAACCCCTCCATATATCATATATGTATAAAAAACTTTTTTACTTTACCTAAGAAAATAACATATATGTTAAAACACTAAATTTATTGTAATATATCATACAATAAATGAGAAATTATCTTTCAACCATAATATAATGAAGAAGACTTGCAAATTACTATATGTCTATGAAGAAACTAATTCCACGTAGCGACTTATTATTCTTGATCGAAAATGAGTGCTACAAAATGGCACACGGCCAACAGATGATGTATGGTTATTATGCAAAAAACGTAATTATCATAGAATCTCAGATTCTACGCCTTCATTTTGTATAGAGCCACTGGCAGTGTAAATCTCTCACCACATGAATATTTAATTAACATTAATTAGACAAGCTAAAATATTAGCCATAGGTACTTCGCGAGTTTTAGAAAATATTATAAATATTAATTAAAAAATTATTTTTATTTGTTAAAATCTCTCCAGTATATTCATTGAAACAGTCTGAAACATGTATGAGAGAAACTAACAATTGCAGTCACGTCTTTCACGAAAGGAAAACCTCGACTGTCAATGCATCAACAAGGAATGTCCACTTTGCAAGCCGAGCCCAACTTTGCAAAGCACACAGCTGGCAGCTTTCCAATTGGTTTGACCTATATCCATTTTAAATGACAGCGAACGAAAAGCTTTATGCTTTACGAACTGTGATTTTCTTGCGGTTGACGGTTTTCTCCGTATATCTAACTGGGTATAGATTGCTTTATAATTGAAGTGTTATATTAAAATGTGCTTGAGTAAATCTATGTGAAAGTGCATTTGTTGAAACGAGATGAAACGTTAGTAAGTAATGTGAAATTAATATGCGTACAAGACGATAAAGTATTTTTTAAGACAAGGAATGAATTAGTGCAGAAAGTTGCATTATAGCTGTTTCATATTTAGAAAAATATGTTTAAAAAGCACATTGTTATTCTCAGAAAATATTCCGCTTACAGAATACGTTTTCAATTTTCTTAAATACTGCGTAATAATTTTATTTATAACGGTTATTTAATCTTTGGATTATTAAATTTAATAATTTATTGTGAATGCAAAATATGCATTAACAATATTATAATTATCGATATGTAATTATTTTACTGTTACATTATCTTGTTTTATTAATATGGATCACGTACAGATTTACATAAATTATAAAATTAATAAATGATCTGAGAGGTATATGCGCATTGATAGTCTTCTTTTGTTGCTACTTTAAATAAAATAATAATGTATAATATGTGCTTTTATCTAATTAACATTCTACATATTATTTTCTATTAGTAACAATAAAATTAGATTTATACATATGATGTATATTATCTAATTAGATCCTATGAAATATAAGAATTATTTAGGAATTTAATTTTCTTGTGGTCAAATTTTTCATCGTCAAGAAGATTATGGTTAAGAATGTCGTATACAGTAGAAAAATCAAGGTAGATAAAATCAAAAATAAGCTGTAAGTTGTATATATTAAATTCAATGTGCAGATTATTGCAGTCCTAAATTTCCTCTGCGTTATATAATATAGGTTATATCCATGCTTCGCGCATGGATTCATAGAAAGTGCTGTGTTCCATTTCCATTAGAGGATTCTTCCACTGTTTTCCAAACATAGCACTTTCCTCGCACTTATTGCATTCATCGTCAGAATTGCATTCCGGATGCACACGAGAATGCGTCCTGCAGGACCCGTGGACTATTGGATAACATGAGAGGCCACGACTGCCTGCCATTAGCTTTAACGTGTTCGCCAGTATAAATTTGCACATGCACGGTTTCATAATAAAGTTCCGCAACGATGGCGACGAAACATAATGACAGAAAAATTCCATAATATAATATACATGATACAATGTGATATTGTTTAATATTTATGTGTTGCACAGATAAATGTCGACACTTTGAGAGAACATTAAAGAATAATATACAGCAAATATTCTGTCTAAAAAAATATACCGCAAGAAATACATTATATTTTGAAAACTTTATGGGTACATAGTATCTATGCATATTAATGTAAGCAGATATTAATTATGTATTGTTAGAATTATCTCAAATTGGAAATTTTACTAAACTGTAATTTTTTTTTACTCATTATAACATTTTTATGTTAACTCATGATTTCGATAGCTTTGAATACAAATGTAAAATTATAATATATAAACATATACGATTAAAAAGCCATCTTCTGCGATAATATAGTTCCGTTTATATGCATAAATTTTGTATACATATTTTGGATGGATGGATATTTTGAATTATAATATAAATGATGGATGAAAATTTCTTTGCTCCTTGAGTGAGTTTTACAACCTGATTGAGTTTTGCAATACTTGCATTTCAACGAAATCGCAATCGGATTTATAATGAAATTGTGCAAAGCGATATCGATTCGACGGAATGACTATGAAAATTTCAGCGCGATAGGACGTTGGTAGTCTCACGGGTACGTCAGATCGCATTGCCTTTTACAAAAGAATGTAATTCTACGTTATCGTAGTACGTGGTGGAATGAACAAATGGAAAAGAACGAACAATTTCTAGAGATCTATTTTATCATATTGACTTCCTTCCGAATCTCATTTCACAGTTTCCACTTTTTGCATTGATAACGGATTTATTAAAATAAGATTGATTGCTATAGTCGAAAAATAATTGAATGTAATACAAATGAGATATAAATGATATAATAAAGTCGAAGAAATCGTAAGAAATAAAATTTTTTATTTCTAGTTAATCGCATTTTAAGAATTTTCAGGAAATAGTATGCATAAAATTAAAGTTTGCATCTTTACATTATAAGACAAATTAACGGTAAGAGTTTTTATTAAGTTATGTCATAAAAGTTAAATAAAAGTAAACCAGTCTCTTAATAATGTACTAATATCTATCTCGTAACTTCGACAATACCTTACTAAATTAACCAATTAATTTGAATCAGAGAGACCTTTATAACTATATAATGCTAGTAATTTATTTATCCAGGAATAATCTATTTGTTGGCACACATTAAATATATATGGTTATCAAAATAAATTTTGATTAATATCGTGCTTGATTAATATCGATATAGTGCTTTGTTAGTACTTTGTTCAACCATTAAAGAGAACTTATATCTTATATCTCTCTCTGTGTAGTTCTTTTTTTCTGTATATTAAATTTTTGTAATTTTATTAACATAATAGTTATTAAAAAGCTTATATTCTTTCCGTGTTACATGAAGGGATCATGAGTTATTATAACATAATTGTTTATACAATCTAAAGTTTGAAATATTAACAATTTAATTAAAAATAAAACAACGACTTAATCTTAACAATAAAACGAATTTAAATGATAATGTACGTAGTAATAAGAGATATTGCTTTGTTAAGACATTATGGACATTATGGTGCATGTAACTAAGCAATCAACACATTCTCAACTAAACTTTATTGAATATAATCGGTTATGAAGTACAATATAAGCACTCGGATTTTTATATTCGTAACGTAAACTAAAATTCAAATCTAAAAGACCTATAACAATATATCACGATAAAATTCAATTTCTGCTGAAAAGTATCTTATCCCAAAAAATAATTGTAACATAAACGGTAATATAATATAATAATAATTTAATATAAACGTTTAATTACAAAGTTAATACTTAGCTAAGGATTAATAATACTGTGACTTTAATATTATTTAATAATTTAATATTATTATTATGACGTTACTAATGCATAATATTATTAATAATAATTAATGAGTTAAAGAAGGTATAAAGGTTAAAAGAAAGTATAATTTTTCTGTAACTATGAATACTAATAGCTGCTCGTCTGTGTTAGTGTGATACCTAATCCCATTATCGCTTCATGGACCATTATTCCATGAACCGTGATATCTTAGTCACCTAGTTTTCATAGTTGCAACCAGATATAATCCCGTAACATTGCGTAAGTGTTTAGAAACTGTTCTACCTGTTGCGACGGCTTTGTAAATCTACGATAAAATGGAAAGGATTCCAGTTCGCTAAAGCTTTTGTCATATTTCAGGTTGTTATTTAATGTGCATACGTTATTTAAACTATTTAAATAACCATTTAAATACATAATCCATCTTTCATATCAAACTCGTTTGTGAATCTGATTATGATTATTATTTGTCAGTGCCAACCAAATCTCAAATCGTTATCCTAATGACAGATTTTCGGATGCAATATTATAAATTAATTTATACTGAATTGTATAGATATGTTTGGAGCTTCCTTTTATAAAACAATTTTTTTGTATTTTGAAATATATTTTTTAATACATTGTAAATCTAATGTTTAGTTTGATAGTATCAATTTATCTTGTCATATTTATTTTATGTTCACGCAAAATGCGTTTAATATTACGATATTTTCATAAGAATTGCATATTGAATTAAATTATGTATAGATAAAGTGTGTAGCCGCGAAAACGCATTTCAACTGATAGCCATTATTGTTCGCAATGTATTATTCTTGCCTTATTATAAATCGTAAACAATTTACAAATACAGATTATAATTATATCATAAATATTCTCTTTTATCACTAATATTTTGCAATTATATGTAATTATTTATTATTATTTACAAGTTTACTGTCATGTGATAAAATATGATTTTCTTTATTATTTTCAATTTTTTCTTAACAAAAATAAATAAGAGCAAGAAACAATAATGAATATGTTATATTATAATAATTCCTGTAAAGTAAGACTGCGACGATTGCAGCAGGAGATATTTGCATTCCATATTTATTGCTTCACCTACTAGACACTTTGGTAAATGTATAGTAATTTCTTGGAACGTTAAGCGCGTTCCCCCAGCTGTTATTCATCATCTAGAGTGGTTATTCGGCCAATTACATTTACTGTGAATGTATTTGTGTAATTTCTCGTTTACGCCTTGCTCACTGTACCTATATATGTTCGTGTGATTCACTTTCTATGCTTCAATAAAGCTACTAAAATTTGAATCGATGATATTTGTATCAACATACATATAATATCAACTGTTTCTAATAATAAGCAAGATAGCACAGTTATATTTATACTATGCTTTTCTACTTTATATATTATAAATATTTTATGCTTATTTTCCTTCATATTGTTTATATGAACAATTAGCATACTAAACAATTAGCATCGTTACATAAAAATTAAAATCATTACTATTAACAATTATACATATAAAGATTCGAGTAAATATCAATATTTTAGTAATATTACATTATTTAAGAAAAACAGGAAAGATGTTTAAAATAATATTGCAAACAATATTATTTAATGCACGAGTCAGGTTAAATTGTATTTGTGTAATTACACGTTCCATATTACAGCCAAGTTATAGCGATAAAATTGCCGAAGGGAAAACTGCTCTTATCTTTGTCGCGATTGTGGAATGGAGACGTCTGGCAAGCGTCAAGCGTGACTGGTAGTTAACAGGATGACCGTATTTCCTGCTGGAGAGGAGATCGATCGAGGCAAGAAAATCGAAATTGCGATGGCCTAGAGAATAATCGAGGGCGAAGACTCGAATGGTAGAACCACGTAATGGCGGTGAGCCGGCCAATATTGAGTTATGCTAGACCGGGATTGGCACCGAATACTAGATCGAGCGATATTACGTATTTAGGTATTGCGGATGAACAGCCGCAAGCTGACAGTGCTTGATCCCCGCGTCAAATTCTATAAATGGTGAACACGTTCATGCTACTCTCGGCAAGATTTATGAATTTCCTCACACATGGGGAACGTCAGTTCTCTTGTGTATGCAACGCATTTTTATCACAGACGATAGAAAAGCTTCCTTCTTTTATATTAAAAACTTGAATATAATGTATAATGTATGTATATATATGTAATAAACTCTGCTGTTAAAAATTGATAGTTTCCTCCATGGAAAGGCATTTTAGTTTAATACAACTGATGGAAAATTGTAGTGGAATAAATTTGATATTCTCGGTTCGTCCGCGGTCGATTTCTGTGTTGAAACCCTTCAATAAACCCTTCCGTACATGGGAAACCACAACGCTGAACGCTGATGTAAACAGGCAATCTCAATTATCACGATAAAACGGTGTTATCACCAAAGATCATATTTATTCATGTACGAATCACACTTTAACTACAATAACGCTTTTAATTAAGCCTATTTATTTCATAATTATATAACATATACAATATGTTACATAAATATACATAAATTTAATCTGTAGTTGACTATTTAAAGAGAAAGGTGATTTATGCATCTAAGAAATTTTCATTTTAGTTGAAAAAGAGAAGATATCGTACACACATTGTGGAAAAATTATTGTATTTAGTTTAAATACATAAAAACAGATGATATTTTATGCATGTTTTCTTCTTTTATATTTTCATTTACGCTTCGGCGAGATCCATGAGAGAAAAGTGCAACGACCGTATGTCTGTAAAATTAGTATTCTGTTCACAACACTGGAAAATTCTGGAAACAACTACGGGGAGCAGTCTCATACGCTTCTCGTTATTAGTTTATTTATTTCTATCACAAGAGTTCGCGCATATAATAAACTTTATTAAAATAAGGTGTATAATATACCATTATCATTTACGTATGCATAAATATACACGTGTATACATATTAATTATATTATAATCGCGCGTTATTTTCTAGCATTATCATTATTTGCATGAAAAATAATGTGTTATCTTTTATAATTTCGCAACTTTTGTAATTAATGCAATATTATGTAATAGATATTACCGGTAAAACAATTCGAAAATTCAATTTCTCTAGGACTATTCTTCTAATAATAACTTTATTATGCTGTATCGATCCCCGCGATCTCCAAATAATATAATTATAATGAGCAGTCTATGATCACTTGTTTAAAATATTTGTACAATCACTCTTTTTCAATAAAATCATAATTCTTTTGTGACAGAAAAAATGTATTGTTATCGTTTGCATCACTTAACAATAAAATATCTCTTCTTGATTACTAATAGAAATATCTATCAGATTGTAGTTAAAGATTCTTTCTTCATAAGACTAGGATCGATAAAATCGATATTTAGAATGTCTACTTTATAATCTCTGAAAATTGGATTAGCCGAAGCTCTTTTAATCCAAGAAGGATGTCATCTGATTTGGTTCACGCGACGTTATACCACACCGTATAATTTGACAATGACCTAATTAGAGTGTAAGCTTGTGCCTCTGTTGTGTAATTTACACATAGTGAAGCGTAAATTAGGATCCTTGCAAATTTCAACCCGTAAGTTACATTATAGCGATGCTCATCTCCACATCTCTAATGCAAATTCAGCGTATATATTGCGCGCTATTTAGATAATGTAATATGTTTGGAATGCTTCACTTATTTAATGATATAATATTCACTATTCCATTAAAACTTATAATTACTTACCTCATTTTAATTATATATTTTAACTGTCTTATTTTAGAACTAAAAGTTATCAGGTATGTGTGTTTTATAATTAATATATTTTTATTAATTCACGTTTTCTAATTACACAGATACATGCTTTAAAATTCATAAAATATCTTATTACACACATGTTATATCGAACAAACAATATGAACATTGAATCATCTTTCTAGAAGAGCGTATAATGTAGATAATGTAAAAATTGAATAGTTATTGAAAGATAAATATGTGAATCTATTGACTAGCAGGTTCTAAGCTTCTCACGCTTATACCAGCAATCTATTTCTGTAACCTTATCCGGGGTCGAAACAATGAAGGGTCCATGAAGAGGGGATCGATTCGATAGCAAAGTAATATCTCAGCGACCTTCTGGCCGTTAATAAGGACATGCGATTATAAATAAAACATATAGAACTAAACATACCACAACGAAAAGATCGTAAAATAATGCATTTTAACGGTCTTTATCTTCTCAGATTAATAAATATTTTATGGAAATGTCAGATATCTCAAATTTGAAATACGAAAATCTTTTCAATATTAATTTTTACAGACGAGAAACGTTATCATATAGGTACAGGAGAACAACAAGTTTTTATTTTATTTTAAATTTTATTTATCATGAATTTGTTTTTCTTTCCCCACTTCTCTATCTCTTTCACTCACTCAAAAGAATGATGTTTTATGTAAATTATTCTTCTGCTGCAGAGTATTACTTTAGGTTTTAATAAAACTGCACAAATATCTATTATATTTTCTATAAAGGCCAATATACTTTTTCGATAAATCGATACACTGGGTTAGAATTCTGGCCAGGCCGTCATGTCAAAATTTCCTCAGCCACGAAATTAAAAAAGAAAGATGCCGCCAGCTTTCTCTCTTTTCCTTTGCTCATTTACTCGTACCGCGTAAAGATATTCCTCGGTCAACTCTACACATCCACGTGTAAACAGCGTAAACTGGGGATGCTTAAATTTTCACATAGCGCCGCCCTTTCGTAGTCTCCGCCGGTTGACCCTGTGAGAGAATTTATGTACCGAAGGAATACGCCATAGTTCTCTTTCATTCTTTCCTTCATGTATTCGCGATGCTTTTACCCACCTTTCATAAACCAGCGCCATTTTATCATCGCATTTTATCGTACCTTTCTGCTCAAGATACGCGCGTTCTCTCTCGAGTGCACAAAAGTGTTTTTAAAATATTCATAATACATGCATACCCTTTCAAGACATTGCAGCTTTAATCTTACGTAATGATACTATAATATAGTCAAAAGAAACGTTGATTTAAGTAAGGGCTTAAGGAGTTTCCTCGAAAAATGTCCGATACACATATTTATGTTTTTTCAAGATGTTAATTTGATTGTTGAGAGATTATATATTATATATATAAAAAAGTATACCAAGGTAATCAGTCATTTCGAATTTGTCATTTAACTTTACATCAGTACTGGCAAAATAAATATATGACTTTCTCCGGACTGAATTTCGGATAACAAATAGGTATAGAGCATACATTGATGGACAGCTGAACGGTGTAGAAGCTTCATTGAGCTTCGAATGGATTCGCAAAGCTTTGTGCATTTGCAATTCCCCAAAGGAGATCTGTTTAATCTATTATGCTAGATACGGTTGTCAAAGATTATTTGATTGTATCGTAAGTACGTGATACAAGCTACTGCTTAATTAATTTAATGTGTAGACAATGATTATGAATGCCTTGTACAAATTTCGCACACAATTAATGAAATATATATATATATATTTATTTATTTATTTATTTATTTATATGATATATTTATTAGATGAAGCACACATCGTGTGTGCAAATATATGTTTTCATAATTGCATCTTCAAATGTCGATAACCTTTAATTTGCCTTTTTTAAAGTAATATTTATAATTACATTTACTTTATCTAATATATCGAAGAAAAATGTAAATTGTACGGTATTGGAAAAGATATTAGGCAAGCATTAGCTATCTTCGAGAGGAGGACTCTTGTTAATTTCGAAATAAATTACTTGCGACTGCAGACACAGGCGAGCACAAAGACGGTACTAAAATAAATATTAGCTAAGAATTAGCTACTTTGGAGAGAGGAGACTTTTCTGTTAATTTCGAAATAAATTATTCGCGAACACAGAGACAAGCGAGCACGAAGACGAAGGCTAATGAGGGTTGATACTCTGTGTTTCGCGAGGGGTAAACGAGCTGCTTTCCGCAAGGAGCTAAACTCGATCGGAGCGTTTGTAAAAGACGGTGGATTTGGTGCGGGTGCCACGTTGGGCTATGTATCCTACCCTAACTGCGCTTCGCGTTTCGAGGTGGACTAATTTATGCGCGGTAAGTCGCCCAGCTTTAGTGAAACGCTACGCTATATGGCGTAACTTACGTGCACGTGACGTATCTGCCATGTAAATCGTACCACGAATCTATGGTACACGTGCGGTATCTCTACGTGTGTTCTTCAGGACAGGTCTGCTGAAAATTATAGGCCCGTCTCTTCCTGCTCTATGCTGGGACCAGCCCCCGTAAAAGACACTACGATCGCGGAAGATTTGTTGAAGGTGGCGGGTCGTCTTCCTGACTCGGCCTTCGCGGGGGGAACAAGTATAGTCCCGCGGCTCTTACTCAGGGTCGAACTTCGTTCATTGCACGTATATAAGGCCTGGGAGTTTAAAGCTTGATTTATCGCGACGACCAGGAGGGCACGCCGAAATGCGAACAGACAGGCGCGACAAGAGTACAGAGATGTGATCTATGGATACTAAGTCTATTTCGGCTTATCTGACACGGAGACGCAGCTCCGTGTAATGCGTCGACGTCACGAGAACGTCAGAAGAATATTGTGTTACGTTGACATAGAGCGCTTGTCATCCGGCATAGGCATGCAAAGTAATCTCCTTACAAGGATGTAGATGCTCTTATATTTTTGTATTTAGCATATGTTATTTTGATAGATATGTACATTTATCTGAATACTTCTGAGAAATTATTTCTATATTTATATTAATATGCGCGAAAGATCTAATTCGTTAAATATAAATATAAAAATTTTAACATGCAGAAATATTGAATAGGATTTTTATTACGATGAATTGCAAGATGCGCATAAGAAAGGTATTCGGTTTTTAATTATTCTTTTAAAATATTGCTTTATTACGCAATATCTAGCATTTTTTAATGTCATTCAAATTTGCATTTACTTTATAAAGTAATCTGCGGAATTTCGATCTATTTTGTGTTTTTTGATTTCTCCTCATTTTTGGAGTATCCTCTGTTAGTTTATATCTCCTCAACGCTCATAGCAAAATCCACATCAGGAAGAATCCGAGAAACCAGGAAGAAAATTGGAAGAAAAGAAAAGTGGCCAATCGAGATGGTCGTGAGGTAAAACTTAGGGGAAACGAAGTAATGTGAAGGGATGGTTGCCCCAGGAGATAAAAGTAGATTTTGGATGGCACTTTGGTCTACAACGACGACGTCGCAACGAGTGGAAGAGCTTCTTTTTAGATCAGAGTCGATGGAATGTTTGTTCACCGAAAGAATGTTGACGTTACGTGGCACATAAAGATAATTTAATACAATCTAAAGCGAGATACATTTTCAGTTGTGTAACTCTACTGTTTTATGAGAATATGGCAATTGTTTTTGATACTTCTTTATGATTATTTAGATAAATATAAAATAAAATCTATTTTATGTTTTGATTCTAGTGCGTTATCGTAATGGACGACAATTTCAATATCTGTCTTGTTATTTTAACTGATTTGTCGTTTTTGTTATAGCTGATATACTTTATTTTATTTTTCTAGAGAATTTACGTTTTTCACATTTTTATTATTCTGTTTCATTTTCTAAATTTTTTGAAAAAACATTTTTGAAAATTTAAGCATTTATATGTAAGTCAACTTTCCACCGGTACGGTTTCATGTTCGTCTATATTTTATTCTCTCCTTACAATTCTAGCCTAGGCTAAATCGGAGATAAGATATATGTAAGGGTAAAAAAAAAATTCGTAATCGATAAGCCACGCGATTCTTTTTTTACAGGACAAGCTATCCCTATAATTACGTGACATGAACATGGTAATTTTGGGCCATCCAGCAATGTCAAAAGCTTCCTAGATGTTGCCTTACATCACTGTACTACAATCGGGTCTTGAATTAACTCGATATAAACTTCAAAGGTCACAGAGCCTACAAAGGTAGCAAATAAGCATGTGCTCTTATTCGTAATACCGCAGAGAACCGCAGTAATTGCTCATCATATTCTGACACATATTAATGGAACACATAAGTAAAGGAGCAACATAATTCTTTACTCATATAAAACGACAAAATTGTAATCACATTATAAGCAATGCAATAAACAGACAATCTTTAAAATTAGATTAATTATACAAATAAATTAATATTTTTTATTGTTTACACAGGATACTACTTAAAAAATTATAATTTGTAGACTTAATCTTATCGCAAAGAGAGATAAGGAAAATTGTTCATAAAATTTTACAGTTTCACATTTCAACACATCTTTCCCCGGTGTAAATTTTATATTTCTTACGCCTGTACGTATGAGCATACCTATATACAAGATTTAATCTTTTCTTATATCGGAAATATATACGTACCCATATTTCCACTCGTATTACTTTCCCAGTCAAAATCACAGAAAGATATATCTGTTTCCATATTTTATTGAGTTACGTAGTTTCCTCTCTGTAATGCAACCGAAGGATAACAAAGGGAGACCTAGGTAGGATCGTAAAACTTGCGGATATAAAAATATCAATCTCAACCTTTTTTATATACCGAAAGATATAAGTATCTCTGCTTTCAACGAGCCATCTCTCTCTCTCATGCGATGAGTTATATTTTTAGGTAAGGGATGCATGACTTTGATACATTTCTTTTCTTCGTAGTTGCTTCTTCTCTTTCCGAAAATTTCCTAACTCGCGAAACTGCTTGAACTTTATCCTGGGCCGTCGAGTTTATTCTCATTCTGTACTTTTCTCTTTCATTCGCGGTATCGCGAAGAGTTATGGCAATACCGAACACACAGTTTTCACCGTCTATTTTTGATAATAACGCGAAATTGATTACGGTTTTATCAACTTCGAGTCGATTGCACTACCGAACTTCAATACTTTTATTAACGATGTGTTGCAAACGTTACTGTCATAGCAAAATTCGATTGTTTATTTGTTCATATGAACATATATGCTATTGTATTTAGATTAGAACATTTTACGTAGTTATTTCGAAGGACTTTTATAAAATGTAGTACGTTTTTTATTAAACGTGCACATCTAAGTTTTCTTTGGTAATAATAAATTTTTAGGCAAAAGTTTCAAGGTATTTTATTTCGATAAATCTCTAGAAAATTCTGGTATTCACCATTCTCTCTTG
Organism: Temnothorax nylanderi; assembly: GCF_030848795.1. Taxonomy (NCBI): domain Eukaryota; kingdom Metazoa; phylum Arthropoda; class Insecta; order Hymenoptera; family Formicidae; genus Temnothorax; species Temnothorax nylanderi. The sequence continues at coordinate 1,923,716 of NW_027249083.1, forward strand.
ATCTACATTGATCCTTGATCGTCAGGACTGCCAAGAGAGCTCACGTATGCATACGAAGCAATAGCTTGGAACTTTTTCGGTTTCGGAGCAATTTCAAAGAACTTTGCCTGAACGGGACAAGTAGCTTTACGAGCGATCTAGTAGCCATTTTATCACCCTCACTTACATTGAGTGGTGTGTTTGTGAACTTGGTGGTAGGGTTGTAACGACTGTAAAGTGCACAAGTACATCGACATCAATTTTCGAAATTGGTGGTCTCGTTAATTGTTGGCACACTGCAGTCAGTCGTTAGAGCCCTTTAGTTAAGATAAAGGGGGCAATTGTGGTAGAGCCCAAGCATCGAATTCTATATATTTTCCGATCTCCATCGAGACAATTGGAACCCACTGTCACGTGAATTTATAGGCAGTCATCATGGAATTCGCATTAAATGCAGAAAAATGAGCTCATTAACTCTTAATTCCACTTCGATCTGACCTCAATTCAATGCGGTAAGTTAGAAAATTAGTTACAGTAGTTATCACATCTGACAAAAATTGCGACAAATACTACTATTTAGATATAATAAAAATTGTCGTATTTTACACCATCTTTTTATATACTTGTACTTTCACTCCAAAAGTCATTTTTACATTTTAAAATACATTTTTAAAATTAATTTAAATCTGGAGTTAGCGATAGCATTTCGTAAAGTTCGTATGCGTTGGTATGCCAAGTATGCATAACAGAGAACTTTACGAGAAAAATCAATAGCGCATTTTTTACATAAAGAAATTTTTCGTAGAAACAACTGCTTATTCTTCAATAAGATTATTTTCTTAAAAGATTTTGATAATTAACTTATAAAATAAAACTTAGTCTTTGAAATTTAGCACTTTATTTTGCACTGTAAACAAAAATTTATCGCTTGTGCCTTTGAATATAATAAATATCTCACTTTATTACAATCAAGATACATTCCAAAAGTGCATTTTTTCATTCTTCTTTAATCTCTGTTTTTTGCGCAGCCTATGTACGTTAACATTGAGCCAAAATTTCGTGTACAAACACAACTAATTGCATGTGTGTCTTCTTTGCCTGTTTCAGATACTAACACAACCGAACTCACAACACACTAACCAACTACGTCTTTCGAGAACAAGCATTATGATCTCGTCCAGGGCCTCACGCCAACGCCCTAAGTCCTGAATGTGAAAAGGGTTTATTGCATTCTGCGCAATAAAGAACAGATCGGGCAAAGCCCGCATATCATTCAATGAATAAATTTGACGAGCCATCAAATAAATCGTGGGTCACCATAATTTAGCCCACGGATATTCTATTGTGGGAATTGATTTGAATCTCTTGCTTCTAAATGAAATAGCCGACGTGTATCAAGTGCTGGAAAAGGTGTTAGGGTGAGCATTTTATAGAATTTTCAGAAAAGAACTTTATTCAAACAATCTATTTAATTCAAATCACTTTAATAAAACCTGATATAAATTAGGTGTAATATACGAGATCTGTTCAAAAAATATCCGAACTTTCTTTTTGTAATTTTTTTCGGGCGTACCTATAATTTTGCTTATTCAGCCTTGTCACCTTCGAAATATATTTCTTCTTGGTTGATACATCATCCTCAACGTCGCTTCTGGAAGCAGTCCTGTACGTGTATGGTACGAGTTTTTTGGGATCACGCGTAAGTCCTGCGAATTTTCCTTGATGTCTTCAAGTGTCAAATCCTTTCATGTGGATTTCGTTTAGAAAAATAAAGCTTACCAGGTCCAGAAAATGTCAGAAAAAGGACTGTAGAAAGATAATTCAAGGTTCTTTCATCACAACACGCACGCATCGCTGCTAATTTGTCATTTTTGCATCAAAGCAAAGATGATTGTGCTTTCCATCAATCTCCCTACTCTCACGACCTGGCCCTTGCGGATTTTTTCTTTTTTTAAAACTGAAATCCACATTGAAAGTCCGAAGATTGGACACGATCGCAAACGGATCCCGAAAAAATGCCGTAACAGAACTGCTTTCAGAAGTGGAAAAAACGTTGGAAATGGTGTATCAATCGAGAAGGAATACTTTGAAGGCGACAAGGCTGAATAAGTTACAGGTGCGTTCGAAAAAATTATAAAAATAAAAGTTTAAATATTTTTTTAACAGACCTCGTACTTGCGCGGATGCACTTGTCGAACTTGATAATATCTTTAATGAGATATTGGCAGATCGGTCAATAATCATGAAGCAACAACTAGGCAGTTGCTAAGTAATATAATACTAGTAATTGTATTCGAAATTTTCATGTTAAACGGAAAGCTTCTTCTTTCTGTAAAATGAATTATACGTTAAAATTATAGTGAGTAAAAGCGCATAAAGCTTCTTCCGCTCTAAATTGCGATTCTTGTAAATTGTCGGCGTGAATTTGACGTGAATTTTGAGGGTGCAGGTGTATCTGGCCGGAAAGTCCGCTTCTGGTGGAAGCAGACGGAACACGGAAAGCGCGGAAAAAGCAAGAAAATTCGCTGACATCGCACGTCCATATGTACAGCTTCTATTGAGAAATTGATCGCAGCGGGAGTCACTAAAGCGAACAAAAATTCTGTATAATATATTGCTTCATAAAAACATACTAATGTGACTGCGCGTATTTATACAAATATTTATATAAAATTACATCAGAAGTAAAATTACTCGTAGAAAAAAAAACATATTTAATAAGCGTAAAAGTTATGTTAATAAAACGAGAAAAAAATGATGCGCGAGCTAGGGTGACAACCCTATCGAAATGCCTTGCAGAATTTCCCGTGGAAGTCTGCGGCAATTCTGGCGACGTAAACGAGCGGGACCTTCGTCGATAGGAAGAGGTTCCGCGGGAAGAGGGCCGCGTAAACGTACCTCTGGGTCCGTCGTGGTGTTGTCCGCCGGGGGTGGCGGTAGCAGTGAGAGCGGGGGAGGTTGCAGACATCGTGATTTGGAACGTCGAACGGGTGGCGGTCGGGGTGTTCCCTGTCTTGCCACCATCAGCTCTTCTGTCGCAGGAAGCGCGGGGGGTTGCGGCCCCGTGGTGGGGCTCCCCTCCTACAAAAAGCGCCAAGGTACATTACGGCGTTCCATAATTGAAAAAGAAAGTCCAAGTAAATGCGAAAAATAATATTTTGCATTGCAAAAACAAAAATATTTCAAATTTCATGGTTTTATAAATATTATTTATTAATTCAATGCCTGAAAAGTGTAATATATTTTTATGAAGTTGTGAATTAAAGTGAATTAAAATCAAATTTAGCAGCATTATTACATAAAATCAGAAATAATAGTCTTTTTTGTAATTTATATAATATCTTCTCTCTCTCAACTGAGATTTTTAATTTCCACTTTTTAATTAAATAAATTTTAATTGAAAAAGGTAATATTTTTTAATTTAAATCAGATTCGAAATCAAGAAGAATTATATTGGGATATAAACATCATATTATAATAATAATTTAAATAATTAGTTTAAAGGTTTGCTACATTATTAATCGTAATATTTATTCATGTGTGTTTAAACATAGCGTTGTTATTATAAACAATGTTTTTTTATTGGATTTATCCTTAAGAATTCAGAATGTCTCCAATGTCCTAGTTAATTATCTACGCGTGAAACATGACATATATTCGCATTACATATTTAAAGCAAACGGCACCTTTGAGAACGTCTATATTACGTTGTAATACTATATCTCTACCCTTCGTCATTTGATATGAATTCTTCGAACTCGAAGATCATTACTCAGGAACTAAACAGTTTTAAATCTTGAGTTTATCATTCTTTAAATAATTCAAGTTCCCTTTATTTAGAATGATCAGATATCTTTAAATTGCAAAAGGATATTTCAAACCATAAATAAGCCATAAAATTCGAATTTGTTTAAAACGCGAGTGATTTTGAAAGTTGGATGGACAGCGGGCAATATTGTCTTTAAAAACGAAATATTCAGTCATCTTAATGTTCTTCGATTTCTCGCTTATACAAAAAAAGTACCTATGGACTGCTAAGTCAAAGCATCGAAATCTGATCATATTGTAAACTCTCGAAGGCAGTAGCACTGTCTGGCGCGGAAGTCGTGGACGTGGCAGAGGTCGCGGGGGCGGCGCGAACCTCTTTGGTTCCGGCGTCGCCCCCGCGAATTACGCACCAGGACTGCAGGGCGTTGCGCCTGGGCTGCGGGAGGTCGTGAACATTCTCGGCAAGAGGAATCAAGCTGGCACCCTATCGGGCGTAGGCCCGCCGCCGGGAACGCTGGATAACGATAGTTCATGCGAGGAGGAGGGGACTTCTACCAAAAGACCACCAAGGCCACCAAGGCCTCTCTACAGGAGGTTAATCAACTACGTGAGGAGAGCCTGGACCGGCGTCAAATTCGCCCTAGGTATCTTTGTTCCAGATTTATCAATGTAGAAGTCAATGTTATATCTTATAGGAAACAAATTTTTGAATGTTTTTATTAACTAAATTTTTACTAACTAGAAACTTTTTGCTCTAAAAAATGTATAAATAAATGAAAAATTGAATTGTACTTAATGTCTCGTATTACTTCTTTTTTCTTGGATAAAATTAAAATAATATAATCTTTAATGTGATTAGTAATGACACAAATTAAAAAGATGTCTGATAAGTTTAATCCGCTCAATTATGCTTTAATTCGATGTTATATTTACGTGGGTAGTAATATTACAAAATAATACATATAAATTTATCAATATAAACGGTAGCCGGCAGCGATAAATGTGTAACAACTCTTATATGTGCATACGTGAAAATGCTATATTGAAAGAAGCGACTTTTCTTTTTTCTCGTATATTCAAGGATCGAGAAACCATACGGGAATAACATTTTACGTTTTATAAACCTGAATGTATTCGATGAACCGATGTCTGCGTATCTATATGCTGTTTTCTATTGGACAACCAGTGAAAGAGTGACTCGCGTACTTGTTCGTGAAATGTGGCCTCCAGGGTTTTGCTGACGCTTTAACCAACACTGCACGCTACTCACGTGTCTTACTGGTCATCTATGTTGCACGACACTTGCATCTACATAGTTTGCTTGCCTTCTCATTAAACTGTAGCCTTTTTTCGATTGACCTTATTCGGATGCACCAATAAACTACAGCAATCGACACATCCCTGTATTAATAAAAGTTTATCAGCCTTTTACCAATGAAATAGAAAACGATTTCTATGTCATTGATACACACATATTTTAAAATATTTCATATTACTTAATAATATTATTTATCTTAAAACATTATTTATATATGTGAATGTAAATTTTATATATAAAAGAATAAATTTTTCTAAGTAAATTGTAATCTATTTTTAACATATGCATAATAAACAGTAATTTTAAAAATAAAATATGACAATTTATCAAAACTTTATTTAAAAATGTTGCGCATAAACGTTTATTAGACGCATGAAATAGTGAAAATTTGTAATATATATAGATAGTTAACTGCTGTATGTCGAAATTACTGCATACAATTTAGACATTAGGATGTATATGAGAAGATGAAAAAAGCTCTTTTATATGACATCTTAGTATCCATTTGAACATATAAAAAATGTCTAGCAGCTTGAGGGCGAAATATCATTCAAATACGAGATGAAAAATATTGTTAATCTGATTAAAATACCTCAAAATCATGGAATATTTATATTTATTTTATATTATCATGCATGGCGAGTGGTTTCACAGCCAACTTATGCTATTGTTTCACGTACCTATCACGTGGTCGCCAAAGGCGTACTTTCATCACGCAATACTCTGGAGACCGACGGGATATCCACGCAACGTATCCTGGGGATTCGGGGTCGCAAACTTCATGAAAATTCATACAGTCCGGGTGCGGTTTCATCCGCAAATTACATTTTCACAAACAAATTTATGAGGGAAATATCTGGAACCAACATCGTCATCCGTGCGACGTATCAGTGCGAAGGACGGTGAAATACTGTTCGCAAACGCTTGCCTTGCATTTGTTATCTGCTGGATGCTCTCAACCATAATTTTATTGGAATGACGTATTTGTCGGATCAATATTGCAAAAACATGCTCAGTATATGCATTACATGTGTTCATGAATTCCAGCTGGTTGATTAAGCAGATAATAATTTTTAATTATTTTCTGTCGTCAAGCAAATCAGTTCATATGACATTGATGTAATTTGTAGTATGTAATATGCGTTTAATTAATTTATTTTCTCGCATTTATTTTTAAAATACATTTTAAAAGAAAAACAAAAATTAAAAAAAATTTTATATGTTTTGAAGAACATTATAAATTAAAATATAATATAAGATTCTCTGTATGTATATATAGAGGAAAGCGCCCTATTATGAGATAGGATCCTAATATGAGATGTCGGGGTTTTTTCGTGATGGGTTCAACAGATGGGGGCTATATAGGGCCTTTTAGCTTAACATATCTCATATTAGGATCCTGTCTCATAATAGGGCACATATATTTTCCTCTATATATATATATTTTTGTAAATATTTTAATTTTGATTAATTTAGATTAATTATAGTTGGACACAAAAGCAGTTCTTGCGTCGGTTTATGCAAAAAATGTATATAAAGATTACATATTCTCGCAATAAATGCAAGCACCAAGCCAAATGAACCATATTCGATTGCAGCTTATGATACACCTTAATGTTCTGCGCGTAAACAGTATTAATAATTATTATATTCGTACACGTCCATACATCTGTCATTACAACAACGGTTAAATAAGTAAATTACTGGTATATTATACATACAATCTATTTACAAAACTCTGTGTTTCACATTATCAAGATGCATTGTTAAAATTATAAAGAACAATATCCAAAGTCATCATATTTTCTCTATTTTATGTAATGTTAATCTTATACTAATCTTAGAAAGATAAGTAAAGGCGAATATTCTTTTATATTTATTTTTTATTTTAATTTATATTTATGAGCGCGATGATGCCACACAATGGTTATATTTATATTTTAGATATAACCATAATCAAGTATTAAGCATACGATTTAGATTGCACTCAACGTATTAATTGAGGTTTGACCGCGGTTGCATTTAAATGAGATGGAATAAAATATTTATATTGCAGCGGAATGATAGAACGTTGCACGAGATAAAATGAATCATAGTCACGTACGTTGTTAACTGAGCACTCTTGATTCATTGCTGGGAAAAGATTTTAGCATATAAACAAAGTTAATTAATCATGAAGAAAGCCATTCATTGAAAATCTTATTAAAATCATTTGACACAATTCGAAATGTGTATATCAACAGAAATAAATTATTTTAATATATAAAACATGCACGTCTTAAATAAAAATCAATAAAATTAGCAAAAAAGTTAGTCAAAATACAATTTTTTATATCTATTTTATACATATATTACTTATTGTTTTATCAAGATAAAACAAAGGGTTTTACAATTATCATTTCTTTTAAAATTGTTAAAGGATGTTATAATAAAAAGCTACATTGTTTTGAATTAATTATTTTCGCAAACATTTCTGTTTACAAAACATGATATATATTATAATTTTATTTAATTACTCATATTTATTAAGACAAAAATTTTCTGCAGTTTTTAATATTTATATTTTTTCCATTTTTCAAAAAGACATGAATGACATTTAGAATAATATAAATTCTTTATTTATCAAAATGATTATTTATTATAAACATACATTAATAACAAAAATGTGCATAAAAATTCAATAGAATTTCTGTTTAACGTAATCACATTTCCTTCTCAATACGACCTGTTTAAAAAAGACAAGACTATGCGAGATGTCGCATAAATTAATCCGATTATGCAAACTCTATCTCGCTCAAGCTAAAAATCCCGAATATCGGAATAATCTACAATTATTCATTTTTTTTACAGATTTCAATATGCAGGAATAAAACAGGAGGATTAAAAATATTTCTTTAAATTCATCAAGCTGTTTTCTTACCAATTTTAAGATAACATGCCTTTTTTAGATATGGATATAATTAAACAAAAAGTCACATAATCTGCTAGCTTATTTAGATTTTATTTCTATCGCGTGATTTTTAAATCACTCAAAATTACATGATTTATGAAGGAAACGCATACACAAAAGCCTACCTCGGTCTCTCTGGAACCATTTATAAACAGCCGAATATTCTCATTCAATTTGCCAGCGTATAATACATTCCTGCGGGATCACAGTCGATGAACGCATTGACGGAAACCCCAATAGTCCAGCCTTTCATCAAGAAACAGCGACCGATGTGCATCCTGCCTATCCGACGGCAACGGATGCATTCCGCGAGGAATGCCTTTCATCCCCCGCACAGATCCAATATCTCGAAAGTGGAGGAATCATCGAAGTCCACAATTCGGTCTTCATCCCTAGACCATCGTCCGGAATGAGACGTAGGGTCGAACGGATGTTGCCTCGCCGTTGACCCTATTTACGCTCGGTCAAACCGACCCTTTGCTTAAAGAGTATATGACAGGAAAAACGGAAGGAGTGCGGAAACAACCTCTTCCAGATTAAATTTGAAGTTTCTTTCTTTCTGCGACGGTCAACATGTTGTTTTTAGAGAAAATAGCGTAGAAGTAATATCTAAAATTCTGTAATAGCTACATTGTTAGATACGGTAAAGGAAAAGGTCCTCTCGCTTTATATAATTTATAAAGCGAGGGGATATCGTTATAATAGATTAAATACTGCTTGTTGTTATTGTTATTGTAGTCTTTGGTTAATAATTATGAAGCGTGACAAGTTGCAGCGACATAACTACATGATTTAGAATATATAACTATAAATTTTTCCGATTGATAAAATACTTGTTGTTAGAAACATTAACAATGATTCAATGAAAATTTGCTGAATTCTCTACAATGACGCAAGCGTATTCTTCTTATATAGTTGATTTCACGCTGTCATAAACTCCCAACGAAATTACCGAAGTTGTAATACAAATACACACCACATGTTCACTTCCCAAACATTTGTTATCGTTCTCCTCGCAAGAGAGTTTCGCACCAATTTTCGACGTGTCTCGTTTTTGCCCTTTATTTCGTGCGTTACATTTGTCTGTCTGTATAGATCGAATCTGAAAAATCCGCTGCTGTCGAAACAAGACGATTCGATTTAAATTCCAACACTGGATTACATTCCCACTTTCCAACTTCCGTAACCTTTCCTGTGGAAAACATAACGTAAGCTTCCATGTATATGTGGAAGTACGCAAAAATATCTCTCTTCCCACTCTCATCTTCCGTGCTGTATGAGAGCAGTAGGGTATCGTATGCACGATACGTTTCGATTTCCACTGTACACTTGTGCGCGCGGCAATGTTTCACCATGTGGAAGGGATTTATTGCGAAATCACTTCATTCAGATCACTTATAACGGTTGAAATAACGAAAATTCGTTTTCCGTCTAAAAATATAACGTAAAATATTTTTATCGCATAAGTCGAACAACGTTTCTTCAATGATATTACAAAAACTATTATATTTTATCTGTGCAATTTCTGAATTCTATCCAAATGCACATTTTAACAATTATAAATTGTTTATAAAAAATTATTCAAACAGTAAAATATTTTTATCTCTTTTTTCTTTTAACTACTTGTTAAGATTTTTTTTAGAAAATTTTATTTAAAATAAACAGTTTACTTATATATTTTACGTGCAACGTTATTGTTATACAAAATTTTAACTTGTAAATGTGACCCTAAAATTTAAATCATTTTAGGAGAAATCTATATATATATAATTCATATATGTATATATGTTATTTTATTCCCCTGCGTATATATTCGCTGCCCTTGTTTATCAAGGAATTCATGCATATTTTTTCCTTTTACATACCTGGGTAGATAAATTCTATCTTTATTTTTTATTTAGACTTCCTTTACAGTAAAATAAAAATAAATGCTCAACCAAACTTTACGTTGTTCTATTATTAACGCGGTTTTTCAGTGACAGCAATATCTGCGAAATACAATTTGCAAATCCGTCATATGCTTGCTTCGATTGTCGGGTTGGCAAGCGATTCGAAAATTCACCTCATCTTTGATCTCACAACGTCGCGACGTTGAATGAAATCTTATAAATATTGTATGAGCCACATGAGATACAGAACGGATGGCTTTCAAACTACAAGGAAGAGCAATTTTTACAAAATCTCGTCGAGCACATCGTGGTTGCTCGCGTCTCGCTCCAGTGCCGGTCTCATAAACGCTGTGCTTTACTGCACCGAAGGTCATCCTGCATTCAGATTTCTTAAAAGTTCGACGGCCTTTCCCTCGGATAAAAAGAACTATCCCATGGGAAATAAGGCGCAGTAATACAGCACCGCCACTCACACATACCGTGAAACTTTATGAATGTATTTCCCAGGTTTCGCGAGCTACTACACGTTTCGTTATTCTCGTAGACATCAATTCGAACGTACAAAAATCCGCTCAATTGCCGCTATATCGTAGCCAAAATTCCAATACAAAATATCATGAAATTTACGAAATTGCCTTTAGATAAGTAAAGCAATTATTTCCGATATTTTCTCAAACTCGATCATAGAGTTAAAGTAAATGCTGTTAAACTTTAATAGACACGCCAAAATCTAATAGCACTTACCATATGCACAATATATTAAAACTTGATGCACTTTTGAAATTATGCATTTTTCTAAAAAACATAATTTATAATTTTAAAATATATTGCACATTAAATATATCTATATATATATAATTCTTTGTTACGATTAACTCATCAACGCCCAGCCCAAACCTTTGAACCTAGAAATATGAAATTTGAAGGGTATATTCCTTCCATGGCGTAAGCACTCACTAAGAAGCGATTTTTAGAAATTCGACCCCTAACGGGGTAAAAAGGGGTAAAATGTGTGTTACCGTAGCGAAGCACGGGTATCATGCTAGTTTCAATATATTTTCCTTAAACTAGAAACAGATAATACGACAATTAAGTACTAGAACCTAAGAATCAATCACGGGAATTAAAATTTCCGTGTGATGTAACACTGCAGACTATTGCAATATCACACGAGAGTTTGAATCTTGCAGTTCAATCTCAGGCTTCTATTCGCGATTGCAATGTGTCGTCGAATCCTAGCTTTATATACCCACATCGATTGATGTATCGCACATTGAAAAAAAAAGTAACCGAAATAGTAGCCGGAAAATGATGTCAAGTTTTATCGAATTCTAGGCAATAACATCTGAAAAAGATAGCATGTCAGTTCAAAAAGTTATTTCGCATAAAATTTTACATACTCAGTTCTCGTATTTGAGAGTAATAAATTACAAAATATAATATCTACAGCTCTTATTCTGTGTATTATAAAACTATGAATATCATTAAATGTTTTCCTTTAATGTGATATTAGCTAAGAACTGAGAAGATTAATTTTTTAATTATTTAAAAGATATGAGAAAAATATTGTCATTCGGAAGATATATTTACATAATGTGTTTTAAAGAGGTATAATTTCTTCGTATTTAATAGCATACTCTTCGTTTATTTTGTAAATATTGCATCAATAGTTGCACTATTCGTATCTGTTGCTAGGATCTCGGTAAAACGTAGCATTTCGTCTTGAGCTTTCAACAAAGTTCTTTAATCTTGTTAGAGCTTTCTATCGGTCCGACGGATTCGTGATACATGAACGGAATTTGCCGATTTCTTTTCTGTGATTAACACGGGTTCTGCTTTTATTTCGTAGACTCGGAATACGAGGAAGAGCAAATACCGAGATACAGGCCAGACTCCTTAGCGAGCCTTTGTCGAGCAACCAGATTCACAGAGGCCGAATTGAAAAGAATATATCGCGGCTTCAAGGCTGAATGTCCTACGGGAGTCGTCAGGGAGGATACTTTCAAGTGTATCTATTCAAAGTTCTTTCCCCAAGGAGGTAAGAATTCAGATTTTAAATATAATTATTAAATATAATTTTTCTTCTGTAACAATTATTAAATAATGCAAAAAATGATAAATCGTTTTTAATAAAAAAAATAATATAAAATTATAAAATTATTAATATAATTTTCTATTCTTCTATTTTTTAATTAATGAAAAAGATTAATAAGTTAGCTATTACATACATTTTACTACTTAAAAAAACTTTAATAGAAAAGAAAGTAACAATATCGTGTTTTTACGTGGTATGCAAGTAATGCAAGTATCTCTCGCCAGCCAAATAGGATTTTTCTGCTACAAAAAATGCAAACATACTGTATTACGAAATAGATGCTACACAAATAGAACACACTATGGACGCATATTTTCAATTACTACAGAAAGTCGTATTTCTCGAGAACACCAAAATTGTCTCACAAATACACATAACATTTATTACTCACACGTTTGTTATAATTCTTAATATAAATCTTAATATAAAAGCAAAGAGTGAGAGAAAAAGAATATCCATATTTTTAATTACAAAGATAACATTATTATATTTCCTACGTAGTCTACATTTTTGCCGTTAGGTATCTGATAAATGGTTCGATGTATCACGCAATAGAAAATGTAATTAACGTTCTTAACCGTTTTCTTTTATTCTTTCCAAATACATGTGTTTTTAACAAATACACGAAGATTTTTCTCTAACGATGCGGAAGAATTTCCCGGGAACCAAAAGAGATTTGTTTATTTTGCCAAAAGAACGACGATGGATATAACGTCCGGTTTATTTATTCGCCGCGCATTTATTCGCATTTAAATTTCCTCGTTGCGACTGCAGCATCGGGGATGCGTCGAAAAGCATCAACATGAAGAGGGAAAGAGAACAATCCAACAACCAGGATAACTGCGGCTCTTCGCTCTGAACGCGGTTGCAGTAACCATGGTAACGAACTCCCCAGATCAAAGTGGCACTGCGTTTCAAATGTTCGCTTTTATCTATCCGCGTGAGAGATATGGTTATCCATGACTACGCGCGTACCGCGCATTAACGCGATGAAATTCGCATTTTCGGAAATTACATCCGTCGCACCGCGTTTTAACTAAAATCAATTAACTTCAGCATGATGTATGGGGACATCAAGTATTACGACCACTAAATATTTGTTACTCTCTCACGATTTGCGAAATTGTTTGTTCAATTAATTCGTACGATTCGCTGTTACATGGCAACTTAATTTATTAGCCTGATATTCTTTAACTTCTATTTACCGATAAAAATTAAAATAATTTAAATAAATATAATACATAATATAAATGCAATATAAAAAAAAACAATAAAGTTTTTTCAAAGCAGTTATGAAAGCTCACGGTAGCGTAAGATGTTTAAAGCTTCCTACCTTCGACAAAAAGCTGTGGGTTTCATACCCGCAGGCACAGTGTCGATTGATATCATGATTTGTTTGCCGCCTGACATAAAAGGAGGGTCGATCGCAAATTTACGAGCGATCAAGGCCAAATCCTTGAAAAAAGATCTCCGAATAGACGACGGTTCAGGCACCCGTCTATCTTCAACGCCTACTATTTTACAATCTACAGCAATTTATGTTTCCCGAGAAACGTTGCACCGTGTGCCGACAGGAAAGATAAATAGAAAATTGTCCAAAACTTTTCTGGAAAAACACGAAATATTACAAAAATTTGTTTGAAAATTTGTTAATTACAAATGCTCTATGCTTACACAATTTTTTATTAAAGAAAAGAATAAAATATGCAATCGAAGTTTCCACTTCTTTTAAATTGCAGCAAGAACATTTTGCCGGTTTATTTATTGCCCTTTGTTAATTAAATACAAATAGAACAGTTGGGCAAGCAAGGACAATACAGAACAGCGGCATGTCATTAAATTAAAGATTTCAATTAGACTCTCATTCGTAATGCTGTTTTAGTTCGCCTATCGAGACTTTTGTAAGCCGTGTTTTCATTTTAAAGAAGAACAATCAAAATAATTTTAAACTGTGGATTTCATTACGTATACGAAAAATATAAATATGAATATTCCACTTGTCACGTCTTAAAAATTATTAAAATTTTACAAAAGTAGCTTATTTATTTCGCGCGTATTCATAATCCGCTTTTTATAATTGAAATTCTTTAAAGGAATCTGTCATTTAAAGATATAGTTATAAAAGTCACCGTAATAAATAATCGATAGGACCCTTCTTAGCAACCACGTCTTCTTTTATCGAGGGTAGACATGTTTATACTTATCTAAAACCCTTCCGGCAAAACCCAAGAGGGTAGTCGAAATTCGCGCGTGCAGTTCAGCACGCGAAATTTATACCTCTGATATCGAACACGGGGCCGACGCAATAAAGGAACATTACGGAGATCTGCCTCGACAGTCAAAAGTCGAATGGGTGAATTATGGCATCGCGATAAATCTCACTCCACCGAGATAACGATTCACGATTCGTATTCGTTAGTTCAAACAGAAGCAGAGCAATTCGCTTGCTTCCTGCGCTTGCTCGATGTATTTTCAAAGTAATACATCTCTTACTTACATCTTCAAATTTGCGTAGCTATATATACGTCCTAAAATGTAGATCAAGACGTTTACGTCTGAAGAAATATCTGAGATATGTGGAGAAATGGGTTCAATATTATATATGAGAATCTACTCTATCTCTTTTTAAAATATAGATATGGATCGTATAACTATGTAGGAATTATAGAACGATATCGTAGTAAAACATAATTTGCATAATATTAATATTTATGTATGAGCGACTAAAGACAATACTACATCAATGCGACAAGATATAATCGCGTAAAAATGTTAAAAGTAATATAGTCCTGTCATATTTGATATCTTGTATTTTCTTCTTGTATGAAAATTATAATTATTCTCTTGATAATATATATTCAGATAATTTAAAATAGGGGAGACCGGGGCTAAAAAGTCTACGGGGTAAATACGTCTAATCAAATATCTCGGAACCTGTATATTGTGCCAACTCGCCATTAACATTGTAAACGCTGCTTATGGTACCCATGTGACCAACGGAGTTTCGGCAGGTTACCTGCCGTGTTATGATTTTTACGAGGGCAAACGTGTTTTCGGAAGGTGAAAGTGAAATTTTCTGCGCGTGGAAATTTTGTAATATCTGCAATAATATTTGCTCTCCAAATCTCGAGCTACGTGATTATAAAGAGTAATGCATGCTGAACACGAATCCAGTGTAGTTTTTTCATTATCGTTGATGTCTAATATTTCATGGGCGATCAAACCTGAAACTTGTGTTTGGGGCTAATCAGTCTACAAGCACCCGGGGCTAATTGGGCTAATCTCGTCACTGTGGCGCGCCGGGCGCACGACTTCAGCTCACGGCGATTTCAGGTTAGGTTTCCCTCGAGCGTGATTCTGTCTTCCCTTGCACGTGCGTCAGTTTGTGTAAGAGGGAAATGGTACGCACGTATCGTCGCAAAACGGGTGTTTTGGCTGACCGAAAAGATGGCGGACCGTTGTTTTCGAGATCGCTCGCGCTCACGGCACGTCGGCGAGGTACGGCGAGGCACGGCACGGCTCTGAGATCCCGCGATTTCCGCGCGAGAGTTGACATGCCGCGCGCGCGGTAGATCGTCCCGACTCCCGGCCGCGGTAAATTGTCGTTGTTGGTCGTTAAGTCAGTGACAGTCGCGCGTGCGACCGCATCGTCCAGCGTTCGCCGCATCGTCTCGGCGTCATTGTCGCCACCGTTGTAGTGGTGGTGGTGTCGATGGTGGTCATCGTCGTCGTCGTCGTCGTCGTCGTCGTCGTGGTGGTCGTGGCCGTTGTCGTCGTGGTGGTTGTGGCCGTCGTCGTCGTGGTGGTCGTGGCCGTCGTCGTCGTCGTCGTCGGCGCGTCGAGGAATCGGCGCGAGGACGCCGTCGAGTCGGTAAAATGGTCGCGCTCCACCGCGAGCTTTTCTAACCCCCCTGTCGCTATTTATCGCTCCCCTGCGAGAAACGCGGCTTGGTTAGGTTGCTCGAGGGTCCGCGCTGATCCTATGGCACCGGAACGCCGTCACGCGTGTTTCCCGTGGTTGCCCGCGTTGACAATGTGACATGCCGTTGGGGAGTTTACGATTTGGTTAACCTCTGTATTCACGTGCCTAAATTGTTTTATGGAATAGGTAAAACAATTATTTTTTAATAATGTTTCGCATAAAAATTTTAAATAAATCTTTATATTTTTCTCTTAAAAAACAATTATTAAAATGTATCCTATCATTTTTCAGGATTAGATGTACGTATATGTATTGAAAATGCAGTGTGACCGATTAGCCCCGGGGGGGGGACCGATTAGCCCCGGCATTTTTGAGATTTCAATTTTTCCACCGTTGTCGTTTTTGCTCTATACCGGTTAAACAAAGCAACGTAGATAAAAATTTCCTTAATAAATTTTGTAGCTAAAGGTTCACTCTTTACAGTGGTATACCACATTTAACTAAAATTATTTATTTTGTTGTTAAAAATTGGCACCGAAAAAAACCAGACTGTTTAGCCCCGGTCTCCCCTATATTATATTAAAACGTATTGTCTCAAGGATAATGCTTTATTTATTGTGCTCAACCGTATACATATATACGATTGAAGATAGCTTTATATGTTGCCCATGCAGGATTTGTACATACATATATATGACTCAAAGTGTGAAATACGTGACCCTTCACCCGGAGATTGCAACTTCGCAATTCTCCAAGGACGTTCTGATAGTGGTTGTGTGCGCGGATTACAACTATGACTTATCTTTCTTAAGAATGTGACATGCAATGGAAAATCTTAACTAGATTCTATAATCATAGGGAAATGTATGCAAAGTTATTTAAATTAAAAATAGATATTTCTGTATTATACAAATGAAACATATTAACAATTCAATTTTTAGTATAGCTTTGTCTCTCGTATATCATAAAAAATTAAAGAATAAGCTTGAAAGAGATACAAATACAATTTTTTAAGTATTTTTCAGAAAATCATAAATATATTTTACAAGAATCAAATAAAAAATATGAGTTTTTATGTAATTTAAACTCGCTTGTTGCAATATTTTAAATATAATTTGTGTATATTTTAAATATATGATCGTATTTCTAATATTCTTTAAAGTTATGAATCATGTAAGCACTTCCAAAAGAAGAAAATTGATTTTCGAATTTCGCATTGCTCTATGAGTGAGTACGTTTTCCGCGAGCACGTAGTTCGCAAACATTACCGAACTTGGACGAGTTAATACACTTTATGTCCTAGTCTTTCGTGATAAGCTCCCGATGACGTAGTTTAGTATGTCTGAATTGTAATGGGAACTGCTACAAATTTTCAAGTTAACAGTTTTGATGAATCCAGATTCAAGGTTCTTATACTTAAATAGACCATTAGAAGTTGACATTTACTTCTGCCGCACACTGTTCTGAAATGTACCACTTTATTATAAAACAATTTTCAATAACTGTTATTTACATAGTAATATTACTAATAGATATTACTCCAAATTCTTTTATGTAACAATTTTTTATTAAATTACGAATATTAAATTATTTCTTAAAAGAGAGAGAGAGAGAGAGAGAGAGAGAGAGAGAGAGAGAGAGAGAGAGAGAGAGAGAGAGAGAGAAAATAAAAAATAATTATAATTTATGTTTTTTCTTTGATTGAAAAACTATCATGATAAAAGATACTTTCTTCCAACAGCATTAATTAACTTAATAATTTTTGTTATAATAAAAGTTTTAATATTTAATATACGATATTGATAATACTTATATAAACCTGCAAGACATTGTTGCTTTGAAAAATAGTACATCTTATCCAATCCTTTCGTAGAACTATTATATGATAAATCTTATCGGGAATAGCAAAAGGAGTGCAATCGGCACAGCACGAATATATATGGTGTGATAATTTCTGTGTATGTGTGACCTGTATAAATCTCCATTTTAGATTTGAAGTATTCGCGTTATTTCGACTGGAAGTTATTAACACACACCGATGGATATTTAGTTTACGAGTCATCTACGGATTCGACGGTCTCTGTAGATTTTCGGTCAATCCATTGCGTATATACGTATATCTATTGGCAGAAATGCTTTTATATTAAACACTTCTGTGTTTCCCCCAACGAAATCAATATCGACAAGTATTCTGAGTTCAATAAAGTTGAACCAATGGAGGAACTCAAGTATTGCTCGTTCACATCTCCGAGTTCCTTTTTGCGAAATAGAAATCCTTTGTTTTATTGTTAGACCAAATTGTATTTAAATTGTTTCAATTTTTAGTTTGAGAGTATCTTGCGTATACCATAATTTATATGTGTGGCCAAAATCATAAAAATGCCCAGTTATTTGTAGCAATAATTATATACAAGCAAATATTTTGTATAAAATTGACACTTGATATGTTAAATAATATGAGTACAGTTTCTATGTTAGTATAGTTCTTTAAATATTATACCAATTCGTACTCATGTATAAAATTAATTAATTATTAATAGATCGTAATGTTTCATTATTATACATAATATACAGGGTGGCCCATTTTATAAGAGGCAGGCAAATATCTCAAAAAATATGAAACATACGGAAAAACGTTTCAGACAAAAGTTGTTTGGTTCGAAGGGGGACATAAGATGATGTCATTAGTTTGACCTTGGATGGTCGTTTAAAGCTCACGTAAACGACACCATTAATTTCTTAAATGGAAACCCCTATTTTTCAATGCATATTCTTGTAGCTAATCTCGAGAGCTTTTCAAAACACTATAATTAAGTATTTTTTCATTAAGAACTTTTGGAATTATAAGGCTAGAAAGTTCTAGTATTTTGACATAAAATACAAAATATCTTGTAAAACATTAAGTTTTCGGTAATGTTACCTTAATACTTTTATGCACAGAATAATGAGACGAATCAATTGGTATGAAAAAAAGGCATAGTTCCTTTAAGAAAAAATATGTAATTTGCAACACGCATCTGCATACTTTTTCTTAAAAGCAACTATGCCTTTTTTTCATTCCAATTGATTCGTCTCATTATTCTGTGCATAAAAGTATTAAGGTAACATTACCGAAAACTTAATGTTTTACAAGATATTTTGTATTTTATGTCAAAATACTAGAACTTTCTAGCCTTATAATTCCAAAAGTTCTTAATGAAAAAATACTTCATTATAGTGTTTTGAAAAGCTCTCGAGATTAGCTACAAGAATATGCATTGAAAAATAGGGGTTTCCATTTAAGAAATTAAAGGTGTCGTTCACGTGAGCTTTAAACGACCATCCAAGGTCAAACCAATGGCACTATCTTATGTCCTCCTTCAAGCCAAACAACTTTTGTTCGAAACGTTTTTCCGTATGTTTCATATTTTTCGAGATATTTGCCTGCCTCTTTTAAAATGGGCCACCCTGTATAATGATTATTTTGAAAATAAAAGAACAGACATAAAATTATAATAAAATATGTAAGAACACATAAAGAAATGACTTAAATATTTGTTTCTTTTAGCTAATACAAGCCAGTACGCCCATTACGTTTTTAATACTTTGGACCAGGATCACAGCGGGCTTCTCAGTTTCGAGGTAAGTTTATGCATGTATGAAATTTGATCATTTTCTAACAAAATTTAATAAGTCGATTGTATATCATTGTATTGCACATAATAACTGTCATCAATATCTCATAGTTTTGCAACGCAAAGTGATAGTGGATTCTTTTTTTCTGCATAATTTGCATCTCTTTTTGTCTCCTCTGAGACCGTTTTGCATATTACTTTGAAAGTTGTTAGCATGCATAAAATCACTATCAATCTCGCACTCTATATTTAGCTCTTCAGGTCAATATAATGCAGATTAATATTATAGTTTTCGAAGCAAGACATGATATACATCTCGTAAAATGTACGCTATGAAAGCCACAGAATAATATCAATCACAGTTCTATTTATGATTTCTTTCAAAGTTTATGTGACTAAAAATGTTTATTACACAAAACATCTCTGTTTCTTATCCCATCTGGAAATAGAGATGTACCATATCCTTTTTCAAAAAGAACTTCTTGTTATTAATATATTTACAGATTTTCTGATATTTAAAAAATAAAATGCATAAAAGAACGTCTTGTTCAGTAATTTACAGTCGGAAATGTATTATTTATTGCATTTATAGAAAGCGATTAAATTACATATTACTTAATCACATTTCTCGTATATACGCCTAGCGGTAATCAGCGCACTAAATATGTAAATAAAACAGCTAGAAATTAATAATGTAATTAACGCCTGATTCTATTACCGTTGAATATTTAATCAGGTTTAAATTATTGAATAGAAAAAAGCATGCAACACACTGATTGGTATTCCAATTTTAAATAAAAACTTGCATAAAATTCGCATAATATATTTATAGATTGCAATAAAATTTATCTCATTGCATTATTTAATTTCTTAATTTAACAATCTTTTATTGGTAAAATTTCACTATTGCTGCTATTATAATTATCTATATTCTCGTATATAATTAAAAGTTTAACGCGCATCATATTCTAAGTAAATACGCATTGGAGACTAAGTTAATTAGACGTAACACGAGCATCCAACATCGTGTATTTAATTAAGTTTATCAAGTGACGGTTCAATCATTCGCCACTTACTCGATTTTAAGTACTACTTGCAGATGGATACAATGGAGATTCGTTGAAGACATCAAAGTTTTTGAAAATATTGAGATAAGAGAAAGAGGCAAAAGTCGTCATAGAATAATGCAATTGTCTCCCGAGTCCCGAGCCACTAAAATGGAATCGTGCTTTATATAACTGAAACTGTGCTTCCATTTCCGTGGAAAATCATTAGATTCAAATGTAAACCTTTCATCTTCTTTCGTTACATGTGATAAAGGTCTCACGTTAACCTTTGATATTCAGCCGTGCTTAATTAAGTTATCCCACCGGAATCTCTGTTGGTAGACGTGTTCCCTATTGAGCAGTATGCGACAAACTTTCTGTATAGTTTTCATCAGTGTTATACAGTGGAGGACTGTAACGATGAAAAGTTAGCGCGAATATATAGAGAATATTTAAGGACTACGCGCGAGTTGTTATCATATATGCTTTGATCTCATAACTAATTTTCACGTTTAACAGGATTATGATAAAAGAGAACACTATTTCCTCGAGCATATATTGTATAAGAAATTTATAATAACAGATTCTATATGCACCTATTTTTTATAAAGAACGAAGAAAGAAAGAAAATTTATTTTAAACATTATATCTCATAAATGTACATATATTGATATATCTGTTATAGAATCTCGAAATAAGTTTTGTGGGGAAGACTAAAAAAGCATTGCTACCAATTTCCTTTTTAATGAGCAAACAAGAAACCCCTATTGGTAATCCAGAGATTTTTGTAATTCCAGAAATGTCTCTCCTTATTTCCACGTTATAATATTATACATTATCTTCTTTTATTTCCTGAATTTTATTTGTAATATTGCTGACATACAAAGGCTTCTATCACTTAAATCGCATTATATGTTTGTACTCTAAGATCTGCAAGCGCGCGAAAGAAGGATTACCATTCCTCTTTTCTCGAGATAATACTTTACTGGAGTGCACTCGCTCTCGACGTGTGGGCAACAGGACCTCCTCCATCTTCGAGGTTTCTTCGGCTTCCTCTTATTCTTCCTATCCGTCCACTTATCACTCCCTTTGAGTGATGAAAAGTCCGGTGACCATAAGATTTAATCATTGCGGTTGAGAAATGCGTAGCATTTTTATCGGTTAAACTGTTGTTGTAAAATATATATAAACGTAAACATATTTCTCAAAATTTGCCAATCTTAATAAGATAATCGTTTAAAATAAGCAGTAATCGAATACATATATTTGTTTTAGAATTATACAAGTTAATATAATATTTCTAAAAGTATAAGATTAATGAAATTTATATGGAGCATAATGCGCAATAATAAATTAAGCAACAATTACGAACCAAAGTGAAAAATTAAATCCGTTTCCTGCGAGCATAAATATTTCATGTTAGAGTAGCAAACAATTGTTAGCTATGAGGTTTCTTGCTTTTGTAACGAACGATCGTACAACTGGAAACTTTTTTAGTTTTTTAGCCAGTATATACATGTTTCAATCGTTTGTGCGACCAACATGGCAAAAGTGAAGTGAAGTCGAAATCATAAACTGCAGCGACAACGAAAATTGTCTGGCTGTAACATGCAACGTATTAAAAAAGAAGCGTTATGTTGTGAGCATCTGTGTCGTAAAAAAAAATGCATGCACTGTGAGTAAATCTGCTTCAAGGGGAGCAGATAGGAGAACGAGCGTCACCGGAACTTTTAATTAACTACGATATTTCTCACAAAGCTCTCTTTTTTTTTTAATATGACTTATTCTGCGGCAGATTTCCCTCATCCTGCTTACTCTCTAACGTTGCAACATTCCCCACGGATATAGCGGCGATTTAATCAAGCGGCCTTCATAGAATTTTAAAAGCTAATTGCGATTCAGTTTTGCGAATTTTTATGCATTTTGCAAGATTGGCAGTACTGTTATTACAACCAATTATGGTACGTATAAGTGATGTGCTTTATTCATCATAATATATCTCATACATTAATAACATTGTTTATTATAACAAATGATATCAGCGATATAAACATAATTTAAAGCAAAGAACTCGAAGACTTTTCCTTTTGTACGTACTGTAAAAAATTTTGAAGAAATTTGAAGAATTTACGCAAATTAGACAATTTTTATTTGTCCTATTACTTATCTGCAATTCTACGTAAATTCGTCTCTCTCTCTCTCTCTTTCTCGAGCTTTTTTTTATTTCAATTAATTAACTGAAAAAGCGAAGTACTTAATAAAAAATAAAAGAATTTTTAAATAAAACTTTAATCGATGGTAATTAAAGGTTGTCTGACACTTGTGACAGTTAAAATCATTTGCATGTTCTTTGATTACATGTGGATCTATGCCAAGCAGTTGAAAAGCATTTTCGTGTAAAATGTTGGAATATCTATCAAACACAATTTCATTTAAATTCATTAATACGAAAATTGAAGGATGAGAATAAAATAGAACAGAATTCACTGATTATCCTTAGAACTTATTACTTAAAAGCACTGATTTTACTGTGAATAAAATAATAGATCTAATTGTAAGAAAAATCTCTATTCGAGAAAACTGTCATGTCAACGAAAAACACGTGAAATAGGTATACTAGAGCTATTTATTGTGCGTGAATCAAATTAATCACACGGTGGGAAATTGTATTTGTGATAAATGAAAACGAAAGGATAGCCTATCAATAATTTTGCGAATTAGTTTATTTATGTATACAGTTTATTTATGTATACAGTATGAATGAACAACATATTACATTAAATGTATGTATCTGATATAGTAAAATATTTCCAAGTTATGCTATCAAAACAAATGGTTTTAGTTTTTAGCAAAACTGGGGAAATTAATTTATTTTTAATTTTTAACGAGTTTCAGTGATATTGTAGAACGAATGTTTCTACAATATTTACTTTTTTATTGACTCCATTTCCCATTATATTGCTGATAATGAGTTGTATTAGAGACAAAGTATATAAATATGGAAATAAATTTTTATTCTTTCTGTTAAGCATCATTCAATTAAAAATTTTAAGAACAAATTAAAACAAAAATTAAAAAACAAATCTATATATTTTAAAAATTAAATAAACATATGTTTAAAGAACAGTCGTTGCAGTCTTTAAATATGCGTTGAGTTTCTTTGAGTTTATTATCCGTAATCCTGGAATAATTGAGTAGAGTTCTGTGGCAACGGCAACGTCCCGACTCTCGATATAATCGCAGCGACCTGGATCAACTATCGATATTTATTCGGACGTTTCATTGTTTAGATGGTCAGGACTGGGTCAGCCATATATAAACACGCTTGTATAATTGCAATCTTTGATTTCCTATTGCTGTAATGCTTACATACCGTATATTAAACGCATCCTCTTTACATTTCTACGCGAATCAATACGTGGTATTTGGCAGCTGACTTATGATATTATAAGAATTATATAAAAAAAATATATATATATATATATATTTTTATATATATAATTATATATATATATATATATATATATATATATATATATATATATATATATACAATACTAATTTACTTTTATATATATATATATATATAAGTAAATTAGTGTTGTAGAATATGATAATATGCGGCAGTATAAGCTATTAAAAAGTTTTTCTCAATAAAATTTCTTTGAGAAGTAAAAAGTTTGAAATCGCAATGTGCATGGAAACACGTAAAACAATACGAGGCGTTAAACCATGAATTTTGACTATAAGTAAGATTAAACGATGTCAAGTATGATGTATGTTAGGGTTTAGACCTTCTAGGAGAATTTATACAACATTTGGCGATTTCCTACTCTTCCTATATGCTACGTCATTCTTTCGCTTCATCCTAAGACAGCAACCTATATATCAAAGTTCAATTCAAGCTTATAAAAAAAATAGAGATACATTCTTTAAAGATACATGTTATTAGAGACAAAATTTTTTTATGTGATACATATTGTTATTGTTACTATATAATAAGCTACAGGAATAGTGTTTTTGATGTTTTAATCTTTATATTGATTTTTTATGTTTTATTCCAATCTCAGCTTTAAACTTTGTTAACGTTAATCACTCAACGTTCAATTTTATTTTGCCTTCTCATCTCCCTGACCTTATTTTATTCTTTGTGACCGCTTAATACAATTTGCTAGGCTAACAGCTTCAGCAAATACACTTTTTTATCCCAAAGGTACTGTTAACCGATAAAGTCGAGGATAATACATGTCGTTTTACTTGCCACAATCTAAAGACAACATTAATTATTTTAATAATTAATATACTTTTTATTGTCTCGATATTTCTCACTTTTTGTGATTGAAGTTTATTTATTGCCATAATTATGTCGTTGCTTATTATATGTATATATGTTTAAGATTAACTTATATAGTATAAAAAATAAACATAAATTTTCCAACTCTAGTATCTTTTGATTTGTTCAAATATATACTAACCCATCGGCATTGTGCTTTATTTTATAAGAATCAAAGCCTGTCAAATGTAATTAGCAAAGTAGTTTCCGCCATAAATTGCTCGTTCGAAACAGCCCTGAGAGTAGGATCCGCATAATTGCACACAAACTTTATTGCAAGACTAATTCAAATTTTATATTCAAAGGAAGGTACTTAAATGGTGGTAAGACCATAGAAATATAAGACTAGACTTTGTCTACAGAAGGGGCCCATACTGCAGCTTTCTCTCTTTCTATTCCTATCGCGAAAAGACAGCTTTCTCTTTCTATTCCTATATTACTTTTTCAGCTCGCTTGCGCACTCTATTCTTATATCTCTATGGGTAAGACAAAGGAGCGCAGATATTCAATTCAATTTCAATTTTAATTCCCCGGTTCTACTGTTTTTTCACTCGTTCTGCTTTTAGCAGATAATTAAAATCCGTCATGCGAATTTTAATTAATCGTAGGATCTATCATAGAAGAAAGCGCAATCATCAGGCTCGTTATTACGTCTTACCGTGCTATCAAAGGCTACGCCCAAAGGTACACAAATGTGACAATACGCTGACGCTGATGTATTTCTCACTCCGTGACAAATGTGTCTTGAGTTAATAATACAAGTAGCACAATAGAACCAGGCCGCAATTCTGTTCTATCTTATAGTCACCACCTTACATTTCAAATTCCAGATGAATTTCCATAATAATTGTACCAAGAAATGGACGTAGCGCCGCCAGTTCTATTACTCATGGCTTTATTACTTACGCGTTTGATGTGTGTGTCTATATCTCGCACAACGTATACATATCTCGTGAACTTCTCGCAGTTTCACGCTTCTACGCGTATATATTAATACGAAGCGGGATTTCTGCGTCGCAACTTAGCTGACTGATAGCATAGTTTATCCCCTACGAGGCAACACGTTACACGTTGTCGCCATTATTTGCCCGATTACTGCACGATTAAATTTAACATCCTTCTGTGTTTAAATTGCTTTTGTGCGAGCGACCTATTTCTCTGAAATAGCGCGGTTGTCCAATCTTTCTTATTGCCACGCTCTTTTTGCATGACAAAATTTGCATGGACGCGTTGCCGCGACATTGATGTAAATGCAAGAATGCACTTAGCAATCAAGAGCTTGTGCTTTTATCTAATTCTATACTACATATAATTTAGAAAAAAAGTATATATTGTTATTGCAGCTATGTTTTTGATTACATAATAATAACTTTTTTTATTATACTAGAGGGAAAAAAAAAGAATATTGATGAAGATATATATAAACTTATTTATTCATCTGATTTCTAAAACTCTTCTGCATGCTTTAATAAACTTCTGTCTATAATTTCTTTTATTGATATTTATTTAAATGTCCATCGGATACTTCAGCTCTAAAAGCAAAAAGCATGGAGTACATGTATTTGAAAAAATTATAATTTGATAAAATTTCTTATAAATACATGGAACAGTCGCATCTTTCGATTTCATATAACTTAGTAGCAGCTGTTGCAAGTTGCATAACCGACGCGACCACAAATCTCGAGCGGTATGTGCTCGCATTTGTATGTTTCATTCTAAGTTCGGCACCGCGCCGTTATTCAACCAACAAGCATTAAAGTTTACCACCCCATCCTGTATTAGCGTTACTCATCCAATTATTATCGCAATCAAATGCAACTTTCATCATCCTTGCGTGAAATTATAATTCTTTATATATTCTGAACAAATATCGAATAGATTATAGAGTAAGAGAAGAGAACAAAAAATAAACGAAGTACATGTCATGTATGAGAGATGGGTACGTTGTTATTATATAATACTGCTTAGGGATTATACATATACAGATACATGCCTTACAAAATATAAGCACATAGGTATCTCCAAATGTCTTATGACGATATGCTGCTGCTACGGACAATGTTGGTTTTTATGTTTCAGGATTTTGTTACGGGCTTGAGTGTACTATCTCGTGGCTCGATAGATGAAAAACTTCGTTGGACGTTCTCGCTTTATGATATCAACGGCGACGGCTGTATCACGAGGGAGGAGATGACGGACATTGTGACTGCCGTATATGAGCTGATGGGAAAATTTTCTGATCCCAACTTGGACCATGAGGGTGTACGTCTCAAAGTGGATCGTATGTTTCAGGTAGAATAATGAAATTTTCTCCGAAAACAGATCTTCAAAACACTCGTAAAAAAAAAACTATAAAATTTTCGACACTCATATTACAAGTAGATATTATGAGCAGATAACAGTATCACAATGTTTCCAAAACTATTTCGGTTCAGAAATCTAATAAACTTATAGTTAATTTATAGTTTATTAAAAAGACACGATTGAATTAAAAATATCGATTGATTTGGAGCTTCGGGCGAGCGTTTTAAATTAATGAATCTCGTATCTGTTTCAAACGTGCAATGACTGTCGATAATCTGTTCACTTCAGCGGAAGAAAACGAGCTTCTGCGGAGAGTGTATCCGTGAGACAGGAACGAGCCTTTTCTTTTTAGAAGCTGTCACATTGTTAGCTGCGGATGACAATGCCCGCAGTGCACTCGGTCTCTTGCACCTATCTCCGCCGCTACAGACGAAAAAAGGAGCAATCTGTTTTACAGAGACAATTTGCGCGGATGACGTGTCTTCTGTCTGATACAAACTATACGCTTCGTCAATCCTATGACAAATGAAGTTCAAAGAGTTAACGTTTTTAGGATACGATGCACAGGATTGTGTTGACAATCGAACCGCGCAAAACAGGCATCCGCGCCTTCGTAAAACAATTGTGCTGTAAAATACATGATAAATGCCACCAATATAAAAAGTTCAAAGAACATATAGAACATCTATTTTTTATCTATTGCAAAGAAATTAAATATCTAAAAACGTGTTAGACGTAGAAATAAAACTTTAAAGAAATAAAATGTTAATAAGTATGTTGATAATCTTATTTCGCTCGGACGTTGTGATCCTAGTCAACAAATGCTGTTTTACATAAACAGTATTCAATTCTATAATATTAGTAGAAGACACGAAGTTTCTGAGCGGAAGCTTGTTTCGTAACTATTATCGGCTGGCACGTCACGACCCTAGATCCTCATCTTCGATTCTGTATAGCTAGGGTTAGACCTATTGATGTGCTTCCTACGCTCCCGTTGTCGTTGAAAGGAAACGCAAATTCGACGGTAAAGGCGACGCGACCAGAAAGGGTAAACGCCTTGTTTAACGTTGCTGCTTTTGAGGCATGCACACCGATACGCGTATGCACACTCGTGGTCGCGTATGCGGCAGTCGCGACAACATAAGAGAGATAGGATTAGTACTACAACATGAAGCTCCAACTCGAAACCACAGTATATACGCGCACCTTGCGTTTACATATATACGCGGATAGTTTAAATTCTAATTGCTTGTGGTCTCAGTTCCTCAAAGGCCCCAGGGGCTTTTCTCAAGGAACCACGCTACCTTCTCAATCTAACTTGCAGCTTCCATGCTATGACATACGTACGTTATGCAATAAACATGACACTCGGAGGTTTTAATCACTTTCGTGGCGAGCTTCCAAAAAGGAGATAGAAAAGTTAATCTCCTTCTTTGAACGCTATTAGCAGATTAAATAAAAATATTTTAAAAAGTTTTGTAATTTATAATCTGTGTAAATCAAGAGGTGATAACATACGCGGAGAACACACAAAATTCTTATTCACAGATCAATGTGTTTCAATATAAAGGAAGATTTGTTTGCACTTACACATGCGTTTTACTTGACTGTGATATTTTTCGAAAATCAAAAGATAGATTTGCTTATGTTACATCTCTGTTAAATATCGACATATCTATTTGTCGTTGCTGAACTGCCAGAAACAATTCGATAATAGTAATAGAAACTATTGGTCGCTGTTCACTATCCAATTAAATGTTATTTCTGGATACCTGCCAATATTCTGTAGTTAGACCCTTTGATTCGCATGATGTAATTTATTAGTCAGTTTGGAATCAATTCTACAATTCACCGTAAATCGAAACGTCCGTGAAACTGGAAACTGCCATTGAACTACCTACTACTAAATTTCTGTGAACAGATGTTACTTGCGGTTAAACTTTATTGTCATAATATCAATAACATCTGGTACATGAATGATCCTTTTGCAATGCCATATTGCCACATCATTCTGCGACGCGTGCAGGGAATATCGACGGTAAAATTGTTATGTTACATTCTCGCGTGTGATAATCGAAATCGATTATAAATGCGCAAATATAAGTGAACTTCGTTAATATGTACGGATTGAATTTTCTCGATAAAGATACACCAATATACATATATGACGTATGACGTATATACCATTTTTCGAATACATATGCAGTCAGCTTGTAACAATGTTCGTTTTGTAGACGAAGAAACGGAATACCGTGCAACTTAGATGTACGTTGCAGACATTCTAGGTTTCCTTTTCCGGACATTAACGTTTGTGTACGTAGATAAATCGACCCGGGACTTTCGCTAAAAACTTGAAGAATGCGGCGCAAGACAAGACTTCTTCAACAGTCAAACGATTTTTCAAGCATCTTTCTATCTCACGGTAGCGATACGGATACTTTGAAGTTTGTTTCGGCAAAGAGAAAAAGAAATATTTATTCGACAAAGAAATATAATGTAACAAATAAAATTAAAATACATAAATATGATAAATAAGATGAGACGTAATAGAAGGAATTGCGTCGCGTAAACAAGAAACTGCAGAATGTACGAAATGGGAAAAGTTTCATTTTGGCATTATATGTGCGATGTTAAAGTGAAGTACTCAACCAATAGCAAATAAGGTAATGAGATTTGTATATAAATGAAATTACACAATCCGTGTTTCGAAAATAAATAAGAGAATGAAGAAATGAAGAGCCGTACCTGCATAACATTTTTTTTTATTGATTTTAAAAGTTAATTAACAATCGATGTGACGCAATCTCATATTGCAAATATATCATTTGTGGATATAATTCATATGGATCTACTTTATTTAAACATTATTATCTTTTCATCTACACTCTCTCTCTCTCTCTCTCCTCTCTCTCTCTCTCTCCCCTCTCTCTCTCTCTCCTCTCTCTCTCCTCTCTCTCTCTCTCTCTCTCTCTCTCTCTCTCTCTCTCTATCTCTCTCTCTCTCTCTCTCTCTCTCTCTCTATCTCTCTCTCCTCTCTCTCTCTCTCTCTCTCTCTCTCTCTCTCTCTCTCTCTCTCTCTCTCTCTCTCTCTCTCTCTCTCTCTCCTCCTCCTCCTCTCCCTAAATGCATTATAGAGATGTTAATTATGTGAACTATAATGTAGAGATATTTGTCACAAATACTTCTTTATATGAGTAAGCTTTAACGAAGTGTTCCCGAAGTCAAATAAACCTCCTTTATAATAAGTAAAACATACGGTATGTCTAAGTTTTTGTTCTTCTAGCTTTACGAGATTCTTTCAAGATAACGATAAAGCATTATTAAAGCTAACCCCAAGCCATGAATACAAGCCACGAATGAAAAATGGACCGGTGGACACTTTATAAACTTCTAACCGCAGCACAATGGCTTTGAACGCTTACGAAGATTTTCAATGCGCTCGTAGAAAAGCGGTGAAAGAATAGTTCCCGTCCTTCGCGGTTTTGTGTGTTTTTCCATCAATATTCTTCTTAGATAACTTCTTTAAATGTAGCAAGCTTAATTATACACAATCGTTTAAAAGATCTGGATCGACTGCATACTTATGCATTTTTTCATTTGTTTAAAATATTTTATGTTGTCAAGGCTTTAAAAAATGATACTATATAATACTAATAATAAATTATAAAATTATATAATACTCTTTATCAATTAATTTTACAATTAATTAGAAAAATATTTTAGTCGTTACCAAAATTCTTCCAAATTCCTGCATATAAATCTGTTTATCAATTTCTAATTATATATGTATATTTATATGATATCTATACGTACATGTTCTAGAAAGGATATTATCACTTGCCCTTTGCATAACAAAATGTCAATCCCTTAATTTTTTTGTAAAAACATTTGTTTCGATTAAACTGACACTAATTAATCACGAGGAAAGCAGAGGTAATGAGCGTCGCAGAAATACCTGCGTTATTCATAGCACTAATTAAAAACGAGCTTTATTCGAGCACCGTTCGCTCCAGATAACGATTAAATTCGTCCCATTGTTTCTGGAAACTGCGCAGCCAGCTCTCTAGCACTTCTCATCACAGAAAAATGGGCTACCTTGCCAATTTTTGGTTTTATGATTGAATCGTTTCCATGTTACGTCATTCGCAAATAGAGATCAGGACACAGAAGATAAAAGAAAAATATAAAATATAAAAATTTACTAGCTTAATTACTATTAAATATTATATTTGTTAGTAAAATCTGAAAAAAATTATAATCGTCAAAAATTGTCAGAAGAACTGTTTCTTAAATATTATTCAGTGGATTTGTAGTAGCTTATTTGACATGAGATAATAGTATTGTCTTTTAAAATGAAAGATCTTGAGGATAAAATTTAAGCTTATCTTTTTAACATACCAAATTGAATAATAAGATCCTATTATACCGTCGGTTCCGTACAATCCTGGTGTTCTCCATATTTCCGGTGATTACTGCTGATTATAATATGGTACAAGGGTACGATTTAGCTTGTAATAAGTCGTGATACCAATTAATCCTATCTGACAGTACACGACAACAGGTTTCACCCACGCATACGAGCTTTCTGTTTCGCAGTGCGAGAGCAGTAATAATTTTGCCAATTGCACCTGCCAATGGCCAATTTACCATCGTGCAACCTAAATGATCGTACATGCACGTGGCAACACGACTTGAAATGCCAGCTTCGACTTTCGGTGGTATTTGTTCCGTAAATTAACTCGATAGATTGCCACGAATTGCAAATAATTAATACCTCGATAATGCCTACACGTCTAGTTGAATATATTTAAATAAATATGCGAAGACCGCATTGTTAATCACACTGTATTTATTGGTATAATTATCAACGATTTATTGTGCGTGGGAAAGAATAAACTGTAACAGTTTTCTTTAATAAATTATGAATTTTTAATAATTTTGATGTGGAAAGAATGGAATTGAATTAATATTAAATAATATTTAAGTAATAAATTACTTTTACACATTACACAAAAATAACGATATTGAAATATATAGTTGAAACGTACGACGCAGTAGAAACAGACTTCTAGCGCGACCGTGGTCGATCAGTTTTACATCAGTTCTACTTTAAGTGACGCATACATTTACATCGGCATACCATCGTAGAAACGCGGAAGTGTGAGAGGACGTCTACGTGCTTTTTCGTTGTCGTATATCGTCTTAGGATATACGTCAGCGGTGGTTTTTCAATCTAGGTCAACGTGATGTTTTTTTTTCTGAGTTTAAGCTTTATAGTAATTCTGTTCATTCATAGTTCAGTCAATCATGTTAGAGTTGCGAGATATGAGGCTCCGGATATCCGTGACCAACTGTGATGCCAAACAAAGAGAGATTCATAAAGCGGATTTTCGTACCCTTCTATAGAAAGTTTACACATAATACCGTTATAACATTTTACATAATACTAACTTTTTGACACAATGTTTCATCACAGTTACGTTATGACGTTCATTAAGTGTTAAGCCAATTTGTAGCTGACACTATAGTGACAGCAATACAATGCAAATTGTGATGTTGTAATTTTTATTAATACATTATAATTTGTTATATTGAAAACGTTAATATTATAATTTATATTAATTTTACTTAAGCTACTTTATGTAAACAACAGAAGGTGTTTTTATTATATTATGACACATATTATACAATGTTTCGTTAATTTAGATACACAAGCCTATTTCTTAATGTCTAGTTGATAGAATCATTTAATTTCATTAATTAATTTTATTTCAGAAAATGGATGGCAACAGAGACGGCGTAGTGACGCTATCCGAGTTTTTGGAGGCATGTCGAGCAGATCCGGATATCTCAACCAGCATGGCTGCTCTAGACACTGCTTTCTGACACTCACCGCGTCCGCGATACATACCATGGACTTGAAGGGATCACTCGATTAGGAAATAAATCGCTCAATATTGTACCTTAACTCCTTGGACCAGAGATGAGGAAAGAAATTCCTCAAAATGTGTCTCGTCGTCCTGGAGCGACTGATATGCGATTTTTCAGAATTGATTGTTTCGAGAGACGACATTGCGTCACTTTGCGCGTATTAGCTCAACAAAATCTACTCAGCGGAATTTCTAGATATGCAAGAAAAGAGTATTACGAAAAAGAGTATAAGAAAAGTATAAATAAATGGGCTGTTTCAGAGATTTGTGACTTAGATGTACCAAAACCCTACCACCAAAGAATTACAAAAGTGGTTTTGTGATAGGAACGACAACTAAGCGAATATTTGATTGAATTAATGTGCTGCCTCCCTCATCCCTGAGATAGGATGTTTATAGGATTAGATGTCGGAATCTGCAAGTGAGAAAATATATGCGACAGCAGATTGGAAGCAAGTAACGAGTATGTTAGGACGATAAAATAATTTTTTTGTATTTTGCTTGAAACTTGCTTAGAAAATGATATCGTATGCAAACATGATATCTGCTACGAAAAGAATGTGTGTAATAAACCCTCCCAATAGTCAAGTGTCGGCAAGTGGATTTCATAAAACTTTAGCGTTAGTGTAAGTGGTTAGCGAATAAACGAGAATTAGAAGCGGATCTTTGTATCGAATGGATATTGTATTATTGTAAACTGTAAGCGAAAGATTAAGAATGTATTTTTAAAACTTATATATGCACGACGTTACTCGCACTATTTTATTTTAATTACAAACTTTTTCAATAAAAATTTTTTAATTGATATTAATTAGTCTTTATATACATTTTTTATAGACAAACGTCTATGTAAAATATATTAAATAATATAGTACTAAATATTAATAGAGTTTAACGTTAATATTCTTTTGCTTATGTGTTCGTTGAACGCACCCCTTAGGTAAATGACACAATTATTAAAAGTGGTTGAAGGTTGTGCTTTATGTTTGAGCTATACCTATGTGCTGAGACGATAAAAACACAGCATGTATTCAGTTGCATTCTCAGACGACTGTAATGTATTTGTATTGTACATTCACGTGAATATACTCGTAGCCCTACGTATGTTTTTAACAACAGCGTGCGAGTTCCGCGTGCATATAGAACTGTAACATAAAAAACAAAGTTAAATGCGAGGATGAGCGTCAACTCACGATTGAGACATACAAAGTTTATCGTGAATCCCGTCGTACAGCTGGATATGTCAAGCGGGATTTGTTGTTTCTAGTGCGTAAGCATGTAGATGGTAAGCGATATCAAAATATTTATTTTTGTGACAGGTAAGCGTATTATCGTTGTAAGATTCTAGATTGTAAAGACTGTGTGCTGCTAAAGAGAGAGAGAAGTGAATTGGATTAGTTGAGGGACAAAAACTGGAAGAAATATTCGAAGACAGAGGAAGGAGGCCTCTCTTTATCGATCTGGCATTATATAGAATGATCCATTGCCGAATATATGCGAAACATTTTATTATAATTAATCAACACGAGTCGTGGAGACTGGACCAAGGCTTCCGCGATGGGCGAAGAGGATTTACTTGAGCGAAGTATATTTAATCATTTTCCATCACTGCCTACTTCTGGATAACTATAAATAAATAAGGAGGAATGGAGACGAGTAAAAATAAACAAAACTCCGATGCATCGAGACCAGCAAGTCTGATCGAAATCATCGACCTTAGATTGGGAAGCAGCGAAATGAGGCTTATATTTATTTAGATTTATACGAGTTTCAAGTATCCTTTCATTATGTGCGTTTCTTGTAAAATACTCGAGATAGCGAATCGCGAATCGCTATTTGGATATTTCTTCGATTTAGAGAATATTGGGATGCGACGACTAACGTCTTCTAACAACTAAACTGACGCAACTCCAATTCACGCAGTGTATCAATATGTCGAACGTGGAGAGATAGTAGAAGGATACGAATAACAAAGTCAGTAAAGAAATGATAGAAACGACAAAAAAAGATAGATCGCGCACGACAAGAATTACAGGCGTAAAGATTTCTTCGATTTTTAGCAGCGCCTATCTATATATAGAGCATAAGACTTATATATAAATTGAGATAAACATCGAATGTTGTCTCATATCACTCGATCACTACCGCATGTCTTTGAAGTTACGTAAATAAGTGTATAAAAGACAGAAACGGGGTAACTGTGTCGTTTAGATACTTTCGAATTCGATCGGATACTAGTTTTAGATGCGAGAAAGGAAGAAAATGAGTACTCTTACCCCACGATGATTAATCGGAAATAAGCTAAATCTAAATATGTTATGGGCTTTTTTATGCGACGCCATTAGTTTTAGAATAATGTTATTGTTTTTTAAGAGTTAGCGAGACTAGACTGACGATACCTGGAATATTATTAAGTTTCGCAAGATATAGAAGAAAAGCACACGAAATAGTAATTTTTTAACAAGAAGACAGAGTTATAGCACTTATTCAGGATGTAAGCTCTCATTACGTAATGTCACGCCATATGCTTAATTCATATTATCTCAACTACACATCCGCGCATACTTTCCTTTTATTTATGCTCATATGTCCTCTAAGAACATATAATTCGGTATACTTCTCTATAGCTTTTATACACACACACACACACACACACACACACTTCTTGTTGAATTTATATCATTCAATCTCTATTGTACGCTGCCAAACTGCATGTTACCTTCTTTCGCAAACATCGAGTTATCTACAGGAAATTTCATAAAGTAACGTAAGTTCGATCACGGTTTTAGCAACGTAATATGTGAAAGTTTGGCTTTAATTTAAATTTTGTTACAAGTTATTTTACATGAACAGTGAGAAAACGAGATTGACAATGATATAATGTATCCTTTTTGTATTGTATTATCTTAAATCAACGATTGTCAATTTTTAGTTATATTTTATATGTTACACAAACAGAAGAAAGTAATACAGTGCTAAATAATTTAAAACAACGTTAGCTTCTTTTTTAACATCATAATTATTATGCTAAACTATAAGCTATAATCGTGCTGCTTTATTTAGTATGATATCAATAGTTTTATATTATTGGACAATAAAAAATTTTATTATAATGCGATCAGAGACAAAAGTATATAATAATAATAATATCGTTTGTATTGAAGATATAATATTAGGGTAATATTTCCTCATTTTTTTCAGGATATACTTGAAATGGCTGCCTGAAATCCAACTATTATATTTTAAATACATAATTGGCAACTGTTTAAAAGTAGGGACGAGAATTATTTATGCTCAATCTAGTTATTAAAACATAAAATTAACATAATGGCGCTTTCCTTAATTTGATTTTATAAAACATAAAATTGTTATTAGTTCTCAACACAATTCTGATGTGAAAATCATGGATATTTCTATTCTATCTTGATAATTGAGATTCTAGATTGCTATTGTACTATCTCATAGATGGTTTATATAAATCATAAATATACAATACGCTATTTTCCTTTATTTCGTCAAGATAAACGTGTGCACATAGCGTTTCCGGTTTTTTAATAAAAAAAAAAGCAATGTTACTTTTATTATATCTTCCATTACATTCTCTTATAATAACATGAATTACTTCATATGTCGTTTTATAACTAAGAATAGGAATTAACACATAAACCCCTTTCGTCATCTTATTGTTAGTTTCTGACAGAGATTGAAATATATTTTGAAAACTGATATTAAATCAATATTTACCGACATTAACCGTATATTAATCACATAAACTTTCATAAACGACGAATTACAAGTTGCGTCCAATAAATTAAACTTGAGAAAAACCTCAGCACGTTTCTGATCGCTAAAAAATTATTTATAAGTACTTCTTCATGTACTGCTGCATGTTTCTGATATATCTAATGTAAAAAAAATTCGAAAAACAAGATAAATGAACGAAATTCAATGTGTGTACGCAAATCGACATTTGCACAAAATCAAGCTATTTCTCGCAACTATCTATCATAATTCAAAAGTTCTGCATAACTAAACGCGATTATTACGTATGTAATTAGCAGACTTTTGGTTGCATTGCTCTTAAAATTTGTGTCACGCGACTTACAACGAGCAAAAAATCGGAAAAAATGAAAGAATAAAACATCTCTTTGATCGACTCTATCACGTGGATACTATCTATATGTAGCTAGTTCAGCTACAAGGCTATAAAGCCCCACGAGTACTATCTTGACTCTCTTAACGTAGAAAAATGCTATACTCGAATAGAATTCAAGAATCTATATCTATCAAAATCTATCTCTTCTCTCTGTAGATAGTTGAGTCCTCACCGAGGGTATTTTCGGTGGTATCTATTTTAGACATTATAGCTGCTGGACAGAGAAAATACAACATTGAAATTGATCTGTGAAAGTGACGTAAAACGCAAACGGCGGAAGTACCAAAGCGAGGAGGTAGCTATCCGTTGTTCGCGAAGTCGAGAGTTATATTTAAGAAGAATTATTAGATAGAAAATGAAAGAGATAATGGTCGGGTTGTACGCGTACTAGCTGACAGATGGTCCAATCATAGATTATATATTCATAACGGGGAAAATAAACGAGAACTTAAAAGAATAGCGCCTAACTGTATTACGCGAAGTATGGGAAACAGCGCGCGTACAGAATGTTATGAATGTTATGATTGTATATAAAATTATAAATAATATATATAAGGCACCAGAGATACATTTACATTGTCGTATAAAATTATAAAATCGAATTTTTAATTAAATTTATATTCGGATTATACAGATGTTTTTCCGACTTTTGTATTGCTAGAAATAAAAGTAAAAAATTTTCTTAAGAGAATTACGTTGACACAAAAAAATTATCTACAATATTGAATTCATCATCTATTTTTTGAGTTCCTGAAATAACCAATTGAGTATTTTAAAGTAGAATAATATTAGATAAGATTATTATTTATTAGTATCTATTATATAGAATTGTCATGTTGATTCTGAACGCATCCTTGTTTATTCAAAGTTATTGCGCAATAAGCGCTTATTTTACGACAAATATATGTGTCATGGTAATGTGCTGCAAAAATGTATCACGCGCGGTTTCTCAAGCATCGTGTATTAAACACAACAAAGTTACAGAGAAATTATTATATGATGTTAAAATATGAAGGATTTTAAAACAGATTATAAAAAGCAACAGGCAAGAGATATTCATATATTTTCAGTGTAAATCAAGTATATGTATATACTTGTGGTAAGACTACGTATCTCATAGCTTTAACGGCTCGCCGATGCCCAGGTGGAAGCAACCTTCCTTGGTAGCGATATCGAAATTGTGCGAGTCACGATCAACGACGCCGTACTACGTCTCGTTGTAAAAAAAAGCTACATGGCCAATATGTAATATATGTGTTCTGTTAACAAAGATGGTATGCTTCCACTCGAGGAAGAGCGCGTAAAGGAGTAATCGTTTGGATGTTGATTGTTAAATGTTAGGATAGATGGGTACGACGTTATATCCTTTCAACCCGAATTACATGTTAAGTACTTGCATTTTGTCTCTTATCTTCGATTACGATTGCGTCTCGTTATTTCATCGGATTTCAATCGTCGATACGTGTCTGGTTCGATTTAACGTAGCTCTTCTTTGTATGCAGATATCGAGGGAAAAAAAATATATAAAATGTTTAATTTGTAATGCAGTCACTGCCGTCGCTTTTCTGCAATAAAAACCAATTTTCGCTTCGATCATTTTTTCGGTATTGTCCCGAAAAGATGCTTATTCGTGACGCGCAAACTGTTTATATTTATCATACAAGATTCATTTGGAAAGATTTATTGTACGTGAATGTTTTGTCTATCGTCCTTTAAAAATTTTACATTTGCGTCTTTTTTAATCATTTCTCGAAACTTAGTCATTGTCTCGCATAATTATTATACAGATAATTTATTGTACTATATCTTGGAAGCATGTATTTTATAAATAAATAGATAACCAACGTATATATATGCGTGCTGTCATTCGTTTTACTATTAGTACCATTATTTCAGTCATAGAAAGGAATTAGCTATTGAATACGATTATGTATAATGATGTACAGAAACGACATATATATATCAAAATATTTTTTATACGCTCTTATAAAAAAACAGGTTATAGCAAAAAAAGAAGAGTTAATATTAATTTGTAAATTCTGTATAGCTCTTCAACGCGACTATAGAGATAACATAAGAATAAAAATAAATACAATTATCTCTTTTTAATATATTAAATATAAATGTTGCGCTGTTGTATGATATAATATCACGCAGTATGTCCATAAACTTTATATTATTCCACCCATATTTGTTACGATTAATTATTTATATAAACCGCGTTCAGTAAAGCAAATCAATTGAATTATCTTATTGTTAGAATCCTTAAAAAGACTCATCAATCACGTCGAACGCTACATATATGATACTCACGTCAGAGATAAGCTTGAGAGAGGCCATCCCGGCCTTTTTCGTGGGACCAAAATGAATCGTGACAATCGTGTGATCGCCTGGATCGCTCTAAAGCCCATTCTACAATAGCCGTAAAGTATGCGTTAAGACGTAAGCAGTAAGCTATTGACTAATGGGATTTTTACAATCCAAGAATGATCGACTGTAGTTGGTCAATTTTTACTGCTTACGTCTTAAAACATACTTTTACGGCTATTGTAGAATGGGCTTAAGCCCGTGTCACACTACGTATCGCGGACGCGGATCGGATTGAGATTGCGGATCGCGGATCGTAATCTAGCCAATCGTAGACGAGCGGCTCATCTGTGATTGGCTGAGGTTGCGGTCCACTTGACGCTACAAATGCTTTGGAGCGTTCTTCTTCTCCTTCTTTCTTCATTGAAAGAAAAGAGAAGAGGAATGCTTCGAAGCATTTGTAACGTCAAGTGGACCGCAGCCTGAATCCGATCCGCGATCCGTAATCCCAATCCGAATCCGCGTCCGCGATACGTAGTGTGACACGGACTTTAAGGATTAATTCTAACCTATCTTAACCTACGTACAAAATTAGAGTTAAACATGTCACATCGTGATACTGATAATAACAGTATGCACAGCTTGCTGGACGAGAAGATTATTGACCTGGAAAATTGTAGAAAACTAGTGAAATCATACATTGACCTGGTGAGCATCTTCAGGGTAAAATCGCCGTACCTGCCATCGCAACCTTAAAACCCGTTGTAACCTTTACCTTTCAGCACCTGTACAGTGCCGCCTTGTTCTGGGCTAACAAAGTGGTCTCACTGAGCAATGAGGACCCAAAGGATGTGTGCACTCTGGCGCAATTGAAGCAGTATCATCGTGCTGCGCATCTTATAAAGAGATATGGATTAGAGAAGGTAATTTTAATAACCTCTCATCTTCCCTATACGATACACAGACGCTTTTTCTCGTTTCGCGATACGTTGGTCTTTACATCCAATTTGTGATGAATTAAATAATAATTTATTGATACAGAGCGATGTAATGTGCCATTACCTAACTGTGAGGTGCCTGCTGGAAGCAAAAGAATATAACGATGCACTTTTTTCAAGTAATTAATGAATCCGAAATATGCACAAACATAACGCAAGCAGGTATCACCTTCGCTGAATGCACCGACATTTTTCAGGATGCTCCAAAAAACGTATGAGTACATTTATATCTATACATATATATGTGTATTTATAACAATGTCATACGTGAAATTTGTATTGTATCATCCTAATCACTATATAGTTATATTGCTATGTTAGAATTTAAAAGAATTAACATACAATATTTTTACAGGTTCAGAGCTGAATATTATACGTGAAAAGAAGAGTATATGAAGCTATGGATAATAGAGCAGTGGCAACCGAGTGCTATAAGCAAGCCTTACAGTGCGACGTTTATTCATACGAAGCATTTGAAGCCTTGGTGCAAAATCAGATGCTTTCAGCTTCCGAAGGTATATTA
This sequence comes from Temnothorax nylanderi, assembly GCF_030848795.1. Classification (NCBI taxonomy): domain Eukaryota; kingdom Metazoa; phylum Arthropoda; class Insecta; order Hymenoptera; family Formicidae; genus Temnothorax; species Temnothorax nylanderi. Next base: position 1,964,848 of record NW_027249083.1, read on the forward strand.
ATTCTGTCAAATATGGTATAATTTTCTTAAATATTTATTAAATATGTAATTGTTAACTTAGAGCGAGAACTGTTGCCGTTGGAATCCTTACCATTCACCGAACAATGTACGAAAGGCGAAGCGGAACTCTTGCGACTGTTGTACGATAGTAAATTAAAGAAATATCAAGAACCGAACACGCGCGCGCGCGCGCGAAACAGAGTCGTTAATTACATGTAGCGTAATGGGGATTTGCGTCGCCGACAGATTAGCGGACAATTTGGACATGGAAGTCGCAAAAGCTGAGAGATTATATTACAACTGAGATTATCATCACTGTTTCTCGCTTACAGAGAAGTAGGTATCTATCGAAATGTTGTTTCTCATTCCGTATCTCGTAACAAAATGTAACGTAATATTTCTTATCTTAGAATCTTGAAAAAAGATCCGTACCACAATTCCTGTCTTCCGGTGCACATTGCCTGTTTAGTTGAGCTTAAAAAAACCAACGGTAAGTTTACATTCTGTCGCAATAAATGAACAATACGAGAACTCGTTAATAGTGAAACTTTATTTCTTAGCTCTGTTTTATCTGGCGCACAGATTGGTCAATTTATACCCGGAAATGGCCTTAGCACGGTTTGCAGTTGGATGCTATTATTATACTATAGGTAAGTGTTTATTGTTTAATCAATATTTTTTAGACTAAACAAGATTAGATATATATTAATTGAAAGATATTAAATTCAAAATATTTCATGAGATTAGATTTGTAAATTAAAAGAAAATGTTTAAAATTACTCAATAATACATATTTCCGTTGTACTGTAGGCAAAAGTGATCAAGCAAGAAGGTACTTGGCAAAAGCTACCGCACTGGACAGATTGTTTGGTCCCGCTTGGTTAGCATACGGACATTCCTTTGCGGTTGAAAATGAACACGATCAAGCTATGGCTGCTTATTTTAAAGCGTCGCAAGTAATGAAAGGTTGCCATCTTCCACTTTTATACATATATCGGATTAGAGTGCGGTTTGACGAATAATCTAAAACTGGCTGACAAGTTCTTTCAACAAGCTTAAGGAATAGCACCGAACGATCCCTTCGTGATACACGAAATGGGCGTTATATGTTTTTATAATTTAGAGTAAGTATTATCTCGGTATTAAGTTTTCTCCTGCTTTATTTATATTTGAAATACAAAGATTACAAATCTCTGTTCGCTCTATTTACCAATAAATTATCACTGAGAATTATTCCTGATACAGTTACAAAAATGCAGAATGATTATTTAAGGAAGCTATGAAAAGCATTCAAGGCGACCTAAGGAACGTGATTCTACCTGGTAAGTGGGAGGCGCTATTGAATAATCGGCCATACTTGTAGCAAAATGAAAAAATACGACGAGGCACTAGAATGCCATCAACAGGCGCTAGTCTTAGATCCCCTGAACCCATCGACTTACTCGTCGATCGAATTTATTCATGCGCTAATGGGGAACATCCAGGAGGCAGTGGATGCTTTCCACAGGGCGCTCGGTCTAAGGAGGGACGACACATTTACCGCGACCATATTGGGTTACGTTATGGAGCAACTGATTGTGATGAGGCACCCCCATATCCTGATACGTATACAATTGAATTGGTATTACAGAAAGAGTAATATTAAAAGAGGGAAAAACTATCAGTTGTGTGCATAGAAAATTTATTTTTAAATTCGGTACAATATTTCGTCAGGAAAAACTAATTAATACTCCTGAATATTTGCGAAATGATAATTTAACTGTCCCTTTTGTAGTGATCGATTTAATTTTTACGCATTATACTCCAGAAAATTTATTTAAAATTATATTTCATTACACGCTAAAATTTATGCTAAAATCGTGAAATTTGCAAATTTTTCAGATGCACCTACGGAAATACCGAAATATAAATCTGAGGAAAGTGAAGTCAGATTGTCCGAGGATAGCGAAGTTGGACTGTCTGTGGAGAATTCCAGCAACGTGGGTAGCAGCAACACGAGTGGTTAAAATATCGATAAATTAAGAGTGAATCTGTTCTCTGGAAGCTGGGGAGATAATTCCGGCAAAGGAGAAGCCAGTACGTCCGGAAAGCTGGAGCAGCAAACGCGAGACGTACTAGTCGTTAACTATTCGAACGGCGATAGTTCCGAAGTTGAAATGTTAGATTCTTCGACCGCACATATAGAATATAATTAGCTTGCAAACTTCTTTTCAATCGCGATAAAAATAATGGTGATTTTTTTTTCACCTAACTGTAGCTTTGTTTAAAAGTGAGTTTAACCGAAGGTTACAGTTAACCGATGTTGGTGAATTTGGCCCTAAGAGATTAATAAATAAATAAATAAAAACGAAGAAAATAGGAAAAAACGATATGAGAGAAAATAAAATTAGAAAACAGAGTTGGAGAAGCGGTAGAGTGGACGAGGGAGAGAGGAGGGAAGGAACGGGGGGCCGGCGGAGATCTTTAAAGCCTAGAGCACACGATGCTTTTTTACCTGCTGGATTGCTTGCTCGCGCCTGTGCTACGCGTCCTGATTGGCTCTTATGATTGTAAGAACCAATAAAAACAATCGTGTGCTCTAGGCTTAAGTTGAACTCGCGGCGGGGTGGGCCGTGGCCCATGGGTGGTGCAGTGTGCAGTATCAGCAGTATGTGGAAGAGGGGGCGTTCCGTTTCCGCCGTGCGTCGTGTCATCGGCAATAAGTCGGCGAACGGAGACCAAGATTCTCAATACTCTCATTTATCGAGGGAAACGGCGGTCCGCGGTCGAGGACAGCGAGAATTCGCGCGGCTCGTTAAAATCTCCCACCGCGCGATCTCGAGAAACCACCCCCTCGCCCTCGCCGCCGCCGCCGTCGTCAGTAGTCGGCACCAGTCGGCACGGCACTCGGCACTCGCGCGTTACTTCTCGCGGAGCGCGTGAAGTTTACCGCTTAATCACACGTTGTTAGTGGCGGACGCGGGACGGGAATCGGGATCGAGTCGGCTCCCAGTTCCCACTCGCTCGTGTCTCTCGAGACCGTGCGGGAGCGAGCCGCATCGAGGTGACTCCTGAACATCGCGCATCCTCGAGGCTTCCTCGCGACGGGACGCTCTCCGCAGTCCACGGACATGCCCACGCTGATGCAACCGGTAAGTTTCGTCTCGCCCGTTCGGGGCTCTCGAGGGATTGTCGCGGGGGGGGGGGGGGGAGGAGGACGCGGGATCGCGATTAATCCGTCCGGAGTCTGGATTAACGCCGCGGTGACTCCGAGGACTCGAGAGTCGCGCTGCACCTCGTGATTCCAGTTAGATCCGTCCGCTCTTTACATCGCGCGTGAAAGCACGCGAATATTAATATATTACGGTATTACACAACTACGTGTACGAGAAAGCACGCTGATCTGAAGATGGAGAGGAGAGGGAGGGGAAAATTTTGAGACAAAGTCGCGACATTTTGGAATTTGGAATTGTTTCTTTCCGTGTCTCGGCGATTCCGGGCGCTCAATCCTCAATGCGCCCGGAATGTTCCGTTTCGCTAACTCGATCGGTCGCGCCACGGCCGGATGTGGCCGATATACACGTCGCGAAGGAATGTCCCGCGTCGCGCGAAAACGTAAATAAACACGGCGAGACATGCCAGTGCCAGAGCCGATTGGTACACGCGAAAATTCCTCCGTCCGAGCGTATATCCGTAACGCGCCATCTGAGAGTCCGGCTCCGTGGAAGACTCGGATCCCCTCGCCGACGGCCGACCGCAGCGACCCGGGCCGACGGTCTACGGGACGCGAGGGAGGGCGCGATTCCGAATCCCGAGGGGGGCCGCGCGGCCGCGCGACGAGAATCCGGGTCGATCGTGGTCGGTCGATCCTCAATCCTCAACTTCATTCCCCGGCGATCTCGCGCGGCTTTTGATGGTAAACACGTGCCCCGGATTGCGATACCGCCTCGGCCGAATTCCGCGAAATTCCGATCATCGGGAATTAGGCGGATTATCTGAGCGCGTCGGATAAATCTCCGTGTCGAGTTGTCTCGCCCGTGTATCGTTATCGCCGACCTCGATGAATGAAGCAGCAAACAGCCCGCTTTCGAAGCACCTCGAATCTCCCATCATTTTAAGAAAGGGAGAGACCCGCGTAATATTCGTTTCGCAATATTCGTATCGTCAGAAATTGGAAAGCTCAATTACTTCGGCAGAAGGTGGAGAATTTGAATAACTGTAAACGCACGCCCCAAGCGGTTAGGGAATATTTCCGATCAACGAGAAACTACTCTACGATTGTAATTTAATTAAAAAATAATTTCTTATATTTATAATTCTCTTTCTCTCTCCCTCTTTTTCTTCCTCCCTTTCTCCCTCGACTATAAATTACACATTCCGTATTCCGTTATTTGCCCACCTCGCAGCGATCGACCTGAGCTACAATTGCGAAAGTAGGTATACTCGTTAATCGTGAACGCAGAACGGCGTAATATCCCGGACGAGAGCAGATTCCTCGCGATTCCGTGCGCGGGCGACGCGGCGAGGACGCGACGACGACGCAAAGGGATTGATCGACCGTCGACGGTTACTCGGGTGAAAGCCGAAATTCCGAGAAAAGCTGCGGAATGTATTTTCCGGGCGCCTCCCCCACCCCCCACCCCCCCTCTAAAGAAGAATTTTTGCTTTTTTTCGCGAATTCCACAAACGCGTCGCGTGCCGCCGCACCGCGCGCTGCGCGCTGGGAGCGCGGCGTCCTTCAGGGGGAAGCTCTGTTTTCGACGCGCCGCGTAGTCCGCCGGCGTCGCTCGTAGTGCTCGTACGTTTCGCACGCCAGAGAAAGATCTGCGAGGCACGTCTCATTTCCGGTAGGTAAAGCGAGGGCCGGTCTCTTCCACCCTTAATCTTAACGATCGCGAAGATCTCGCGAAAGCGAGCGAGCTGGGGCGCGATACCGAGAACACCGCGATGTTCCGATATTCCGATCTAAATGTATATATTCGAGACACCCGGAGAGTCTTCTGTTTATAAACTAGGCTGCTAGACCTATTGGGAACGGGCACACGGCCAATATGGCGGCCACAAGCCGGCTCATATACACGAAAAACAATATGTGGGCTTGTGAGCACACATATGTTCCACGTGTATATGAGCCGGCTTATGGCCGCCATATTGGCCGTGTGCCCGTTCCCAATATATTGAATCGCTTGTACGTCAATCGCGTGTAATTCGGGATATCTGCTCCATCCAGCTGAAAGCCGGGAACCCGAGAGTTTATGGGGAGCCGGTAGTTTTTATGAGTTCCAAACGGTGGTCCGATCGCTCCGGAAAGCGACGAGCGAGGGACTTTCGATAATTGCGCGTTTCTATAGGAATCCAAACTTTTGGCCGTGTGAAGTACGATTGCGCTTCCCTTCGATTTGTCGCGCGTCGAACTTATACGACGAAATTATACTTTCTCTGGGAAATCAGCTTTGCGCGCGTCCAGTTTCCAATCGCGTACTCGGCTCTGCAGCCACGTATATATCGCTTTTACCACTTGAACGATAAAAGTATTAGGAAAAAGTAGCTCAATCCGTCCTCCGATTCTTCTTTCGCAGATTTGATTACTTGAAACTGATCGCAGACTCTTTGTTATATATATATTTTTAATAATTTAACGCGTTAAGAAATATGCGCTCCGAATCGGGCGGAGGAATCAGAATCCCTCTCTCCGGAATATCGAAACGGGAATATTATCTGGAATTGGTATTCGGGACACGCGGGGCAGTGACCGACTAGTGAACGTCGATTTTCGATTTTCGCAGTCGGACATCTCACTGGTGAGCGACGAGGTCGACGAGACGGACGTCAGATTCGAGCGAGGATCTGTTCATCATCAGGATCCGCTGCACCACCAGGATGCGACGCAGAGCCGGGAGCGCAGCAAGTTGCTGCTGCGCAAGCTGAGCCAGACCTGCGAGCGGGAGCGCGGCAATAAGCGCGAACAGGAACGCGAGAGGCTGCACCAGTTGCAGTCGATCAACAATCTGCTGCTCGACTTACCGACACCTCCGTCGCCGTCGCACCTCCCGACTTTCTCGCAGGACGTCTCCTCATCCTTCCAATCGGACAAGAACGCCAGTACCGACGGTAAGACGGCGGTGCTCTTTGCCCCGCTTCTCGCGAGTTTTTATTTGAACCGGGTCAATGGGAGCTAACGATTTGTCGATGATGAAGTAAAATTGTCGGGGACCTCGACGATTCTTTTAGAAACCTAGAGATCGTTTTTGAAAGGTCTTAACTCCAAGGGATCTTCGGAGCCTTCCTGGCTCTTGATCCTTGTATCTCATTGTCATTGAGATACGAAACAATGTGGTATGAAGACCCCACGAGATGATTCCAAGTCGAGATAACGTAATCCGGTAGCCGACAAATAATGATCCAATTTAATTATACGGGCAAAAATAAATTATGGAATTATTTATTGATTGACAATTTGCTCGCAAAAAATGATCGGTTCGAACACAAGTTCAGATTGTCTTTGTTTCCACATTTATTTCACGCGATTGAAGTAATCAAGGGTGCTAATCACTCTCTTTCCCACAGGCGACAGCGCGATCTCGGATATGTTCGGGCTGGGCTTGCCTCGAGGATCCCTGATGGGAAACCAATCGACGATCGGCTCCTCCTATCGTAACTATCAATACGGCAATTACGACCAAACGCAGAGATCCTCTTTACAACAACATAAGGTAAAGTCGCTCACGCCGATCTACTCCTTCAGATTTGTTTTAGCGTAAGAGTTTGTTAAAAGTACCGAAAAGCTTGTTTATGGCGACGAATTTGAGTGATGCTTGAATTGAGAACGCAATAAACTATACACGACAAAGTTATTTAACGCGGTTTTTATTACAACCGGATAATAGTATTAGAGTAGGTGGATCACAGTAGGAGTCAATATAACTGGCGCATCGTGATAAGACGTATTATCATTGAGATACAAACCACGCAACGTGGTATGAAAACTTCGCGAGATGACTTCAAGCCGAGATGACATAATCCGGTAATCGACAAATGATGATCCAATTTAATTATACCGACAAAAATAAACTAGAGGATTATTTATTGATTGATAAATAAAAATCAGAATTTTCTGCACGTTGCCAAATAAATTCGCTTTATTTATTACGAACAGAAATATCGAGCAGAAATTTTTTCGTGTGAGAGAAAGAAAGATATATATGTTCGCTTAGTTTTATAATATTTTCTATTACTTCGTTGCATTTTATTTCACATTGATAATGTCTCACGAGGATTATACTACCACTCCGGCGCTATTTTACTAGCTGAAATTGCTTCCCGCTATGAAATAAGAATACATCCGACTCGACAACGATTTGATAAAAAAACGCGACTACGATGATAACTTCGGTGAATTGAAAATTTTACGTGGAGAATGGCGATAAAGATGATAAATGCAACATAAAGCATATTGAGTAACATAGAGGCATTTACTCGTCGGTGCAATAACCCAAACAATGAACATCCCTATTGGAATAACTCCAACTACCTTATCCCATTCTTTTTCTCCGATTCTAGTATCTAACTGTCGATGCTTGTATTATACCGTATTATGTATCATACGGTACATTAACTACAACATTAAACTAACATGTTTTTCTCTCAACAATTTATTTCGTGGCAAACCCGCACAATCAATTTTTTCCTTATTTGTTATTTATTTCTTTGGCTATGACGTACATCAAATATTTGAATACTTCAAAATCGGGTCTTTATTCATAACGACTTAAATAAAATGTACGGTGCGCTAAGACAATCTCGACGGTCGAGAATTCGTTGTCCCGAGCCAAACGGCTCTACACTGTAAAAAATTTTCGTGTAAAATTACGACTATTAGAATGAGTAATTTTGAGACCTACTATTATAGGTGTAAATTTACTTATATAAGTAAAATTCCTGCTTGTAAGTAAATTTATTTTCTTGAACAGTAATTAAAATAATCGCGTATGTAAATTTAAAGTTAAAGGTAAATTTACAAAACGTTTATGTAATAATATTTCTTTTATTTGTAATATTCTAAATTAAAATATTAGATTTACAAAAGTAGATAAATGTACAGAAATGTTTATGTATTAATACTTACCTATATACTTGTATTTAAATAAATTCTAACATAAAATTTAAAATTTAGAGACTATAAATTTACTAATACGTTTTGTAATATTGTTTTACGTATTTTTAATATTGCGGTTTTGAAGTATAAAATTCACAATCTAGGATAGACCGAGACGAATCGGATCACAGGGCGAATCGGATCAAAGTAAGAGTTGAGATCATATTTGTTACATTCATCAATATATCTAACCATGTAGAATACAAATAATTATTATTTGTATTTTACATAGTTAGATATATTAATGAATGTAACAAAAATACAATCTCAATTCTTACTTTGATCCGATTCGCCCTATGATTCGATTCGCCTCGGTCTATCTTATGCCAAAAACATATTTTTATTTTGAAAATATTAACATTATTAACATGTAAACCTTAAAATGATATACATAATATTAAACCTTAAAATTATATACATAATATTAAACCTTAAAATGATATACATAATATTAAACAAATATAAGTTACTGGTCTCAATAGATTTTGTATTCAATTAGATAAAGAATTGTTTAAATTTAAGACGATAAAATGTTTCTAAGAAAATTATCATTACTTCTGTAAAACAATGATTATTAATTATAATAAAGTTTTTAATTAGTTAATTGTATTAATTTCGTATTAATTTCATTTTTGTACACAAATATTTAATTAATATTCAATTAATATTTAACTAAAACAAATAAAATTAAAAATAATAATTATCGTTTTATATATAACCGACAGTTTATAATTTTATTATAAGAATTTTTTCGTCTAGAATTTAAACAATTATTTTTTTAATTAAATAAAATAGATGCAAAAATAATTTATCTTTGTTTTATGCTATGTAATGTGATGATATAAGCATTGTGATAATAATAAGCATGTATCTTACATTTATTTAAGTAACCCAATCAGCAATATTCTTTAAACATTTTTAAAATATTTAATAAATATATATTTATTAAATATATATATATTTTAAAAAAGTTTAAAAATATGATCTACTGATTGGAAAGGTGCAAATTTAATAGTGCAAACATATACGTAGACATATGTAGCCGTACTTGTAATAACAGTAGCCAATGATTTGGACCAAAAACAAAATAAAGTTTATTACAATTTTGTGTTACATAAAAATAATACTTATTACAGATATCGCAAAGTATTTAAGTCAGTCATATAAAATACAATGTAGAAACTAAAAATATAAACTTTAAATGATTCGCTTTATTATATATATATGTAATTAATATGAGAGTTAATAAAAGAATTAGGTTATCAATTTTAATTTTGTTTTATAACGTATAACCTGTTTTAATTAAGAACTTGTATTTTTGCGTGTTTATATTGTAATTTATATAAATATTTATGCACAACGCATAAATCGAAAAAAAAGTTGGTTTTTATACAATAGTACAAATATGATTGTACTATTGTTATAAAATTATTCTGTGTACATGATGTACAAAAATAAAAAAAAATATATATATATTATCAGTAGATATATATTATATATCTATAATAAAGAGGCATAAAATTTCATATGCATAAAAAGACATGAGATATAACATTATATATAAATAAATGTACAATATAATTTTGCCTCTTTATTGTAGATATATATCTATTGATAAATTGTATCTCGTATATAATATATAATATCGCGATATCGCGAACAATATTATTATAATATAGTCAAATAACTTTAATAAGAAATAATTTTAATAATAATGAAAGTAACAAAAGTAACTTATCCGACGTTCCGAATGAATCCGACGTTCCGTTATTTTAGATCTACATCTTCAATGTCTCTTAGTTTATTGAAAAGTGAAAGTACCTTCCGCTTGGTTGATGCCTTAAGAGATTTTGATCCATAGGAGGGATGAATATTTAACAAATATTTTTGTAGGAATTCTAGAGTACATGCGCAACTTGTTGGATATTCCATATTAAAAATGAAATAAGAAGATATTAGCATTTCTAATGCTTCATAAAAGCTGTGTGTCCTTTCAATCTGTGATTGCTCTATAAATAAATAAAATGTAGAACATGTCGTATCATCTGTAACAAAGTCATGAAAACGTAAAAATTAGAGAAACTTTTAATGTTGAATAATTATGAAATAAACGTTTATAAATTATAAATCTTCAATGTAGAATAGTTATAAAATAAAAAACATACCTAAAATAACAATGCATGGTGCAGAAATAGGCGCACTTAAATCTTCCAAAAGTGTACCTTCCTAGGAAATAGATAAATTTTAGTTAAAGTTTTAAAAGTTATGTCTGTATGATTTAAGAGAATATTGAAGGTTAAAAGTACATATATATAACATATAATATATATGTACATATGAAATACGACAAGTATAACACAATTGGTTAGTGACAATTGTCTACGTTATTAATATTTTTAAAATTTCGAAAAACGTCGATTTCAGCATTCTCTTAATACAAATAAATTTAATCTAAATAGCTTACAGGATATACTTTAAAAAGTACGCTAAAATCTTCTTTAAAATGTCTCATGATTATCTTTGTTGCTTTCAATTGTACTGAATCAGTTGAATCCATAATATCTTTGTATTTCTTAATACGCCCATAAGATAATATTTTTCCTTCTTTTTTAAACATGTTTTCTTCTAAAATACTTATAGAATGGCCCATTAATTTTTGGTAATGCCAGAACATGTATTCCTTTCGCAAAAGTATTGGCCATAAAGATTTTACATCTTGAATTGTTGGCGGTTTATGAACATTATTCAGGAACAATCTCTGAGCAGGATATGTTATTTCTAGATATGAAGAAATTTTATCTTTTTCGATATTGATTGTTGGAGAACCCTGTAGAGCAACTCGACGTAAAAATTGAACTTTGTCTTCAATCGTTTCTTCGGTTTCTGATTCAACATATTGCTCCGGTTGCCAATTGCTGCATCCAGCTTTGGCTGATAAAACTTTCCTTTGTTTCTTCAATGGTATATTCAACGTTTGACTTAAGCATCTCTTCATGTGTGGTCTATTAAGATAACTATTTCTATCGCGAAGTTTTAAATATAACGTATAAGTCCCATCTCCGAAACTTTCACCATTTTCATCCATATCTTTGAAAGTTTGAGGGTATTTATTGATAATCTTCTTAGCTATTATTTTAAAGGCTTTAGACGGAATAAATTGACTTAAATTTCTCATTTCCGAAATCGTGCGATTAACAACATTGTTTATTACGTGTTTGCTACGATTTCCTGTTTCCAATTCTTTGAGTACTGAAGACTCCAAGGCGCCCCAAGGTACATTAAAATTTGTCCACATTTCTTCATCATGTGCTTGAATTGTAGTATTTAATGGATTTATTGGCGATGAAGTATCTCTCGAAGTAGATGCAAATGAAGAGTCGGAGGTACATTCACTTATAGTCGTAATTAAGGACGGATTGTCTTCCAAATTAAGAACCATACTATGTATTTCTGTTTCATTGGGCGATAACCAAGATTCTCCTTGTTGTAATAATATAAATGTTTCGCGAGAACAAAATTTTAAAACATCATCATCGTTTACAACTGTACCATCCTTTTCCATGACGAGAGTACAACCAATAATGCCGAGTTTGGTATTACTTTTTGTAATGAGCTGAGATAACATATTCTCAGATTCATTAAGTATGAGTGACGCTTTTTGTTGTCTATTAGCAGACCAAACTTTAAATAAAAACGTCATCTATAAAAACAAAAAAGATGTATATTTTAGGAGGAGCAATTAAAATATTTCAAGTTTATCTCTGAGAAAACATGTGTGTTAAATAAAACTATTTGCATTTAAAATATTTAAATTTAAAAAATCTTTGATTCTTTACTTTATATCTCTAAAGTTCATCTTTCTAACATCCCGTTTTTTCTCCTTAACAACTAAACTATAATTTTTATGTAAAAATTTTTTTATATATATTTTTTCAGAGATAACAATTAGTAATACTTGAAATGATCCACTGTTTGTATATATAATATTAATGTTTATAATATTATTTATAATATTAATTTATATTATATTTAAGTATAATTTATAATACAATATTATTTATTGCACACATGTTTTTTCAAAGATAAATAATATACATATAATTAATAATATATATATATATACTATATATATATATATATATATTTACACTTTGAACTTTAAACCTTAATATCGTCTAAATGGTTATATTTATGAAAAAAATATAAGAGACCTTTTTTGTAGATCGTTAAATTTTCTACAAAAATATGTATCGATTATTTCATAATTTTTGATAGTCGATATGATACAAAATTCATAAGAAGCAAAAATAAGTTTTATAAAATTTATCAAACTTTAACTTTGAATATCTTTTGAACGGTTGAATTTATGAAAAAATGATAAGAGATCTTTTGTAGGAATATTTTATATTCCTGCTATATGAACAAATTATAAGTTATACTTATAGAATATTAATTTACATTTTATCCAAATTAATTCTTTAATAGCCCAAAGTATACAATAATTTGTTTACATCGTGTAAACCATAAATTTAAAAAAATTAAATTAATTGCATTAATTTTTTAAATGCATGTATTTTGCGAGCTCATAAATTAGTAAACGATATTTAGTCGCAAAATAATTAATTTTATTCATTTTAAATACAGTTCTCTTAAGCCGAGAAGATGGGGTGGTTTTCTTGCGAAGGGGTTGTAGCTCAATAATCGAAATGCATGCATTTTGCGAGCCCATAAATTAGTAAACGATATTTAGTCGCAAAATAATTAATTTTATTCATTTTAAGTACAGTTCTCTCTTAAGCCGGGAAGATGGGGTGGTTTTCTTGCGAAGGGGTTGCAGCTCAATAATCGAAATGCATGTATTTTGCGAGCTCATAAATTAGTAAAAGATATTTAGTCGCAAAATAATTAATTTTATTCATTTTAAGTACAGTTCTCTCTTAAGCCGAGAAGATGGGGTGGTTTCTTGCGAACGGGTTGTAGCTCAATAATCGAAATGCATGCATTTTGCGAGCTCATAAATTAGTAAACGATATTTAGTCGCAAAATAATTAATTTTATTCATTTTAAGTACAGTTCTCTCTTAAGTCGGGAAGATGGGGTGGTTTTCTTGCGAAGGGGTTGTAGCTCAATAATCGAAATGCGCGTATTTTAAGAGTTTATTCTTAGAATTTATACGCTATACGAATTATATCCGCGATACAATATATTTTAATTTTTCTCAACATTTTTCTCTTGAGTTGAATCAATTAAAGGGTTGTTTGGGGGTTAAGGGGATGAGCTCAAAAATCGAAACTATATCACTTCGAAAGCTCATAAATAGCTCCTAATTCTGCCGCAAAGAACGATTCAATATCTCTATTTTTAAGTAGTAGGGGGGCTGAGTCAACGTTGACTCGGCCCCCCACAAAAAATATTAAATTCCTGCTCAGTGTGACGAGCTCAAAATTGTTAATCTGCGGGATATGAAAGCTCATAAATAGCTTGTAATTTTGCGCTATTGGTTTTTTAATTTCTGCAAAGTGGGGGGGCCAGCTCAACAGGGGTTGCATATTGATAATATTCTTGTCATTGTTTTCTGTCTTTCGCTCTCTTTCTCACTTAATTTTACTATCGACCAATTCAATGATGCCTTATTGTCACGAATCAGAATGCCTGCTGGCACCTGTTTATCGTAAAAATATCTTCTATCAAAATCTGTATCGTCAATCTACAATGATTATTAAAATTTCATTAAAAGCGTTCTTTACTTTTACGAAATATTATTTTTATTTTAAATAATAATGATATTCGTAAAGGTTAATTTAAAGATTTATCAAATATTATAATATCGTGTGACATTTAATAACGACTAAAAATGGCGCGAAGTTTTAAATATATGGCATAATCAAGGACGTTTATTTAAGACGCGTTTTAATAATGTAATTATAAAAACCGGTTCAGAGAGTATTTTACGTTACGTAATTCCGCGCCTGCAGGCATCCTGAGGAGCGTTGATGATTTATGATTCTCGAAACGTGTCCCATAAAAATATAGCTAAAATGACGAAGAGCTATGAAATTATCACTTGCGGCGAGAGAGCAGCGTCGACAATTCGCCTTTCGATTATAAAGACACGTAGTCAAGTTTCGCGAAAGAAAGTTATTGTCTTGCCAAGTAAGATCGCGACGATGAGCTCTGTTTTACGCTACGCCACTAAAAGCTATTGTAGTAAAAAATGTCACAACTATACTTCCTAATTTAAGTTATCTAATTTTTCGAAGTGGGACGGACGAATGGCCGAGCTGCCTCTTAAATACGATACTGCGGTAACTAAAACTATAGGGAATTAGGATGACCCTTCAATTAGGCGAGATCTCGTTTTATGAATATTCGGTAAAAAACACAGTTTTTTTGGTCCTAGAACAACTCTGCTACGGATATGTGCAACGGTAGACCGAGGACTACCTTCCGCTCTTAAAAAACGAAGTTCTAAAGATGCAAGATACACAATAAAAATATCGCTGTTACATTCGAATAAAAAAGACTTTTCGCCGGGATAATTAAGAGCAAAGGGAAAAGCGAGTCCTAGAGTAAAATTAAAATCGAAATTTCATCTATTGTTATTCGTATACGAAAGAAATCGAGACTTAAATATATATCATATCTTGAAGAGGAACAGGCGCGCCCAAAGATCGAACAACGTGCACACCGTTTAATCCTGCCAAGAGAAACACATCGAGCGAAACCTCTCTTTCTTTCTTGTTTATTATAATTATACGTCTATAAGTTCATGCGATTTTCAACATCGATGAAATAAAAAAGTTTGCTAGGAGAAAGAGAAAATAGCGATATTTTGATACAGGAAAAATATCGCTATTTTCTCTTTCTCCTAGCAAACAAATTTGAAATAACATTTTAATATTACAGTAGAGTTTCTTTATATACTTTTAAAATGTTCAAATTTGTTTTCAAATTCGTATCCTGTTTGAAAATTAATGCGAATTTTTATAAAATGCAAACGGCATTCGTTTGTCCACGATTTGTCCAACCAAAATTTTCGTTTGTCCACCCTTCAAAGAAAAAATTTGCATTTCGGGGTGCCAGCCTCACAGAGCTTAATATTTGTCTCTTATACTTAATCTAATTTTATTTACCAAATGGAAGTATCATTATTATTCTGATTCTGTCAACTGCGCTATTATTTTACGTAATTGCAAGATACATGAACTGATATTGTTATAATTATATTGGGTCTCTGCTTATCAGGAGGAGCTTTTGTAAATATACTGAGATAACTAAATCCCTGTTACCCGCTCACCTCGGTTACATCCTAATTGCTTATTTTCATACTATTTTATACATACTCAATAAAAAGAGATTACCAAAAACTCGGACCGGACGAAAATATAGGTTCCGTTTCGATTTTCTAGCTCACAAAAGTATCGGTATTGCGCAAATTACAGTTTTTTCGGTTCTGGTTTATTAAAATTTTCTTATTGAAATTTTTATTAAATTAAATTGTTTATATAATAAATGATGATATTTCGATGTAGATGTCATTTCTTCATTGTTTTCTATTTTTCATCTTCAAAAGAATTAAGCAGTCGTTAAGTCATTACATGAAGATGTAATTTTCTATTTTTCATCTTGTAATGAATTTTAACGGTACCGGTTTCGATTATGGTCCTACAGGCTTCACAAAATTTCCATACGGTTTACGGTTTCGGTCCGACAAAAATACCGGTTACGGTACGGTTTTCGGTTTCGATCCGGTCCAGGTACCTGGTTCCTACTTACGAGATTTAATTTGTAAAGTTCATTTTTTTAAATTTTTAATAAATTAATAATGTCAGGTTATTAATTTATTTTAATTTTATATCGCCCGAGCGTCGTGTACTTAGAGAGAATGCAGTGAGTCACTGTGTAAAATTTCCAAGTTCCGCATTGTGTAAAATATTTATTCATCATTTATTTATGAAAAATATTTTACACAATCATTTTACATCATTTTACACAATTATTTTACAGAATAAATATTTTCTTGTACAACATCTTCCAACGATGTTGGACGGGCCGAAGAGGACACTCTTCAAATTTTGGTTTATGTCGATGTTATAATGTGTTTATTATAACACTTCACGTAAGTCTAAACCAGGAGTTTGTATGCTCTAATTTCATTTCTTAAAGTTTCTAATTTTTTGCTGGGGATGAGATTCCTAAATTCGACATTTTGTAGAAATTTTGCTAGTTTTGTTAAATGTCCATTTAGGTTTAACTCTTCTAGACAGTCTAGATTTTTGAGATGCGAAAATCCTTGTAGGTGATCACAATACATTGAAAGTACTGGATAGTGATGTTATGTATTGTGTCAATTTTTTTGCATAAGGCCAAATTCTGCTTTTCTTTTCTGCCAATTTACTTCTTTGGTTTTATTGGGTTTTATGGATGGTTTTATAGATTTTTTTATTCTCTATTAATTTTTAAAAGTGTAGGTTTTGTTTTTGGAGAGGTTTTTTGCGAGCTCCTCATGCTCTTCATTCTGTCTAGTCGGTCTGCAGATAGGGAACTTTTGTTTTTGGTAAAAAAAATAAACCAGCAAAAAGGATCGATTTCTTTACATTCATAGTTTTGCCAGTCTTTGTTTTTATTTTTATAACTAAAACTTTAAACAATAATGGATCAGTTATAAAAATAAAAAAAATCCTTTAAATTTAGATGATCACCTGTGTGAAGCATTCCATTTTTGAAATTTTAAAATTCTAAAAGGTTCTAGTTGTTCTAAACATTGTTACAAAGTATTAGTTTGGTCCAAAACTTCAAGATATTGATTTTTAAATAAATTATTTCTTCTTCATAAATCATTTGCAGGCATTATTTTGTCTTTTTGTTGGCTGCTGAAAACGTAGACGACTTAAGTATCTTTTCCAATTCGCAGCAAAAACTGAAATTCTTGATAGTCCATACAAATGAGAATTTCCTCATTTGTAAATTTGTACAACATTTTCCAACGATATTGGACTCAACATTTCTCGCTTATTCTCCATTGGAGACAGTTCTTCCGCGACGGTACGTCGTCGCCACCGTTAACGCGGAGTTCTCGGCTCAGGGACCAGGAGCCTTAATCACCGATGTTTGGGAATCGAATCGTTATTTATTACACGCTCTGGGATACATCCCCTAAAGCGCGGAGAAGTGAGATTACTTTGGTCAATTCTAAAATTTTTTTTTTCTGTTAAAAGCTAGATTATTATCAAGAGCTGCATCGTGTATTAATCGTTTTCCTGTCAATGTTATTGATATTTCGCTTATGCCTAAGAGTGGTGTAGTGTGTTTCTTCGAGAGGTACCGGAAAATTATCTATGTGTTTATGTTCTCTAAGCGTGTTAAACAATTCTTTGGGTGATAAAATATACATGGCTTAACAGTCCCGTGTTTTCCGTCAAAAATTAATTATTTCGTTTTCCTAATTTTATTGGTTAATTTTCACAATTTGTCGTCTAGATCTAGAGAAGTCCTTCGTCTATCCAAATATTTGCTTCATTAATTTGCGATAGATTTTTAAGACGAATTAAATTGTTCGTTTAAATTAAATATAATTATTACATAATTTTTAATAGATTACATAATAAATATTGCATTTCTACAATATTTATAATAAAGTATAAAGCTTTTTGTCATTTTTTATTTCATCTAATTCCGCTGTTGCGCACCGGTCGGTGAGTGATAAGTAAACTTTTTTATTTAAGTAATACAAATAATTCCAAAGAAGATATCCAGTAGCATAACGTATAGACTTATCGCTCAGTGTTTCGAGATAGATAGTGTCGTCGTTGTCAAGTTGTTTAATTTTGAATTTTTCTTTTCTTCTCATTGGGATGACTTTGGAGAGCCAGCAGGAGAAATATTGAAACAACTAGTTTCAGATTCCATTTCGTTTACCTGTAAGGTGAGGTAAGGTTTAATAAAGGTAAAGTTAATAAAAGGTTTAATATCACTTCTGATATTATTTTATTTCCGTATTTTCTGTAACATGATACGTTATAAATTTATTGTGTCGTACCACAGGGAACGGACCTTTCCATTGTGGTTCGAATGATTTTGCATTGAAGTTTTTTACAAGCACCAAATCATTATTCTCGATAGGTGTATAGGATTTGATAGGAAGGTTAGAGTCTTGGTAATCTCGAATGCTCCTCCTCTAATTTATTTTTCTGTTGAAGATGCAAGTCTTCTATTTGTTTCTGCAGGGTTAATCTTTCGTCTTTTTCACTGAAGATGTGATTCGGTTCCCTACCAAATTGTAACTCGTAGGGAGTGTAACCCGTATTTTTGTTAATCGTCTGTGGTTGGTATGACAGTATGTGTGATAGTAACCTGGATCGATGAATGCTACTTCTTGAACAAAAGAGAGCATGAGTAGATCTGGGTCGAATCCGTCTAAAAAAGTATTTTAGATTAGCATTATCGAGCTCTCTCACTTTAGCGGAAAACCAAGTGCTTTCAGGTCCTACTTTATTTAATCCTATCAATCTAATAATTGAGGATATCTTGTTAAAACGTGACAAAGTACCCAGTAAGGAACCTATGTGAGAGCACTCAAATAAGGAGTGCAATAAAGTAGTGTTCAACGGCCTGATTTTTATGAGTTCATTACAAGGGGTTATTCACTCGTCTTTTGGGTGTACCACAGATTACAAATGACTACTGATTTCAACTGATTTCAAGTGATTTTAACTGATTTCAACTGATTTCAACTGACATCAACTGATTTCATCCGATTTTATATGACCAACCGATTTCAAATGATTTCAAATGATTTCACAAGTGATTTCAACTGATTCCAAGTAACTTTATTATGATTTCAAATAATTTCATTATGATTTTAAGCGATTTCATTATGATTTCTAGTAATATAAATATTATTTTAGGTGATTTAAATTACTTTGACGTATAACTAATTACTTTCTCTACATTTTTTCTTATTCCTAATTTTATTTCTATAATTAACATCTATTGAGATATATTTGAAATAGGTTGAGCTATTTAGTAATTAAAATTTAATTATATATTTTTTAATTTGCTTGTTATATCAAACATTTATATCACTTTTTTAAATATAAATAGAATACTTTAAAATAGGAAAGGGAAAAACATAATAAATGACAATATATACAAGGTATATTTACTTATTTACTGATTATAAATATCTGTTAATATTTTCGTAGACGTTCTCATTAATACTTTTATAAATATCTGTTTTTTGCTTTATCAAGCAATAACTTTTATAAATAAAAAACAAAATTACACTTTAAGGTACATTTTCAACGCAACTTAAATCTATCATATATAAAACGTTACGAACACAACATGGAAATACGGATGTACTTATAATAATTAGATACATAATGTTTAAACTTATTGTTAGCTGTTTTTGCATATATATACTAAGTTTCAGTCTCGAATTGCACAACGCAAAGTATTAAAATATATAAGATATAATTACTGATTAGAAATACTTTTTAATATTGTCGTAAATGTTCTCACTAAGCTTTAACCCTGATAACATAAAAGAAGGACGTGAAATTGTAAGAACATAGTTTTTAATATTAATATACTCTTGAGTATTCATAGGCACAAAAATTAACTGTCTGTCTCTGTCGATTTTATACCAATGACAAAGGACACCTATATCTTTACTGTTTCCTTCTGTTTTTGCAAAACTCTTTGAATATTCGATAGATTTCCACGTTTTGCCATTTGTATATGCGAAACTAAGAATATGACCAATATAGCACTTTTTATTATTTAATCTTTTAAATAAGCACCAATCACCGATAAATATTTCATCACATTTTTTGTACTCATCATTCCCTTGTGCAAAACGCGATTTTTGTATATATGTAGTTAATTCAGATTCTCTAACACGTTGTAATCTGTCGCTGCTTAATTTGCACGAGTTTTTACTTAGAAGCCAACATATTGATGATTTCCTTACTATTAATTCCTTGCCATAGGAATCGGTTACGATCGTGAAAGGACTGTCAGGCTTAATTTCTGTTGTTATTTTGTCGAAATTAGTTAGTTCTAAACTACCCTGAACGCACGAAAGTGTCGTTAAGTCTTCCAATAAATCAAACTCTTCATTATCTTCAGTCTCATTTACTGAATTTATTTCATTAGAATTGGACGATAAAGATACATTATTATCTTCTTCTGTACAAGATGAATCTACAGTTGAATCATCAGAATCAATAATATGAATGTCATGTATGATCCTATTTTCTGCATCCGATATGGGTACTGTCATACCTAGTAATGATACCGTGATGAAAGCATCTTGTTTTGCTGATTCAATAGTATATTCCATTTCATTCAAAGAGGGAAGTTCAAATGTTGATTTATTGGAAAATAAACTTGATTTTTGAGCGCGTGGAAATTTATATCCTTCAGTTGATACGTTAGAATTACTTGTTGATATGTCACTTTGAAGTTGGATACGTCTAACTCTGTGGATAGCCTCTAAAACACTACAATTCACTATAGTTGAAAATGTAGAACTTGTTGAACGCAAATGCCTAAAGAAATCTTCACACGGTTGACTGCTGAATTGCCAGGGTAAAAATAGTTCGGGAGAATCAATTTCTTTCAGTAACTTTATAACATCTATCAAACTTTGTGCGTTTATCTCGATACATAGATACGCATTTAAAGTTATAAAATTATCAGTTATGGAATATTGTGAATTTGCGTGTAGCCAAGCTCTCCATAAGTGTAGAAAAAAAACACAATTCCATATATTATAAATTCGTTCTAATGGGCTTAATGTTTTGCTTAAAAATGCACTCAAACACAAGCGGATAACGTATAAATACGTTATAGTTCCTTCACTTTCCGAAACATGTTTTTTTAATAGCTCGGAGACTTTAGAATCTGATATTTTTAATACTGAAGGAAAGTTCATTTTATCTTTTAGGGATAAATCTTTTCGAGTTAAACAATGTTTGTCCTTTGGAACTGTGTCTATCAGAATATGCAAGTGACTAGCTGAGACTAAATAATTTCCCATTGGCAATACAATGGAGTTTTTCAGCATTCTTGTTTTGAGCTTGGTGCCAATATGCACAGTATCCTGTATACAAATAGTTTGTGGTAATGACTCCAAAGTGCATTGTAATGCAGGAGGAACTTGACTAGTTTCACAAGAATTTGTTTGTTTAAAAACACCAGTATTTGTTTCAATTCGCATTGCTCGCAATAACCGAGGATCACCATCAGAAGACATACCTAGAACTCTTATACCTGCATCCTTTAAATATTTAACAGTGTAAGACCATCGCTTAATAACATCATCAGCTTTGAATTTATTGTCAGTACTGTATAAACACAAACAAAAAGAAGGTGCCTGATATACGAGCGGTTGTGCAATTATTACATATAATAAAGTGGCAGGACTATTAGTACTGAAGTATTCTTCTATCTTTTTAGCACAAGTAGCTGTAAATGAGTGTGTTACAGGCATTCCATCATTGTTCAACGGTAAAGGAAAACCAACGAGTTGATTCGATTTAGAGTCATATTGAATACGACCGGTTATTCGGGTTGCATCTTCACTTAACCATACATAAAATGGTAGTTTTCTCATGTGTAAAAACTTTTCTAATTCCGTAACTCGCATATCACCTTCTATTATTAAACAACCCGAATTATCTAACGTACGACTTACTGTACTCAAAGAAGGTAAGGGCAAGTTCGCAGATAATGTTTCATACAACATTCGACCACCGATAACAAATAAATAAGTTGCGAAAAGCTTAAGTGTATCGTCGTATCGCTGTCCCCCCTTCTTTTTGCTTGTGTTAGAAAGAGCAGTGTTCATTAATTTTTTTAAAAATGAGGTTTGCGTTTTATTCGACTCATATATATCATGGTTTGCAGTAGAATTATCTGAGTGTTTTTCCAGAAAATGTTTAATAGAAAGATTTAATTCTTTATTTCGATTAATTTCAACATCTAAACGATTGAGCACAGGAAAGTAACATGAAATTCGCGGTTGAGTTTCATCTACAGAAGAGAACAATTTACGCATGTTTCTTTCTGATCGCGATCGAGAATTATTAGTAGTACGAACATTTTTTAGAGAAATTGTTTTTTCGAGATGATTCGTTCGATAATCATCTCGATCTACCATTCCCCCCAAACACAAGGAATTTTATTAAGCTCTTCGTTATACGAACCATCTACATCCTTGCTGATGTTATTTAGTGATTTAGACGTTGATGGTAAAGATTCATGGGTTTTTGGATTTTCAACTGTTTTATTAGACGCGGAAAATGATTCAGTCAATCGTTTAGATTCCTCCATGCCTACAGTTTTGACAATAGATTCTGAGTCTTGTTCAAGCTTATCCTCATTTGTCGTTTTATCTGAAGATTCTGAATGACGTCCAGAATCCAAAGTAGAGTCATGCATCGGATTATTAGTTAAATCAATTAAAAATGTATCGGTAATATTTACGGGCCTTGTTACGGACGAAAACACCAACTCGTTATTAACAATAGTCCCTTCTGCAATCACAGCTAATGTAGAATCATCAGTATGTTGACTTTCGTTAGATATATCGCTGGATATCTTAAAAGATTCCTTAATTGACTTAACATTACTTAAAGCCGCCTTTTTCTGTCTAGCAGATTTTTTATGAGTATCGATATGACGAGAAAAATTTGAAATTATCCATCTGCTTCCAACTTTTGTAAATTTAACAAGTATTGAACATAACGGGCATGTTACACAAGCAGAATATGTAAATGCTTTGGAAAGACCATTTTCGTCATAACTATCTTTTACGGATATCTTTACTTCTGTAGAGCACTTTAATTTCTCCCGTATGTCTTCGCTTACGTTCTCATTTGATGTATACTTTTTATTTAAGTTTTTAATAAGCGTCTCTACTTTCTTTCTTTCAGTTTCAAGATTAACATTTGAACTTTGATCGCTTTGAAGTGGTGACACATTTTTTTGTAAATTTGATTTGTCAACTGCGAGTTTCGCTTTCTTTAGAGATGGCTCATCGAGAGAAACTTGAGATGGCTTTGACAATCTCCAGATATCTGGTGGCATTTCTTTAACTATTTCAACTAATGCCAGTATCAATTGCTTGTCACCTATCATGAATCGAAATTTTTCTGGCCTTTTCTCAAATAAACCAAAGTACGCTTTTAAATCTGCATTCGGTTCAATAAAATCTTGCATTTCATTTTTTGCAAAATCTTCTAGTTCATTTATTATTGATTCAGTGATTTTTTTGAAAGATATTGGATTATCAAAATTGTTAAAATGCATAATGTTTTTGATGTAGTTAGGAATAAAAACTCCATGTGTTGTTTCCAGAATATCCCAAAAGTTTTCAACAAAATTATCCTGACGAGCCATTTTGCAATCAATTTTCTTAAACTGAAGTAACCCAGTAAAATCTCTGTAATGCAAAAAAAACAATTAACTATTTTAAAAATTATTTTTTTATAAAAAAATTTATTGTAATATAATAAAAACCATTTTGTTTTTAATACAACGTATGAATATTTATAAATTTAAATTATGGTATTTATTTATTACGAACTAAAGAAAATTGGATGGACATGTGTGTAAATTAGGTAGACTTTCGTATTGAAATAAAAAATAATAAATTATCCCGACACTAATTTTTTACTTATCAATATCATAACAACCATTTAATTAAATTGAAATGTATCATAATATATATTTTTAAACAAGAGTATTTAAAAATTGTGAATGCTTTATTGATTTTGTATTATTTAACTCTCCATTACTCGCAGAGTGAGCGAAGCGTTTACATGCTATAGTAAGTATACTTACGACTCTCCATAAGTTATAAAACAATACAGCAAAAATCTTATTTTGCAATAAAAGGGCAGTCACGTTTCGCCAATAGACATTGGAAATATTTGCTTACGTACAAAAATCTGTCTTTTAAATGCCAGCCGATTGCTGAATTTTTTAGATCGTATAACTTATTGTTAGACACTTGGTTAGACATCTCATTTACGTGTGGCTAAAAAAGTAGAGATGACAACAAGGATGACAACTATTTTCCTGTAATTGCACAAAAACTCTTAAATGAACAAGTTTTAATATTGATTAAATTTGGATTAAATAGTAGTACATCTTTTAAAATATACAATTACCTTGATCCTTACTGAAATGAGAATCTACCAATTACACACTGCGCAATATTATTCAATTATCATTAAATTTCTCACTATTTTCATGGAACGGTAGTGACGAGTACACAATTCTACCTGCAAAAAATAACAGTTTTTATTCATCCCTACTATTATCATCATTTTTGTTATTCAAATATTCATCAAATTGTGAACGTAAATATTTTGAAAATAGCTTGAATAAAACAAATTGAATGAATTGAGAAAAATAATGAATTGTTATTTTAATGCATGGAATTATAATAATTCGTAAATTAAACTCAAACATCTTAAAATATAAACTTTTATTAAATTATTATTTAAATATCTGCATATTTAGAAATAAAATTTTGCTGATATTTATTTTTTGTTTGCTTCAAACAAGAGTCAGAAGTTATGTGAACCACGGAGACAATGCAAGGACCTTTAGGTTTCTAATAACTCGCGCAACTACGGAGTTACGCATCATCCCGAGACAATGTTTGCTTATTAATGAGGTTATCTTAGAGGTTATGCACCTCGTATTGAAATAAAGAAAATACAATTACTTAAGGCTCAGTCACAATGAGAAAAATAAGGAATAAGATAAAGGAATAAGGAATAAGGCATGTTGCATCTCACTTTAATGTACATGTACTGAAGTGAGATGCGACATTCCCTTATTCCTTATTCCTTTATCTTATTCCTTATTTTTCTCATTGTGACTGAGCCCTTACCTTCAACGAATTCCGTGTTTACTCTTATAGCGTTTTTTCTTGGCCGCACTATCGCCCACTAGTGCAACACTAGTGCAACACTAGTGCAATATTGTTGCAGAAGTTGGTTGGTTATTCCACATAGCATGGAATATCACGTGGAAATGTGTATTTTACTGCGCAGGTCAAGGCGCCAATTCAATTTCTGTTTATCTAATCAATAACTACTACACTTTTTTTATACTTCTATACGTTAAGTTTCTTGAGTATTTCACAGAGTCCGTTTATACGTTGCTTGGTTTATTAGAAAATTCTCGAATATTTTAATGTAAATCAGAAGTCCAAACCTCAAAAACATGAATAAATGATTTTAACGAGTAATTTTACAAGTGACCAACTAATTTCCAGTGATTTCTCAAATGACTTCAACTGATTTCAAGTGATCTCTTAAGTGATTTCAACTGATTTCAACTGATTTCCTCCGATTCATCCGATTTCATCCGATTTCATGTGATTTCATATGACCAACTGATTTCAAATGATTTCACAAGTGATTTCAACTGATTCCAAGCGATTTCCGAGTCAATTTCAACGATTTCAAATAAGGTGTACCAGTGATTCGCTAAGTGAATAACCCCTTGGTTCATTAGCTAAATTGAGTTGATCTTCTCGTTGACAACATGAAAACATTAATTTCAACTGTGTGTTATGGACATTGGACGAGTTCATTAAATAGTCTTCCACCCTATCCCGTATTATGGCCTCTGGCAACCGGGGTCTGTCAATGTTCAGAGTGGTTGGATCAAGGATCAATTGTAGTTTTGATTCCAGATCCTTAGTTCCTATAGTGAATTGGACTGCTCCAGCAATATTGGATCGGTAATCAGGATAGTTGTTCCAAACATACTTCAATAAAGCAAATGATTCACTTAGTGTATCCTGATGTCCTGCATACAAGAAACCAGTAAGCTGAATGAAGGGCAAAAATCCAAAATCAGATGATAACATGCTGAGGAGAACCAGTGTCTTTAATTGTCTGGGCACAAGTAAAGACCATCTTTTATGGCCCAGTAGATTAGTGAAGATCTCAATATATGAGAATGCAGGACCAAGGATCGGACCTGAGTGTTGATCAGTCAATCCCACACCCCCGTTGATAGCCGTTGTAACCATTGCATTAAGGCCAGCATTGATATCACCAGATCCAGAGAAAGCTCTAGCCGATATCTTGATTCCTCCCGGAACTAAGATACCATTGTAATAGTATTTCCGTTGGTAGCAAACAAGATTACCAAAAGCCCATGTCTCTTCCACTTCTAGTGCTAACCTCAAAAGCCTCCTTCAACTTTTGTTTGATTAAGTATATCATAGCTGATAATTGAGGACCTTTCAGCAACTTCACAAATAACACCTGATTGTCTCCTGACCCAGTTAGCTTATGCTCTAAATCTAATAGATGCATCACATGTCGGATTACTATGATGGTGATTAGTGTCCACAATCTCTGAAGAATTCCTTGATTCCCTCCTGCGTGTGTGTCCCAGAAGGTAAATGCATCCGGGAATCCAGGAGGAGTGAACTTATTTGCAGAGAACAAGAAGCTGCCTGTGAATATGCTCATTAGATACCTAAAATGATTGACACCAAAGAGTGCACACAGGACATTTATGAAATGAGCTTGTTGGTAAGAACGGAACGTGTAGTTCCACTGTTGCAAGTCGTGGTGGAACTTGATCCAGATATATGATTCTGTTTCAGGAAGGGTGGACAAGATGTCCATTTTGTGCTTTAGCTCTGACCCAGAGAGGGTCATTGACTGCTGCTTAAACAATGGCAGAATTTCCTCTCCAAGGTTCCTTTCACAGGCTGATGCCATTATGCGGCATTCAAAGGTCAATATAGAGAATGTCCTTGCCTCAATTTTCAGTTCTCGTTTTTTTGCCATGAGTTGTATAATGGCCCAGTTTTTTGGAATGTGGCCGAGTTCTTCCACTTGTTGGTAGAACGTCTTGATATCTATTACAGGTCGCTCCAGTATCTCAAGGATTAATCTAGTATTTTCTTTGTTGTATGGCTTCTTCAGGTTCATCACATCTAGCGCATCCCAAGCAAATAACTGGTGTATTGCATCAAGATGGGGAGTGATTGCTTTATCGTCTAGGAGGTCGCTGATCTGGGGAAAGTAGTTGTATTCATAGTTTTTATCATATTCCATTGAGAACCAAGCTTCATTAGGTATTTTGCAACATTCCCTAATTGATCCTGGACGTCCCCTCTGAATTAGTTTACGAATTCTTTTATCAAGTCTCCAATTATCGATGACCTTGGGCAATATTTTGTGCTTTTCGTAATATGCCACGAAATATTCTCTCTTGAAGTTGGCAGCTATGTCCCTGACAGCTTGCTCCTGTGATATCCGTACAGATGTTCCATATTGATACATCTTCAACCCTCCTTCAATGGAAACTATCGGGTAGTGGTGTAGTTTCTCCTGCCCGTATTGTTCAAGAAGGAACGGTATACCTTCTTTTCCATGAGTGCTTAAATACTGCTTACCTATGGTCCAAAGTTTAACCATAAACGGATGCAACTGTGGTTTGTTAATTATGAATGAGTTTTTGATTACTTCACCAAACTGATGATCGTGTGTGACAGGATCTAGCTCCTGCAATGATAAACCAACTAACAATGGCTCTAATGTTTTACAGATTCTGATGGCTTCATTCCCAAGTTCACTATATGCTTCTTCTAGAGTGTTGTATATCGAGAAAAATAGATTCTTGGTTTCAAACCCGGCTCTGCTTGGATATTTTTCCATGTATTCTATATAGAAGAGCCAAGATTACATTGTCTGTGGTAATATACTATTATTGTTCTTATGCTCGTTAATATAATCTCTTACATATGTCGCAGCCTTTTTGCGAAATCAGCCATTTTGCAATAGGCTAGCTGTTTGCAAAACGGCGGTACACGTTTGCACACATTCATTGGCGCGCAGTTTGTCAATTTTCTTTTACTTGAAAGTACACATGTAGGCGGGGGTGGAGCGGATCTGTGAAGTTGGCATGACATTCTACGAATTAAAAAAAAATACCGAGAGTTTTAATAGTACTTTTCCTAGTTCTACAGTTCCTGATAAAAATTAAAAAGAGTTTCGCATTACTTACATTTTAAAAAATCGAAATTGAAAAAATGTGCTAACTTCGCGAATCTAGCATGGCACTCTCCTCTGAAGTACCAAAACGCGTTGAATATTTGACAAAAGTTCCCGATAGTTCTAATCGAATTCCACATATACACTTTCAGATCGATATTCTTCTAATTAACAATGAACAGTTTTTAAACAATTTTTATACGCGCCTAGGACGACGCTTAGTGAGAAGTGTCGTGCTGATGATTTTTCACACTTCTAACAATTATTTTTAACAGTTTTATAAGAGTTCTATGCTTCATAATTATTTTTACAAACAGTTTCGGTCATTAACGATTTTTAAAACAATTTTTAACAATTACGTCGAGCATGACACTTAGTCAAAATGTGTCGTGCTAGACGTAATGTGGTTCGTCTACAATAGCTCCAAGAGTATGCAGTAAGACGTAAGCAGTAAGCTATTGACCAACCACGGTTGATTATTCTTGAATTGTAAAAATCTTATTAGTTAATAGCTTACTGCTTACGTTTTACTGTATATTCTTACGGCTATTGTAGATGAGCCATAACTGTTAAAAAGTCGTTAATCGAACGATATATATCTCTTTGTAAAATGACCGCCGACTCGATGTCGCGTCCCATCCCTGCTACAATAATTGCATCGTCGCTATTCGCGCCGTATGCCATGCATCGAAGCGTACAAAGCAACGGAAGCCGAAGTCTACGACGGCCCGCAGATTATACACCGTTGTAGAAATTAGATGCAGGAATATAAATTTAGTTCACTTCCATGCTGTTCTTCCCCAGAAACAAAAATATTGAAAGTAAAAAAAAATGATATTTCGAGATATATGTGATCACGTATGTAAAACTCGTCATTTCTCTTCTCAAGTCTCGTCTCGCAGCTATGGATACTTGGATCAATTTCAAGTTTTGCGTATAACACTTATTGGTGGTATAGTTTCCTCTTCTTTTTCCTCTACCCCATCCTCTACCTCTTCCGGTAGAGCGATTCCGCCCGGCCCGTTGCCATCTTTTTGCTATAACAAAAACAAATTATTTATTTATTTTAAAAGATTAAAAAATCAACAATTTACTGTAGTAAATGGTATTAATTTTGTACTTACGTTTTATTACTGATGTTGAAGGTGCCAATGTTGGTGCCAATGTTGGTGCCGATGCTGGTGCTAAAACCGGGGCCGGTGCGTCTTCCCCTTTACATCGAAACATCTCTGAAATTGGTTCGACGCACATAGAACGTAACTAACGTTTCTTGCTGTTTCTGCGCCATGCGCGTTACTTTTCTTTTGTATCTGCCGGAAATCCAATTGAAGTTGATTAATGATAAATCGGGAAAAGTATTCGAAGAATAATGTTTTACTTATTCGTGTATGCTAACATCAAGAAGACTGCTATTAAGAAGTTAATATATTATGTCTTGCTCATTTAGAAATTAATTGGATCTAAAAATTAAATAATTTCTCTCTGCACGAGCCGAAATAATTAAGATATTTTTCTTTTTCTATTATATGCAAGAGGAAGATAAACTTTATATTCTACAAATTTAGATTTTGTATTAGACATTTAGGGAGCTTTCCAGCAAGCGACCCAAGTCGACACAAGTGTCGTTTTGTCTTTGTTACTCATTACCAAAAAAGAAAGATAGAACGACGTTTGTGTCGATTTGTATCGCTTGCTGGAAAGCTTCCTTAATCATTCTTTTTAAGTGGAATTAGTTATTCGAATTTTCATTAAATAATTTATATATATATATATATATATATAATTTGTATATAACAATTAAAATTAAATCTGTATAATTGCATCTTTAAGCTTATTGATTAAATGAGTTTTGATAAATGATAGCGTTTATCTTGTGTTTTTACTAAATTTAGAATTTATTGGTATCTACAGTATATGATTAGTTCACGAAAGAGTACTTTTTAATAAAAAGTAGATCACAGCGGATACACTGAATAGTTAGAACTTGCGATATCGTTTTGTTAATGATATCATATAAATGTAATTTAAAATGTGTTCAAAAGTAAAAAAAGGCATCAAGTTCACATTTACAATATACATTAATGATACGCGAGATTCACTTACGGTAAAAGTACCAATACCCGCACACTTAAGAGTTGGTAAATATACCAATACCTGGACACGTACCTATGTCTGGATATCTTTAATAAAATATAAATTTATGGAAATAAACGTTTGGATACTATAACTAAAGTTTCAAACTACAAGAAAAAATAGTTTTATATTTGATTTTAATTCGCGTTATTATAAATAATAAAGGTGTCCAGATATAGATACATGTCCGGGTTATCCAGATATTGGTACCTTTACCTTACGTGTACAAGTTAAACGCCTATTGTTTTCTATTTTTTATACATTGAGTATAATTATGTATTTTTCTTTTGATATTTAAAGGCGCATATTAGGGTAAACTCAGGTAGGATGGCCAACCTATGTTCTTTCAATCTAGCTCGCCATGAAACATCGAATGAACATGGGTTGGTCATCTTTCCTGTATGGCCATCGCACCCGAGTTTACCCTATCCCTGGATTCCGTAAAGCGCATATGCGCGCATTTATTTATAACATACGTAACGTTTACTATAGATTATAAAAAATGCGCGCATATGCGCTTTACGGAACCCAGGGTATGTCGGTTGACGTTCGGCCGAATCTGTTTGGCCGAAACGGTCGTTTACTGTAAGTTTTAACACGATATTGTATACACGGTTTGGCGTGAAAACGTGAGCTTTTGTACCGCAGAAAGAGAGAGAAAAAGAGACTCTAAAAATCTCGAGATTTCCCGTGTACATGGATTTTCACGTTTAACATTGTAATGACTTAACGCATTTTTATTTTTCGATATCCTCTTTCCATATTTGTAAAGGGTGTATGGAAGAATGATGTGTAGATTAAGGGCGCACGTTTTCACGATGCGTGAATAAGAAATTGCAAGACTGGCATTCTTTTGCGCTTCATAAAACTGAATTTTGTACCCGTATTATCATTATCTATAATTTCTGCGTGGCCGACGTTACTTCGTACCTGAGCGTGAATAAATTGCATGTTATCTTTTTTTAACCCTAGGTATACACAGTCTTATTTTGCCTATTATACACTGTAGGGTCTTGGAAACCCTATCGATATTTGTCATCGTAACTTCAGTAAAAATGGATGTCAGTTTATTTATTTTTTAATTGATCGAGAATCGATTAAGGAATAGGCCCATAATATATAAAAGTCGATAGAATTAAAGAGTTCCGAGGTACACGAGTAAAAAGAAAAGAATATATGAGACAAAAGTTTAGAAACGCGAAAAAAGGAAGTTGGGCTGGGGTCTTGGAGACTTCACTGTGTATACCTTGGGTTAACAAACAGCACTGCGCTGCTGCATTCTCGATTCTGCGTAGCAAAAAAGAAATCGATATAATTCATATTTTTATTTAAAAAAAACCGTATATATGCAGCACACAGAAAGAATGGTTTATCAGAGTCTAAATATCGCTAATATATATCACTAGTGTGAAATGTATATAAAAGAAGTTAGTTGTTGCCATTTGTACACGCATTAGTCTAATAATTTCTTTATCTGAACATTGTTGGAATATTATCGGATCAGTAGAGAATCTTAAAATCTTGAGCTCGACTGATCGAGATTCAACGGACAGGCAAATATGTATGATAGATGAGAAGCAAATTTCTACAGAAGTTTAGGATATCTCTACTGAGATTATCTGTAAAAGGCAGACAGTATATATCTGAACATTTTTACCTAATTCTCGTCGAGACCGTGAACGTGTTAGGACGTGTTTTGTCCCGAAAAATTTTCGAGGATTCCTGATGCAATCAACCGTCTTTGTTTCCAAGTAAAAGTGGTACCAACCACTTTTACTTTATCGATTTTGTATGTATTTATAAGTTATAGCCGAATAAAATAATGATCGATTTAATTCCGAAAGGGAAAATGAGCCAAAAAGCACAAGAAGACCATTTTTATCTTCATCAAGATATATCAAGAGCTAAGAATCACATATTGAATCTACTGTACTTGACCACACATAAAGAATTGACCGATTTATGCATCTTTCTAAGATCATGGATACGATAAAGTCTCCATCGCGTTTCCAGAAATAGTTCAATATATGATTCAAATGAATGTTACGCGTCAAACTGGTTTGCAAATAAGTGTAATGAATTTTATATATGTAGAAGAAAGTCCCCTATTATGTGAGACAGGATTCTAATATGAGATATGTTAAGTTAAAAGGCCCTATATAGGCCCCATCTGTTGATCCCACCATGAAAAAACTCCGCCATCTCATATTAGGATCCTATCTCATAATAGGGGACTTTCCTCTACTAGTAAAACATTTAGCGGTTCATGTACCACTACTATAATGTATCCGCCTGAATCAGCTTTATTATCAAATTCCACTTTGGATGATATATCAGATAATTAGAATCTCGACATCCATGTTCCAGTATCATTTCACAGATACGCTTATAATACATTGCAAGTTTGAAATTTTCTATGATCTAATAAATAAAACTATACGTATGAATTTACAATCATCCACAGTGGAATTTAAAGGGGTGAAACGTTTTGAAGACTCAACCGTTGAAATTGAGTCTAAGGATGAGAAATCAGTGAAATTTATGATAGGAGCAGAAAACAGTATGTTATATCAAAAGAATTGTTGTACGCCACCAACAGTAGCTATTTTAAAAATATATTTTTTACACATGAGGGCCATGAGGGAAAAGAGAAAGTTATGACAAATGAGTTTAACAACGCGTAATGAGTTAATATTTATTTTAACTGGCTCAGTAGATTAGTGTGATAATGGCATTTAAAATTATCATGTGAACATTATTTGTTACGCTATATTATTTTTTGTGAATCGTGGCATAAAGGACAAAAGGTTAAAAATGTTTAAATAAATGTTTAATTCCTCTTGGTGCAGCATGAAATTTTCATCACGAGAAGGATCATCCGCCTCTTCTGACAGTAGTCACAACAACAACAAATATTTTGTCGTACGAAGTCGATGACAGCTCTATACGTTCTTGATTGAAACTACAGACTCATTCAATGACACATAGTTGTCTCACGAATCTCACGTGTTTAAGGGGCGCTGAACGATTCCCCTTAAGGGTTCCAAGCCCATTAAAGTATGCGATTATTATCTCTCACTTTAGCCGGGGAGTCGAAGTTGGCCGGCCTTGCAACGTGGGAGAAGCGGACGAGAATCCCGCCACCGCTGCGAGTCGACCCCCGGCGCCGGGCATGCTTGAAACGCACAGTGCACTGCGTTTGACACAAATGGATATCCATTCACGAAATAACTTATTACTATTTATTTCTATTTTAATTTGATACGGCTACTGAGGGCAAGTCTAGTCGAGACCGTGGATATATTCGGACGTGTTTTGTCCTGAATAATTTTTGAAGATCGCTGATGCAATCAGCGCCGAGTTTGGATTGAATCTTTCGATTGAGTCTGTATTTATTATTTTTGACTTGTTCTTGGTCTTTATGTGATCCCGAGGGGGATTAAATGCCATAAAATTTACAAAGAAGGAGAAGAACGCTACTGGGGGCTACCATGGCACGAGTCTCGTGCATCAAGAGGCGTAATCGTTTCTACATTCGATAACTAGCTTCTACTCTCGAGAAGCCAGGTACGTACTCACTGGGTGTCTCCGCACTGACCGAGTCACCACTCTCGCATTGTGCACGCAGTGCCCGGATCATCCAAGAACTCGGGCGTGAAAATTCATTCTTTGACTTTCATATTTACTGGGTATTAGGGAGCAAACGGATTGACAGCCGAGAGCTCCCTAGATAATCGTGCTTTTCCTTGGCCCCACAACTCACCATGGACAGCAGTATTTGGGCCCATATTACTATAGGCCCTTAGAGGTGCACTCAGATCGTCATTGACGCCACTTGGTTACCGTAGAGCGCGCCGGCCAGCTGACATCAGATCTTGCGATCGAGCCGTACTGAATTGGAACAGCCCCATTGCAGCGTTCCAGCGAGACCACTGGGAGGTGGGCGCATGACTTGACTGGGAGAGGCTATATATTCGCATCACCAGACCCAGGCCGTTCACCAACTTTACGGTCGAGGAGACCGACGGTAGCATCCGTTACGCCGTGCTGTCCGACTGGGACACGGATCAGATTCTGGAGTATCTGAGCGCCCTGCAGCTGCTGTTCGACCTGGCCATCAGGGAGAACGCGAAGAATGTCATGTGCAAACGGGTGGCGGACGTCTAGGAGGCGGTGGCGCGGAACGAGCACGACATCGTCGATCAGATCATCGACCTGTCCTATACGACCACCAAGTTCGTGTCGTACGCGGCGAGTCGCGTGCTCGCGTCGTTCTTCATCGTCGCGCGGGACAACGTGGAGGCCGCCTGGCTGGAGAGGCTCACGCAATCCTTGGTCAACAGCCACTCGTCCAGCCAGATGTTGTTCACCCTGGACGTGGTCAAGCGAGTGGTCGAGCATAAAGACTGTAGTATATACCCGTTGGAGGAGGGCGAGACGTCTGTGCCGCCGCCGGGCTGCAACACCCTCGTCATCCCCGACTTCGACAGCACGACGGTCAAGGCGATGTGCGTGAAGGCGCTCGAGTCCAAGTGGACAATTCTCGTGTCCAAGTTCAATGACATTCTCGCGGCGTACACGCCGCAGCACGCGTCCGTGGTCATCACGTTCCTGAATTTGTGGGAGACCGTCATCTCGGTGAAAGTCAATCTTTCCGTCATCGACACCAAACCTTTCTACTCGCAGCTCAACAATCTCGTGCTGTTATTGAACGTCAAGGTGTCGGGCGTGATCTGGCGACACTTGCTCGGACTCTTCAATGAAGTACTGTGCTACGGCAGCACCCTGGCGCTGCAGGATGTCCTACCGGACGAACCGTGCTCCCTGGCGCATCTCATTGTCCGCGCCGTCAAGGACTGGCGTCTGCTCGACGCGTTGCCGTACCGTCACGGTTCCGGTAGGTTCGGCGGCGACACCGGCGAGGGCGATCGTCCTCTGCTGCAGAAGATGGTGCTGCTAGTGCTGAAGAGCGTCGCCGTTACGAGTAACTGACTCTGACCCCAAAGGCCCAAAGAAACTCGTGCAGAGAATCAAGGGCCTAAGAGAGCCTGATTCCTCCAATACGACAGTGTCTGCACCAGCGTAGTTTTCAGATTACTCGGATCCTCTAACACGGATCCGCTACTTTTTTCGCGCTCCTTTCTGCCACGATTCACAAAAAAGTAGTAGCTTCTGAAAATCACGATTTCGTGGAACGATATAGGCGTGCAGTTATTTGTTAATTTTATTTGGTGCATATTTATTTGTTAATTAATTCAGGAAGTGTGAGTCTCTTCTACTCTGAGAAGTGAATGACATTGTTACTGTATACCGTTCAGCATCGTATTTCATATACCGCTGCGTGTAATCAAGAAGGATCAAGCTATCTTTAGCTATATACTGACTTGCCGAGAAGATCCAGAGCGAAATAAAACACGGCAGTTAACGATTAACTTGATGCAATCGTGCATGCGGAGAAGCTTATAGATATAGGAAATTCTATTTCACAATTGATCCGATACTAAAGTTGATTAGAAATTAATTTTGAACTATAAGTGAGAGGAGAAACTTAAGTTATAGGTATTAAATAAATAACTGTAATTTTACATTAAGTAGAAATATTACGATCAGAAGAACATTGCGCATTTCTAATTTAATTATTTTAATTGTATCCTACTTGACTTTTTATTTTCTTCATTTGTGAAAAATATGTATGTTTATCGAATGGAAAAAAGAAAAAGTAAAAAAATAACCGCCTTTGAAAGACCCGCGACGGGCGTACGGATAAAGCAATTTTGTTTCGCCTGTTCAGATTCAACGGTATCGCGATCTCGGCTGAAACATTACGACTTGGTCTAGCGCCGCATGTAATCCGGCGGAACCAAGAATCAGTGCAGTCATTTCTAAGTCGTTAATACGAGATGAGCGGCGGTAATGCCGACTCAATGCGATCAAACGAGTTCACCACCACTGTTCGCAACGCAGACGGGAGCGAGGCCGCCGTGGCCAGCGTGATTATCGGTAGTAGGTCCGACCGAGCGAACGAGTACGTGTATACGCGATCGCGTACTTAATGCGGATCGGCGAGCTACCGATCGGTCGGCCGCGGGTCCGGTGCACGGCCAACGGTGCCTCCGATCACGTAATCTAACTGATCGTTTCCGGTTTCGCCGACGTGAACTCACCTCCAGTATTATGGCCACGCGAAGTAATGTTAGACCATCTGCGTCCGTTCGCCGAGCGGGCGCTGATGATACGCTCCACTCATAAAAAGGCGAATCACGGTTTACTTGTGACGATCATCCCGAAAAGATCAACCGGTAGGAGAAGAGAAGAAAGAAAAAAAATTAATATGTAAACAGTATATCAGAAAGATTCATTCACATTGAGTTAAAAATTACATCAGTATGAGATTTGTCCTAGAACACTATCGAAAGTGATATACAGTCATTTCGTTCGAAAACACTGTATAAGCTTTATTGCATATACACTGTTAAATTTGTAGTGTCAAATTACATATTCAATTTAAGCTATTTTTAACCATTCTTATAAGTCGTTCCTGCTCCTACTCAATATGTCGATAACCCTTCGCAGAACACGTGGGGCTTTCAAGACGCACTCGATATTTCCATTTCGAGTTTTACTGAGATTTTACTGAGACGGACTCATAAAAAAACCCAAACAAGAATCAGGCATATATGTATAATGGTATAAATAGATTCTTAAAGCCTTTGAAAGTATACTTGAATTTTTTCAGATTTTTTATGGCACCATTATATATACAGCTTGAAAATCTTAACTGGCCTAAAAGACCCAGGTGTTCGACGAAAGCAGCATTACACGTGTTCTGCGCAGGGTTAATTTAAAACAATGTTAATTTAATTATCAATTTGACTAACCAATGGAGTTAAAATAACACTTTGTGTTAAAATAATAAATTTTGACACACATGGTAATTAAAAATAACAAAATGTTATTTAACTCAAGGTATTGGTTTAAATTATATCCTTTAATTTTTAATAGTGTAGAGACATCTATATCATTTATGATTTATGTAGAGTATACAGACTAATGATTATATGTATAGAATAATTTGTAATTAATTGTAATTGCAAGCCGTTTTATCATAACTTGCCGTGTAGAAATAGAATTTCTTATTGTTTCGTAAAATTATACATTTTTTTTTTAAGAGGGGCTCCGATAGAGTCTATAAATCGGAGTCTGGCCAACTTGCAGTTTAGGATATAAGAGAGAAAGCGATATATATTCATATACATTCAATCGCTTTCTTTTTCTCTCTTATATCTCTTTCTCTTTCTGTTCTCTTGCTTTTGCCAAAAAATGGCGAACCAATCAAAAGTTGCTGTCGTATGGCCAGACTCTTATTAGAAGGACTCTAGTTTACGAGATACAATTATTTAAACAATTGCAAAATGATGGAACCTTGTCAGTTTTCAAGATATCCTGAAACTTATTGTGGAACTCGATGCGGAATCGTTTGTAGTTGATTGTAGTGATTTTCCTTTCGTTTGTAGTTGAATCGTTCACGAGATACAATTATTTAAACAGTTGCAAAATAACGGAACTTTGTCAAGTTTCAGGATATTCTGAAACTGGTTGCGGAACTCGATGTAGAATTGTTTATAGTTGATTGTATCAATGATTATTATTATCCGCATTTCTAAAGATAAGTACGTGGATGATGGGTGGACATGCAAAAAAAACCATAATTTGAAAACTCGTATATTGTCGCGAAAAGTCAAAATCCCGAAATTTAAGAAACTTGACAATGTGTAGGTGTATATGATAAATAATATTAATATCTTATTTCGCTTAACCGGTTTACTGGTAACGCGAAATCAACGTTTTGTGCCAAAACTGGTAAGACCTGATTTCAGATTTGTAATCAGCGACCCAAAAAGCATGGGTGTACCAAGTTATATCCAAATCCGTTAAAAATTTGAAGAAATATTCATGGTGCGCATATATGCGTCATTACCAGTTGTGGCACTTTTTTCCGCGCATATATGCGTCATTACCAGTGAACTGGTTAATAAACTGTAAAACAAGTTATAGCCAATCTTAAGACAGATTCGAATTAATCTACCTCCGTGTAAAGTCTCTTGCTTTCGTACGATAATAGGTGTCTACACAGGTAACAATCTGTGCATTATATCACTCCGAGAGCCGTTGATCGTGTTTGCCTTAGACCTTAGCTTCCATGACTACAGCTATTGAAGCGTTTGTAACGCACTATCGGTAACAGCTATCAATAGGCCTGTTCGTTTTTGCGGACGATTACAAGTTACAAGAGAACAATGGGATAACGTGACATATCGTGTCTTCCATTTTTTTATGCTATCACTTACAATTAGATTGCTCCATAATCTAAAGTAATGCCGTACGCGACATAGCGCCATTTTATATTTAAAACGGTTAATAAATCTAAAAGTCGTAATGGCTCGCAGTAAAGATGTGTCCGCGTTGAAGAAATAGAATTAAAACTTAAATGTGTTCTACAAGAGCCGGTGCGCGCCAAGTTCGAATAAAAAAGTGAAGCGAGCGAGAGTTAAGCCGGGGTTATATCGGACGGAATTAATTGAAGCACTTTAGAAGACTCTATCGTGTAGCAGTTTACATAAAAATGTTGCACAACGAATGTCCCCCCCCCCCCAACGTAATAACATACCTAATATTCAGAAGAAGTTTTATACGCAGTAAACATGAGAGATATAATGTAATTCTTTGTATTTCTTTCGTGTTGTTTTTGATAAAAAATATTTTATGAGAATTGAAAAAGCTTTAGAATATCGGATCAAGAAACGTTTCTCCAAACTTTAATCGCAAACAAATTTCTTATCCTTACAATATTGAAAAATTGCTGATAACGAACTGCATTATGAAGTAGGATTACTAAATGTAAGATTTAACCTGACATTTAAATTTATCGGTCAGTTCTTAGAACGTGTAATACATTAAATATATTTCAGTTTATTCTATCCTACGGAGCTTTTTATCTATATCCAAATTCGTGTCAATAAATCGTCGAATCATCTATTCTATCGTACAATCGATTTTCCTATCTGCGAGTTTAAGTACGAGAAAATGTCTTGCCAGTCACGTGTTCCGGCGATCGATATTTAATAGCGGCTGTCACGGTTAGGAATTTGATCGTAAAACTTTCATCTCAATGGCGCTGAACTCGCAAACTACGTTGAAGATCTTATCGTGTGACTGCTGCAGAAACGGGTATATAGCGGGCATGACGCAAAAAGAGTTCGTCGACGATTCTCGTCGACGTATCCAATTTTGTTCAATTAACAAGCGCAAAATTTTCATTTGTACTGGGAACACGTATATTCGTTCTAACGAGTGGAAGGGATAGAACATTGGATCAGCTATTTTCATAGCTGAGAACATTTTTCTGAGTTTGAAATGTTTTCTCGGATCTGCTTCTTTAAATTGTGGAAACTGGATTCAGGGACATCTGTTTTCTTGCAGGTAATGCATTTTTTTTGGAGTGATGGTTGCACGTATATTTTTTTTATTTATAATAATTGAATTGGTGAAGCGTTAATATTTGACTGGGGAAGAACAGCATTGGTGTACAAAAATTCAGCAGTGGACTGAAAAAAGTAATCAGTGGTCTATAATATTTGACGGCATTGTCCGAATTTTATCCGGCATTAGCTCGGCGGTACGGTAGTGGACGCCCACTCTTATTTCTGGGTACGCGCATGTAACCCAGATGCCAAACGGCAGACTGTGGCTGATTTTACGAGGGGCGGATTTCAATTTCGCGCGTGAATCCATGAAAATCTCGATTGCACTTACTTCCGGACAGTTAAGTGGCGCACTGGGTGTTGCGGGGGAGAGAAATGGGAACCCTTGGAGATCACTCGCCCGGCCGAATGAAATAGCGAAGCGAATGGGAAAAGAAAGTAATGGAAAGAACTCACGACGGCGCGCATGACGGGACTCTTCTCGCCATCATCCAGCACGCAGCATACTTGTGCGCGCTCCGTCTTTCAACCTCGCGTTTCTACCTACCTATCTACTTACCCCGCTGATTCCCAACCTTCAGTCTCTATGGCAACGCACTTAAGCTCACTTTAGTATTTCAGTCTCGAACACGACGTTTGCATCCCTCTTAGCTACTAGTCGTATAAGTATTGCCCCGCGTGTAAGTTGCATTGGATAATGGACAAAATCGTTTATGCGTTCTGGCATGAAATAGAGAAAGAGAGCTTTCTCTATTTTCCCTCTCTCTTTGTCTCTCCTTTTCGTTTCATCTCTTTGTCCTCCCAAATTCGTCTTCGTCTCTTCCACTCCCTATATTCGCATTTCCTTTCCTTTGTCGTGTACCGCTCTAGCTCGCACGGGGCTCGCTCATGCTTGTTTGCAAATGCTGACTGGACGTATTGTACTCTCGCGCTTGCGGGAGCATTTGTCGCGGATGTACCCTCGCGATTCCCTTAACCGACTTCAGATTAGTCCCGAGGCGTCTCGTATTTCAATCCGCATCTGTCCTTGCGGCTTTTAGTGACGTATGAGCTGTTATTGTGTCGTTGCACGTAGAACGACCGATTTGGAAAGCTTGTGTGGCAGAATGTTTTCATAAAAGTCAGCATATAAGAATACAGGAGATATTTCATGACATGTAATTATTATTATTAATTTTTAATTTTTAAATTCTGATTTTTATATTTTTGACCATGGTGTTAATTACTCATTCTCTCGTTCTTCGGACTATCTGGTGAATTTTCAAATAAAGAAAAAGGTTTTTTATTTTGTTCCCATCAATCTAATAATTTCAACTACTGTACAGATATTGATCATTTAGTTCTTACACAAATTTAAGGTTTTACGACTTCCTAATTTGAAATTTTGTGCTGCTGAGGATACTTTCGATGAGGAGCCGAAACATACGGAACTTTTGTAACGTTTTAAAATTTAAATAAATCAGGTTTCTGATACGCACGGACAACCGCGTTGATACTCTCATTGCCAATTTCATGTTTGTTTATTAAAATTTTTTAAAAGTAAATTTTGACGAAATATTTTGCGAAATATTTAATATCTATAGATATATATATACAAAATATTTTGAATATTATTAAAATTTACAATTATTTGGGTTGTTTATATAAGTTTTATTTATCAAATTCCATCAACGGATTTACTAAAGATTCCCAAGAGTTTCCTTCGCGCTGATGTGCATCCGCTGCGGAAATGCACCTGCGAGATACACGGGACTTACGTGTGCCATACCTGCGTACGAATGCAAATGTTACGTATTTGACGTATTTAGAGCGTACCAAAATTCGGCAAAACTCCCGCTCTTTTCCCATATCTCTCTTTTACACGAACTCGTTTACAAAAGGCTTTGTAAAGCTCGCGCGGATCGTTTTTACCAATATCTTCTTCGCGATTCTTTCCGCTACGAGTCTTTCTTCCCGATAAAATATTCTCTTCAAATCGTCTACGCTTCCTGCTTCGCGTTCGCGTCTCGCAGACGATTTTTCAAGGCAGTCCGTAATCGTAGCGACCCCGCCGTTCATTTTTCGCCAAGAGAAACTATAACGAATATCTCGCGCTCCTCGCGGTAATTTATTCGTATATGCGACATTTCGGATAAATTTAAATTCAGATAACCTGACCAAATAACGACGTACGACGGAGTACGTTCCGTTTCTCACGACCGTTGGCTCCGCGGCCATGCGCGAATCCACTTTCCCGGGAAAGTTTCCTAAGACCATCCGGCTATTCTCGCCATTCTTTCTTTTTCGTATTTCTTAAAAAAAAGTAAGAGCATCCGTCGTCCCGGCCGACGCGGTGAGGGTGTCCGACATTTCGGGCATTAAGAATATATAAAGCTGCAAATGCGCGCCTTCGCATTTGCAGCTTTATATATTATTGATTGAGAACTATAGAACTCCTCGGAGAACAACCGGGAATGTACTTTTTTTTCCAAATTTTGAAAAATTGGGGCCAACTTCACAGAGGTTTTTTCTTTTCTGTTCTAAAAAAAACTTATGCATACGATATCGACGCAAGAACGTTTGCCACTTCGAACTCCAATAAATTCCTTTCATTCTCACGCGATATCGAGACATCGTCAAAGCATCATTCGCGGTACATTTCATCAGTTGCGCACGTGTCTCGATTGGATTACGTTCCTCACACAGGGGAATCGTACCCTGGGCCCATAACCTGTTGGAATTACCGTCGAGACTGCTACGGGATGTGGCGAGATGGACAGGGAATGATCTCTTTTCTTTTTATACACTCTAGATAAACTCTTTATTGTATATATATATGTAATATCACACTTAGTAAATCAGAACGTCTGAACACGTCGATGGCTGAGGATCGAGTGACGCCTCGCACGGCGAGCGCGCCAGCGTTGCTTCGCCGTGTAGTGCCCTCTCGCAGGGCGCGAGTGCTCTACTCGCACAAAGCATCTTTCCAACAATAATATATTTTTATGTTTTACAAACATTAAGAGAAATATTTTCTTTTCCTGTAAAAGTGTTGGGGTTGATGCTGTTAGTGGAGTTTTATTTTTGTTTAAATCGTTATATATTTCCCAATTTCCCGTTACTCGACGGCAGTGAGCGATGAAGTGCCCAATGCCATCCTCACTAGTGCCACCAATATATTCTATTGCTGCCACTAATTTATATGTGTAATTGCAAAATTGTATATCTAGTGGTATTTCTGAAATAGTAAACATGCCGGGCCAATCGTTATATCCATGCCTGCCAGCAAGGACGCTGCATTGCAGACTTTCAATGTCTATAAAGAGATGTGGCCCTGTTATGAATTTTGTAATTAAATTTTCTTCACATTTTTTACATTTTTTATTTGTTTCTTGGATTTTTTTATCAACAGCTATTTGCAAACCGCGCATATTGTTTTCATATATCGTTTTAAGGTCTATGTCTAATACCTTGAAATTTTTGTGGTCCATCCATTTACACGCTGAGCATTCTTGAGACACGGTATACGAGAATAAATTTTCTATTAAAAGTTTGTCTATTATTAGACCTGTGTTACAATAACAATTCATCGTCCCATCTGTTGCTTGAAAAATTTTATTTAATATTAAGGCTCTTTTCTGGTACACTTTGTGTGATGTACCACGTGTAGATACCATTTTAATAAAATCTGACATATAATTTGAAGTGTAATTGATATATTCATGATATATGACCCAGTCGCTATAACCTATCAGTAAAGATTGCACAATACTGTCAAATGCACATGTATTTTTTATCTTTATTTTTTGCCCCGAAATAATTTGTGAGCATAAGATATTGCCATTCTGTAATAACGGGATTTTTGATGTTAACTGGGGAGGTTTATTATGGATACTTTCTGAATTATGTGCTATCGTTGTAGCCATACTATCATGAACTTCATCATAACATTTATGAACTTCATCATGTTGAGACATATCAACTTTATTTTCATTTGAGTTTACTTCATTCCAGTTTATTGTCTCATTCGAAAATTCGTCGGTTTTATTGGACATAATTGTATCAGCGTTTAAGATTTTCATAGTACCCGCAAGTGACCTAATGTGCGATATTGAAAATTTATCTGCGCGTATATTTTTGGTGCCCCCAAAAACTAAATTTTTGAGCTCGTTAAAATATTCTTCGCTTCTAGCTGACGATGCAATGCTTATTCCATTGGACGTCATTACCGCTATCCATAACGGAAACTCTTTACAGATTCGGAGTAAGTTAATAGCGAAGTTAGGGCAATAATATGGATTCGGTCTGCCTTCGGATGTTATTATCTACTTACCCTCTAATCTTCTAAATGCTTCCTTTCGCCGGCGTCTCACACACTTCGTACGCACGTGTCTCGATTGGATTACGTTCCTCACACAGGGGAATCGTGCCCTGGGCCGTCGAGACTGCTACGGGATGTGGCGAGATGGACAGGGAATGATCTCTTTTCTTTTTATACACTCTAGATAAACTCTTTATTGTATATATATATGTAATATCACACTTAGTAAATCAGAACGTCTGAACACGTCGATGGCTGAGGATCGAGTGACGCCTCGCACGGCGTAGCACCGATGATAAACTCCGACCCGGGTCAACGATTATAGAAGATGGCTGCCACCCGTACTGACCGCGGGCACGAATTCCGCTTCTCGGCGCTCGTTCGATTTCGCGTGGTTATATCCGGATATTTCCGAATCGAATATTGGGTGTGGCTCGGCGCTTTTTGCTCTGCGCTGCTCTGCGATCCACGCGCGACAAATTAAATGTGTTCCGGCCGAGCCGAGCACTTTCGTGCCAAATGAAAATAAACTTATTGTGGATCGTCACGAAAATGGACTT
Organism: Temnothorax nylanderi; assembly: GCF_030848795.1. Lineage (NCBI taxonomy): Eukaryota > Metazoa > Arthropoda > Insecta > Hymenoptera > Formicidae > Temnothorax > Temnothorax nylanderi. Next base: position 2,009,502 of record NW_027249083.1, read on the forward strand.
ACGGGCTAATGAGCCGCAGTTCAGCGACCATCGTCGCGCAACTTATTTTTAACTTATACACTACTGCGCCGGACGGACCACAGCAAATCAAACAAAACTTTATTTTATATAATGGGTTTCCGTCCTCGGAACGCTTCACGCGACTTATAATCTAAAGGAGGGCCTTCCCCTCGTTGCATTGGGCGTCCTCCACGGATGATGGGCTCTGGAAGTCCTCCGACTGGTCGTCCCGTCGTTGCTGCCGCCGACTTCTCCCCTTCGGAGGAACGCTCGGGGTGACCCCTTACGGAGGGGTCGCGACTGGGAAGCATGCGGTTGCAAGGTTATAGCGACTGGGTCGTATATCGTGAATATATCAATTACACTTCAAATTATGTAAGATTTTATTGAAATGGTATATACACGTGGTACATCACACAAAGTGTACCAGAAAAGAGCCTTAATATTAAATAAATTTTTTCAAGCAACAGATGGGACGATGAATTGTTATTGTCACACAGGTCTAATAATAGACAAACTTTTAATAGAAAATTTATTCTCGTATAACGTGTCTCAAGAATGCTCAGCGTGTAAATGGATGGACCACAAAAATTTCACGGTATTAGAAATAGACCTTAAACCGATATATGAAAACAATATGCGCTTTTTGCAAATAGCTGTTGATAAAAAAATCCAAGAAACAAATAAAAAATGTAAAAAATGTGAAGAAAATTTAATTACAAAATTCATAACAGGACCACATCTCTTTATAGACATTGAAAGTCTGCAATGCAGCGTCCTTGCTGGCAGGCATGGATATAACGATTGGTCCGGCATGATAACTATTTCAGAAATACCACTAGATATACAATTTTGCAATTACACATATAAATTAGTGGCAGCAATAGAATATATTGGTGGCACTAGTGAGGATGGCATTGGGCACTTCATCGCTCACTGCCGTCGAGTAACGGGAAATTGGGAAATATATAACGATTTAAATAAAACTCCTCTAACAGCATCAACCCCAACACTTTTACAGGAAAAGAAAATATTTCTCTTAATGTTTGTAAAACATTAAAATATATTATTTTAAAAAGATATTTCTTTAAACTCACATATAAACACACAAACACGCACAGGTTTCTTTCTTTGTAAAACATTGAAATATATTATTTTACTTACGTTTGCAATTTTTTTTACTTTCCTTGGCAGAATATTCGCCATTTTTCTTACATATCAAAAAAGTAATAATTATTCTGCATTAGTTAATCGTTAAAACAGAAAGAGAAAGGAGAGAGCTCACCTCAATATGTCAGAAACAAGGATTTTTTTACTTTCCTTGGCAGAATATTCGCCATTTTTTTTGTATGTCCAAAAAGTTATAACTTCTGCATTCCCTTTTTCCATAATATAATATTTAACTTTAATCCGTTTTCCAAAATGAAAATTATGTATTTTTTTACTTTCCTTGGCAGAATATTCGCCATTTTCCTTGCATGTCAAAAAAGTTATAACTTCTGCATTCCCTTTTTTCATAATATAATATTTAACTTTAATCCGTTTTCCAAAATAAAAATTATGTATTGTTTTACTTTCCTTGGCAGAATATTCGCCATTTTCCTTGCATGTCAAAAAAGTTATAACTTCTGCATTCCCTTTTTTCATAATATAATATTTAACTTTAATCCGTTTTCCAAAATGAAAATTATGTATTTTTTTACTTTCCTTGGCAGAATATTCGCCATTTTCCTTGCATGTCAAAAAAGTTATAACTTCTGCATTCCCTTTTTTCATAATATAATATTTAACTTTAATCCGTTTTCCAAAATGAAAATTATGTATTGTTTTACTTTCCTTGGCAGAATATTCGCCATTTTCCTTGCATGTCAAAAAAGTTATAACTTCTGCATTCCCTTTTTTCATAATATAATATTTAACTTTAATCCGTTTTCCAAAATGAAAATTATGTATTTTTTTACTTTCTTTGGCAGAATATTCGCCATTTTTCTTGCATGTCAAAAAAGTTATAACTTCTGCATTCCCTTTTTTCATAATATAATATTTAACTTTAATCTGTTTTCCAAAATGAAAATTATGTATTGTTTTACTTTCCTTGGCAGAATATTCGCCATTTTCCTTGCATGTCAAAAAAATTATAACTTCTGCATTCCCTTTTTGCTTCCTCATAGAGTAAACTTTGTTTTCGTAAATTCGTATATGAACCTTTGATTGCGTATAAAGTTGGATCTAGTCAACCAAATTAAATTCTGCGCGAAGCGCAGTAAAATTATGAAAATGCATTCTGCGCGGAGCGCAGTAAAATTGTGAAAATGCATTCTGCGCTAAGTGCACCCTTATAGAAAAATACACTCAACCCATAGAAAAACCCTTAAAGTTGGGTGTGATTTCGGACCGCCAATAGAAGGTTAAATGATGGTTAATCTTCTATTGGCGGTCCGAAATCACACCCAACTTTAAGGGTTTTTCTATGGGTTGAGTGTATTTTTCTATAAGGGCAGTAATTATTATGAAAATGCATTCTGCGTTAAACGCAGTATACAATAAAATGTATCTATTATAATCAGTTTAAATAACAAACAGAAATCAACAAAAAATATGCTCCGTTCAACAACCTGTATTATATTATTTTTTAGTGGACTAGGCCTACAGGGGAAACCACTTAAAAAAAAACGCGTCAACAATAGTACCTCATGGGTGACGAGGAAATCTATTGTCGTGATTTTACAAACATAAGTTAACTTTAAACCTTAGTTTACTCACTATTCATCTCTTTCTAAGGGGGACAGTTAGAACATCTCAAGTCTCAATAATTAAGACTTCAAAAAATGATGTTTTAGGACAATAAAAAAGTGTGCAAGTAGAAACTTGCACATTGCTTCCTTTTTTTATTTGTGCAAGTAGAAACTTGCACATTGCTTCCTCATAGTTTTTAAGTGTGCAAGTAGAAACTTGAACATTGTTTTCTCATAATTTTTTAGAGTGCAAGTAGAAACTTGCACATTGCTTCCTCATATCTTTTAAGTGTGTAAGTAGAAACTTGCACATTGCTTCTTCATAGTTGCTTCCTCATATTTTTAATTGTGCAAATAGAAACTTGCACATTGATTCCTCATAGTTTTTAAGTGTGTAAGTGTGCACGGACCCTCGATAATTAACAATAAACCGCCAACGGGGTTGAACCGCCAAATCAAATATCTCGGAACCTGTATATTGTGCGAACTCGCTATTAACATTGTAAACGCTGCTTATGGTACCCATGTGACCAACGGAGTTTCGGCAGGTTACCTGCCGTGTTATAATTTTTACGAGGGCAAACGTGTTTTCGGAAGGTGAAAGTGAAATTTTCTGCGCGTGGAAATATTGTAATATCTGCAATAATATTTGCTCTCCAAATCTCGAGATACGTGATTATAAAGAGTAATGCATGCTGAACACGAATCCAGTGTAGTTTTTTCATTATCGTTGATGTCTAATATTTCGTGGGCGATCAAACCTGAAACTTATGTTTGGGGCTTATCCGCCAGTAAGCACCCGGGGCTGGTCCGCCAGTCTCGTCACTGTGGCGCGCCGGGCGCACGACTTCAGCTCACGGCTATTTCAGGTTAGGTTGTAACCGAACGATATATAATCGGGTCACGGGACGCTCTGTTTTGCCGTCTGAGTCATCGGTCGCCACTCGGTTTATCCTCAATCTACCGAGAAGGTACGTATTTACGAACTTATGGTTAACTAATTTGTTTAAACAATCCCCTTTTTAGATTCTTGACCGGGGTGCCCATTCTCCATCGTCTCCTCTCGGATCATCACCGCCAATCATCGGCCTCGGTCAACGTAGTATCGAGATGGCTTACCACCAGGCTAAGTCCCGATATGGTAAATTAAGTTAGCTAATTCTTATTATTTTCAGGTTTTCGAGACGGCTGCTTCATCTGTGTCGCCGGCCCGTGGATCATCGCTGTTGAACGCCCACCAGGATTCCCGTATACACAAGATGGCTGACCACCGCTCCACCGAGGTAAGTTTAAGTATTGTGGTTAACCAACTTAATTGTTACTACTTTTTTTCAGGATTTCGCCACTGCTGCCTCATCCCCGATGCCCACCGATGTAGCACCGATGATAAACTCCGACCAGGGTCAACGATCAAGGAAGATGGCGGACCACCGCCCAGGTAAGTATCAGGTAAGTAATCGTTAACACTTTTATTTTCACAAATGTAGTTTCCATTTATTCATAATCTTCGTTTTACACTAGCAGGTTTTCGCTGTTACAGGTTCCGCGCAAAATGGCGGTTGCACGTCTCGCAAAGTGCGAAGTTTCACTTTTCGGTTCACTCGGACCGTTCGCCTTTCGTATCGGCGACAATTAACGCTTTATGCGGGCGTTCCCGTTTGTTTCGGACGCTGTGGCAAACTTATAATCGTAATCCGGTTCGCGATCACGAAGTTTTCGCAACACGCCGAGATATACGCGCGAGAAAGATGTTACCCATACGAGCGCCCACGAGAGACTGCCTAGAGGAATGTTCCGCTCTCGGGCTCCCCACCTACGGGATTTTCCCCCTCCATCGCGTCCCAGCCGCTTTCTCTTTCAGGAATGCGCGCTACTACGCAGTAACATCTGGTGTTTACCTGTTCCGGGCGCGCCAGATGTTCGCGGTGGAAAATTCCGCTCGTATACCCTTGTTGACAACGTACTTTATTATTTCCCGGGTAGTGGTTTTCCACTACTTACAAATTTCGGGTTTTCTCGGCGCCTACCCGCGCGCACGTCATCTCCTACGTCAAAATATATAAATCCGGGTCGACTTCCCGAAGACGATGTCCGGGTCGCTCTTACGGTGCCCGCCGATGACGGCGACCCCCGTTGCCTACTTGTACGGGCCCTACCACCCTGATTCCGGCCTTTGTCCCCGTAGCCGATGTCCGGATGGGGTTCTCGCTGACCATGTCCGCGTATCTTTTGTCCGGCGGATCGGATCGCGACGGCGACTGGTCCCCCGGGTGTACTAGGTTCCCCGGGTGTGGCAGCGCAGGGTTTTTCCCGTGGATGACGGTTGCTACGCTATCTTACCCCCTAGTGGTCGGATCGCGTCGCGGTTTCGTTCCGCTCGCGATTCTGTGCTCCCGCGGTACGGCCTATGTGGTTTCTGGGTCGCTCACCCCGCTCGCTCCGGTAGCCCGTGACCGCGGTATACTATCTCGCCTCCTGCTGGTCGGACCGCTGTGCCGCTTGGTCCTGCCTGCTTCTCGCGTTGCCGCAGTGTGGCAGCGCAGTCTACCCCGTCGGATAGTGTCCGCGTTTCCGCGTCCCCCGCTGGGGCTAACTTACTCTGCGTTTTCTGCGAGCTCGCGTCCGCGGCGCGCTTAAAGAAGATTGTGTGTGGCTTATGGCCTTAATACTTTGCGCCTAATCACGATCCACGCGCATTCGAATAATAACAAAACTCTGTTCGGCCAAGCCGCGCACTAAGCGCCAAAATCACTAACTCAAAATTGTGGACCGGTACGAAACTTATGACTACCGGCTGGGCCGCTGCCCAGCGGACCTCTTCTTCGAGGCAAACTTAATCTAACCTATATTACGGCGCCGGGCGGGTTCGTGACTTTATTATATTCCGCCCTCGGAACGCATCGCGCTACTTAATATCTATTCTAGGGTCTTAGCCTCGTCCAACTGGGACTCTTCCCCGGATGACGGACTTTCAAAGTCCTCGGAGTCGTCCCTCTCGTCCGGCACGTCCGCTCGTGGCCCCGTCGTCATCGTCACCGTCTCGCGTACGGTGACGGTCGTCCTCTGCAGCGTAATTATGCTGCCACTAGGCCCTGCCGGCCCCCGGAACTCCTCCGCTCCCTCGGAGAGTCTCCCTCGTGCCGCGCCCGTGCTCGGCACCACCGACCGGTGGCCCAAGACAGCCCTATGTCGCGGCGGTGAGGCCTCCCGCGCGCCGTGTCTGGTCTCGGGACGGGGTTTTGGGTCTGCCGGCCCCTGCGCCCGCCGCAGATCGTCCGCTGACAGCTGGCGCAGCACCACTCGCGGATGCGCGAGGAGCTGCGCTCGCACCGTCTTCGCGCACGGCTTCAAGGTTTCCCTCGAGCGTGATTCTGTCTTCCCTTGCACGTGCGTCAGTTTGTGTAGGAGGGAAATGGTACGCACGTATCGTCGCAAAACGGGTGTTTTGACCGACCGAAAAGACGGCGGACCGTTGTTTTCGAGATCGCTCACGCTCACGGCACGTCGGCGAGGTACGGCGGGGCACGGCACGGTTCTGAGATCCCGCGATTTCCGCGCGAGAGTTGACATGCCGCGCGCGCTGTAGATCGTCCCGACTCCCGGCCGCGGTAAATCGTCGTTGTTGGTCGTTGTGTCAGTGACAGTCGCGTGTGCGACCGCATCGTCCAGCGTTCGCCGCATCGTCTCGGCGTCATTGTCGCCGCCGTTGTAGTGGTGGTGGTGTCGGTGGTGGTCATCGTCGTCGTCGTCGTCGTCGTGGTGGTCGTGGCCGTTGTCGTCGTGGTGGTCGTGGCCGTCGTCATCGTGGTGGTCGTGGCCGTCGTCGTCGTCGGCGGCGCGTCGAGGAATCGGCGCGAAGACGCCGTCGAGTCGGTAAAATGGTCGCGCTCCACCGCGAGCTTTTCTAACCCCCCTGTCGCTATTTATCGCTCCCCCGCGAGAAACGCGGCTTGGTTAGGTTGCTCGAGGGTCCGCGCTGATCCTATGGCACCGGAACGCCGTCACGCGTATTCCCCGTGGTTGCCCGCGTTGACAATGTGACGTGCCGTTGGGGAGTTTACGATTTAGTTAACCTCTGTATTTATGTGCCTAAATTGTTTTATGGAATAGGTTAACAATTATTTTTAATAATGTTTTGCATAAAAATTTAAATAAATTTTTATATTTTTCTCTTAAAAAACAATTATTAAAATGTATCCTATCATTTTTCAGGATTGGATGTACGTATATGTATTGAAAATGTAGTATGGCGGATTAGCCCCGGGGGGTGGCGGTTCAACCCCGGCATTTTTTAGATTTCAATTTTTCCACCGTTGTCGTTTTTGCTCTATACCGGTTAAACAAAGCAACATAGATAAGAATTTCCTATATAAATTTTGTAGCTAAAGGTTCACTCTTTACAGTGGTATACCACATTAACTAAAATTATTTATTTTCTTGTTAAAAATCGGCACCGAAAAAAAACTGGCGGTTTAGCCCCGGTCTCCCCCTACATATGAATAGATCGTGAAAGCTTAGGCTAAAATTGGTGCGTTATAGGAACAGATAATTTTAAATGATGATCGTGAACACACACAATTTTATTAAATAGATTACGTAAAAAATATATTAAATATATTGTATATACATAACAATAAATGATTTAAATAATGCAAGGTACTTTTTATATTCAATCGTGATATATGCAGGCTAAAAGCATCTCTAAGCGTATATATTGCATTCTTGCACCAATTTATGTAACACTTAATCCTGAAAAATATTTGGGATGGAATTTACAATGACAAAATGTACGATAAATCAATTTATGTGATTTATCCAGGATTAAATGTTAAATCCTAATCTGACCCAGTCATTCCATTTTAAGACAACGAATCTATGAAACGTAATATATGTAATAATTTATTGTGATAACTTGACTCTGCAATATATTTGACGTAATTGTCATAAATTCGTTACCTTAATCATAAAATTTTAATCATCACTCACCGACCGATGCGCAACAGCGGAGTTATTCTGCAACGTCGCTACGATGATTCTGTAACAAACAAATGTAGAATCCGAATTAAAGCAGGGTACAAGAGAAAAGAGAGACAGTCAATATTTCAAAAAATGATTACTATATAAACACTAATTTTATATTATTGTTTATTAAGCAAATTTAATGAAATAATCTTGTAATTTCTTAAGAATACTCTATCCATTGAACATAAGCTTCTATAGAATTTCTAAAATAAAACTCTTTTCTGTAACTTTATTTTCTGAATAACTATCCGGTTAAAAAGTAAATGACCCATCCGTGTAAGATATGATATATGTATATGTATAAATAAATTATATTTACCGCATGTTGCTCCGCCGGCGCCTGATGCCTCTCCTAGGCCTCCACCTCCTCTCAGGCTGCTCGAGATGTCCCTCGTGTTTTCTCGATGCAAAGCTGATGCTCTTTCCCGCGTGGATATTTTCTGTAACATAAAAATAATCGAATCGATTAAATAATTGTCACGCGCATCAAACATCTTATTCGTTATTCAATTTAATTTTTTTTTAATTACTACTTTGAAAAATTTCTTTACGTTAAAATCAACTTTAATGGAACTTTTCAAATTATTTCTCTTGTTACTAATTTAACTTCCGAATCATGGTTTAATATAGCAACTGAAGAATAAACGAAAAGAGGGATTCTTATAATATCTTTAGAAAAAATAAAAAGTAACACTTACCAGAAGTGTTGGTACGCCGTCGCCCGATGCCTCCCAGGCCGCCGCCTCCTCTCAGGTCCCTCCATTTCTCACTAGCACAACCGTACGTTCGACGCAACACTCGCGAAAGAGAGGCTAATTACGATCGCGCGTGCTAATTACCGAAGTAACACGCAACACTTTACGCACTCCCGGAGTTAATCGACGCGGGCTTTACTATCACAACGGAGCGAGAGAGACATACACGATCGCGCGGAAGAGAGACACGATCCGCTCGACATCGGCGACGTTACACGAAGTGGCACGAACGTTACGGCGGGAAAGACTCGGAGAATCGCGGCGCCAACTTCACGCGCCACCCGTTTCGTCTCCCGAGAAAAAGGATTGACGCGGGCGTCGCGGGAGAGACGATCTCGTCCGAACATTCTTTCACTGTATATCACACACGAAAACTCGAATACAACTACACGTACGAGGAGATACGTACGAATTAAGATTCGAGTCAGACCACC